>NC_062278.1:84640357-85265357 GCF_902655055.1 Lutra lutra
TATTAATTGTAGCCAGGTTGCTATTAAAGTTCATTTAGAATATACGGCTGGTAGAATGCCATTAAAAATAAGCTGTCCCAGAGCATTTAAAATAGTCACCTAATAGATTAAAAAAAATTAGTGTATGTTTTGTACAACACATGTGCTTTGTGGTGAGGTATTCAAGGGATACAGAAATGGACCTATTCTTAAGGAATTTATAGTCTTATATGCTAGGTAGGATAGGCTTATAATAACTTAAAAATACCCACTTGCCTATAAAAATACTTCATTATTTCCTGGAGAAAGTTTAGAATATTTTCCAAGATTAGCAAAATAATTGCTCCTGTTTTTTTTCCCTCTAGTATTTGTCCTTGCTATGCTCTCTTATTGAGATCCTTGAAGTGAGAGTCACTAATTATAGGTGGGTTTTTTCCAGTGTTTTTTTTTTTGGGGGGGGGGCGTCTTTTATGTCTTAGCAAAATAAATGTAGTAAGCAAATTTTAATCATAAAATTATCTATACCACAGTAATCCTAGCTTCAGTTTCTTTAACCGGTTTACTTAAAAATTAATTCTGTTACTTCGGTTTTCCCAGGAATGAATGAAGACATTAGTTATACAGACTGTTTCTGTGTATTTCCGTTTAAGGGGTTTGTGATAAAGTACTCACAGTTAATAATATATGTAAGTTTGTTTGCTGTAGCTCCATAACCATATATTCAGATTTATTCTAAATTTAAGCACAGTATATTCTGAGTTTGATAAATTTAGAAAAGCAGTTTTTTAAAATGTTAACACAGATCAGCACTCATTATAAAATGAACATGTTTTTTATTTTAAGAATGTTATATAAGCATCAAGTGTAAAGTAACATAGCAAAAAAATTGTGAAGATAATTGCTGAAATACCGTCTAATAAGGTGTTATCCCTAGATAACATGGTGTCTATCTTAAATGGCAAAATTCACACTGAATTTTCTTTTAACATCTGTTTTTAATGCTACTTCAACATAATTTATTACTTTTTTCTTTCCTTAATTCAGTTACTCTCCGTTTATTATGATTTATAAAATGTTTATCATTCCTGGTTTGTCAAAGTTTCTATGTAAGTATATATTTCTAGAACTGTACAATGACAAAAGTGGCATTTATTAAAATACAGGTTCTTACATTATCAGAGTTGTTGATAGTTCTTTATTTAGAGGCAGTAGCACTTTGGAATCTTTGAGGACAAGAATTTAATCCAGTTCTGAATACATATATCTTACTAAGTAGGTAACCTAATAGTATTTATTAACTTTGTTCTCAGTTTTGGCATTGTAATGATCTTGATTTGGTGACTTTTGTTTGTTTCTTTTTTTGACATGATGTTTTATATGAAATTTAACTAGCTTTATATGTCTGCTTAGTATCATCTGTCTTTGGATGCTTATGAGTTTGTTATTGGGGACCTCACTTTTTGCAACATTTTTGTTCTTGAAAAAAAAAGATTTGTAAATTACATTTTGGTTGTAGCTACATGCTACCTCTCTCTCTTCAAATACCAGCCTAAATTCCATTTCTTCCATAAAGTTATCTGATATGTCAAGTCAAAATTGATTTTTCATGGTACTGAACTACTGTGCTGAGTTATAATACCTCTTTAATAGTATTAGTACTTTGAGTACTTTATTGTAGTCATTATATGGCTGTCTTACCTTCCATATTAGACTCTAAAGTACTTAAGATTAGGTCCATTTTTGTATTCTTTATTATATCTCACCACTCTGAACATGTTTTGCGCAAAGTATGTACTAAAATTTTTTTAGTCTATCGGATTAATATTTTAAATGCTCCAGAATAGCGTATTCTTTAAATGAGTATTTGTTCTGAGTAGATGCTTTATCTCATTTTAAAATTCAGGTTTTATGTTTAGGTTTATTAAAATAAATGTTTATTTCCCGTAGTCTACATTCATTTTTTTTCGTTGAAAGTCAGGAAACTGACATAGAAATAGGAAATCATTGGAAGACCAGGTATATTTTTAAAAAATACATCACACTGCACTCTCCTCCCCCTCCACACACATGCTGTAATTAATATTCTACAATGTGAGAGTAGGGAAAGGTTTTTCTTTAAGGGGGACAGTTAAATCTTAGGGAATTGACTAACCCCTGTGATATCTTAAGATGACCTTGAGAAGAGAAGATTAAGCTATTTGAATAAATTAATATCCATGAAAGGTGGAGAGGCAAGGAGAAATGTTTGAAACCAGGGCAAGACTCCGAAGAAGTGAAGGAGGAAACTTCTTGTTTTTATAGAGTGGTATTTTAGTTGTTGTCTTTGATGGAGGACGTTGACCTGACCTGAGAACACCTATTACCTATTACACTGGAAAATAGCTTCTAACTTGACATGTCAAAGGCTCATTCCTGTCCTGGTGAGAAAAGCTGTCACTGAAAAAAAAGCCAAAGTATTTAATGAATAGGCAGCATCTCTTGTGGTTTTGCTTTCCTGAATGTAGCCTAAAGTCGTGTTTGATGTGAGTAGAGTTTGAAACTTCAGAAATGTATGTTGCTTCAGCAAATATTTGTTGAGTATCAACTATGTACCCAAGTGGATGCTAGCTGTGCAATAGTGGTGTAGATTAGGAGATGATCCTGTCCTCACTTAGTAAAATTTAATGAATAGGAGAGAAAGTAAACAGATACATAATACGCGTATTTTTGTGGTAATTCTCACAAATTCTTCTAAGTGTTTTGAAGGTAAAGTACAGGTGGCTATCAAAGAGAAAAGATTATATGGGTGAAAGGACAACAACTTATACTTTATATGAAAGGCAATTAAAAGGATGGTGGATCGAGTAAAAAGTCATCTGTGACATTTCAAAAGGACCTGTGATATACAGCGTCTTGATTGTCATTCTAGATTCCTCCTCCCTCATCTGCTTACATCCATTTGAATGCCATTTCCTTAAATATTTCTCAAAATTGTCTTCCTCTCTACTCTGTTGCCACTGCTCCAGTTAAGGCTTTATTGCTTGCTGCCTGGACTACTACCACAATAGCCACTGTGGTGGATTCCCACCTCCCATATTATCCCATTCAAATTCATGCTCACATAGTTCTAGCAGTGATCTCTCTACAGTATAAATCTGGTCATGCCATTCCTTATCACAGCTTTAATGGATCCCTATTACATAAAGGTTTAAGTCCAAATTTCTTAAGATAGCAGACTCTCATTCAAGTATCTTGCAATGCTCTGATTCATCCTATCCACATTGTATTATAACATTTACCATTTACTTTCTTGTCCTGGCTGTTACTTTTTTCCCCCTTTGTTTAAAGTATGATATACTAACATCCTCAGGCCCCCAACCTGAATCCTTTGTGAGGAGCTCCAGCAACATTTCTGCAGAAATTATTCGCTAATCCATTCCATCCCCAGAATAAGCCCCTGTGCTTCTATGTGCATATCTCCATTAACAGTTTTACTCATCACATTATTCTATGATTATCTGAAACCCAGGAAGTATCTTACTTTTATGTCTCTAGTGCCTAGTGATAGTAGGTACTAAATAAATATTTTTAAGTGAGTAAGTAAATGGTTTGCCTTAAATTGGTCTCCATATTCTGCAAATGTTAAGTGTAAATTTATCACTATCTATCAATAATATATGTCCTCATCACAAAAAATTCAAATTCACTGATTGAGCAGATATTTGGTCTTAGTAATTTGTGCCTGTAATGAGACCTTTATGAAGTCTTTGCTACCTAGTGCGAACAGTGCCATCTATTGGCTATTATCCAAATTGTATCCACTATGTAGGATGGAGCGTAGCACCAGACATTTTTAGGGAAGTACACCTATGAAAATTTTTCTTGTGAATTTGTATGGAAAAAAAAAAAAAAACTAACCACCACATGCATGGCAAAGACAAATGAAGTAATTTAATCATATACCCCAGCAAAAGGGAATTAAATTGTGTCCTGACATAGTAACAAAGAATACATACTATCGTTGTATGGTTTTATTTATTTAGAGACCAACTCGTTCCTAAAGAAACTAAGATGCCTATTATTGTTAATAGAAAAAGACCATTAAGTCAAAATACAAATGTATTCATTCTGATCCTCATTTAAAAGGGAAAAGATACATTATGATTTATGTAGCATTTCATTTCCAAATACTTTTGAAATTTTCATGAAACCATAAAAGTGTAACAGAAAAAAATCTTCAAAAAAAGAAGTCTCTAAGTTGCGGATAGTTGCCTTGACGTGAAAAGGTAGCACGGTGCTTGTATGAAAGGTGGTATTTCTATTTGACCTACATAACTTGTGCTAGATTTTTGAAAACTGAAAAAAATGTTTATTATTATTGTTTTTACTTCATTCACTGATCTAATATTTAAATTTAATCAGCAGAAATAAAACCACACTTGATTTGGCTGATGTCAAACACTTGCCTGACTAGTAACTGCCAGACTGTGTGCATGTGTAGTTGATACAGTGTTTTGTAAGTAGATAAAGATGATTTGAGTTGAAGGTAGACCATTAAAATATTAGAGAGCCTTGCTGTGTTGCTAAATTGCCACTGCTTTTAGGAGTTTCAGAAATGACATGTTTTCTGTTGTTGAACAAACATAGCTTAGAGAAACAGGTTAGTGGAGAAATAGTTTAAGCTGGGGTGCCTGGGTGGCTCAGTTGTTGAGCTTCTGTCTTTGGCACAGGTCATGATCCTGGGTTCCAGCCCCTAGTGGGGCTTTTCGCTAAGCAGGGAGTCTGCATCTCCTTCTCCCTCTGCCCCTCCCCCCACTCATGCTCTTTCTCTTTCTCTCAAATAAAATCTTTAAGAAAAATGGCTTGTTTATTTAGTCATATATGGACTCTGTTTAAAAAGAAAAAAATTCTTATTACTCCTCCCACTTTATAGACTTAAAAAAAAAAAGATGTATTATTTATTTAGGTTCTGAGGCAGGTAGAGGGAGAAAGAGAACCCTAAAGCAGACACTCCAATGAGCACAGAGCCCAATGTGGGCCTGGAGCCCAGGACCCCAAGATCATGACCTGATCCAAAATCAGGAGTTGTTTGCTTAACTAAGCCACCCAGGTGTCCTCCACCTGATAGACTTTGTTACTATATCATAATGTTGTTTAATGTATATATATAAAAGTAGGTTTAAATCCTTATAGTCATAGTGTTTTATAAATGTAATACCATAATACTAATAATAATGAAGTTATGTAGTAACAATAATAATGCTAACACATGTAACTCTTGCTATGTTCTAGGCACTTTGGATGGATGGATGGTAGATAGATTATACACACACACACACACACACACACACACACATTCACACTCTTCTTTTCTATAATCCTGTGAGTTAGCCACAATAAAACCCTGCAATAATATACCCCTGGAGAAGGGAAATTGAACTATAATACCCAGGCAGTCTGTCTCCAGAGCTCATACCCCTTTTTGTAAATCCCACTTACAACATTTTCAGTATTATTATCTCCATTTTATGGATAAGCAGATGGAGGCACAGGTAGGCTAAATGATTCCTTCAAGATCCTGTAGCTAATAAATGTCAGGTTTGGGATTTAATTCCTGGCTGTCTAGGCTCCAGTGCTCAAGCTTTTAGTATACTTAATTACCTCTCAAATAAATTTACATATTAATATAAATTTACCAGCTACATTTACAAATTAAAAGTAAAACAGCAAAATCTATGAAAATAAGACTTAACCAATATAATTAATTTAATACAGATTGTATTTTTTTAATTTATATTGTATTTCCAAGGTTTGATTTATTGATAGGTTTACTTGCATGTTTTATGTTTTCTTTTTTCTTTCTTATTTTGTCTCTCTCTCTTTTTTTTTTTAGCATGGTAAGTGTACTCTCTAATCCTCACCACCTATTTCACCCATCTCCCCACCAGCCTCCCCTCTGGTAACTTTCAGTTTGTCCTCTATAGTAAAGAGTCTGTTTCTTGGTTTGTCTCACTCTCTTTTTTTCCTTTGCTTGTTTCGTATTTTTTTAAATTCCACATATGAGTGAGATCACATGGTATTTGTCTTTCTCTTACTGACTTATTTCACTTAGCTTTATTACTTTCTGCTCCATCCATGCAAATGGCAGGATTTCATTCTTTTTATGGCTAAATAATATTCCATTGTGTGGAGATACATCACATTTTCATTACCCATTCATTGATCAGTGGACACTTGGGCTGCTTCCATAGTTTGGCTATTAAAAATAATGCTGCTGTAAACGTAAGAGTGCCTATATCCCTTTGAATTAGTGTTTTTCTATTTTTTGGGTAAATTAGTGTTTTTGTATTTTGGGGATAAATTTTTGGGTGCAATTACTGGGTCATAGGGTAACTCTATTTTAGTTTTTTGGGGAAGCACCATACTGTTTTCCACAGTAGCTGCAGCAGTATGCATTCTCCCAACAGTCAAAGAGGATTCCTTTTTCTCCATATCCTCCCCAGTACCTGTTTTTTCTTGTGTTTATGATTTTAGCCATTCTAACAGGTATGAGATGGTATCTCATTGTAGTTTTGATTGAATGTTTTATGTCTCATCTAGTGCCTGAATGATCTTGAAATTATGTCACTGTAATTATTTTAATTTTTCTATTCTGAAAAAATAAGCTTATTTTAATTGCTGGGCCATTGTTTTGATGATCTAGTCATTTAATGCAGCCAAGAGTAATAAAATATTAAAATATATTTAAAAACCTATTTAATAGAGAATTTTTACTATCACTGCTCTTGCAATCATTGCAAATTGGTGTGTGCAGACTAGCAGAACATGACCTTAAATGATAAATGCAGAAAGGGCTGTTTTATAAATGTGAAATGTAAAAATGTAAAAAAATGTAGCTCAGGTTTTTTGGGTTTTCCGTATCTGTACTGCCTACTCTGTTTCATGTGTTTCAATTTTCAATGCTTCATTATCCCACCAGTTATCTCATTTTAGTCTAATGGAGAATCCCTGAATTTTATACAATAATGACTTTGGCCTGCTCTTGACACAGACAGAGTTTTGACATTACATCCAGTCTTTTCTCATTAGCCCAAAATAAACTTCTGATACTAAATCCAAAGTACTTTGATTTACCTTCATAAAAGTGAAAAAGTCTTAATTTACTATATAATGTGAGACATTAAAGACATTATTTTGCGAAAATTTCTCAGTTGCAAAGTATAACTTCAGTAAAAGTCATTTTGTCCTTATAACTGCCAGAAAATTTAATATGAGTATAGCAGTGGATGTGAGGCCATTGTCATTTGACTTTTGGGCACGCCTTCTTAGCAACACTTAGACTTGCTTAGGAATGCATTAAAAGGAAACACCAGCATGTTAGAAGATCACATGGCACCAGACCTGGTTATGAACACAAGCATAAAAGCTGGCACTGAAATTGCATTGATTTGCTTGAAAATAAGTGGGGTACTCACATACTTGTATTAGTATTTTTCAGGGTGTCCCTAAATGCTTATTTTAAAATTCTCAGAGAATGTTCTCTTCTGTCACCCAGATCTGAGCCTCTGAAATAAGAATAAAGGCAAATTAAAGAGTTATGAACAAACTTAAATTAGTGAATTATCATTTCAAAAGGCAATAATTAGGTAAGGATGCCCTGGAATCCATAGTCCAAATGAATGGGATATGACAGGTCATTTATTAATACTTTAGAACACTGGTTTTTAACTTTTTTTTGGACACAGAGATCTCTCTGGGAATTGGATAAAAGCTGTAGATTCTCTGTCCAGAAAAATATAAGTGCGTATTATTTCAGGAGGTTTACAGACTCTCTGATACCCATGCATGATACCCATATTAAATGCCTTTAGTATCCCCTGAGGTTTTGGCATATTTTTTATGGTATATTTTGCATGGTTTAAATTTCGTTGGAATATTCCGATTTAAAAATATTGTAACTACTTCACATGCAATCCAGAAACAACAAAGAAAGGAAAAAATCACTTATAATGCTCTCCTTTTGATTACCATTTTAGTGTATTTCTTTCTAGTTTTGTTTTGCTTTTTAAGTAGTGTGGAGCCCAACACAGGGCTTGAACTCATGACCCTGAGATCAAGACCTGAGCTAAAATCAAGAGTTGGATGCTTAATCGACTGAGCCACCCAGGTGCCCCTCTTTCTAGTCTTTTTTAAAAAGTATATATTTTTATCATTGTATTCAAGTGACATTCTGACTATAGAAATTTTCAAGAACATTGTAGAAAGCTTATTTTTTTAGTAGTTGCTCTAGAGATCACAATATGCATCTTTTTAAAATAATAACACATGTTAAAGGTTTATTGTAATGTATGTAAAAGAGCATGGCAATCAGATCTTTCAAGAAGATAAGTGTAAACTTAATAGCTACAAGAAAATTCCTACAGGTCTTAAAATTGCTTGCTGAATTCATTGAGCTGTACATTACTAATATGTCCACTTCTCCACATGTATATTTTACTTCATAACAAGAAAAAAAAGCTCACCTAGAGGGTAATCGTATACAAGAGAATTTAAATTTAGTCCATTATTCACTAAAATGGTAGTTGGCCACCTTTTAAGAAAGGTGTGTGATGGGTTTACAGCATGCATCTTTAACTTATAATCTATTTCAAGTTAATCTGATAAAATTGAAATAAAATATACCACTTTACCTCTCTTTTCCAGTTTATTTCCATTTGTACCAATTTTACCTCCATTTTCCTCTCCTTTGTACTATTGCTGTTATACATATTATCACATGTATATACATTATAAACTCAACAGTACAGTGTTAGAATCTTTGCTTTCAGCAAGTACATGTCTTGCAAAGAAATTAAGAGAAGGAAATTTAAAAATATTTGTATTTTTACTGTTCCCAGTGCTCTTTGTGCCTTCTGAGTGGTTCTTAGTTACCATTAATTTCCTATTAGCCGGAAGGACTTACATCAATATTTCTTACTAGGGCAGGTCCACTAGCAATGAATTATCACAGTTTTTGTTTATCTGTGAATGTTTTTATTTTGTCTTTATTTTTTTAAAGATTTAATTTTTTTTTATTTGACAGAGAGAGAGAGGGAGAGAGAGAATAAGCTGGGTGAGCAGCAGAGGGAGAGGGAGAAGCAAGCTCCACACTGAGCAGGGAGCGCCATGTGGACTCCATCCCAGGACCCTGAGATCATGACCTGAGCCAAAGGCAGATGCTTAACCAACTGAGCCACCCAGATACCCATATTTTGTCTTTATTTTTGCTGGATATGGAATTCTTGATTTGTAGGCGTGTTTTTCCATTAGCAGTTTAAGTATGCCATTCCCATTGCTTCTGGTCTGCATTATTTCTGATGCAAGTCAACTGTTAATCATATTTTCTCCTTGTCTGTGTCATGGTATTTTTCTCTTGCTATTTTCAAGATTCTTTCTTTTGCCTTTGGCTTTTAGGAGTTTAACTATGATGCATAAAAGTGTTGTTCTTTTGCATTTGTCCAGTTGGAATTTATTGAGCATTGTTGAAATGTTAAAGTTTTCCACCAAATTAATTTATTTTTGGGGGGGCATTATTTCTTCACATTTTTTTTCTTCCCTTTCTTCCTTTATTTCTCTTTCTTTCTTTCTTTCTTTCTTGATTTTATTTATTTATTTGACAGAGAGAGACACGTGATGGGAGAAGGAACACAAGCAGGGGGAGTGGGAGAGGGAGAAGCAGGCTTCCCACTGAGCAGGGAGCCCAACGTAGGGCTCCATCCCAGGGATCAGGACCTGAGCGGAAGGCAGACGCTTAACGACTAAGCCACCCAGGAGCCCCTTCTCTGCCCTTTCTTCTTCTTTTCTCCTTTTAGGACTTAAATCACATTTATGTTAGGATGTTTGATATTGCTCCACAGATCACAAAGGGTCTGTCATTTTCCTCCAGCACTTTTTCGTTTTTGGTTTGGGTAATTTTTATTGATATGTCTTTATATTTACTAATTCTTCTGCCATCTCAGATCTGTTAATGAGCCCATCTGTGAGGGGTTTTTGTTTTGTTTTTGGTTTTCTTTTCAGTTATTGTACTTGTCAACTATAGGATTTCCATTTGGCTCTTTCTCTATAGTTTGAAAGTTCTTTGCTGAAATTCCCTATTTATTTAGTCCTTCTTAGCATATTTTCCTTTAATTCTTTGAACACACTTATAATAGCGTCTTGAAGTCTTTGTTAAATCAAACATCTGTGCCACTTTGGAGTTATTTTCTATTAACTGTTTTTTTGTTGTTGTTGTTTTTCTTGAGTGTAGGTTCTCACTTTCATGCTTCTTTAAAAATATCTAGTAAATTTTGTAGATGTGTAGTTATTGTGTTCTGGTGACTCTGGATTCTCTTTTTTTCCTTCTGTTTGGGAGTTTTGTTTTAGTAGGCAATTACCTTTCTGTGACTCAGTCTGTGAAATTTGTTGCCTCTATAGTGCTCAGCTGCTGATGTCTCAGCCCAGTTTTTATGTATTTGTTGGTGTTGTCTGCTTTTTAAGCATGGCTCCTTAGGGGGTCTCTCTTGTGCCTGTATAGTTTAGTGGTTAGTGAGTAATAACTTAGGGCAGTAAGGCTTCCACACTATGGCTAGGATGTGTGTAGATGAGGAATGCATTCCAAGGTAAAGCAAATTTACAAGCCCCAGGCTTTCAGTCTTTACCATGTTCTCTAAAATCTGCATACGTGCGTAATTTAATAACAGCCATGAGTATGTGGATAGTTTATAATCTCAACCATCCAAAGCTCTCTCACTTCCAGAATCTAATTTTGCTATTGCCCTGAACCAAGCCTACCAACTATGGGTGCTAAAGTTGTGGGATTTTTGCCTTTCAGGCAGTGGGGAATATAATGTCCCCAGGCAAGAAGGTCAAAAGATACCATTCCTGGCTGACAAAGCAGCAGTATTTCTCAGGTTCTTCCCTGTAAGTGGTTATTTCTCAGTGTTCTAAAATAGTTGGTTTTTGTCATTTTTGTTTAGATTTACATCTCTCTACTCTTGCAGCTGTTATTGAAAGTAAGAACATACTATTATAACATTTTGGGATGGTTTCTTCACATCTTTACCTTGTGCAGACATATTGTAGTGCATATTTCACATAAATTGAATCTAAAGTATGATCTAAATTTGTGTCCTGAATTTTCACTTAGTAGTATAGTTAGAATAATTTTCAGTATCATTAAGATTTTTTATAAGTATCTTTAATAGCTACATTATACTTCAGTATATCAGTTTTATTTTTCTTTTTAAGATTTTATTTGACAGGGAGAGAGAGCGTAAGAGTAGGGGAAAAGGATAAGCAGACTCCTCAATGAGCAGGGAGCCAGATGCAGGGCTCCATCCCAGACGCTGCTCATGACCTCAGCCAAAGGTGGGCCCTTAACCGACTGAGCCACCCAGGAACCCCTGTATATCAATTTAATGAGATAAATCCAATTATTCTTACACTGTTAAAAATCACTTGTATATAGCTTTCAATTATTTTCAATAATAATTGAATGAACAAAATAATTGAATTCAATTATTGAATTGAATATTCAATAATTGAATTCAATTCAATTGAATTGAATATTCAGTAATTGAATTGAATAAAAATTTGGTGTTATAAATAACACTGGGATGAACATCTCTCTGCATTGATCTTGGTATCTTAAATGGTTAGCTTAGAGTGGATTCTTGAAATGAAAATCCTGTGTCAAAAGGTATAAATATTTTAGATATTCTTAATATATAGTACTCTGTCATTTTCTGGTTAGTAGGCAGTTTTCCGTACTTTAACTTTTTAACGTTATCATTGTTTTTAAAAGATATATTGCATCTTACTAAGTAGATTTGCTTCACTAGTTCTTTATTATTGGAGATTTAGGTTATTTCCTGCCCTCACTTTTAAAAGGAAAGTATTTAAAATATCTGAATGGGAAAGTATTTAAAATATCTGAATGGTCCTAACTCTTTCGTATTTTAAATATTTTCTTTTAAGAAAATATTCTTCTAAGCCCCCAAATTGGAAATATTCTTTGATTATGAATACTCTTTGGGCTCCTTTCACATTTTTCAAATTGCTGTCTCTAAGTGCATCAATTTATAAGACCACTAGTGAAGTAATAGAGTTTTACATCATTGCCTAGCATTACCTACCATTTAAACATTTTTAATTTGCATATTTTAATAATAATGATGGTTAATTCTACCAGAGAAGTCTAAGGAGAAATTTGACCAGCTGCCTTTTCATTGTGGGACTTGTCTTAATGCTCTTTCCTTCTCATCTTTTAGGAACTAATGATTTGGCTATCAGCTGTTAGGGACTGTTTTGAAATGAAGCTCTAAACCCTTGGTTAAATCTGTTGCTAATAATTTTACTGTTACTATGTTGCATTGTATTTCACTTCTGTGTTGCTGAATGTTTTCTATATAAAATTGAATATTTTTATGCAGCCAAACCTGTCTCTTTTTCCTTTCTATTTTCTTCTGTTGCTTCTACGCCTGAAAAGCTAGCCCTACTCTGCCCCACCCCCCACCATGTGAATTCTCTTTTTAGGTTGAACCAAACTTTTACGATTAAAAAATGATTGCATAGGGGCGCCTGGGTGGCTCAGGGAGTTAAAGCCTCTGCCTTCGGCTCAGGTCCAGTATCTCTGCTGAGTAGAGAGCCTGCTTCCCCCCTTCTCTCTCTGCCTACCTCTCTGCCTAATTGTGATCTCTGTCTGTCAAATAAATAAATAAAATCTTTAAAAAAAAAAGATTGCATATCAATATTTCATATGGTTTAACTTAAAGGTTTTTTATAAGTGTATTTGTTTTCCTTATTGGAATATTTTGTTTCTCATAACTTCATAAACAAATATAGAACAAAATATATGGTAAAACTAATCAGGAATAAAACTACATTTTTCAAGAATGTGAAAAATCAACTGTCATTTTGGTACAGTGGCCAAATTAAAAAAAAAAAAGTGGTCATTAGTCGAGTGGTAAAGCCTTGGGGTTATCATACTCAAGTTACTATAATGTATTGTTTCGATGCCCTTTAATGGTAGGTATTTTTTAAAGTCTATAAAAGCAGTACTTTTAATTACCAGATTTTATTAGCATGACAATTTTCAAAGATAAAAATAAGGTTTAATTTACTTCATTTTTTAGGTCAGCAAGGTGGGGTCAGGAGGAAACTAGCAAGAAAGTATTTTAGAATGAAATGAAAACCCAAGAAATAATGTACTCATTATATATGTACATTACGTGCCCTCGCTACATTAGAATTCTAAAAGAAAATTAGCAAGTTAAGTTAGAAAACAAAGCTCTGCCGATACTTTTTAATCATACTAAAACAACCATGATTTGGGGCTTTTCTTAAGGAGAAATCATAAATTATGATGAATTGTGAAGCAGGTTTGTGATTAGATTAATGTCAACCAAAAAAACCAGTGTTTGACTGTCTACATTATTGTCAATTATTACTTAAGCAAATTATTGTTCACAGGTCTCCTGGGGCAAAAGGCTAGTACATTTATCTGTTATAAAATTTACCTCTTAGCAAAATATGTCTTTACCCTTATGGTAGTAGTAAGACTGGGTGTCAAATGTCAGATAATAGGGGAAACTTAAATAGTTCTTGCAGTTTTACAGCAAACTTTAGTACATCAAAATGCATGACACAGACGTAATTTTTAGTGAACTGTGAAAAAATTTAATACTTTAAAAAGTTTTAATTTTTTCTTTATCTTTAAAGATTTTTCCTTTTGTCATAATACCCATTTTCCCTTGTCCATCCAACAAAATCTAACTTGGAAAACAGGATTAACGATAGAGAAGAAAATAACTGTTATTACCATTTTGCCATATTGTTTTTAGTTCTTTCTAGGATATACATTTTATTTTTAAATTTTAATGTTTTTACAAATCTGAATCATTTTTATATAGTTTTGTAATCATAAAAATACGATTTTAGTATTTGCCTAAGTTATATAATGTCTTTAAATCATTTAAAAAATTGAGGGACCTGGGTAGCTCAGTTGTCCAACTCTTGGTTTCTTGGGTTATGATCTCAGGGTTATAGGAGTCTGATGGAGATTCTCTCTCTCCCTCTCACTATGCCTCCCATCCCGCCCCCCCACACCACCCCACTCGTGTGCGCTTATGCTCTCTCACTGTCTCTCAAAGTAATTAATTAATTAATTAAAAACTTGATTACTGTGCTGCTTCCATCATGGAGTTGGACCATAATTTATTTGACCATTCTCCTTTTGGGCACGCGTTTATATTTTTCAGAAAATTTGTGATAAACATGCTTGCATGGATGAGGACACTAAAGCTCATAGAGGTTACACAGTCACATATAGTTCTTCTGACACTCAGTCTTTTCCCTTTTGCCTTTTTTTCTCTTGCCCATATAAATTGTTGGGAACATGTGAAACATACCCTGATTGTAGCTATTTCATTTAGAAAATCTCTTAGTAAATCATTCAAATCCAGTTATTTATTTTCTACAACTTGTTTATAGAAATATAAATATTTATTTGACTTTATATAGGTTTATTTGTATCATTACCCATTTTGAGCAGTGTTTCAGACAACGTGATATTTAATGAATGTTTTTCCCCAAATATTCATTTATTAAAAATTGATCAAAAGATTATATATAGCCATGAAATTTAAATAATAAATATCCAATTAATAATAGCTTAAAATTAAGTGCATCCATGGTTTGTGTTTTAAAATTCATGATTTAAAAGAATGACTAATTATAGCATCTTATATGAAAATAATAGGCTCCAATGTAATACACACAGTAGGGTTACAATATTATAAAAATGATTCTGGGGGCACGTGAGTGGCTTAGTCGATTAAACGGTCTGACTTTGGCTCAGGTCATGATCTCAGGGTCCTGGGATTGAGCCCTGCGTCATTAGACTCTGTGCTTAGTTGGGAATCTGCTCTTCCTTCTCCCTTTGCTCCTCCTGCTGCTCATGCTCTCCCTCTCTCACTCTCCCTCAAATGAATAAGATCCTTTAAAAAAATGATTCTGGGGATGCCTGGGTGGCTCAGCCAGTTAAGCATTTGCCTTTGGCTCAGGTCATGATTCCAGAGTCCTGGGATCAAGTCCAGCATCAGGCTCTTTGCTCAGTGGGGAGCCTCTTCTTCCTCTGTACTTCCCCTCCCTCTCTCATGTTCTCTCCCCCTGTCACTCTCTCTGACAAATAAATAAATTTTTTTTAAAAATGATTCTGTACTTTTTTTAGTTTCAGGGGTAGAATTTAGTGATTCATCAGTTGCATATAACATCCAGTGCTCATTACATCAAATGTCCTCCTTAATTCCTATTACCCAACTACCCTGTGACCCCCATTCTCCTCCTATCCGGCAACCCTCAAGTTTGTTTCTTATAGTTAAGAATCTCTTACAGTTTGCCTCCCTCTCTGTTTTGATTTTATTTTTCCTTCCCTTCCCCTATGTTCATCTGTTTTGATTTTTAAATTCCACATATAAGTGAAATCATAAGATATTTGTCTTTGTCTAATTTATTTCGCTTATCGTAATACCCTCTAGTTCCATCCACGTCATTGCAAAGGCAGGATTTCATCCTTTTCAATGGCTGAGTAATATTCCATTGTGTGTGTGTGTGTGTGTGTGTGTGTGTGTGTGTGTGTGTGTATCCATTGCATGTGTACAAACACATACCACCTCTTCTTTATCTATTCATTGGATGGACATTTGGGCTCTTTCCATATTCTGGCTATTGTGGACATTGCTGCTATAAACATTGGGGTGCAAATGCCCCTTCAAATCATTATGTTTGTGTCCTTTGGATAAATACCTAGTAGTGCAATTGCTGGGTTGTAGGGTAATTCTGTTTTTAACTTTCTGAGGAACCTCCATGTGTCTTATGGAGTGGTTGTACCAGTTTGCATTCCCACCAACAGTGTAAGAAGATTCTCCTTTCTCCACATCCTGGCCAGCATCTGTTGTTTCCTGAGTTGTTCATTTTAGCTGTTCTGACAGGTGTGAGGTGATGCCTTATTGTGGTTTTGATTTATATTTCCCTGATACTGAATGATTTTGAGCATTTTTTCATGTGTCTTTTAGCTATATGGATGTCTTCTTTGGAGAAATGTCTGTTCATCTCCTCTGCCCGTTTCTTGACTGGATTTTTGGTTTTTTAGGTGTTGAGTTTGATAAGTTCTTTATAGATTTTGGAACCTAGCCCTTTATCTGATATGTGATTTGTGAATATCTTCTCCCATTCTGTAGGTTACCTTTTAGTTTTACAGATTGTTTCCTTTGCTGTGCAAAATCTTTTCACCCTGATAAAGTTCCAGTAGTTCATTTTTGCTTTTGTTTCCCTACCTCTGGAGATGTATCTAGCAAGAAGTTGCTAAGGCCCAGGTCAGAGTGGTTGCTGCCGGTGTTCTCCTCTAGAATTTTGATGGGTTCCTGTCTCATATGTAGGTCTTTCATCCATTTTGAGTTTATTTTTGTGTATGGTGTAAGAAAGTGGTCCCATTTCATTCTTCCACATGTGGCTGTCTAATTTTCCCAACACCATTTGTTGAAGAGACTATCTTTTTTCCATTGGATAGTCTTCCCTGCTTTGTTGAAGAAGATTAGTTGACCATAGAGTTGAGGGTCCATTTCTGGGTTCTCTACTCTGTTCCATTGATCTATGTGTTTGTTTTTGTGCCAGTACCATACCATCTTGATGATTACACCTGTGCAATACAGCTTGAAATCTGGGATTTTGAGACCAGCAGCTTTGGTTTTCTTTTTCAACACTCCTTTGGCTATTCGGGGTCTTTCGTGGTTCCATACAAATTTTAGAATTGTTTGTTGCAGCTCTGTGAGAAATGCCGTTGGTATTTTGATAAGGATTGCATTGAATGTGTAGATGCCTTTGGGTTGCATAGACATTTTAATATTTGTTTTTCCAATCCATGAACATGGAATGTTTTTGCATTTCTTTGTGTCTTCCTTAATTTCTTTCATAAGTGTTCTATAGTTTTCAGAGTACAGATCTTTTACATCTTTGGTTAGGTTTATCCCTAGGTATCTTACAGTTTTTTTCTTGCAATTTTAAATGGTTGAATATTCTTGAGGAGAAAACCTATTTTAAAAACTTTTTAGTGCTTTTACCTCATCTTTTTAGTGATGAAAATGCTTCAAAGAAATAATTTTGGAAGATCCTTTAGGGGCAAAGTAACTTCATTCAAAGATAGAAATTATAACTTGGAATAAAACAGAAAGATTTTATCAAGAGAGTTAAAAACTTCTGTGAGGGGGCTCCTGGGTGGCTCAGTGGGTTAAGCCTCTGCCTTCACCTCAGGTCATGATCCCAGGGTCCTGGGATCAAGCCCCGCATCGGGCTCTCTGCTCAGCAGGGAGCCTGCTTCCCCCCCCTCTTTCTGCCTGCCTCTCTGCCTACTTGTGATCTCTCTCTCTGTCAAATAAATAAATAAAATCTAAAAAAAAAAAAATTGCTGTTGTGGGATGGCTGGGTAACTCAGTTGGTTAAGCATCTGTCTTCAGCTCAGGTCATGATCCAGGGTCCTGAGATCGAGTCCTGCATTGGGCTCCTTGCTTAACAGGGAACCTGCCTCTCCCTCTACCCCCTACTCCCCCTGCTTGTGCTCTCTTTCCCTCTCTCTCTCTTTGACAAATAAATGAAATGTTTAAAAAGATCTTTTAAAAAATTGCTGCTGCAATACTACAAAGGATTTAAAATGTAGAAGGTATTATTCTAAACCACCATATCCTACAAGGATCAGGAAAGACATTTATATAATTGTTTAAAATAATATCTCACACCCCATCCTAAAATATTAATATTTGTGGAATGAAGGATATGCTGATATTTAAAATTGAGATAGGAGAAATAGATGGCCATGAAGATGCTGAAAAGAGAGGGTAATAAAATAGAATTTAGAACCATATGAATGTTTATCCCTACATGTTACCACATATTCATTTTGAGAAATTTTAGGAAACTTCAAAATTATTTGTGCTCTGCCTTTTAAAATATAAACAACTGTATTACTAAATCAAATTTTACTTTAACTTCAATGCCATGTTGAGAATATTACTAAAAATAATTTGTTTTGCATAGACTTATTTTGGAATTCCTGAGAGACCTAACATATAAATAACTGATGCATATAAAAAGCCCTAATTTCCTCCTTCCATGGGAGAATCTTGGCTCAGCGGTCAAAAAAAAAAAGGGAAGAAGAAGTGTCAGTTCCTTACAAGGAAATGTGAAGTAAACATTTCTAGTTGGTAGCACAATTGTGTAACCAGTACAAATAAATGACTATTTGGGTTTGTTGTTTCTTCCAATTTCTGTCTTTCTTATGCTTCCACACTTACATTAAATTACTCAAACTTTTTCCCCTATCTCCCTACCTACCTTGGCTCCACAGAGCGGAGAACATTTCTACTTCATGTACTTAGCTTTCATATAAAGCTACTTCCTTTCTAAATGTAAGCGTTCTGGAGTTCTGTTAAAAGGTGGTTAGGTGTTGAGGCACCATAGTTGGGGTAGGAATGAAGGAAACTAAAGAGGAGAGAGGGCACTCATTTTGAAAGAATAGAGAGATAGCCTGTAGCATTTTCATGAAGATCTTGAGTCCTGTATGAGTTGTTAAATAGTCCATAGTGTATCCTTTCACCTATGTGGGGTTGGATAAAGATGTTGGCATTTCAGCACTTCTACAACTAAGGATATAAGGGAATAGAAATTCAGGTAGAGCATTGTGCATATGGGAGGAAAATGCAGGGCATGGTTGAGAAATAGTAAGAGTCTGTGTATTCCTGAAATATTGGGTCTGAGTGCAGAAATGGTTGAAAAATAAGGGTAAATGAATAAACTTGGGAAATTATTGATGGTAATTAAAAATTAAGGTGAAACATTTATGCTTAACTGTGGAAGCAGTGGAGAGTCACAAAGGTCTTTTTTAAGCAGTAATTTAGAACCTTGCTTTGTGAAGATAACTTCAGCAGCTATGTTTAGGATGGAAAAGTTAAGTGGAAAGGATACAGCTGTAGTCATCTAAATTGGTGGTCAGTCTTTTCTATAAAGAGCCAGATAAATATTTTAGGTTTTGTGGGCCGTATGATCTCTACCACGGCTACTCAGCCCTGCCATTTGTAGCCATAGACAGTTTAAAACAAATAAGTATGGCTGTGTATTTGTGTAGTAAATGAGCAACACTGTTTTGTAAATAACAGTATTGACTTATGAATAAAGGTTTCTTACACAGGTCCTCAAAGATGTTGTACCCTTAGGTTCAGATTTACCTCTTTAACTTCTTCATCTATAAAGTGGATCTATAAAATGACATCCTTTTCTGATTTTTAATAAAGAAAATAATTACTAAATAACTTTTTTGCAAACCCTAAAACTTGGCAAAGCTCTAAGATGAATTTGCTATTGAGAATGGACTATTTGTTGTTGGTTTAATTCTGTTCGTTTCTTCTTGGGTCTTTGTTTAAACCAACATGGTGCTAAGTTCTAGAGGCAAGATAAATCTACTTTTGAGCTACTTGTAATATTTCTAGCTTAGACCTTGATCTTAAGAGATAGAATTATAGTAACTGTTAAAATGAAATGTAGCCAGAAATATGATAAGCTGTTGATATGTGTCTCTGTCATAGTGAGATTGCATTCATGTTAAAGGAAGCAGCACAGTACCTGTCCTGTGAACATGTTTAATATTTTAGAAGTTACTCATCTGGAAAAGCTTGATTAAAATGAGATTTTTAGATGGCACTCACAACCTTTAAGATCATTAATGTTAACATCCAAAAGACTAAAGAAAATTTAGTTTTAACTTTGTATAGTCTTTTCTAGCAATTAAAAATGATTAGATTTATCTCTTTTTTTTTCCCCTTGAAAGTTAATAATCAAATGGATTCAAGCTGAGAGGCAATATAGTGTTATTAAGAACATAGATTTTGTGATCTGGGTTAAATTCAAGCTCTGCCACCTTACCATCTTTGTGACTTAAGGTAATTTATTCTTCATCTAAAAAATAGCATTAAAAGTACCTGCCTTGTCAGAATTGTTATGAGAATTTTGTTAAGTGAGATATATATAATGTGCTTAGCTCAGGGTCTGGAATGTTAAAGCATACAATAAATAATAACTATTTTTTCAAAAAAGATGTTAGGTTTTTTTCAGGTAGCTTATGCTTTCTTAGGAGTGTCTGTCATGTTGGCTGGGAAGGGATATGGCACATAGAAATTATCACTTATATATTTGGAAAACATGTGATCACTTTGAGAATTGCCGCTCTATTATCAAATAGATTTGTTAAAAATATATTGTCATCCTCTCAAACATTCAGCTGTTTGAATTAGGTAAATTCTTCCTAATAGAATTCAGTGAAATTAGTATTACAAATTAATGTATTTACATTATGAGGATTTTAAAATTTACGAGGAAGTTTACTTTAAATATGAGTATATTCCACACACACTTGGGCAGAACCTGGTAGTCTCCTTGAATTGAGAAGATGGAGCTGTGATACCAGGGAGGCCAAAGTCCCTAGAAGTCACAGGGCAGTTTACCAGAGAGGAGTGAGCTACAGAATATCTTCAGGTATTCAGCAGACTGTTCATTAGTACATGCATGTGAGGAAAGTATCCAAGGCTTGCAAAAAAACCATCTGAAGTCAGGGCGCCTGGGCGGCTCAGTGGGTTAAACCTCTGCCTTCGGCTCAGGTCATAATCTCAGGGTCCTGGGATCGAGCCCCGCATTGGGCTCTCTGCTTAGCAGGGAGCCTGCTTCCCCCCCTCTCTCTACCTGCCTCTCTGCCTACTTGTGATCTCTGTCAAATAAATAAAATATTAAAAAAAAAAAAAAAAGAACCATCTGAAGTGATCAGAAGAAATTGCCTGCTACTACACATAGTTGGGAACAGTGCCTCCTCCCAACACCCTGTGTGGAAAACCTCATAATTCAAGTACTAGGGAAGTCTTAATAGTGGGGAAGAATTAATGACAGACTTAAAGCTGTTCTGGTGCTGCCTAACAAAGTAAGAACTGAAAGGATCAAATGGTTTCCTAGTAATTTAACTTTGCCCTGAAACAAAGACCAAGATATAGGAATACAAAAATATCCAGCATACAGTGTACAACAAAATAGAATCATGGTGTCTGACATTTTGTCCAAAAGTACCATACATCCAAAAAGATCGAGAAAATGTAACATATAATAGAGACAAAAATCAATCAGTTGAAAACAACCTAGAATTAGTTGACAAGGACCTTGCTAGAACTATTATAACTATATTGCATATGGTTAGAGAGCTATTGAAGAAACCTGAACATATCAAGTTGAGACATGAAAGCTATAAAAGCAGTCAAAATTCTGGACCTGAAATCTCTGAGGTGAAAGATACATTGGATGATATTAATGGGCATGATACACTGCAGAATATGAATTAGTGAACTAAAAGACATAGCATAAGAAACTACCCAAAATGGAACCAGAGAAGAAAAAATAAAAATAAAAAACAAAAACAAAAAAGAGCATTTGTGAGCTGTGGCAACAACATTAGGCAGCCAAATACACAATATATATGTGACTAGAATCCTGAAAGTATGAATAGGGGGCAACAGAATAACATAATTGAAGAAATAATGACCAAAATATCTCCAAGTTGATAAAAACTGTAATCAGTTTCAAGAAGCAAAACAAGCCCCACGCACAAAAAATACAAAGAAAACCACACCAAGACTTATCATAATCAGATTGCTTGAAACCAGTTCTGAGAAGAAAACCTTAAAAGCAATAGAGTAAAAATAAACACTAATTGTTATTATATAAGAGAAAAAAGTACTCATTATGTATGAGGGAATGAGATATCTATGAAAGCAGATTCTATGGGAGACAATGCAAAGTACAAGACAGTAAAGGAATAATTTTAAAATAATGGTAGAAAACTTTTATAAGTCTAGAATTCTACCAGGAAGAGTATCTTTCAAAAATGAAGGCCAAAGTGAAGATTTTTTTTTTCAAGACACACAAAAATGGAAAGAATTCGTCACCCAAACTCCTGGATTACAAGAAATGGCTAAAGGAAGGCTTTTCAGGTACTGGGTTGACATAAAAGAAGGGAGAGTACTGGGAGTGGTAATTACATGGGTAAATAGAACTCTTTAAAAGATAACTATTTAAAACAAACAACACAGTGTATTATAGAGTTTATAACAATATATGACCACAATGACAGTAATAATACAGAGGCTGTGAGGGGAGAAATGCAAGTGTATTATTGTAAGATTTTTATAGTATATATGCAGTAATATAATGAAGGTAGAGTGATAAATTAAAGATGTATATTATAAACTCTAAAGCAACAACCGGAATAACACAAAAAGAGTTTCTGCTAGTAAGCCAACAATTATAAAATGGAATTATGAAAGTGCTCTATCTAGGAGAAAGCATAAAAAGAAGAAAAAGGGAATAAAGAGCAGATGGGACAAACAGAAAACAAATAGCATGTGCTAGGTTAATAATTACATTAAGTGTCAATTGGTCCAAACATGCCAATTAAAAATCAGAGTTTTTCAGATTGCATAAAAAAGCAAGATCCAGGGGTTCCTGGGTGGCTCAGTTGGTTAAACACCTGACTCTGTGATTTTGGCTCAGGATCTCAGGGTCCTGAGATCAGGCTGCTTTGGGCTCTGCTACTTGGGGAGTGTGTTTGAGATTCTCTCCCTCTGCCTTTCCCCCTACTCACACTTGCTTGCTCTCTCTCAGATAAATCTTTAATACACACACACACATGCACACACACCATGGAATATTACTCAGCCATCAGAAAGGATGAATACCCACCATTTATGTCGACATGGATGGAATTGGAGAGTATTATGCTAAGTGAAATAAGTCAGTCAAAGAAAGACAATGATGTGGTTTCACTTATGGGTGGAACATAAGACATAGTGTGCAGAGGATCATATGGGAAGAGAGAGAAATTTAGTGGGTGGAGGTCAGAAAGAGAGACCAATCATGACAGACTCTTGACTCTGGGAGACAAACTGAAGGTTGCTGAAGGGAAGGTGGATAGGGGGAAGGGGTGATAGGTGTCAGGGAGGGCATGTGATGTGATGAACACTGGGTGTTATATGCAACTATTGAATCATTGAACACTGCATCAAAAACTAGTGATGTACTATATATTGGCTAATTGAATTTAAATAAACATTAGAAAAAAACAAGATCCAACTATCTGCTGCCTATTACACACAAACACACACACTGCAGGTATAAAGCCCAAGAGGCACAAATGATGGAAAGCAATATAACAGGCTAAAACTCGTCTTTTCTTCCGAATTGACATGTGGATTCAGTGTAATCCCATGCAAAATCCTAACAGGCTTTTTTTGGGGGGGGGGGTACAAATTAATAAGCTTATTCGAAAATAGGGGATGCGAAAGAGCTAGAAGAGCTGAAACTACTTTAAAAATATAAAAAAAGGTTGGAGAATTTATTCTACTTGATTTCAAGAGCTAATATGAACCTGTAGTAATCAAGACAGTGTGATATTGGTATTAAGACTGACAAACAGATGGGGACACCTGGGTGGTTCAGTCAGTTAAGCTTCTGTCTTTGGTTCAGGTCATGATCCTGGGATCAAGTCCTGCATCAGGACTTTTTGCTTTGTAGGGAACTTGTTTCTCTTCCCTCTGCCTGCTGCTCCCCCTGCTTCTGCTCTCCCTCACTCTTTCTCTCTCTAGCAAATAAACAAAATCTTAAAAAAAAAAAAAAAGACTGCCAAATAGATCAATGGGACAGATAGTCTAAAAATAGATACATATATATATATTTATCTCCAATTGATTTCTTAAAATTTTTTATTAACATATAATGTATTATTAGCCCCAGGGGTACAGGTCTGTGAGTCAGCAGGTTTAGACACTTCACAACACTCACCATAGCACATACCCTCCCCGGTGTCCATAACCCAACCAACCTCTCCCAAACCCCCTACCCACAGCAACCCTCAGTTTGTTTTGTGAGATTAAGAGTCTCTTATGGTTTGTCTCCCTCCCATCCCGTCTTGTTTCATTTTTTCCTTCCCTACCCCTCAAGCCCCCCACGTTGCCTCTCAAATTTTCCATATCAGGGAGATCATATGATAATTGTCTTTCTCTGATTGACTCATTTCGCTCAGCATAATACCCTCTAGTTCCATCCACATCATTGCAAAATACAAGATTTCATTTCTTTTGATGACTGCATAGTATTTCATTGTGTATATATACCACATCTTCTTTATCCACTCGTCTCTTGATGGACATCTATGGTCTTTCATGGTTTGGCTATTGTGGACATTGTCCAATTGATTTTTATAAAAGATTTGATTTATTTATTTGACACAGAGAGATCACAAGTAGGCAGAGAGAGAGGGGGAAGCAGGCTCCCCACCAAGCAGAGAGCCTGATGTGGGGCTCTATCCCAGGACCGTAAGATCATGACCTGAGCCAAAGACAGAGGCTTAACACACTGAGCCACCCAGGAGCCCCCTCCAATTGATTTTTAACAAAGATACAAAAACAATTGCATGGAAGATAATTCTTCTCCACAAATGGTGCTAAAACAATTGCATAGCAATATATCAAAAAAAAAATTTAAAGGTTTTTCAATGTTGTACTAAATAGAAATTAATCAAACATAAGCATAAACTATAAAACTTCTAGGTATAAACGTAGGACAGATCTTTAGCAATTGTGATTAGGTAAAGATTTCCTATATATAACACCACAAAAGCATGATTCATAAAAGAAGAAATTAATGAATTGCATTTCATGAAAATCAAGAACTTCCACTTCTTTGAAAGTTACTCTTAAGGCAATGAAAAAAAACAAGCCACTCAGTGGGGGTGGAGAGCTTTATTCAGAAAATAAACATAAATATATAATTTAGTTTGTGTGTATGTACTTATAAATAATATGCAAACCTCATGTATGAAAAATTAGTTTTACTATAATTAAGAACTCTGAAAAGTCAGTAAACAGTCCAACAAAAATACTGATTCAAAGGAGCACGTGTATCCCAATGTTTATAGCAGCACTATCAACAGTAGTCAAAGTATGGAAAGAGCCAAAATGTCCATCCAATGATGAGTAGATAAAGAAAATGTGGTATATGTATACAGTGGATTTTACTCAGCCAATGAAAAGAATGAAATCTTGTCATTTGCAACGATATGGCTGCAAGAGAGTGTATTATGTTAAGCAAGATGAGTCAAAGACAAATACCATATGATCTCACTCATATGTAGAATTTAAGAAACAGAACAGATGAACATAGGGGAAGGGAAGGAAAAATAAAATAAGATAAAAACAGAGAGGCAGGGGCGCCTGGGTGGCTCAGTGGGTTAGGCCGCTGCCTTCGGCTCAGGTCATGATCTCAGGGTACTGGGATTGAGTCCCGCATCGGGCTCTCTGCTCAGCGGGGAGCCTGCTTCCCTCTCTCTCTGCCTGCCTCTCCATCTACTTGTGATCTCTCTCTGTCAAATAAATAAATAAAATCTTTAAAAAAAAAAAAAAAACAGAGAGGCAAACCTTTAAAGACTTAACTCTAGAGAACAAACTGAGGACTGCTGGAGGGGAGGTGAGATGGGCTAACTGGGTGATAGGCATTAAGGAAGGCACTTGTCTTGATGACCAGTGGGTATTAATTGTAAGTGATGAATCGCTAGATTCTACTCCTGAAACTAATACTGCACTATATGTTAACTAACTTGAATTTTAATAAAGTCTTGGAGAAAATTAATTAATTAATTAAACTAATAAAAGAAAACAATCCAATAGAAATTTGGCAAAAAATTTGAACATCCGTTTTTCCAAGGAAAATTATGGATAAGGAGCACATGAAAAGGTGATCACCTCTATTAATCATTAGGGAAACATTGATTAAAACCACAAAGAGCTTAAAACCACTTTAGAATTTTGGAAATTAAAAAGGCTGATTATACTAAGTCATGACTAGGATGTGGAGCAACTGAAATTCCTATACACTGCTTGTGGGAATATAAAACTTTGGAAACAGTTTGGTAATTTCTTATAAAATTAAACATATTTACCGTCTTCCCAGAACCCTCTCTATATACCTTTTTTGTATAAAAAGAGCATATGATTATTTGAAATTGAGAGAGATAGCTAAAAACTGCTTAAATCCAATCTTAATTTTGATTTTGCAGAATGCTGCTAATTTATTTTCCAAGCTGTAGTGCTCTTTTAGGAAAGCCACAGTCTTTTTTTCAGACTTTCTATTTCCCTATAACCCCCAAAAGTGTTATTGGCAGCTGGGACAGCTATTGTCTCATCAACTCCCAGGATTTCCACAGTGGTGCCCAGGGCTTCAGAGAGCTGGCTGAACATGGATGGAAATAAGAAGAGCGAACAAAGGGTTTAAATAGTTTAGTGTGTAAACTGGTTTGTATAAAGATAGGCTTGCTTCTCTGCTTCTTGTTTTTCATAAATACAGTTGTGGCTCCAAGGATTGTGCTGGTTTTGAATGTTAGCTTTGGCACCCTTTCAAGATTCTAGACATGCTGTCTATTTATAAAGAACTCAGGGGATTAGACTAAATAAGAGTAAATCCAAAGTTACGGGAACAAGTCTAGACATTGAAGATCGTCACCTTCCTAAGCCATAGGAGGACTTATCTTTTAGTTTCATCTTAGGAGCGCTTGTTTCTTCTTAAGAAAGTAGATACTCTTCTATAACATGAGGGCTTACAAATGAAGTTAAGGAAGTATACTAGCTACCAAGGAGAGGGAACGGAGCAGAGCAGCTGTGGAGAATCCATGGCAATAGAAAGACTACCTATCCCTTTCCCCCTAGCCAAAAGACCACTATCGATTTAGAAATTTTAAGCCCTATATGATAAGAATTTAGCAGAAGTATAATTTTCTTTAAGTGAGTTAAAATTATGGTACATTATCTACTAATTTTTTTTATATCCTACCATATAATGTAATAATGTTTTAACTTTAATATGACCTTGACAACAAACTGGAAAAACACAGTGCTGTTTTCATAGGCACTAGGTCCCTTTCAGAGGTAAAAGTGAGTACTGTGCCTTACCCATGCGAGATACTCCATAATTGATCACATGGACTTGGGAGTGAATGAATCAAATTTTCTTTCCAGAGGAGTTAATTCCAGGTAGTAAAACTCTGACTCGTGCTTAAGGTATAAATAAAAACACTACACTTGGGAAAAAAAATATATATGACCTCTAAAGACTTACAGTGTAAGTTCATACTGTTTTTACTGTTCTGTTCATGTTAATGTTAAATTTTGGGGGGGGGGACAACAATTATAGTCTCTATAATTCAGTTTTAGTGATATTTGTTTAATTATGCTCTCCTAATTTTGATATAAGGAATATTATTTCTTAATGGAATATAATTTTTTATCCATAAGTTTGCTTCATACACTATAATTGTGACATTGTATTCTTAATTATGTCCTCATTTTACAGTTCTTATATTAAAAAATTAAAAGTACATGCCTTTCTATTTGGTATTACATTCTTATTTATTGAATAAGGTTAAGTTTCTAGTTCTGAATAACATTAGTACCATTTACCAATTTTAGATGGAATTCATACTAATCCCTGAAGTGTAATACACATTAAAATTTAGAAATTTTGGCACTTGAGCCCTTAAAGGTATTTTCATTCTAAGCCAGTTAGTATGGTGATACCTAACTACAAATGGATTAGTATAATTTGTTCTTTTAGCTCTATATTCTGTTTCTTCGTTCTCCTTAATCTTTTCTTTAAAAAGTAACTATAGATAGCAAATAGAATGATGGCAACAGAAATCAGATTGCCTCTTTCCTGCTCCCAACTCTAACTCATCTACTTTGACCCAAGCAACTCCTAGAGGTTCTCAGCCATGAGACCCGTTGTGATTCTTTCCTTCTTCTGGGACAAACTCAAGGTTGAATCAGTGTAGCAGAGCCCTTGGAAAGAATTTGAGAGGCAGGTGACTGATAAGAGATTGCAATCCCATATCCATTCAATTTATTCACTAGTAACGGTAAAAGAAAGATATTTGCAAATGAATAAAAAGTGAGAGAACATTCATATTTGATACCCTATCCAAGAAAAATGCTTGAAAAATGACTTAAATATTTATAAGAGTAAAAATATTTATAAAATACAAATTTTAAAAGTCTGGCAAGTCCAGCAATGTATTTTTCCTCATAGTTGAAGTTCTCCCTGTATTGCTAAAATTTAGCAAGTTATATTTGTATAAGCAAATGTATTTAGAATGTCATCATATTTCACCTGCTAGGACAAATGTATTGTTTTGGACAGATTTTTCTTTTGAACAGAATTAAAAACTCATCTTTATGCTTTTATATCTATGGGATTAATTGCTTTGATTTCATGACTAGCCTAGTGATTTAGTTAGAAGGATCCTGAAATTTGGAGTCAGAAGGTCTTTAATTTCAGTCTGCCATTTACTAGTAGAGGCAAGTTACTAAACTACTCTGGTTTTCTTTATCTTTGAATATGAATCCTATATTATAGATTGTTAGAGAAATTAATGAAAATATAAATATGTCTTAACAGGCATTTTTTATCAGAAACATCAATCATCTTTCTTTAGGAATGGGAATTACCATATTTTCAAGAAAGTGGTTATAAGTAGAGGGTGGTGGGAGTTGCCACAGAGGGGGATTTTGTAGGATTGGAGACTTTAACAATATTGTTTTTGGTGGGGGGCAATATGGGTACTCATCATCCTGCATATTTTTCTATGTCTTAAATATTTCTGAATTGTTAAAATAATTTTCCTAATAAAATGCATGAAACTTTCCCATGAAATATCTTAACCAGTAAAGTGTCTAACATTTTTCTATCTAAGAACTTCCTAGGATACTCTGAAATGTATGCTTCATAATTCTTAGCTTGGTTGAGACCTGCTAATTAGAATATCATTTCTTTCATACCATTCTACTTATGTTATATTGCACAAAGTATCACGTTTTTACTGTGTGTTTTAAGTAGATGGCAGAGGTCACAAATTGTCTGTTTTGGGATTGAACCTGGCTCTTAGAGGTACTCTTTGTCCCACACAGTAGGGTCTTTATGGAAACTTAAAGTCTCATGAAAAATCAAGGAATGTTGTAACCCTGAGTTTGCATTTCTGTATGACAACAGTGAGTTGGTGCTGAGTCAGCTTCTGCCTTGAGTAGGCCACATGCTGCACTGTTCTGCACCCTCACCATGCTCCCTGATACTGAGGCCAAATGTCATTTGCCTTTTGTCATCATAAATGTTTATATTAACTGCTTGGCCCCCATAGGCAGTTGAGTTTATAGCTCTTAGAGAACTTGTATTCAGGAGATGTCACAGTCTTCTATTGATAGTTTGCTGTGATATCTTGAGGTTACATATTTTCAGTACTTGGTAACTTTATAAAGCTCACTTGTGTAGCATTTTCTCTACACACGTAACATAAAATGCTGTTTTTAAGTTTGTCAGCTCCTCATTTGGTCCTATGCAGTCAGTCCTTTTGTGTTACCAAGTAATTATTTCTCAAATCTAGTTCTTCCTGTCCAGCCTTACCACCACTGCTCCACCTCAGGCCCTCATCATCTCTCACTGCTTTCTCGCTGAGCTAGTAACCTCCAGTCACATTCCTTTCAGTTCATCATCAAGTGACTCGCTAAAATAGTACAGATCTCCTCTCCTTCATCACTGTTTCAAATTGTTCTGAGTCTCTCTCTGTCTTCTATGGGAAGATCTGCAAATGTTTCCCTAAAATGTTTCCCTACTGTTCCCCAAATGGTAAATAGTTTAGGCTTTGCTGGCCAGAAGTTTCCTGCCACGAAAAAATTGATTCTGCTGTTGTTGGACTGAGCACAAAAGCACCCATAGACACTATACAAACAGAGGGGCATGGCTGTTCCAATAAAACTTATTTACAAAACCAGGTCACCGGTCTAGAGCCATAGTTTGTCAACCCTTGTTCTAGGATATGAAAGACTCTCCCTGTCTTTATTCTTGTCTTAACTGCTACTCTTCCATCCTGTTTCTTACAGTTTTTTCAGAAGCGCCACTCAAATTCTTAAACCTTGTACATCTTCTTTCTATATTGTATTTAATTCTTTCATTCAAACCATTTTTTCACTGAGAAATACTACAATATATCTTATACAATATATCTTATAAAATCTTAAATAATGGTATCATATTTAAACATGAGGTTATTTAGTCACTTGCTGACATCTTCATAAATGTATAGTGAAGTACAGTCTTAAGTGTTAAAAAGAGTTTTTAACGAGTGTTTCATAAAAATCCATAACTTTGACACAACCCATGTTATGGCTTATGGCTTGGATCTATTTTAAAATAGATCTTTCAAATAGTTAGGAAAGCAGAAAATATTTGATTTTAGGATACAACTTGCCTGAAGTATTGGAGGTCAAATTGCTACTTAAATTCTAATAGGTCACTTTACACCTTTCTATAGACAAAAAAATAACAGAACTTGATAATGTGTTGTTAAATATATTAGCAGTGTGGGTTTTGCCTCATTATTACATTGCAGTTTTTAGGCTATCACTGATTGGTGCTATTTAGGTGCTGATTTACGCTATTGCTGATTGATGTTGGATAGTAAACAAAACCTCTTCCAGTAAAAAAATGAAAGAAATTCATTTGTGCATCATATAATGAGAAGTGTGATTTGATTACTATGGTGAGAGACTCAGTAGATTGGTAGAGCTGCTGTGTGGAATTTTGTGAAGATGTGGACGGATATTAATAGTGATATGATAAAGTCTTCTAAATTTTCTGATATTTGCATAATAATACATTAATTTAAAGCTCTATATATTAAAATGACCTGTAAATGTCTTTTATGGTTGAATTTTAGCCACCAGCTGAACAAGCCAAAGCCAGACTGCAGCTGGTTCTTGAAGCTGCTGGTAAGTTTGCCTAATTTATTTAAATGAAAAAGTACTAAATAAATCTTAACATGCTTACAGGTGGGTCAAAGAAAAACACCTATTTTCATATATCTTCACAAATTTATGAAATTTAGGTTATATATATGGCCAGATTTTATAGGAAATATTTATTGCTACAGTATAATGGTAGAAGGTCATTCTTTACCTTTTTATTTATAAAATTGGCTTCAATTTTAATTTCAATTTTGATAAAGTCCAGTTTATTGATTTTTGTCTTTTGTGAACTGTGCTTTTGGTGACACGTTTAAGAATTCTTTACCTAAACCCGCATCACATCATGAAAATCTCCTCCTGTGTGTTCTTTTAAAAGTTTTATGCTTTTACATTTAAGACTATGTTCTGTTTTGATTTAACTTTTGTATAAAGTGTGAGTTTAAATCATGTTTTCATTGTTCTAAAGAAAACAAGGTAAATGTAATATAATAGTTTTTCCACTTGCATTGGATAACTCTTGCATTGGATATCCAGACTGTTGTGGATACCACCTAACCTGAAAATACTGTATGTTTTATTTTTCAATGATACAGTAATGCAGTGAATTTGATTTTACATATAATGCCCAGATTTAAGTAGACATTAAATATTTCACCTTTTCAAAAAATGTAAAAGATCAATATTATCTTTTCTAAGTACTGATATTTTACTTTGAATCCTATTGTGCTTTTAAAATGTATATAACCTATTTAAATAACATTATCAAGGTTAAGCATGAGGTAGGGTTAGAATAATAACACCAAAGTGGTACATATTTCTTAAAGTTATTTACTTTTTAAAGATCTGTAAAGCGTTCATAATTTCCAGTTGGAAAGTGAGAATTCTATTTTAATATCAAAAATAATTTCAGACTACCAGATGTTAGTAGTTGTATTTTTAGTGTTCATTGATTGAGAAAATACATATGTGTATATTGATTCAAGGATTTCTTGGTTTAGCTTCTACACAGAGTGTCCACAGTTTAGAAAGATTGGAAGCACCAGTGTACATGATATACTAGCTTCATAAATCACTAACAGAAGTAACTTAAAATAAAGGGATAAATATTGATAAATATTTTGACTGTGAGTCTCTATATCACTCCATATTACTTTAACAGTCCATTTTATCTTTAATTATGTAGAAATTATAATTTCTATATAATATAGTTTTGCTTGCTATCAGGTTTTTCATATTTTAACTCAAATATACTGTAAGATAAATTTAATATGATTATCATGCATATGATGTACATTGATTCTTTAGTAGCATTTTGATTTGAAAAATAATTTCCAGTAGATAATTTGAGTATGGACAAACTCTTGCTTTAAAGAAAATTTTTATGGTGCTTGGTCCAGAAAATATTTGTTTCCATTAATATAACTATAAAGAATTTCATTTCATGGTTTTATAGTTATCTTTATCTTTTAATATGATTTTGAAGCATATTATAAAACAGATTTGATACTCCAAACTTCATAGTCTATAAGTTGTTTATATTGGTCCCAGCTGTTACCCTCATATTTTAATTTAACTTTCTAAATTCTGTTATGGATAAAGAGCTAGGTTCTGTGAATTTGAGACACATTCAAAATATTACGACCATTTACACATTAAAAAACTTATATTAGCTGGGTAAGCAAAGGACAGACCTTAGCTACATGTAGCATTATTTACTTAATAATTTTCTTCTTGGGGCGCCTGGGTGGCTCAGTGGGTTAAGCCGCTGCCTTCGGCTCAGGTCATGATCTCAGGGTCCTGGGATCGAGACCCGCATCAGGCTCTCTGCTCGGCAGAGAACCTGCTTCCTCCTCTCTCTCTGCCTGCTTGTGATCTCTCTCTCTCTCTGTCAAATAAATAAATAAATAATCTTAAAATAATAATAATAATAATAATTTTCTTCTTTATTTAACATGTTGTCCCCAGCATTTCCCTCTTATCAGTAACACTGTGATATATATCCCATTACAAATTACGTTTTCTATATTGTAGGTTATTTTCTTGGACTTGATTTTCTTGGAATTGATTTCTTGGAATTTCTTGGAATTGATTGGAAATGAGTTTGTGAAGTTAAAGGGTATTAATATTTAGAGTGACTTTTTATGCATTTTTTGCTAAATTGTTTTGCAAAAGGACTGCACTACTTTCTCATTTCCACTGATGAAGATTTTTACCAAGACTTTGCTTTTTGATGCCAATTCCATGAATATATTGCTTTATAATATGACATAACATATACACCCCTTTGGAAAACATCCAGTACTGCTTTTAATGAGAACGTGTGGACTTGGAGAGAAGTAGGTGGGTGGATAGGGAATAGCATAAAAACAAATACAGAATTTGTCAATGTTCTAGATGTCTTTCAGTGAAGGACACAAGGCGTTCATGGATTATTAAAAACAAATGAATAAAAGAAGGGGGAACATGATGAACTTGAGCTTAGGCTGTTAAAGTCTAGCCTACTTCTATGAACATTGATGTACCTAGATAGGAAGTTCTGGTAGCACCCATTTTGTCACATTGAAGAAAGTTTACTTGGATTCTCAGAGAAGACATCCTGACTTTGGGGCCTTAAAATTGAGTACAAGGAAAGGCTTAAGGCTGTATGTTAGATTCTTGAGACAGGATTTATTTCAGCTTTATAGTTACTATAATCTGGTAGATAGGGTTTCTGTATAAAGAAACCCTGAAGCTCCTTAGTCCTTTGTTCTAACTTCAGATCCCAAAGAAAGTTTTATATGTAACCATTGTATTGTTATTGATTTATGAGTGACTGTTAGTAATGTTATTGGTTTGGAATTAAAATATATTTAGAACATTTGGCAACAATTATTGGTGATATGGTTTCAAAAAACATGTGTATGAGTGAAATAACATTAAGCAAAATGTAATTATAGGGTATCATACATATTATGCCAAACATAAACTTGAAGTCATAGATTTTTACTTTATTTGTTATGATCATATTTTTTATACATTAAACTTATATATTTATACTTTGTTATGCTAAATCTTCAGATTTAGATAGAATTTTTTTTCATGTTCATTACCAAATTACAGTCAAAACCAAATTTCATGTTTCTTGTTTAACTTTTAATTCAAAGGTGATGTGAAATTAAGACTATATCTAGAATTGCTTTTCTGTTGTTTGCAAATGGCAACAGGACACAAAAGGTTGAAGAATCGTATAAATTTGTAAGACTAAATCTTTAAGTTGTAACCTCAGGTAATGGTTTATCCTATGATATTGAGTAAATCCTATTCTATTAACTATTTGTGCCATGCTTTCTTTTTCTTTCCATTTTAAAAATGCTTTTACCATTCTTCCATTTATTATGATGCAAAACTTTGAAATTTTTTATCTTTGACTTCTTAAGAGGCAATGATTCAACTAGAATAAATGATCTTATTTTTAAGTATTTTTTATATTTATCCTTTTAGTATCTTTCCCACTGCCATCTGCTTAGTCTAGATGCCAAACATTTCACCCACAGGTTAATCCATAATTTCCTAATTGGTCCCTAACATTAGTTCTCTTCTCCGGAGATGGTAGTGAAAAGTGGAAGGGTTCTAAGCATACTTACACTGCTTACTCTTTGTGACCTTGGTGTTTATTGGTTAACCAAAACAGAGGTATTTTTAAAACATGGAATATGACAAATGTGTACATTTTCTTGTTTACTATAGTTCTCTACTTTTTAAAAAAGTAATCTGTTGAGATGAAATTCACATAATATAAGATTAGTCGTGATTGTTTAAAGTGAACAAATCAGTGGCGTTAAATAGATTTACACTGCTATATAACTACCACCTCTCTCTACTTTCAAAACATTTCCATTACTCCAAAGTAAAACCTCTTACCTACGAACCAGTTTCTCTCCACTCCCCGGACCCCCTGAAACCACCAATCTGCTCTGGGGTTTCTGTGGATTTATCTATTCTGGATATATATAAAAGGAATCATACAATGTGTGATCTTGTGAGTCTGGCTTTTTAGCATAATGTTTTGGTGGTACAGCCACACTGTAGTATGTGTCAGTATTTTATTTCTTTTTATGCCAAATAGTATTCCATTGTCTGTATGTACACCATTTATTTATCCACTCATTTATTGATGGAAATTTATGTTACTTCTACCTTCTGACTGTTGCAAATAGTGTTGCTATCAACATGCATATATATGTACTTGTTTACCTATTTTATAATTTTGGGTGTTACATACCTAGAAGAGCAATTGTGGGGTCATTTGGTAATTCTGTGTTTAACTTTTTGAGAAACCACCACACTTTTCCAGTGTCTGTGCAATATTACATTTTCATCAGCAATATATGACTATAGTCCCCTATTGTGTCAGCTAAACCACATCACACATTTAAATTACCTCTTTGAAAGTATTTAGCTTTGGGAACTTCTCTGTACCAAAATTTACTCGTTTGTAAAGGGGCAAGATTATAACTACCTCATAGGATTTTTGTGAAGTATAATATGTGAAATGTCTAACCCAGAGCCTGGCAAATGGTAGCCACCAGAAAATGCTTATTTCCACATTGCTTTTTGTGATTACCACTGATAGATGGTTCTTTCTCAGCCACCATTTGGTCATGCTACTACATTGGCTCAAAATTAGTCATTGGCCCTCAGTTTCTTACAAAATTAATTTTACGTTTCTGTGCTTAAGGTTCCAGGGTTCTGTACAGTGGACCCACAGACTTTTCTATATTTATTAGAATTCATTTCTAAACTTCTCATTATTCTTTGAGTTACTTGTTCTTTTCTACCTATGAATCTTTGCTTATGATTTTTTCTCTTATAGAAATGACTTCCTCCCTCCTCTTCCCACCTCTAAACACTTTAAAACCAATCTCAAATAGGATTTCCACATGACTTTTGTGACCATGTCAGCACATAATCTTTCTCTTCTTTTTTGAATTCTTTCTGTCCTTGTCTGTGTATACCATGTCTACTGATATTTACTCACATAAAGCTGATACTAATATTTAATTATTTAATGAGTGTTGAACTTATTTTCCCAGTGAAATAATAAACATGATGGTCGGGAACCAGAGCTAAAACTTCTAAGTCTTTTCCAGGAGTTTTAGCAGCATCTATAGAGAGTGGTACTATGCCAGCTATGAATCCAGCTATTAATCTTTGGTGAACAAGGCATCGTGAAGAAACAATCTGGACATAACTGATAACTAAACCTTTTAAATGATGGTGTGCCCATTTGAACCACTGATTCACTTAAAAGACACAAAAAAATTCTCTGACTTGTAACATAGAAGATATTGGTCAATAATCTGACTTTTTAATCTTAAACTTTAAGATAGTGCATGACAGAAAAGATAATGGAACATGAATGTCACACAGGAGGAAGAAGGAAGGTAGTAAGTGTACTTAAAAGACTTGCCTCCATCACTTTTGCTTTCACTGTTGTTTGACATGTTACCAGCAGTCCAGACATTGGGGTTTTTTGCAAAAACACAGTATCATCTTATGCCATCTGTATGCATAAGTCTGAAGAAGAATTTAGGTAGAGATTTTTCTAAAATGTAAATATTTTTCAGGGCACCTGGGTGGCTCAGTGGGTTAAGCCTCTGCTTTCGGCCCAGGTCATGGTCTTAGGGTCCTGGGATCGAGCCCCACATGGGGCTCTCTGCCCAGTGGGGAGCCTGCTTCCTGCCCCACCCCCACCTGCCTCTCTGCCTACTTGTGATCTCTCTCTCTGCCAAATAAATAAATAAAATATTTTAAAAGAAATAAATAAAATAAGATGGAAATATTTTTCATCAGATGACACTTGTTATAACATGGTTTTAAGATACAATTTTCTCAAAAATTTTTTTTATTTTACATTTAATAGAATCATTGACACATGCAACCTTTAAAATTCTATCTTTAGGGTTATAAGAAAAAATAGAAATTTCCTTTAGTGCGTGAATGGTAAGTAATCTTTATCATAAAATTTCTGTGGAATATTTTATTTTCTAAATAATGTCTACAACCCTTTTTGTTTTGCTTTATAGTTTTAAAAATACTTTCATAAATTTTTTATCATTTGACTCACATCACAGCATGGAGAGCTAATTAACTCCATTTTACAAATATCCTGAAAGCATAAATGGTTTGTAAGAGACCGCATAGCTAGTAAGTGACAGAACCAGGACTCAAATCCAGTTATTTCTGACTCTTGAGTTATTTCTCTCCAGAGTTTAAATCCCTGAGTTATGTTGGGCAGAAAGAAATAAAGAAAATATTACCAAATACATACTTTGTTTTGTTCGGTATGGTGCTCAAGTTACCTTACATTAAATTAATTTCTATTCTCAAGCAAGCTTTTGATTCTGAAATGAGCTTTTTCTAATTGATAATAAAAAATTATCAAAGTTTGAGCCAGAAAAAAAAAGTTTTTTTCCATAACTACCAGAGTGTTCGTAATAGCAAAATTTCTGATAATTTTGAAAAATCCTGGTAACATTTTATGATCAGTAATGTTCAGCCTCACTTGCTGAGTTAGAAGCTGGTTAAGTATTGTGAAACACAGATGAGTTACACACACGTGCACGCTGTGCCCAGGCAAGGAGCTAAGCTTAGGAATAAGCTAGCAGTGCCTCATTCCATCCCAGTTCTGCTGCGTGTTAAATTTAGATTTTATTCTCTTAGTTACCCATTAAGTACCTGGAAACCTATTCCTTACCCTTTCTCTTCATACCCATGCGATCTTGGAAGTCTCAGTACTTTTCTAAACTCCATTCTAACTGTAAATATTTGTGATTCTGAGAATAACAAAACAGATTGCTACAATAATGTTGAACCGTTTCCGGGGAGCATTGAAAACCATTCTGCTACCCTGATTTAAAGCCAACAGAGATTTTGCTCTATAGGTTTTCTGATCACTGATCTGTGGCTCCAGGAAATAGGCTGATTTATTATGAGAAAAGCTTTCATGTGGGGCATACTTAAAAAAAATCAACCAAGTTATTGAAAAGTTAATTTCCATTTCATAAAATAAGTAGTTTCAGACTTCCTTTTTCTCCATGTAGGAGGCTTCTGCTTGATAGTATGTTGGCAGTCTAGATTCATACTCAGCCTCCCTAACTAACTTTGTAAGTAGTCCTTTAGTTTCCTCAACTATAAACTGGAGATATTAATACTGATACATAGTAAGTATTCAGTAACTGTTAGCAATTGATATCAAAGGCAATATAGTATGGTGGTTAAATTCTCAAGTTAGATGGCCTGGGTGCCATTCCCAGCTCCATCATTTACTCATAAAACCATGAGAGAGGTTAAAGCCTGCTGAACTTCAGTTTTTTCATTTATGAAATGAGAATAATCTGTACCTTTAAAATTTTTATGAGAACTAAATAATGTAATAAAGTGTTTAGAACAGCACCTAACATGTAACTGAGTGTTCTGTAATCATTAATGAGTAGGAATAGTTTTTTTTGGCATCACCATAGTGATGAGGTTATTATCAAGGAAGAGACAGTGAGCAAAACATTCCCCTCCTACTAACATACATAAACAGAAGAAGTTATCAAGAATTAAGAATAGGGCTTTTTAAAAGAAACAAATGAATAAAACTTTTAGTTAGTTTAGTTGACTTGAGCTGACTTTTTTTTATCAGAATGGCTTCTGCAAATTTCAGAAATTGTACCTAAAGTTTCATAGCTTTTATGTGAAATCAAACTGATATGTTAAATTAACTTCCAATTTCCAATAATGAACATGATTTTTGGCTCTGTGTTCATTCAAAAAGATAAAGTAGTACTCCTAAAGAGAATCGTTAAGTAAATTGCATTTAAAAAGTATGTTACTTATTTAGCATCAGTTACACGTTTATATCTAAATGACTATTATTTATCCTTAATAATATTTAGTAAGAAGAAAGCTATCAGCTAGAGTCTAACAATATCACAGCAACTTGCCATGTTTGAGCAGATGTTAAGCAGACAGTAGTTGAATGTTAATTTTGAGAGGGTGGTATGTTTAAGCCTAGCTGAAGTATGTTGCATGTGGGCTTTCTAGACTAGAGTACAATGCTGGATCTCTGGGGAGAATTTTAAAGCTAAACCTCTTTCTTTGGGGTCCTATATGGACTCTCTCAAGTCAGTATAAAGCAGATCATCCCTAGGCTAAAGCCCTTCAGCTTTTGTTATTGGGCTCTGTAGACCTGTAATTAGGCCTCCTGGCAGGCCATGCAGGCCAGTTAATGGTCATATGGAGTTTCTGTGAGGCAGACTGGCTTTGTATAAATCCTGGGTAGGAATACGTTTATGGGTCACTTCCTACCAGGACCATGCTTTGTCCTTATGCCCTGCGGGCTGACAGGGAGCAGGTTCCCTTGACCATGGACTGTTCAGTTTGCAACTCAAAATCTACTCCCACTAATCCCCAGTGTAAACAGAGGATTTAGAAGGGCTTCTGTCACTTACAGTTGCCAATTCACTTGGGTGTCTGTGAATTTATTTTTCCCGAGACTTCATTATTCAAAGACTGACAAGTGTATAAGATTTGGATGTTTGTTTATATATGAAGTGTGCTGTGGTTTGTTTTTTTTTTCCCAGTATTTTTAGAATCATTGTAAATAATTTATCTAAAGCAGAATTACATAATGAGCTTTTTTATTAATCACCCGTTAATATTTCTTAATTTAAGCCATTAGAAAATTCGGGATGACAGCTAACCCTTTCCTATAAGAAAAATTATGGGTCCAGTTTTTGGATTTTTGGGGGGTAAAATAACACCGTGTAAAGAAATTTACCAAGAAGTGATTAATGCAGATTTCAGATAAGTCAAAGAAATAATAAATTCAAAACTCTTCTATACTATACATATTATATTAAGTAAAAATGCCATTTTAGTGTAGCTGGAAACTTTTGAATTTTGAGGAATATCAGATCAGTATATAAAATGCTTAATAAAAATGTGTTTCATGAAGTACTTAAAATTAATGAGTGCCACTTACTGAGCATCTACTATGTGGTGAGCACTTTTATACATTTATACATATTATAATTTTTAGTAATTAATGCATGTTTCCTAGCCAAGCAAAATATTTGAATTTAAGAAAGTCATGATTGAGATTTTTTTGTTTTTCATTTTATTTCATCTTCTATTTCATTATAGTTTTCTCTTTGTTGCTCAGATTATTATGATTTGATTCTAAAATGTGTAAGTTCTGAGTATGCTCTACAAAGAACTGTCACCTATCTTCTTATGAGCCATTTTTTCTTTAAGGGGGGAAATCAAACGATGAATTCTTTCCCAGGTCTCATCTAGTAAATCAGTGCTCAGTATTTTGCATTTTGTGATGTAAAATGGTTCATGACAGATGTGGCTGAAAAGACCACATACGTAGACTGTATGATTTTAGTCTGGTGGAACTAATAGGATCACTCATTACATTTTAGACCCTGGGGTTTCTTTTTTCTTTCATAAAAAAAAAAAAAACTGTTTAAATAGAGTAGCCCTTTTTGTGTGTGAGTATAGCATCTTCCCCCAAATTTACAAAGAGTTGATGGTAACAAATCAACAAATAATCCTCTCTCTTCCAAAAAGTTCTTTCACTAATGTTTATTTAATGTTAACAGTTATTTTTTGTCTTGTCCAGAAGAGTTAAGATTTTGTTCTATTTTTATAAAAGGTTTCTTCAAATTTTATTTAGCAAAACAAGAAAATACATTCTTTAGAGAATCCAAGACCTGAGAATTAAATTTAGTTATATGGAAATAAAAACAAGTTCTGCAAATGTTGAAATACTTAATGGCAACAAAAAGACATTATGCGGTAAGAATCTGGTGTTCACTTACAGCTAGGAGGATCATAACATGATCTGTTTTTCTTTTTTAATGTACACAGTATATTTATTGAAACAGAAATATATTTGTGATATATTTTGGAAGTGAAAAAATAGAGGCTTCTGAACAGTGTGAAAGATCTGATCATATTTTAGTTTTGACCAAAAGTTAAAGTTGTAATTGAACCAAAAGTTATATTGAAAAATATCCTGGGTAATGTATATCAAAATGCTAATAATGGCTGTTATCCCTAGGCAGTAGGATTTAAGGTAATTAAACAATTTTTTTTGGTATGTCTTTATTTTTTAATTGTTCTGGTAGATATATAGAAACCTATGGAGGTGTAGGAAAGATTAATTTAAACATGATAAAATTCCCCAATATTTAGTATGAAATTCAATGAGTTTTGACAAATATATACAATTGTGTTAAGTATCACCAAAATTTTTGATAAAGACCATTTACATTACTCCAGAAAGGCCCCTTATACTCCTTTGAAGTCAATTCTTTTCTCCCCATCCCGGACCTTAGCAACCACTAATCTGCTTTATGTTGCTATAGTTTTGCTATTTTCAGAATGCCATATAAATGGAACCATACAGTATATAGACTCTTTGATTTGGTATAGTGCTTTTCAGGTTTGTTCTCATTGTTATATGAGCATCAGTTCTGTTTATTGCTTAGTAATATTTCATTGTATAGCAAGATCAGTTTGTTTATTCATTCAATAATTGGTAGACAGGCAGTTTGTTTCCAGTTTATGGTTTTTCTGAATAAAAATTACCCGAATGTTTGAGGACAAGTCTGTATAAACATATTTTCATTTCTCTTGAATAAATAGTTGGGAATGTGATTTGTTGGTTATATATATAGTTAAGTGCAGCTTTGACTTTATAAGAAGGTGCTAAAGTTTTCTGAAGTGGCTGTGCCATTTTGTGTTTCCACAAGCAATGTATGAAAGTCCCATTTGTTCCTTGACATCACTTGATGTTGTTGGGGGTTTTTTGGTTTAATTTCAGCCATCCTGTTCAATGTGTTGTATTTCATTTGACCTTAGTGCACATTCCTGTGATAACTCATGAAGTTGAGCATCTTTTCATGTAGTCATTTGTCATCTGTATACTTCTGTGAAGGATCTGCTCCTGTCTATTCCCCATTTTTAAAAAAGGAATTATTTATAATATTGACTCAGAGACGTATTTATATATTCTGATTACAAGTCAGGTATGTACTTTATATATTCTCCTTAACTGTGCCTCCTTGCCTCTTTATTTCCCAAACAATGATTTTAAAAAATTATTAATGTACATACAGTAAAATACACCATTTTTAGTGACAATTTTTTGATCTTTGACAAATACAATTGTATAATAACACCTAGAATCAAGATGTAGAACAATTTTATCATCCCTTAGAATTTTCCCATCCCCTTAATGGAAAACCTCTCCTATCACTTCTGCCTCCTGGAAACCACTGATCTATTTTTTGTCCCTATAGTTTTGACTTTTCTAATTTGTCATGTAAATGGGATCATGTAATACGTAGCTTTTTGAGTCTGGCTGCTTTGTCCTAGTATACTGCTTTTGAGATTCACCCATGTTGTTACTTATACTGGTAATTTATTCCCTTTTTATTACAGAGTAATATTCCATTGTGTGGGTTCATTAATTGAAGGGTGTTTAGATTATTTCCAGTTTTGCACAGTTATGAATTAAACCATTAAAACATTGTCAAAAGGAATTTTGTATGAATATAAGTTTTTGTTACACTTGGGAAGTACCTAGGACTGGGACTGCTGGGTAATATGATAATTTCATGTCTAGCTTTATGAAAAACTGCAAACTATTTCTCAAGGTGGCTCGACCATTTTGCATTCCTAAAGGCAATGTATGAGAAATGTACGTGTTGTTCCACAACCTTGTCAGTACTTGGCATTATTAGTTTTTGTTTTACTTTGGTCATTCCAGTAGGTGTGTAAAGGTGTCTCACAGTGGTTTTCATCTGTATATCCCTCATGATGAATGTTGTTGAACATCTCTTCATGTGCTTATTTGCCATTGCAGATCCTGTTTTCCCATTTTTAAAAATTGAATTATATGTTCTTTGGTTTCTGAATTTTGAGAGTTTTTATATATTTTGGATAAAAGTTCTTTATCAGATATGTGATTTGCAAATATTTTCACATTTTGTGGCATTTTTACATTCTCTTAATAGTATCTTTTGTAGAACAGAAGTGCCTAATGTGCTGAAGTCCAATTTATCAGTTTTTTCCTTTATGTATTACAGTTTTAGTGTCATATCTTTTGCCCAAGCAGAAAACATAAAGATTTGCTTCTGTGTTTTCTTCTAGAATTTTCATAATTTAGGTTTCATATTTAGATCGGGTCCATTTTTAATTAAATCTTGTATATGGTGTGAAATATGGGTTAAGGTCTTTTCTTTGCATGTGAATATCTAATAGTCTTAGTACTATTTATTTGAAAAGATAGTTTTCCTCTAATGAATTTTCTTTGTTACTTTATAAAATATCAGTTGATCTCACGTGACTAGGTCTATTCTCAATTCTCTATCCTGTTCCATTGATCTTCTTCTATCTATCCTTTTGCCAATACCACACTGCCATGGTTACTATAGCTCTGCAGTAGTAAGTCTTGAAATTAGTTACTGAGTCTTACCCCTTTGTTCTTCTTTTTCAGAATGCTTTGGCTATTCTAGTTCTTTTTCCTTTTTATATAAACTTTAGCAGAGGGTTTCTATTAGGGTTATATGGACTACAGATCAGCATTCTAGAGAATTGACTCTTCCATCCTTGAACATAGTATAGCTGTCGGTCTCTGGTTTTTCTTTGATTTCTCTTATCAGTTTTATTGTTTTTAGCATATAGATCTATATTTTGTTAGATTTATTCCTAAGCAATTTATGTTTTGGGGTGTCATTATAAGTAGTACATTTACTTGCTTAGATTATACTGATAGTTACAAAAATGTAATTTTTATCCTGTAATTTGTTAAACTCATTTAAAGATTGCTTGTTTCTATAAAATTCTTTGGAATTTTCTATATAGACAGTTATGCTGTCACTGAATGGAAGTTTTTGTTTTTCCTTTAAATCTGAAAACCTTTTATTTCTTATTCTTGCTTTATTATCTTTATTATCCTAGTTAGGATAATAAAGATAATAAGAACCTCCAGACACAATTTTGAATAGAAATGTTAAGAGTGGATATCCTTTGATTATTCCTGATCTTAGGGAGATGAACATTCAGTCTTTCACCATTATGCAAGATGTTAATTGTAGGTTTTCATAGATGCCCTTTTCAGGTTGACGAATTCTTCTATTCCTGATTTCCTATGAGTTTTTATCAGGCTTTAACATATTCCTCTCAGGAGGTACTTTAGGAACCACTATATAGAAAGTATTTAATTTCACAAGTATTAACATTAAATCAAATTCCTTAATATTAATTTAGAACTAAAAGTCACCTTGTTTTTCTTTTTTTTTTTTTTTAAGATTTTATTTATTTATTTGACACAGAGAGAGAGGCAGAGAGGCTGGTGGGGGGGGGGGAAGCAGGCTCCCTGCTGAGCAGAGAGCTGGAAGCGGGGCTTGATTGGAGGACCCTGAGATCATGACCTGAGCCGAAGGCAGAGGCTTAACCACTGAGCCACCCAGGCATCCCACACCTTGCTTTTTAAAAATATTTGTTTATTTATTTCTCAGAGCACACATGAGCAGGGGTAGAGGGAATAAGCAGACTCCCGCTGAGCTGGAAGCCCAGCATGGAGATCAATCCCAGGACCCTGAGATCATGAGTTGGAGGCTTAACTGACTGAGCCACACAGGTGCCCCAAAACTAAAAATTACCTTTAATGAGCATATGTAATATATCATTAGGATACTAACCAAAAAAATTATTTGAAAACATTAAATGTGTATGGTTTTCCATCCAGATAATATCTGATTAAAGTTTGCTTAGATACTAAACTATTATATAAAAGTAGAGAAAGTTAGCCTGAAAGACTTTGTGTAGTAAAAAGTTCCCATCTTTCTATATTAGAATTTGCTACAGGGAAAATTGGGTGTATTTTACTTGGTTAAAAACTACAGAACTAGGTGTCAGGAATGAGTTTCAGTATATACCTTCAATGGTATATGGTCTTCCATTGTTATTTCTAGACAGGAGGTTAAATCCAGTCACTGTCTGTTACTCCATATCTTTTGGACAAGGAAGTTGACACATACTTTCCATGTGATCTCAGTTTTTAAAAATTTTTTGAGTTGTTTTCAGTGCATGTTATATTCTACGTCCATGAATGTACCATGTGTACTTGAAAACAATGTGCACTCTACAGTTGTTGGATGTAGTGTTTTATAAATATGAAATAGGTTAAGGTTGATACCTTTCACAGTTCTTATTCTCAGCCCTTTAAAGATGACACTTACTGTCTTTTGGCTTTCATTTTTTCTGGTGAAAATCTCATAGTCATTGAAATTACTATTTTCCTGTATGGAATGTGTTATTTTACTTTGATGGTTTTCAGTATTTCTCTTTGTCTGTGGTTTTCAGTAGTTTGTGATGTGAGTAGGCATGATTTTCCTCATGTTTTTCATGTTTGGGGTTTACTGATCTTATTTACTCTGCAGATTTATGGTCCCAAATTTGGGGAGTTGGTTTTGCCGTAATTTCCTCAAATCTGCCTTATTCTCTTTTCTGCTTTACATAGGATGTTACTGACTTCAGGGTTCTTTGACTCTCATGCATGTAGAAACAGACACGAGGACAAGGAACGTGTGGATAGTGTTTATTGCAAGCTCATGCCTGGGCAGGAGGAAGACAGATAGAAAGAGGAGGGAAGGGGAGGGGTGTGTGTGTGTTGGCAGGGGCGGGAAGGGGTAGTGGGAGGGAGAGAAAGCCAGCAAGAAAGAACTTTCAAAACACTGAACTGGGGGTAAAAGAAATGGTATATAAATGCACATTTACAGAGACTATTAGTGACACTTATTCATCCAACCAACTGTTAATAAATAAAGACTCCTAACACCAGGGTATCGTGCTACTTTGGGAAATAAAAAGTTGACAGATCTTACCTACAGGGGTTTATCATCTAATAGAAGGAATCAGGCACGCAAATGGTCCTAATGAGACATTTATAACTGCTATGAATACAAGCTATAATATATACAAATTTCAGAAAATCCAATCCAATAATATATAAAAAGTACACTGCATTCAAATGATGTTTCTCCCAAAAATGTAAATAGGATTGGTTTAACATTTGAAATTGATCAATGAAATTCAACATATGAACCAATTCAACATACCATCTCAAAAGATGCAGAAAAAAAAAAAACATTTGACAAAATTAAACATTCATTCCTGATAAAAACTCATAGGAAATCAGGAATAGAAGAATTCATCAACCTGAAAAGGGCATCTATGAAAAACCTACAATTAACATCTTGCATAATGGTGAAAGACTGAATGTTCATCTCCCTAAGATCAGGAATAATCAAAGGATATCCACTCTTACCATTTCTATTCAAAATTGTGTCTGGAGGTTCTTAAAGCTTAAAGCTTTTGAAGGGGCTGAGGTAGGAAAGGAGTGACATCCAAGCACATATATAGGGGCAGGGAAACACAGGAAGTTGGGCGCACAGGCACTGTTGAAAGAATTTGCTTCTTCATACATTGAATGTTTTATTTTGTGTTAAGTCTCCACACCTGGGCATGACTTTTTAACATTATAAAGAGGGGGGAAAGTGGGTTAAAGGTCAGGGCTGGGTCCATGGTAGCTCTGACTGGTCTGGTCTGGTTTTTGCAGGAGAAAATTGGTTGTAAATTGAGCACTGGAGTTTGTTTCACCCTGTGGATTTTGTCTTTCTGGTTGTATGTACTAACTGCAAGGTGAACTGGAGAAATGGGTTTTCCGAGGGGGACCAGGGGTTTCTGCAACTTTCTGTTCTATAGAAAAATGCCTCAGAAAAAAGGACTACAAGTGGGCAGAAAGATATTTAAAGAGTTTTATTTTTAAATAGGCTGAAACTATAACATAAATAAGGTTTTATTTTCTTCAAACTGCTTTGACTAGGTCCCAAGCAAACATGGTTTGACAGTCAACCAGAGACTTACGTAGAATTTACAAAGAATTGGGACGCCCACTTTCTCTGTTTCTTTCTATTCCAAGATTCCCCCTTACTACCAGTGGTAGTGCTGCCCCTGAGTTCTTTTCTCCCGTCATCAGGCCAAAAAGACCACAGGCTTTTTTCTCAGAGACTCAGCCACGTCTTGCTGCAGCCATGGTCCACCTCTAAGCCAAAACCTCAAAAACAGTGAAATACTTTGGTGTCATTCCCTTCTCCAAGTTTCAGCTACCCTCTAAAATCTTCTTTTGTTCACTCTTCACAGATTTTAAAGAGTCCTGACTCCACTCTATCTCTCATCTCTCACAATAGTTCCATCAACAAGTTCTGGGGTCTCTGCCTTCAAAACATATGTAGAATCTTCGTTCTCTGCCTCTGTGGTCACTTCCCTAGACTGAGCCATCACCATCTCTCATCTAGATTATTGCAATAGCTTCTAAACTAGTCACCCTGCTTCTGTTGGCCCCACTGTAGTTTATTTTTCATCAGTAGCATCTAGAATGAATGATCCTTTTAATCTATTTTGTTTACTCTTGTATCTCTGGCACTGAGAGCGTTATTGTTTGTGCTCAATAAATTTTTATTGGTCAAATGTATGAATGAATAATGTTTCCCATTTTTAGTAAACTAAAAAGCTGGTCTTTTAAAATATACATATTACTAATTCAGAACTGGATTGAATCCACTCCAGCTTACAGAAGGCAAAATTACATTAGATTGGGAGGGAGACAAACCATAAGTGACTCTTAATCTCACAAAACAAACTGAGGGTTGATGGGGGGAGGGGGTTGGGAGAGGGGGTGGGGTTATGGATATTGGGGAGGGTATGTGCTATGGTGAGTGTTGTGAAGTGTGTAAACCTGGCGATTCGCAGACCTGTACCCCTGGGGATAAAAATATGTTTATAAAGCTGTAAAAAAAAAAAAAAAAAAAAAGAAAGAAAGGATGAATACCCAAGTTTTGTAGCAACATGGACGGGACTGGAAGAGATTATGCTGAGTGAAATAAGTCAAGCAGAGAGAGTCAATTATCATATGGTTTCACTTATTTGTGGAGCATAACAAATAACATGGAGGACAAGGGGAGATGGAGAGGAGAAGGGAGTTGAGGGAAATTGGAAGGGGAGGTGAACCATGAGAGACTATGGACTCTGAAAAACGATCTGAGAATTTTGAAGGGGTGGGGGGTGGGAGGTTGGGGGCACCAGGTGGTGGGTATTGTAGAGGGCACAGATTGCATGGAGCACTGGGTGTGGTGCAAAAATAATGAATACTGTTATGCTGAAAAAATAAAAAAATTAAAAAAAAAAAAAATAAAATAAAATCTTAAAAAGCAACAACGAAAACTTGCATACCTGAAGATGGTGCTGAGTATTCTTGAAGACATCGTAGATGACCACAGTATGAGCACAGATGTACCAAAGAACTCACTGGTTTTCATCTCGAATGTAGGAAACAGGAAGAGAACTGTTCCATCCAAAAGACCAAGTCATGGTCTGGAAGAAAGAGGCAAGACCAACAAGACCCTGAGTGTGCCGAGCCCAGAACTGTGATGCCAGAGACCCCTGACACAGTCTCTGGAGGGGAAAGATTTCACATCATTGGTCCAAAGTGAGGGAAATCACTTCAAGAACGTCCTCAGCTGCATGCTAGGGCATGGAGGACCCTCGAATCCATGACGCTGAGTGAAAGGGGCCACACACAGTGCAGGGTCAGTCTAATCCATAGAGGTGGAAAGGAGCCCAGTGGCTGCTGGGGGCCTGGGGAAGGTGGTCGGGGAGTGACGGCTAGGGGATATGGATTTCTTTTGTGGGGGATGACAATGTTCTGGAATTAAACAGTGGTGACAGCTGCACAACCTTGTGAACATGCTAAAAAGTAATGGATGGTACGCTTTAAAGGGGTCAATTTTAGGAGGATGTGAAGAAATTGGAACCACTGGGCACTCGTGGTGGGAATGTGAAATCGTGCAGCTGCTGTGGAAAACCCCAAGGAGAGCTCTCCAAACACTGAAAGCAGAGTTAGTGTATCATGCAGCAATGACAATTCTGGATACCTAGCTCAAAGAACTGGAAGCAGGGTCTCAAAGACACATTCACACGCCCATGTTTAGAGCAGCATACTTCACAGAAACCAGAAGGTAAAAGGAAGCCAAGTGTCCCATGACGGATGAAGGGATGAACGACATGTGAGTGTTGTTCAGGCTTCCACAGGAAGGAGATCCGACGCTCTATGACGACATGGATATGCCTTGGGGAGATCACATAAGTGAAATCCACCGGTCACAGAAAGACAAATACGGGAGGATTCTATGGACATGGTCCCAAGAAGAGTCAGATCCATAGAGACAGAAAGTGGAATGGTGGTTGCCAGGGGCAGGGCTGGGGAACGGGGAATTTTTCAATGGGTAGGGAGTTTCCGTTTCACAAGATGAGTTCCAGGTGTTGGTTGCACCACAGTGTGAATGTACCTTCTACGACGCTGTATACTTCAAAATGGTTAAGATGGTAAATTTTAGGGGTGCCTGGTGGCACAGTTGGATCAGCAACTGACTCTTGGCTTTGGCTCAGGTCGTGATCTCAGGGTTGTGGCCTCCAGCCCAACATTGGGCTCCAGGAATAGTCTGCTTAAGACTCTCCTCTGCCCTTCCCCACCCCCCCTTTCTTTCAAATAAATAAATAAATATTTAAAAGAAAAAAAAAAGATTTTTAAAATTTAATTCTACTTTTTAGTAAGTTGAACATCATAAACTTCAAAAATGTGAAACACCATGCTCTTATAAATGATAGCACAGATATCTGTATTGCTTTATAATTGACTTTTGCTGGTTTAATAATGTTCTGTGCTTGTATAACTATTCACAATTTACAAAGAATTTTTGCATGTTATTCCATGTGTGTTTTATTAATGTCTTTTGACCCAAGCCTGCAAGTTGCCAGGTATTTTACATTTTTATCTTTATGTATGTTGTTATATATCTAATCTATACAATTTTAAAGATTTTTAAAAAGGCAACATGGTATTTTACTGAAAGATTCTGGGAAAAATATACCTTTAAAACTTCTTTAAAATTTCAGGCATCTGTAGAACATGTAATGCTTGTATTTAGTGGGGGAATATATACTTTGCTTATTTTAGAATTACTGTTGTCAAACTTAGTAGCATGTATATTCTGAAATTGTTTTTTTTTTTCTCCCCTTAACGTAGGGAGATTAAATTTTCACTCTAAACTGGAGATTAAAATTTACTTTGTATGTAAGAAATCTTTAATAGCCAATTCAGATGAGTGATGCTTAAGGTAGTATGTCATGAAAATGGTGAAATATTTTTAGGTTAAATATGTTTATGGAGTTAGAAAATGTAATGAAGCTATTTGGGTCTTTTTTCCCCATAGCTTTATTGAGACGTAATTGACTTAGAATATCTGGTGAGTTTAAGTTGTACATGATTTGATAGTTATATATTATGAGATGATTCACAGTAGTGTTGGTTAATACTTCTGTATGAGGCAAGATCCTTTTTGAGATCCTAATTTCATTTCCTTTGGGTGTATATCCAGAAGTGGGATTGCTGGATCATATGGTGATTCTATTTTTAGTTTTCAGTTTTTTAGTAATCTCCTTATTGTTTGCCATAGCAGTTGTACCAATTTACATTCCTTCCAATAGTGCACAAGGGTTCCCTTTTCTCTACATTCTTGACAACACTTATTATCTCTTGTCTTTTTCAGTATAGCCATTCTAACAAGTTTGAAGTGGTATCTCATTGTGTTTTGATTTGTAGTTCCCTAAGGATTAGTTATGTTAAGCATCTTTCCATGTACCTCTGTGTCATTTGTAGGTCTTCTTTGGAAAAATGTCTATTCAGGTCCTCTGCCCATCTTCCAGTTGGGAGCAATTTGGATCTGTTAGTTGATTAATAATGGCTTACTTAAAGTTTTTTCTCTTTATTTTTTTTTTATTTTTTTTTTTCGTTTTTTTTTTTTCTCTCTAAATCAAGGTGATGTCAATTTTATTTGAAAATTACATATTTTAGGTTTAATAAAATTTTCTTCTTTCACTATATAGAGAATTCAGTAACAAGGTTGAAAAATCTAAAATTATGAGAATTACTCTCTGTAGTATTTTTATGAAATTGAATAGATTCTCTTTACTTATTTATTGTAACATTGTATATTTTCAGCTGGTGAAGGTGCTGCTGCTCTTCAATCCAGACCTCTTTTTCTAATCAATAACCTTAAGGTAGATTTGCTCCTGCACTATCCCGGAAAGAGATTTGGGACCCCATAAGGCAAAGAAAACATTACCATCTAAAAAATGGTCTACACCCATGATTATTCATTCGTAGCAAGGTTAATGTGCATATTAGGACATCAGAAATAATTTCTGCCTGCAAATAGTTCATGTAAATTTTTTTGTGTTATGATCAAAGTAATATAAATTCTGTGTAAAAAATATTGTACTTATTTTTTTCCTTTGAACTTTAGTATCAGTTTAGCTCTATAAAAACCATTCTTGGCATTTTTATTGGGGTAGTATTAAATTTACAAATGAATTTAGACAGAACTAACATCTTGATGATGTTGAGATACCCTATCCAAGCATGAGGAATGTCTTTCCATTGAATCAGGCCTACTGTGTGTGTGTGTGTGTGTGTGTGTGTGTGTGTGTGTGTGTGTGTGTCATAATGTGTTTATTGAAGGTAAATCAGAAAACCAGATTGCAGAAACAAATTAACTGGAAAACCTTTTTTCTCTTTGTTTGCTGGTTGATGGTTGTATTATTAGCATATCTAACAAAATTATAATTGGAAATAATTTATGTGCTTTTTTTTTTATTTTATTTTTTTCCCGTGTTCCAAAATTCATTGTTTATGCCTACTTTTGCAGCTTTCAAGAATTATTTGCAGTTTTCCTCATTTAGGTTTTGCATGTTTTATTAAATTTATTTCTTTGATGCTATTATGAATGAGATTTTCTTAACATTATGTCATCTGTTTAATGTGTGTATATCTGATGGTTATTCATTTTGGTATACTTATTTAAATTAAATAACTGCTACCTTACTAAATTATTTTGTTTGAGATTTTAACATTGCTTGACTTGTGTGTTCACGGTATATTAATATATTATAACAAGTAAAAGGTGTTTTGTTTATCCTTTTCAAGTTTTTATGGCTCTAATTTAGTACATTGTTAAATAGTAATAAGGGTAGTATTATATTTGCCTTAGTCTTAATCTTAACAAATATCCCTCTGGTTTTTTTTCCCCCATTAAGGAAAATGCTGGCTTTATGACTTAGATATGTGTTTTATTTTAATTATTTCTCAGTTCCCTTTTTTTTAAGTGTTTTTTTTTTAATTTTATTTTTTATAAACATATAATATATTTTTATCCCCAGGGGTACAGGTCTTTGAATCACCAGGTTTACACACTTCACAGCACTCACCATAGCACATACCCTCCCCAGTGTCCATAATCCCACCCGCCTCCCAACCCCCCTCCCCCCATCAACCCTCAGTTTGTTTTGTGAGATTAAGAGTCACTTATGGTTTGTCTCCCTCCCAATTCCATCTTGTTTCATTTACTCTTCTCCTACCCCCTTAACCTCACATGTTGCATCTCCTCTCCCTCATATCAGGGAGATCATATGATAGTTGTCTTTCTCCGATTGACTTATTTCACTAAGCATGATACCCTCTAGTTCCATCCACGTCGTCGCAAATGGCAAGATTTCATTTCTTTTGATGGCTGCATAGTATTCCATTGTGTATATATACCACATCTTCTTTATCCATTCGTCTGTTGATGGACATCTAGGTTCTTTCCATAGTTTGGCTATTGTAGACATTGCTGCTATAAACATTCGGGTGCACGTGCCCCTTCGGATCACTACATTCATATCTTTAGGGTAAATACCCAGCAGTGCGATTGCAGGGTCATAGGGTAGTTCTATTTTCAACATTTTGAGGAACCTCCATGCTGTTTTCCAGAGTGGTTGCACCAGCTTGCATTCCCACCAACAGTGTAGGAGGGTTCCCCTTTCTCCGCATCCTCGCCAGCATCTGTCATTTCCTGACTTGTTAATTTTAGCCATTCTGACTGGTGTGAAGTGATATCTCATTGTGGTTTTGATTTGTATTTCCCTGATGCCGAGTGATATGGAGCACTTTTTCATGTGTCTGTTGGCCATCTGGATGTCTTCTTTGCAGAAATGTCTGTTCATGTCCTCTGCCCATTTCTTGATTGGATTATTTGTTCTTTGGGTGTTGAGTTTGCTAAGTTCTTTATAGATTTTGGACACTAGCCCTTTATCTGATATGTCATTTGCAAATATCTTCTCCCATTCTGTCAGTTGTCTTTTGGTTTTGTTCACTGTTTCCTTTGCTGTGCAAAAGCTTTTGATCTTGATAAAATCCCAAAAGTTCATTTTTGCCCTTGCTTCCCTTGCCTTTGGTGATGTTCCTAGGACGATGTTGCTGCGGCTGAGGTCGAAGAGGTTGCTGCCTGTGTTCTCCTCGAGGATTTTGATGGATTCCTTTCTCACATTGAGATCCTTCATCCGTTTTGAGTCTATTTTCGTGTGTGGTGTAAGGAAATGATCCAATTTCATTTTTCTGCATGTGGCTGTCCAATTTTCCCAACACCATTTATTGAAGAGGCTGTCTTTTTTCCTTTGGACATTCTTTTTTTTTTTTTTTTTTTTTAATTTATTTGACAGAGAGATCACAAGCAGGCATAGAGAGAGGAGGAAGCAGGCTCCCCGCTGAGCAGAGAGCCCGATGCGGGGCTCGATCCCAGGACTCTGAGATCATGACCTGAGCCGAAGGCAGCGGCTTAACCCACTGAGCCACCCAGGCGCCCCTCCATTGGACATTCTTTCCTGCTTTGTCAAAGATTAGTTGACCATAGAGTTGAGGGTCTATTTCTGGGCTCTCTATTCTGTTCCATTGATCTATGTGTCTGTTTTTGTGCCACTACCATGCTGTCTTGATGATGACAGCTTTGTAATAGAGCTTGAAGTCCGGAATTGTGATGCCACCAACTTTGGCTTTCTTTTTCAATATTCCTTTGGCTATTCGAGGTCTTTTCTGGTTCCATATAAATTTTAGGATTATTTGTTCCATTTCTTTGAAAAAAAATGGATGGTACTTTGATAGGAATTGCATTAAATGTGTAGATTGCTTTAGGTAGCATAGACATTTTCACAATATTTATTCTTCCAATCCAGGAGCATGGAACATTTTTCCATTTCTTTGTGTCTTCCTCAATTTCTTTCATGAGTACTTTATAGTTTTCTGTGTATAGATTCTTAGTCTCTTTGGTTAGGTTTATTCCTAGGTATCTTATAGTTTTGGGTGCAATTGTAAATGGGATTGACTCCTTAATTTCTCTTTCTTCTGTCTTGTTGTTGGTGTAGAGAAATGCAACTGATTTCTGTGCATTGATTTTATATCCTGACACTTTACTGAATTCCTGTACAAGTTCTAGCAGTTTTGGAGTGGAGCCTTTTGGGTTTTCCACATATAGTATCATATCATCTGCGAAGAGTGATAGTTTGACTTCTTCTTTGCCTATTTGGATGCCTTTAATTTCCTTTTGTTGTCTGATTGCTGAGGCTAGGACTTCTAGTACTATGTTGAATAGCAGTGGTGATAATGGACATCCCTGCCCTGTTCCTGACCTTAGCGGAAAAGCTTTCAGTTTTTCTTCATTGAGAATGATATTTGCGGTGGGTTTTTCATAGATGGCTTTGATAATATTGAGGTATGTGCCGTCTATCCCTACACTTTGAAGAATTTTGATCAGGAAGGGATGCTGTACTTTGTCAAATGCTTTTTCAGTATCTATGGAGAGTATCATATGGTTCTTATTCTTTCTTTTATTAATGTGTTGTATCACATTGATTGATTTGCGGATGTTGAACCAGCCTTGCAGCCCTTGAATAAATCCCACTTGGTCGTGGTGAATAATCCTTTTAATGTACTGTTGAATCCTATTGGCTAGTATTTTGGCGAGAATTTTTGCATCTGTGTTCATCAAGGATATTGGTCTGTACTTCTCTTTTTTGATGGGATCCTTGTCTGGTTTTGGGATCAAATTGATGCTGGCCTCATAAAATGAGTTTGGAAGTTTTCCTTCCATTTCTATTTTTTGGAACAGTTTCAGGAGAATAGGAATTAGTTCTTCTTTAAATGTTTGGTAGAATTCCCCCGGGAAGCCATCTGGCCCTGGGCTTTTGTTTGTTTGGAGATTTTTGATGACTGTTTCAATCTCCTTACTGCTTATGGGTCTGTTGAGGCTTTCTATTTCTTCCTGGTTCAGTTGTGGTAGTTTATATGTCTCTAGGAATGCATCCATTTCTTCCAGATTGTCAAATTTGTTGGCGTAGAGTTGTTCATAGTATGTTCTTATAATTGTCTGTATTTCTTTGGTGTTCGTTGTGATCTCTCCTCTTTCATTCATGATTTGATTTATTTGGGTCCTCTCTCTTTTCTTTTTGATAAGTCTGGCCAGGGGTTTATCAATCTTATTAATTCTTTCAAAGAACCAGCTCCTAGTTTCGTTGATTTGTTCTATTTTTTTGTTGTTGTTTCTATTTCATTGATTTCTGCTCTGATCTTTAGGATTTCTCTTCTCCTGCTGGGTTTAGGGTTTCTTTCTTGTTCTTTCTCCAGCTCCTTTAGGTGTAGGGTTAGGTTGTGTACCTGAGACCTTTCTTGTTTCTTGAGAAAGGCTTGTACCGCTATATATTTTCCTCTCAGGACTGCCTTTGTTGTGTCCCACAGATTCTGAACCGTTGTGTTTTATTATCATTTGTTTCCATGAGTTTTTTCAATTCTTTAATTTCCTGGTTGACCCATTCATTCTTTAGAAGGATGCTGTTTAGTCTCCATGTATTTGGGTTCTTTCCAAATTTCCTCTTGTGATTGAGTTCTAGCTTCAGAGCATTGTGGTCTGAAAATATGCAGGGAATGATTCCAATCTTTTGATGACGGTTGAGACCTGATTTAGGACCAAGAATGTGATCTATTCTGGTGAATGTTCCATGTGCACTAGAGAAGAATGTGTATTCTGTTGCTTTGGGATGAAAAGTTCTGAATATATCTGTGATGTCCATCTGGTCCAGTGTGTCATTTAAGGCCTTTATTTCCTTGTTGATCTTTTGCTTGGATGATCTGTCCATTTCAGTGAGGGGAGTGTTAAAGTCCCCTACTATTATTGTATTATTGTCGATATGTTTCTTTGATTTTGTTATTAATTGGTTTATATAGTTGGCTGCTCCCACGTTAGGGGCATAGATATTTAAAATGTTAGATCTTCTTGTTGGATAGTTCCTTTGAGTATGATATAGTGTCCTTCCTCATCTCTTATTATAGTCTTTGGCTTAAAATCTAATTGATCTGATATAAGGATTGCCACTCCTGCTTTCTTCTGATGTCCATTAGCATGGTAAATTCTTTTCCACCCCCTCACTTTAAATCTGGAGGTGTCTTCAGGTTTAAGATGAGTTTCTTGTAGGCAACATATAGATGGGTTTTGTTTTTTGATCCATTCTGATACCCTGTGTCTTTTGATTGGGCATTTAGCCCATTAACATTCAGGGTAACTACTGAGATATATGAATTTAGTGCCACTGTATTGCCTGTAAGGTTACTGTTATTGTATATTGTCTCTGTTCCTTTCTGATCTACTTCTTTTAGGGTCTCTCTTTGCTTAGAGGACCCCTTTCAATATTTCCTGTAGAGCTGGTTTGGTGTTTGCAAATTCTTTCAGTTTTTGTTTGTCCTGGAAGCTTTTAATCTCTCCTTCTATTTTCAATGATAGCCTAGCTGGATATAGTATCCTTGGCTGCATATTTTTCTCATTTAGTACTCTGAATATATCATGCCAGCTCTTTCTGGCCTGCCAGGTCTCTGTGGATAAGTCTGCTGCCAATCTAATATTTTTACCATTGTACGTTACAGACTTCTTTTCCCGGGCTGCTTTCAGGATCTTCTCTTTGTCACTAAGACTTGTAAATTTTACTATTAGGTGACGGGGTGTGGACCTATTCTTATTGATTTTGAGGGGGGTTCTCTGAACCTCCTGGATTTTGATGCTTGTTCCCTTTGCCATACTGGGGAAATTCTCTCCAATAATTCTCTCCAATATACCCTCTGCTCCCCTCTCTGTTTCCTCTTCTTCTGGAATCCCAATTATTCTAATGTTGTTTCGTCTTATGGTGTCACTTATCTCTCGAATTCTCCCCTCGTGATCCAGTAGCTGTTTGTCCCTCTTTTGCTCAGCTTTTTTATTCTCTGTCATTTGGTCTTCTATATCGCTAATTCTTTCTTCTGCCTCATTTATCCTAGCCGTCAGAGCCTCCATTTTTGTTTGCACCTCATTAATAGCTTTTTTTATTTCAACTTGGTTAGATTTTAGTTCTTTTATTTCTCCAGAAAGGGCTTTTATATCTCCCAAGAGGGTTTCTCTAATATCTTCCATGCCTTTTTCGAGCCCTCTAGAACCTTGAGAATCATCATTCTGAACTCTGGATCTGACATATTACCAATGTCTCTATTGATTAGGTCCCTAGCCTTTGGTACTGCCTCTTGTTCTTTTTTTTGTGGTGAATTTTTCCGCCTTGTCATTTTGTCCAGATTAGAGTATATGAAGGAGCAAGTAAAATACTAAAAGGGTGGCAACAACCCCAGGAAAATATGCTTTAGCCAAATCAGAAGAGATCCCAAATCGTGAGGGGGGAGAAAGGGGATAAAAAGAGGTTCAGAAAGAAAGAAAAAAAATTAAAAAAGAAAACCAATAAAGAAAAAGTATAAAAAGGAAAAAATATATATATATATTAGATAAACTAGTTTAAAAATGTTAAAAAAGAAAAGGGTAAAAGTTAAAAAAAATTTAGCAGAAGAAGAAAAAAATTGAAAAAGAAAAAAAAATTAACTGCAAGGCTAGAGTCATGGGGAGAAAGCCATGAGTTTCGTGCTTTGCTTTCTCCTCCTCTGGAATTCCGCTGCTCTCCTTGTTATTGAAACTACACTCCTTGGTAGGTGAACTTGGTCCTGGCTGGGTTTCTTGTTGATCTTCTGGGGGAGGGGCCTGTTGTAGTGATTCTCAAGCGTCTTTGCCCCAGGCGGAGTTGCACCACCCTTACCAAGGGCCGGGCTGAGTAATCCGCTCAGGTTTGCTTTCGGGAGTTTTTGTTCCCTGAGTGCTTTCCGTAGAGTTCCGGAGGGCGGGAATGAAGATAGCGGCCTCCCAGTCTCCGGCCCGGAGGAGCCGAGAGCCCGGGGCCCCACTCCTCAGTGCGCCCCCAGAGAACAGCGCCCAATGACTCCCGCCACCCTGGCCTTCAGCCGCGCTCCAAGCTGACCGAGCCTGCGACCGGTTCAAGGTAACCCCGAGCTGAGAGTCACTCCTCGGCTCTGTCTCTGTAGCCGGCTTCCCCGTTCTAATACCTGTAAGCTCTGCGACACTCAGACACCCCGATCCTTCTGTGACCCTGCGGGACCTGAGGCCATGCTGACCCCACGCGGGCTTCACCCCGGTTAAGCCTCTGGAGCGATGTCCCTCAGCGGAACAGACTTTTAAAAGTCCCGATTTTGTGCTCCGTTGCTCCGCCGCTTGCCGGGAGCCGGGCCCTCCCCCCTCGGTCTATCTTCCCGTCGCTTTGGATTCACTTCTCCGCCAGTCCTACCTTTTAGAAAGTGGTTGATTTTCTGTTTCTAGAGTTGCTGTTGTTCTTCTCTTCGATCTCCCATTTGATTTGTGGGTGTTTACAATCTTTAGATAAGCTATCTAGCTGATCTCCTGCTACCTGAAGTAGTCTCAGCCTGCTACTTCTCCGCCATCTTGACTCCTCTCTCCTTAAGTGTTTTTTTTTTTCCCCCTCTTATTAGTATTGGGTGTTAAATTTTGCCAAAAGCCTTTTCAGCATCTATGGAGATAACCATATTAAAATTGAGATATTTTTCTTAATCTTTAAAATTTTTTTAACATTTATTCTATTTTCTATAAGCCTTCATTTCTTTAGAGAAATTTAAGGTTCATAGCAAAAATAAGGAGAAGGTTCAGACAGAGAATTACCATATAATTCTTTGCCCAGCACATGCATAGCCTCTACCTGTTATCAACGTCCCCAACCAGAACTGTGTATTTGTTATAGTTGATAAGCCTACGCAAGTACATCATAGAAGACCACAGTTTATATTACAGCATTTGGGTTCACTCTTGGTGTTATGCATTCTGAGAGTTTGAATAAATACATAATCACATATATCCACCATTACAGAGTATTTCCACTACCCTTGAAAAGCTGTGTACAGAAACCGTTTATCCTCCCTCACTTCCAAACCTTGGCAGTCAGTGATATTTTAATCGTCTCCATAGTTTTGCCTTTTTTAGACTGCCCTACAATTGAAATCATATGGTATACAACCTTTTCAGATTGGTTTCTTTCACTTACTAAGATGCAATTAAGGTTCCTCCATGTCTTTTCAGGGCTTGTAGTTCATTTCTTTTTAGCACTGAATAATATTCCATTGTCTGGATGTACCACAGTTTATCCATTCACCTACTTAAAATGTACTGTCTCCAAGTTTTGGTAATTATGAATAAAGCTGCTATAAGCATCCACGCACACATTTTTGTGCAGATAAAAGTTTTCATCTCCTTTGGATAAATACCAGGAAGCATGATTGCTGGATTGTATAGTATGAGTGTTTAGTTTTATAAGAAACTGCCAGACTGTCTTCCAAAGTAGCTGTACCATTTTGCATTCACACCAGCAGTCACTGAGAGTTACTGTTGCTCCACATTCTCATCAGCATTTGATGTTGTCAGTGATCTGGATTTTGGCCATTCTAATATGTGTGTAGTTATACCCTAATTTGCAATTTCCTAATCACATATGATTTGAACATCTTTCCATATGTTTATTTCCCCTCTGTATATCTTATTTGTTGACATGTCTGTTAAGGTCTTTGGGCCATTTTTAAATCAGGTTGTTTATTTTCTTACTTTTGAATTTTAAGAGTTCTTTGTATATTTTGGATAATAGTTCATTATCAGATACATCTTTTGCAAGCATTTTCTCCAAGTTTATGGTCTATATTCTCTTTGTCTTGATACTGTCTTTCACAGAGCAGAAGTTTCTAATTTAAATGGAGTCCAGTTTATCAGCTATTTGTTTCATAGATCATGCCATTGATGGTATTATCTAAAAAGCCATTACCGTACTGAAAATCATCTAAGTTTTCTCCTAAGTTATCTTCTAGGAGTTTTACCATTGTTGTTTTGTGTTTAGCTCTCTGACCCATTTTGAGTTAATTTTGGTGAAGGGTATAACATCTGTTTAGATTGATTTTTTTTTTCTTTTGCACGTGGATGTCCAGCTGTTCCAGCACCATTTATTGAAAAGACTATTGTTTTCTCTATTGTACTGCCTTCGCGCCTTTGTCAAAGACTGACTGTAGGTATGGTTCTGTTTTTAGGCTTTCTTTTCTATCCCACTAATCTCTCTATTCTTTTGCAATTACCACAGTCTTGATGACGGTTGCCTTACAGTAAGTCTTGAAGTTGAGTAGTATCAGTCCTCCACCTTTGTTCTCTTCAATGCTGTGCTGACTATTCTGGGTCTTTTTCCTCTCCATATAACCTCCAAAATCAGTTTGTTGATATCCACAAAATTACTTGCTAACTGAGATTTTGATTGGGATTGCCTGGAATTTATAGTTGGAAAGAAATAACATCTTGACAATGTTGTGTCTTCCTATCATAAACATGGACTATCTCTCCACTTATTAATTTCTTCTTTGCTTATGTTTATCAGAATTTTATACTTTTTGTCATATATCTCTTGTACATACTTGTTAGACTGATACCTAAGTATTTTGTTTTTATGGGTACTAATGTATGTGGTATTGTGTTTTTTGTTTCAAATTCTACTTGTTCCTTTCTTTAATTTTGCAGTAGTTCCTGGAGTTCTTTTGTCCATTTATTCTTTCAGATTTTCTACATACATCACCTTATCTTCAAACAAAGACAGTTTTATTTCTTCCTTCCCAATCTGCATACCTTTTATTTCCTTTTCTTGTCTTATTGCATTTGCTAGGACTATAGTGTGATGTTGAAAAGGAGGAGTGAGATTGGACTTTGGTTGCCTTATACCTGATACTAGTGGGAAAGCTTCAGGTTCTTACCATTAGGTATGGTGAAACTGTAGGGTTTTTGTAGATATTCTTTATCAAAAGAAGTTGAGGAAGTTCCTTTTTATTCTGTTTGCTGGGAGTTTTCATCATGAGTGGATGTTGGATTTTGTCAAATGTTTTTTTTGTATCTGCCGATATGATCATTAGATCATTAATATGCTGTGTCATGTTTAAGAATTTTCAGTATTGAATTTTTAATATTTTATAACCACTGATGAATCCCATTTAATGGTGTGTTATTTTTTAATATAATGTTGCATTCTGTACTCAATATTTTATTTAGTTTTTACATTAATATTCATGTAATATTGGTTAATAATTTTCTTTTTTGCATATCAGTGTTGTGCTTGCTTCATAAATACAGTTTGGAAGTTTTGTTTCTGTTTTTTCATTTTCTGTGCTTAAGAATAATTTTCGCATTAGAACTCTCTTTGATAGTTTAATAGATTTCCTCCTATGAAGCAGTATGGACTTGGTACCATTTTTGCAATTGATAACTCTCTATTTCTTCCATGAAACTTTGTATTTTGAGCTTTCTAATCTCTAAATATTTTAATTTTGGCAAAGTGGATATTCCTAGTAAGTTATCTTTTTCTCTTATGTTTTCAAATTTATTTCTGTGGAGGTCTGCAAAGTAGTCTCTTACGAGTTTGGTAATTTTTTTCTGTTTCATTGATTATTTCCTCTTGTTAAATTTTTATTTTGTATACTTTCCTTTGTTAAATAGTTTCATTATTTTTTAAGAGTGAGAATTTTGATGATTTATTAATTAGATCTTTTAGTTTTCTGTTTTCCAGCCTGCTTTTATTTTTATTATTTCCTTCCTTATACTTTCTTTCAGCTTGCTTTCTCTGGCATTTTAAGTTGAGAATTTAGCTAATTTATTTTACTGTTATTGATGCTTTTAGTCTCTCTCTATTATTGCTCTAAACATATTCCATAAATTAAGTATAGTGTTATTATTTGTTGGAAATTCTGTGATTTTGGTTTTAATTTCTCCTTTAACCAAGGAGTTATTTAATTTCTAGGTTAAAGGTTTTTTGTCATTGTTTGTTTTGGTTTTGGTTTTGGTTTTTTTGTTTGTTTGTTTGTTTTTTGCAGTTCAGTTTCACTATTCTAGTTTTTTTATGTGTTGAGTGGTTTTGTAATATTTCCACTTTATGGAACATAGGAATTTTTTTTTTTATTTCTGTGACTGTTCCATGTACACTTGAAGAAAGTGTACCTCCTATTTGCAGAATATAAAATTTGATATGTATTTATAAATATTTACCTTGTTATGTTTCTTTTTAGCTCTTCTGTATCTTTACCTTTATTTTTTGTCTAGTTTACCACTCTTACACTGAGAATGTATTAATATCCCTTCTTGTTAGCCTGTTTCTATCTCTACTCTGTTGCATATTCTGTCATTTCTACTTTATAAAAGTAATTGCTGTGGTATTTGGTGCATAGAAATAATTAACTATAATTTCTTCATCTTGAATGGTTGATTTTAGCATTAAAAATGTTCTTCTGTGTCTAGTTAATGTTATTTGGTTTGAAACCTGCTTTGATTTGAGCCCAAATCCTGCTGTATTGTTCCCATTTGCCTTGCATACTTTTGCCCATCTATCTGATTTTTAGTCTTACTGAATTATTTTGTGTGTCTGTTGTGTACAGCATATAATTAGGTCTTGCCTTTGTAAATTAATTTGAATATCTATTAAATAGTTGAATTGGACCAGTTCACTTTATTGATATGAATAATGTATATGGTATAAATTCTATCACATCATTTTGGAGTTCATTGTTTTCCTTTTAATTATTTTGTAAGTTTATATCTTTTCATTGTTAACTCTTGTGAGCACTTAGTGTTTTTCCAATTGGCTTTTCTCTGTTCTTATTATCCTACCAATCCTTGTCTGTGTTATCTTGGTTTTATGTGCTGTTACTAGCATGATGTTTCTTTTTAACCTTACTTGCTAATTTTTGACATAAAGAATTTTTAAATTTTTACTTCGTCAAGTATATCAGTCTTTTAATTACTCATATTCTTTTCATTCATCTTTTACTGTTTAAGCTTTTGGAGTTAGCCAAACTGTGAGGTTAAAGGCACAGACCTCCAGATGGCCAAGTCTGTTGAAGTTGTCTGACTGCAACTACAAGTCCAGAGGTTCCCCAAAATCACCTTCACATCCAATGATGCTTTACCAAAAAGACTCAGAGATGTCAATGAAAGCTGTTATTCTCATTTATATCTCATCAGTCACATTTATTACAGAGATGTCAATGAAAGCTGTTATTCTCATGTTATATCTCATCAGTCACATTTATTACAGAAAAACAATACAAATTAGAACCAACCAATGGAAGAGATACATAGGGCTGAGTTTAAGATGGTTCCACAGGAAGTTCCTATCTTCCTCACGATGTGTCACCATCGGGCATCAGCAAATGACACTAATCATAGAGTATTGCTCATGAAAGCTTCAGTGTCTGGAGATTTTATCCAAGCATCATTATATAGACATTATTGATTGATTGATTGATTGTGCTCAATATCCAGCCCTACTCACTTCCAAGAGGTTGTGCCGACATTATGTGGTAAAAGCCCTCTCTAATCAAATAGTTAAGGTTTTTTTTGGCTTGGCCAACCTATGTGCCATGGCCAACCCCCATGCTAAGACTGTTGTGTGTGACTGACTCCACCTTTAGTCACCTTATGAGCATATATATCAGTCTTCATCTGAGAGACCCACCATGAATGATGAAGACACTAATCACTCTGGCTTTCCAGGTACTAAAGACAGAGACCAGATGTCTTTGGACCAGGTCAAATTCTTTACTCCACAAGAGCTTTTCTCTTCCAGCTATTAAGTAAATACTCAGTACTTTTTCTTGGTCATTGTTTTTTTATTTTTATGAATATTTTATCATTAACTTGGGTTTTTCTGGAATTTACTGTTGATGTTAAATATGAATTATTTGTTTCTTTGCAAAGAGCCATTTGTTAAAAATTCTTCCTTTTCTCTGCTGATTTTGGTGCCTTATTTATTCTGGATACCTAGTTTTTAAACTTTTATCAGATTAACTAGGGTAAATTAGAAATAATAGTAGAAAGGACTCATTACACATATAATTCCTGACAAGGAAGACAGAGAAATTATAAACAGCAGACAAAGGATCTCAAAAATTATTAGACCGTGTGTTTACTTACTGACAATATCTCTGTACATGTTTTCTTAAGGACATGTTTTATATCCCAAACTGCACTTGATATTTTGATATTAATAACAATGCTATAAGTCATCAATGAAAGGATGAAGAAAGTTTGGCAATATTCTAGAAGACATGAAGGTCAAGCAAAATGTTATGTGATGACTAACAAGGGAAGATACCTATGAAATCACTGAGGAAAAAAAGTACCATGCAAAAACAGAAGTATAAGAGGTAGATATGTATATAATTTTCATAATCCGTTTATGTGTGTCTATGTGTGTAAAATGCATAGAAAATTGGGAAAATGTCTACCAAACTCTGACAAGGAGGAAAATAATGGTAGTGATAGTGTACCTTTATTTTCTTCTTTTCTGTGGTCCTTAGATTTTTTTTAAAAAGCTTCTATTTTATAATTCAAGGCTTTAAAGACAACATACAAGTTTATAATACTTTGTAGGAGGATCTCAATCACAAACAACTAATTTATGTGTTGGAAATTTAATGGGTTAACTCTAAAGGGTTAAATCATGAAATTCACCCTCCATAGGTATAGGTACATAGTATATGCCTTTCTTATACTATATTTGGTATTAAAAAAATTCTATGGAAAGTGTTTCATAACTAACAAGAACTAATTGTTTTAAATTTAAAAAATGTTCACTGTGCTGTACAACATGATAGCCTCCAGACATATGTAGCTATTGAGCTCTTGGAATATGGGTAGAATGAATTAAGATATCTTGTAAGTTTAAAATAGATGCCAAATTTTGAAAACTAAACATGAAGAAAGAAAAGGCAAAATACCTTATTTGTAATTTTTATATTGACAACATTAAAATTAAAATACTTGGATATATTGAGTTAAATAAAATACATTATTAAAATACAAGTAAGAGAGGTCATGAATTATATCTTAGTATTTTATTTATAAGTGATTTATTTGTGTACCAGTTTTTTGGAAGTGAAATAGCCTACTCATTATAGGCTTCTATTTATTAGGAATTTTATTTTGTATTTGTGAAAATAATTTTTTATTTTCCCTAGTCTAGAAACCTGCAACTCAGTGGTCAGGACCAAAAGCTAAAATGAGGGCGTCAGATAAAAAATCAGGAGTAGATGTCAAACTTTCTTCACCAACCCATCAATAGGGCATGATTAAGGGTCTCATTACAAAGTCAGGAGTAGAAACAGTTACCACTTTCTACAGTTACCCAAAGCAAAGTCTAAATTTCCTGAGTCATGGTGGTAGGGATCCGCATGCTGAGACCAAAGAAAAGAAAAAGAGAGGAAGGAAGGAAAGAAAGAAGGAAGGAAGAGAGAAGAAAAGAGAAAAGAAAAACGAAAAAGGCTAACATTAAGCTAACAGACTATAGATCAGTGCCTTAGACAACTCCAGGCTCTTGGAAGGGAACTGGGAGCCAAAGATGAACAAGTATACAGCTTAGGGTGATAGTAGGAAATAAATGGCACACTCAAAGGCATAAATAGATAATTTAATGAAGGGATTATTGAAAGGGTAAGGCAGGTTTAAGGAGAATCACCAAAATTCCTGGCCTAGCAATAGCTGTGAGTCTTCACCACCTCTAGGCCTAATAAGAGAAAGGAAGAGAATTTGTTATGAGAGAGACATCCCTACAGAAACTGGGCCTGTAGAAGAGAAAGGCAGCCACTGTCAAACCCCAGGCCAGCAGGAAAAAGACCCTAACCTCTCTTTCCTTGTCCTCTGATTGATCTCCCTTCACTGTCTTCTGTGGGCTAAACCCAAACTGCCGCTAAAGGGGGAGGTAACGTGTCAGATGCAGCCCATGAAGAGCATCAGTTGGGTCAGGGTGTGGGGGTTGGTCACAGAGCAGATCCAGTGGGCAAACCAGGCTTATCCAGCCCAGCACCTGATGGCTGCTGCAACAGTCAGCAGTCCTGGATGGCCCAATGAGAAACCTTTTAGTGATAGTGGAGAAAGAAAAGAGAAGGGGAAGGGGAAATGATGTATTTTAGTAATTAAAAAGCAGTGACATTTGCTTTTTCTTCGGTTGATTGTTCTGGGGTTCTTTCAGAATAATGTGCAGCAGTCCTAATTTTACTGTCACTAAATTCACTTAATCAGAGTTTTACAAGATAGAATATTTTTCCTTCTAATTTATTTGAATGAAAATAAATCGTGCAGGGCTTATACTAGGTAATGGAAAGACAAAGATTGTCCTCTACGGTACTGTTTCTGCCTTATTGGAGCTTGAAGTCTAGTATAGGACAGAACTCTACAGATAAGTACGTAGAGCATTGTGTGTTACTATAAACCATGCGTTTTTCAAATATTTGAGGCCATACTAGGTGTCAGGCAAAGGTACAAAGTACAGTAGAAACATAGGAGTAACTACCTCTGCCTGAGGAATCAGGGAAATCATAAAATGAGTATAACTTTAGTATTGAGGCATGTACTGTTTGGTATTTGGTTTTTCTTACCTGGTCTCCTTATAAATCACAGGCATTAACAGCTCAGTTGTAAAAGGAATGGTATCAACCTGAGTAATAAAGTCCTTTTGATATAGTTATTGAAAGAGTATTTATCATTGCCTTATTAAATATGGAGAAATAAGTGTGCCATTTTTTTTCAAATGGTTTCATTTGCTCATGTTTTCTTTGTTGACCCAAATGAATGAAATTAGAATAAACAATCTCTAAGTCATTTGTAATCATGAGCTGATTAATGGACTTTGGTTTCATAGCCATTATTCATTCACGAACACCTGATATCTTTCCCATAAACAAATTGTGTTTGTCCAAATTAAGAAATTAAATGAAGCATTTGATGAGTTTATGATTGACCCTTCTAACTCAGAGCCCATTAGTCAACGTCGTTATCATAGAAAACTGTTTGACTAATGTGCTGTCTAAAGAAGCATGTGGATTTATTATGACTTCTGATTAATGCTTGCTGCAAGCCAAACTACTAGATTATAATAATTTTTTGATTCTCATTTTAGCAGTCATTGAAAAATTTCATCTCTGATGAAATGCGCTTATGTCCCATTAGATTTAGAGAAGATTACAAGGTATTGAGTGAAAAAGTTTTTAAGGGAATTATGTATTTCTGAAAGCATATACAGTATATGCTTTAGAAAGATGCTTTCATTTGAAGCAGTATAGCATTTTTTAATCTTGTGGACATCAACTTTGTCTTTCAGGATAATGAGCCATTATGAGATTTTTTTAAACTAGAACTTACTCATTTATTAAGAAAGAAATTAGAAAAGGGATAATAAGAATTTCTCACATTTTTTTAAATTAAAACTGGTTTTAGTAATTTTAAATATTTTAAAATTGTATGTAATTTTTACTTATTTAATACATTTTAGTTTTGCTAGTAAAGCAAATCCCTGTTTACCCAATTTATTCTCATTATAAAGTTCGAATAAGAGTTTCACATTTGAGCTCTTTAATAGACTAATAACAGCTAAATCACTGTTAACATGGGCCTTGAGCATGATTCCTGCTTGAGGCTACACTATAAGACTACCACACTATTATGAAGAAACCAAAGACCACATATATGGCTGAGTTGTTTAATTTGGGGTAGGGTGGAGAGTGGGTTTTAAAAGTTGGAAACATTGGCTTTATCAGAATCCATCTGATTAACAGAGTTAACAGGCCAGATATGTAGGGTGTATAATCTTTATTGTGAAGTAAATTGAATTTTATGCCTCTTAAAATAGGGAAGACAAAATCAGCATGCTTTCTAGAATAAAAAAAGAGTTTCTTGGGAAAAATCTTTCTGATTTCCTTTTTACTATGTAAATTGTGGCGATCTACCATTTTTTCTTGTTCACATTCTGATTTTATTAGAAAAAAATTAAGGAAATGAGCACCAGATATGCTAGGCCCATTACCTATATTATTTCATTTGATTTAGAGCAGAATATAATCATGGTAACTAAAATAGAGCAAGAAGGAAGGATAATATAATTTTTTTCATTTTCCTAAAAGTCTTAATATTAGCCAAAATTAGAAGTGATTTTTCTCTTAACATAAACCTTACTTTGATTGCTATCCTTTTAATGAGACTAAAGTTCTAGGACATCAGAGAAAAAGGTCAATTAGTCGATTTTTACTGATCTTATTCCCCATGTAGGGAATGTGCTGAGGTCTTCCTTAGCTTCCAGCCATCTTCCAAAAATGGGAATCTTTTCTGACCAGACAGTTGAGGACCCCTGAGTTGATATCATTTGAACAAAAGGGCAGACAGAAAAAGTTGTTTGCAACTCAGGGCCACGATCTAAGGGTGCACCTGACTTACACTGAGGTAAAATTCTCTTCATTTGTTAAAAGTTCTGTGGTGAAGTAAAACACAACCTTCCTACCTCATTTTGGAAATTCAAATGCTAATTCTATTCTCTTATGAAGCATATTAGAGAAATCATTGTAATATTCAAACAGGAGACTGAACAAATGATTCTGCCAGAGTTCTATTTCCCCCTCTTAGGATATTGTGGGAGGTGGATATATACTTTATTAATCCCATTTATTCTCATTAGTAAAGAAAAAAAAATTAAGATTACCTTAAAGGACATACATAAAACTAACATGTATTGAGTGTTTACTGTGTGCAAAGTATTACATTAAGTGCTTTCTATGTATTACAACACTTAGTCTATTTTCTTACCAAGTTTTTAAACTTACATCTTAGGAGATCTAAATATATCTTTTAAGTTTATGCATGAAAATTTCACTGTTTAGCTTGGAATGCACTGCAGAGCCAATAGTTATGTTGATAGATGAATCAGTAGCAACAGATATTTACTACCAGACCTTTAGTCCCACAGAAAGGATAGTCAAAAAGCTACTTTGGCAAAATACAATAGAGAGAATGAGGGAGGAGAGTGAAAGGACATTTTTTTTAGTGCCTGCTTTGTGTTTATAATTAAGTTAATGTAGCACAAAGATAGTAATTAAGTGATAGAGCAAAGTGGCATTAACAATATGTACATTTCTATTCTGTATAATTCTGAAATATTAGCTTAATACTGATATTTTGTTTTGAAAGTGAGACATTATCATCTGTAGTTCATCCTCAGACGCACCTCACCTAAGACAAAACCAGGCCTGGTGAGGGACATTTCTTGTTACATCTTTTGTCCCTTTACTATGAGATGATTAGGGGAGGAGGTTCTGATTGAAATAAATAATCTTGAAGAAGGAGGAGTCAGGCCCTAAGAAAGCAGATTTCAATCTGGAAGATAAAAAGGGTGGTGAGTGATGGAAATCTGCTAGAGAAAGAAAAGTGGTTAGTATCCAGGAAGGGCTGGGACCAGGCTCCAGCCTCCCTCTAAGTTTGTCTCTTTTTATCCTCTAGCTGTGGACTAAAAGGTGTCTTCCCACCCCCTATTCATTATGTGGAAGTCCTAACCGCAGTGTAATGGTATTTAGAAATGAGGCCTTTGGGAGATAATTAGGTTTAGAAAAGGTAATAAAGGTGGGACCTTCTTGATGGGATTGGTGCCTTTATAAGGAGAGACCCCAGTGAACTTTCCCTTATGTTGGGGCAAAGTGAGAAGAAAGCTATCTCCAAGGCAGGAAGAAATCTCTCTTGAGAATCTGACCATGGTGGCACCTTGATCTTAGACTTTTAGTCTCCAGAACTGTGAGAAAATAAATTTGAGTTGTTTAAGTCACTTAGCCTGTGGTATTTTGTTATGGCAGCCCAAGCTGACCAAGATACCTCCAACACATCCTTATTTTTCCTAAGGAGCCCCACCGTCTCCCTGCCCTTTTGATGGAAGATGACTTTTTCAGAGACCTCTGGAAATAAATTGTATCCAAATTGGTCGTGGAGGAAATTCAAATTACTCTGCCTCACTAGTAATATAATAACCTAGTAACTTGGAAATGAGACTTAAAATAGTAATACCTTACAAGGGTTTTTAAATGGAGATGGGGGTAGAGGAGTTTTGTCTGGCCAAACTGCTTTCTGTTGTTGGAGTTTAATGCAAAACGTAACTTTCTGGAAACATGTCAAAACACAAATCACATTTCATTTTTATAATGGCAAAACAGTATCACATGAAGAAAAATACCAGTATTTTAATACTTTGAAATATTACAGAAATATTGGATTACTGAAAACTGGAATTGCAATCACCATATAAATAGTTGCAGATAGGTCTTCTTTATAGCTTGCAAAGTGCCTGTTACTGCATTTTATCAGGTATGTATTATTATCTACTAAAGAAAAAAGTGAGGGGTTAGGATGAGTGTGATTTAAAAAATCAGTAGGAGAGAACAGATAGGCTTATGTTGAATATATAGATGGTAGTAGTGGTGGTAGATTGAATCCTTTGTGTGTCTTTTCCATTGGGGTGGGGACTATGTGCTTACTGTATGTATATATTTACATATTAGAAAAATATTGCTGTATTGGAGTGGTTTTCTTGTCTTACTGTCATTTACTTCTTATTAATGTTCTAGCCTAAAAGAAATAACTAAACATTAAACTTTGTATTCAGTGAATTGAATATCACCACATTTTTATGACTGTGGAGTTGTTCATCACCAACTTTTTCTTTCCTTGAGTTTAGAAATATTATAGGAATTGGGATTTGAGTCCCAACTAGTCTGTTTTTCACCCCCAAAATGGAAATTGGCCCAATTCATTTGCATATTCATTGTTACTGTAGCCTAGTTGTTTAACTTCCCTGAATCTTTCTTTATATAGAGAATGCAGGCTTACAAAAGAGAGATGAGGAATAGTTCTTCTTCCCACTTAGGAACCCTCCCCCATCCTACTCCTTTTGTCCATTTGCAATATCTAAATGTTATGATGTAAAAATTTGGAGCTAGTCACTTATTTTGGAATTACATAATCTTAAATTTTCTAATCAGTTATTTAATGTAGTTGTCCAAACACCATAGTTTCAGTCATGTTTACTAGACCAAGAAAAAAAATTGATTTCATTACCTATCATAAACTGAAATCATAGAAAAGACTGACTTCATCGCCCATAGCAGTACATGAAATAAAATGAATATCTGAACAGACAACAGTGAACTAGGAAACATTTCATTTGTGGGGGGAAAAAAAACCCCAAAACATGAAGTACATGTTATATCTTGGTTTATATAACAAAATATAATACAACCCAAACTCACATGGGAAATACACTTGTTGGTGACTTTTTCATTAAGAAAAATAATGTTTGATTTCGTTTTCAACCAACATTGAGAAAGTATGCAGAAATTTTAATAGTCCTGGCTGCAAGAGAATAAAAGAATGTGTTGTCATATTTATAGTTTTAGGATAAAATAAAATCATAAATTATAGTGCACTCTCTAAAAATGTTGTCAGAAAAAAGAAATAATATAGAAATTTTATATCCTAGATCATACAGAGACTAAATTAGTGAATCATATAAGTATTTGAAAAAGAAAATTTTGACTTTTTGTTTTTTAAACTTTCTTTATCTTACCCCAATTATTTATTTATTTATTTATTTATTTATTTATTTATTTAGATTTATTTATTTGTCAGAGAGAGAGAGCACAAACAGGGGGAACAGCAGCCAGAGGGAGAAGCAAGGTCCCTGCTGAGCAAGGAGACCACTGAGGGACTCCATCCCAGGACCCTGGGATCATGATCTGAGTGAAAGGCAGAAGCTTAACCAGTTGTGCATCCCACAATTATTTCTTCTGGGGCACATAAAGTGAATACTCATTGTTAAGTTATGTATCTCATATGTTATAGATTTTTAGAATTCACCAGAATTTCCAGGTATTTCTGTCATTTCTAAGATTAACTGTTAAAAACAGTTTATAGTTTAACAACTGAATTATTATACAAATATGACTTCTGAGTAATAGAGGAAGATCTACTTTTATATACGCCTCAAATAAAAATACCAGGATTATCTCTGTTAAACGTGTCTCATTCTCTGAGTACTGCAGGCAATTAAAAGCCCTTGAATGACATTCAGTTATAAAACTATTTAGTCGGAGAAGATTCCCACCTCCATTTGGGTCTTTTCTATGGCACTTGGTTCTGGATTACTCCAATTTTTGACCGGCAATACAGATTAAGCAATTTGAGAATTTTAAAAAGAATCAGCATACTGAAGTTTGGTAAGAAGTTGAAAATAATCTATGATCAAATAATAGTGGTAACAGCCTTAAGGTAGTTCCTTTAGCTTATCAAAAATACACGTATGTCTTAAGCCAACTAGAATGTGTAAGGATGAATCATCCATACAAATTCATTGATGATCTTCAGTGTTTGCCTTTAAAATCCCATAGTTTGTCCCTGGACAGGATGCCTTAATAGCTTGTTAATTATTTAAACTGCAAAATAAGAAGGGAAAAGATTATCTGTTTTCAATTACAGAAAATACGAGTGTTGTTATTGCTTATATTCTAAATCTAGACAAAATGTCAAGAAAACCTGTAGCATGTGACCAAAGATAATGGTACAGATTTTGTTTTTTTCCCCTTTGTATCTTAAAAATATGTTTAAAAAAATCTTAATTCGATGCATAGTATGTTTTGTGAAATGAGCCTTCTCAAAATTAGATGTCTATATATTCTCACTAGAGGTTATTAATACATGTCTAAGCCATGTCTAATGTCTCAGAGACATTAATACATACACACATGCACAAACACTCACACATACACTAAAAATGGCCATGGTAAAAAAAAGAATGCACAGAAATGTTATCTATCATCTTGGCAGGCTAAGAAACGTCATTTAATGTGCTTGAAATCAATGGCAAGTAACTGTGAAGAAGTAATCAAAATAACTAGATTGGTAAGATTTACCTAGCGCGATATTCATGTTTGTTGATCTTTGCCAGGCATTAGCTGATTGCTGTTGACGCTTCCTTTGCTTACTGAAATAGATGTTTTTCATCAGACATTAATATAATGTAAAATTTTCTTGTGGATTAATTTTCTCTCTGGTTTTCATTAAAATTGGAGATAAATTATTTTATTTTTAAGAAATTAGTCCTAGACATGATGAAACCACTTTACACAGTGTAATAAATTTTAACATATTTATAGAAAAATAATCTTTGATATATTAATAGTAAGATCACTGGACATTTATGTATTCTACTACCATTTTTAAAACATCATCCCTCACTTATTTCATGTTTCTCACATATTATCATGAAATGAGTAATTCAGATATTAATATTCCCATTTTTAAACATAAGGAAATGAGGCTGAAAGAAGTTAGAGGACCCGTCAAAGGTCTCAGTGATTCAAAATGGCAACATAACTAGGACCTACTCATAAATGTACATATATTTTGACAATTTACCAGGCATTATGGGAGACAAAATTAGTTTTCAGTATGCTCTACCCATGAAGTTTATGGCCAAGTTGAAGGAACAGATATAGATAAACTGTTACATAACCCAGTTCTTTGTACATATGATGGGTAAGGACAGTAGATTATACAAAGAATGATTAGCTCTAACTAGAGAAATTAAGGAAGAATAAATGAAACTTGTCATTAAAGGCTGATGTTGCCCCCCCCTTTTCCCTTATAACTTTCTAGATATTTTACTTGTCCAATGCAGATTTCCCTATGATCAGAAATGTACATCACTGTTTCATCAATTGTATGTTTTCCTAAAGTTCTTACCTCCCTAGAAAAAGACACCATCTCTGCATTTCCCACATCTTTTTCTGCTGATCAGTATTCTCGTTAATATGATTGGTGCTGGGGTTTTAGTTTTTAGTAAGAAAGCAAAGAAAGTACATTCTAGGCCTTACACATACTAGTAACAAATAAAAATAGTATCTAACACTTATTAAACAATTATTATATGCCAGGCATTCTTGCAGATATTATACACATAATAATTCATTTAATTTGTGTATTCTTTCAGTCTGCCCAGTATAGTTGCATCATGGGAAATTCAACATGAGTTCAGCCATGTCAAAAAAATACTTTGTGTTTACATATAATTATATTCCAAACTCAAATAATTATAAAAAGGATTTTCATCTACATGTGTGTCTGGTAGAGCATTCAAAAGTCATGTGGAGGGGCACCTGGGTGGCTCAGTGGCTTAAGCCTCTGTCTTCAGCTCGGGTCATGATCTCAGGGTCCCGGGATCGAGCCCCGCATCGGGCTCTCTGCTCAGCAGGGAGCCTGCTTCCTTCTCTCTCTCTCTGTCTGCCTCTCTGCCTACTTCTGATCTCTCTCTGTCAAATAAATAAAATCTTTAAAAAAAAAAAAAAGTCATGTGGAACATAGGATAATTGTTTCTGTAGCAGTGCAAGAACTCTACAGTCCTTGACCTGTGCCTACTTAATGCCATATGTCTCTTCCAGTCACTCCAAGTAAAAACATCATTACAAATTTCCTCGTGCCCTAGGGACATTTACTGTGCCCACTGAGAAATCATTGTTGTAAAACTATGTTTCCTTCTGGATATCTTAATCTGATCTGACAAATATGCTTAGGCAAAATTTCTTCAAATAACGGATTTGAATAGCAATCTTCCTGTGCCTTAACTCAGGGAGGTGACTATGGGATGGTAATCTCAGGCCTACAGCCAGAAACAGAAAGATTTCCGTCTTTTAACCCCTTCCATGAGGTGATGGTTGGGAGAGTGTTAGGTCAAATTAAGTGCCTCAGGGCCCAAAGGAAAATACTACATCAAAAGTCCTTTCATGGAAGAACAGTGAATTCTGAAGTACAAAATTGAGTCCTGTAAAGTGGAGCCTGGACACAGCCAGGTTTACCCTGCATAGCTATTGACCAAGCTGGTCATCTTGGACCTGGGTTGAGCCTGGTCCAAATGGGGAAAATGAATAATCAAGAAAGTTGGAGCGAAGAGCGTGTCCATGGCAGTTTACTCTACATTGTGGCAGTTTACATGTAACACTTTATGTAAGAGTAGAAAAGATCTTAAAATAACAAACCCAAACAAAGTCAAATTGAAAATAAGTAACCTAAGTATAATGATAGTATTAACAAGTGTGTATTGCTTTTTGTAGTAGCTGCCTTTCTAGGTATTTATAATTTACTAAGCATTGCACTGATCACTTTACATATAACTTCTCCTGTCTTACAACTATTTTATGAAATAAATGAAACAATATCATTGTCCCCAGAGTACAGATAAGGGCACTGAGAAGTAAAGAGGTGGATTAAAAGTCAGGCATTAGTAGTATTCATGAAAGTGATTCATCAAAGGACATGGTTATTTCTGATTTAATTTATTAAATTGTTTATCCTGTGTACAAGAGAAATTTATTTGATGAGTGGATCTGTGTACATTATAATTTTGGTACCCACATGGTGATATTATCTAAAAGAATAAATGCAGGCCACTGGACATTCAAGAACACTTAATGTAAATGACCCACTTTTCTTTTGTATGTAATATTAAATATTTTATAATAATTCTGAAATTGGCTGTTATATATTTTTTGTGTTACAGATCTGTCTTTAAGGTGCAAATTATAATTGCGTACCTCCTCTATATAGCTACATGTAAGTTAAATGTAAAGGATTGTCATTATTGTATAATACACAAAATAGTGCATTACTAATATTACGACTTTATATCACAGAGTATTCTCTATGATAGTATCAGTGCTGCATTTATTTTTTAGAACTGTTATTTATTTCCCCTTCCTCCCCCCAACCCTACGCCCAAGAAGGGCTATATCTTCCATAGGTTTTTTTTTGTTTGTTTTTCCTTTGTACTTTCTAAGCAATTATTCCCTTTATCTCTGGTCCACTTATGTTTTTGGTAGTTTGACAGTATAATGAGTCATAATTGGTATTTATTAAAAATGATATAGTGGAAGAACATTCCTATCACCTTCTAGCATTGGGTCTTTTCTCACCTCAGAGTTTGTAGCAGGAGAACATTCTTCATATGAGGAGTTGCAAGTATCCATGCTGAAAATACCTACAAATTGCCAGGAGAAAGGGGCACCTGGGTGGCTCAGTCAGTTAAGCATCTGCCTTTGGCTCAGGTCATGATCCCAGGCTCTCTGCTTAGCGGGGAACCTGCTTCTCCCTCTGCCTCTGCCTGCTGGTCCCCCTGCTTGTGCTCACTGGCGCTCTCTCTTTCTCTGTGTCAAATAAATAAATAAAATCTTTTTTAAAAATTGCCGGGAGAAAGAAAAGATGTCTTAGGCTTCCCACACTCAGACTTGTACTAAAAGTAAAAACATGAAGAGCTAGAATTAAGACCCTTTCCCTTAAAGTACTTGGCTCCTATCTATCATCTATCTATCTATCTATCTATCTATCCATAATCTAATCTTATCTTGGCTAGTTAGTTAGTTAATTGCCAGTTGAAAGTAAGTATTCCCTTACCAGAAGCTGACTTCGGGATCTCTGAGAATTTATTGTTGACAGACGAAATTTAAAAGTTGCATTACTCAGGGGTAGGGAAGGTAGCAGGGCTCAGGGAATGGAATTGACAGGAGACCAGACCTAATCTAAAGCCCTGGAGAAGTTAAGTAACATAATAGAGTAGTACTTTGACTTAGTAAAAAAGTATTTCGTGGGTCAAATCAGAGTCAAATGAAGCTTTGACATTTCAAAAATATCTAGCTTTAGATATTTTTCACAGGTCATTGGAGGCAAATGCATTGAATTATAAATAAATGTAAAGTAGGGATCATTTATAACATAAAGCATACCTAGAAAGAAATAAGACTTATTCAGCCAGAATTCTTAAAAAGTTGTTGCTTTCCAATTTTGCCCATCTTGGGAGCCTTGACACTAAGTAAGATAATATCTATTAATTCTGTTAACTGAAGCAAACTATACTGTGATAGGGTTCTTTAAGATGAAGATGGCAAAAAACTTTGTGGGGAATGACTAAATTCGCCTTCTAGAATAAAACTAATTATAGTGTGCTATGCGTAGCTGTATATAGTAGTCTACAAGTTTGCATGTAATGTGTTCTGAAACTAATTGCTGCTTTTCCTAACTAATTAACAAGGGAAAGACTTTTACTGCTATAGTTAAGAGGATAATTTTGGTCCAGCCAGGTCCTTTTCTGTATATGTTGAACAGTTACCTCTTTATTAGAGTTAGCCATTGTGTACCTTATTTGGGCAACACAAGTATAGAACATTTTCATCGTAGTAAATTCCAGTAAACATCTAGCTTTAGGGTCTGTTCTCACCCATGTGAGCACGACCTCCACTCATGCAAAGTTGTGGAACAGTTTCGAATACTGCAAAATGGGAATAAGGGTGGAGACAGTTCCGATTTTACTTCATATGCTTCTAAATTATTTGGTTATTTTCCTCCACTAAGCAAGTACTATTTTTGGAATTTAAAAAATTAGGTAGTCACACAGTCTTCCTTCAAAAACGGAATAATGAGGAACAGGGAAAATATTGTTAAGGGCATCCACAATTAATTTACCAATCTTATTCCAAATGATGGAATCTCAGATGTTTTTATCAGATTTGCCAGCAAATACTAGAATTTACCTATGTAAAGGTATATTATGGAGTCCTAATTGGTAAAGATGTTTCATGGTTCCTCTCTGATTGGATTTTCAGAGAAAGAGAATATCATCAGATAGAGGACCTTTTGCCTTTTGTACCCACACATTTCCTCATTCCTACCAGTAGTGAAATCTGTTTTTCCAGGCTGGAACCATACAATAGTTTCCCTCACCATTTCTTTGTTGTTGTTTTGTTTGTTTGTTTATTCACTTATTTTTTTAAGGTTTAATTTATTTATTTGCAGATAGAGATCACAAGTAGGCAGAGAGGCAGACAGAGAGAGAGGAGGAAGCAGGCCACCCGCCAAGCAGAGAGCCTGATGTGGGGCTCGATCCCAGGACCCCGGAATCATGACCAGAGCCGAAGGCAGAGGCTTTAACTCATTGAGCCACCGAGGCGCCCCTGTTCACTTATTTTTTAATTATGGGTTGGGATGGGAAAGAGAAAAATCTGGATAAAAATTAGATTGCCAGAGAACTAAAAGAAGTGACTAAGAAATGCATATCCTGAATATTCTCTTTTACTTCCTAAACTTTTAAGGATTGATCATTTATATAGCAACTTTAAGATGAGTATCATTAACTGCTTTTCCTATTACCAAATAAGGCATTTAATAAACTTAACCAAGTATATAGATTCCAGAAGCATCATTTCTGAATCACTTTAGATTTCCTTCAAGTGAAGTAATATACTTGATATGTAAGATGTTTGTGCTTAATAATTATCTATTATAAACAGAGGTATGGAGATCCACTGAAAACTATAGGATAAGGTCTTTGGCCAATTCACAGAAACAAATCACCATGATTTGGAGTCCAAATAAGATCATGACCTAATTTGCCAATTTAATGAACATTTCTTGAACCGTTACTATATATGTAGATAACATGACATGTACTAAGTATACAGAAATGAACATACTCCCTGTCTGAAGACACTCACTGTGTTAAGTATAGTAGAATTTTATAAAAGGTGTAGAGGAAAAAGAAGAGTGGGAATGGTCTAGAAAAAGTGAAAGGAGGGAATGGAACCGACCTGGTCTCTGAAGGCTGAAAGGAATTCATTCCCCAGCAGTCTTGTTTGGGTTCGTTGACTCTACCTTGAGTAACTGTAGCTACAGTTTAATTATTTCTGTGCTTCCATCATTCACTTGACATATGTTGCTCTTAAAGTTTGACCATCCGGTTTCTTCTCCAGTCCAAAAATACCTTACTGAGACCTTTTTCTCACTCTTCTACTCTGCTTATATTTGATTTATTAAAAGTAAATATTGATGTTATCAAAAACCTCAGTCATCAGGCTACTTTTTATAAACTTTGCATATCGATATTTATACTGACAATGATCTGAAGAAAAGTATAGGCAATCAGGATTGAAAAACTGAAGGCAGGTAAATCTTTATAAAGATTTTCTTTAAATGCTTATTGTTTATATAGTTCTTAGAGCTGACAGGTGAATATGTTCAAGGGTTGTATTATGTATTTACTAAATGTAAAAAATTGTAGTAAAATATTTTCTCTGTAAATAGCTTTAAAATCAGTAAATTGGCATAGAAGATCATTTTATTTCTGGAGATCATCAATGGATTAACAAGTAAAATAATAAAAGTAGAATTATTTTATTTTTATTATCTATTATTTCAATGTAATCATTCATAGTTTTGTATATTAATGAACATTAAAGTAAGCTATAATGTAGTAATTTCCTTTTAAATTAGAATATATAAATTAAATAAAGAGCATTTGCCCTTTGCTTACCCTCATACTTCTGTCAGAGGCACATGCTGTTAGGACCAATTAGTTATCATTATGCTTTTTTTCTGTTGTTCTCATTGGTTGGATCTAGATTTGCCTTTAAGCTGTGTGTATGTTATTGACATTTTCTTCAAAGACACACGGTAGAACCAGATGATAAAATGAGTTGTGCTCTCCAGCAGATACATTTACAGTATTCAGCCGTTTGTAGGTGATTTTGCTGGGCTGTAACAAAATAAAGCCTAAAGCATCATATTAACTGTGCTGTTTGTGTGGGTGCTAATACACTTTGAATAAAATCCTCAATTACTAAGTATTTTTGAGTCTTGACAAGACAGTCCCATGACGTTAATGGTATCTTTATAACCTTTTTAACTTCTTGTTTCTCTGACAGAGCTCTACAATAACAGCAATGGGTTTGCCCTTGGCAAGCAAAAACTCATTTTGAGAGGATAATAGGTATTTACTATTTAGATAGCTGGCAATAAAATTTCTCTGAATGAGATTTTCCTGAGAAACTATAAACTGATTAAATTACTTTCTTTTAATGGACTGGAAAAGCGTGTAATAATAGTTTGTTGAAGCTTTGCATCCAGTGTCTTTCGTCCTTTTTTAGAGACACAGAAGCAGTCTGGTTTTGGTGAATTATGGGGGATGGTAGAAATTATTCTCCATTGTATAGGTTATTCTCTGTTTCTTCTTCAAGTAAGAAAAAAGTGAGTGCTTCTATGAAGATAAGGAGATGAACAGTAATATATCTGTTTACTTCAAATTTTATTTTAATCAGAAGTAAAATGTAGTAGTTTTATGCCTCAAGAATTAAATTTTAGGAAATACACCTCAATGAAGATATATATATTTAGAAAAACCACCCTGTTTTTCTGATTGGTATTTTCACTCGACTTATTTAACATAAATGAAAATCACTAAACTATTTTCTCTGTTGTTTGAAGGCTAAAGTTGAAATCACTGCTTTTTATAGTATTGATTATTAATATATATATATGTGTTTATATTTTCTGAGCAATTTAATTAGAACTTTTTAAATGATTTTAATTTGGACCTTATAAAATTAACATACCATTCCATGAAAAAAAATTCACATTTGTTCTGGTAGAAAAGAAATACTTTAAATATATTTCATCATTATAACTCTTGATTAAGGGACATCTCAAAATTCCACATAATGTTAATTTTGTCAGTAAATGTGAACTAAGAAAAATAATTTACAACTCTTGATTTAAAATGTGAAAACTTAGATAAAATATATTTGGTAATTCATACTCAAAACATTTTTCTTTAAAGACAAATCCATTATGGTCCTTGGGGGTGACAGCTTGCAGAATATCTTTCAAGGCCATGAATTTTGCACAGAAGTACATCAAATTCAGTATTTTTATTGGCAGTCAGAATTTCATATTTGTCACTATAATAAAATTGTGATTGAAATGGGACCTTGAGTGTCCTGTCCTTATGTGAAGCACTTTGAATTTGAATATCATACAGATCCTAACTTAGAGCACATTCATTTTCTCTTAAGCCTTTGGCACTGACACATCCATTGCTGGCATTGTTTTTCATTCCAGCAAATCTGCGCTGTTGGCACCAATAGGTTCAGGGGACACTAGTCATGATAGTAAAGAAATGAAGAGAGAAACAATAATATTTGTCTTCCCCTTTCAGTGATCCATTCCAGGTCACTACTGTAAGCTATAAACTACTTGATAATTTAGCTTTTATTGGGTCAACTGTTTTGTCATTGTGCTTTTTTTCTCCCTCACTTCTCAGGGTTATAATAAATAAACATCAGTGAAATATTGAGAAATAATGGCTTGTCTAGCCAATTTACTGAAATTTGTTTTTGATTGGCCAGAAAAAAAATTTTTAGAGGAAATTGATTACTTTAAAATAGAAACTTATCCTCTCTGATATATTCTGATAGTCCTGAAGTTATTGGTAAACAGATTTACTGAACTATAGGCAAGGCTCTAATGAATATGTGCTTTCATTTTAGTCATCTTATTCTTCAGTAAGACCTAAATATAGGTTCCCTACATACTTTTTCAATTCATTTTGCTTTCATTCAGGGTAATGAATACCCCCTAAAAAATAGAAGGTTTTTTTTTTTTCAGTGTTTTAATGGCCTCTAAGCACAGGTTTTGTGCTAACGATTGTAATGGTTTTTATGAACAAAAATAGTTATTAACGGAAGAGATTGCTATGATTTTTACTGAACTATAAATAAACTTTAACTGAATGGGAAAAATTGTAAATGTGTTTTGCATAAAATGTATCAACTTAAAGCTTGTTCTGACTTTTAAAATAGAGGTAGCAGATATTTTTCATGTAGAAAAATTAGTTCTTATATGTGCCTATCAATTTTTGTGATAATAATGTATCTTTAGGTCTTTATTATTATTTAATCAGAACCTCGAGAAGTTGCTTATCTTTTGTTTTCCAGTGTGAATTAATGCAGTTACAGTAATGTTTTACATTCAACAAAATACACACAAATATGAGTTTTAATTAAATAGTATGCTACAGTGATGAAGTATAATCCATATCCAGTTTTACGTTAATCCTCCTGGTCCCCAATACCATTGGTGCCTGCGTTAATTCTGTTAATTTTATGAAATGGTAAACATTTAATACCTGCAATTCTTTTTTAATGTATAACACAGGACTTGACTAACAGAATGCAATTTCCTAGCACTGTTCACGGGTGCAGAATATTATTTTTGGCATACAGTTTCTCTCTTAAACAGTTCTCACACTGAATTTTTTTCTTTCTTTTAAAGAGATTTTCAGTTTTAACATGGGGAACTGGTATCTTGGGTAAGGCTTTTACATGGAAACAAAGTAGCAGATTGAAGTGGTTTCAGGGCTTTAATCCCTTGGTAAATTAGCCAGCAGGCTAGCCTTTTCATAGATGTGCTAAACAACAGGTTGATGCCATTTGGGCATTAGCAATGAGAACCACCTGAGGGAATAGGGAATGAATAAGAAGAAATGTAGAATGGGAAGAAGGCAGGGCTATTAGTATTAGCTTTTCCTGGGTCGAGTTGCTAAAGTAATACCCATAAATGAGTCATTGCATCTGATATTCTAGGTTTCTCTTTGTACATTCTTAAATTTAAGTTATTCTCAAAATTCTCAAATTTACTTCAAAGATAACATTACATTTTATTATTATACAATACTAAAGTGCTAGTAAGTTTATAAATATTTAAATATTCTGAATTTACACTTTCTCCTTTTTGAAAAGAGATTTGAGGCTTTCGAATTTGCAGATTATTATTCTTAGTTAAGTAGAAAAAAAATCTTGAAATGTTCACATGTGGAATTAATAGGACATTAAACATTTAAATTATCTTGCCTATTTGAAAACTATAAACAGATGTTCATAAGCTATTATAAAATTATTTTCTTAAAATGTTTTTACGGTTTTCTGAACTAATTACCTGACAGAAAAGAATTCTTTGCCATATTGCATTATATGTATTGGACAATGTATTTAAATAACACCGTCAGTAAAGAATGGTGACCAACACAGTCAGCAACACTTCATAGGAAAAATGATTTATTTAGACTTTAGCCAAGGAATGTAACTTCATGTAAACCGAATTTGTCTAATCTCAGGAAGAGCAAGTTATGAAATTATTCATTTTGCATATTGTTTAAAATTTCTAAGCTAATTGGTACCTTGATTGATAAATATTAGAATAATGCAAGAAGAAAATTGATAAAGGAGTAAAATCATTAAAAATAACCTGGTACCCTATGAGGCCCTCTCTCTAGGCTTTTAATTTTTCATTTAGAAGGGGGGATTTTAAGGATCAATATGAAGATCTGTTGATAATATTATATTTAATTAGAGTAATCAAAAACCATGCTCAGAGCATGACACCTGCCAGGGAGAGCTTCAAAAAGACAGTAAGCAGCATGCATTAGAATCATCTCTTTTGCTTGTCCATGAGCACTAATCTAGCAGAAGTCCCAAATGGGGCAGCTAGTCAGCTATTTTATTGACTTTGATCTGGTTTGGGGGGCAGTTTATTTTCCCATAATGCCATTGATCAATGATTTCCTTTCAGCAGTGATGTAATTAAAGGGCTTTAGTCGGCTTCTGCTGTGTTGCCTTGAAATTTATTATTCTGGAGATTTAAGGAAGATCGATAGGGTGCAGTGGCCCCATGTTTAGACCTGAGTAGGAGGACCCTACTGAGAGTTTAAGGCATACAGAAAACAAGGCTTCAGGACACAAACAAGATGTTTACCTGGGACCTTGAGCTGACCTATACACAACAGATCCTGTATAACCAGTAGCATTTTAGTACCTATTTTTATCACAGTCTCAAAACTACTTTGTCCTTTTTGTTATTGATTTTTAGAGTTTGTTTTAAAGCAATTGAAATCAAATATTCGTGTTGTCAAAGGAAGGATTAAAATTTAAACATATTTGCCAGAAATGCAGATTTCAAATGCCTTCATCATGAAGAATAAAACATGAATAATTCTAGGAATGTGTATGTTTTTAAAAGTTCCCTTCAATCTATTAAAAAACATGCCATTAACTTGCTTAATTTTATAATTAATTTAAACACATAGTTTATTTTTGTATCTGTAAAAATGTATACATGCGGCAGAGATAGGGTGATTGGGTTATGGACATTGGGGAGGGTATGTGCTATGGTGAGTGCTGTGAAATATGTAAGCCTGATGATTCACAGACCTGTACCCCTGAGGCAAATAGTACATATATGTGAATAAAAATAATTTTTAAAAAATATACATGCAATGACCACTGTTCCTAAGTAATCAAAATACTACATTTGGCAAATAGTACATATATGTGAATAAAAATAATTTTTAAAAAATATACATGCAATGACCACTGTTCCTAAGTAATCAAAATACTACATTTGGGTAATGAACTCAGACGACCTGACCTACCACTAACTACAAATTAATAATTGCCTTACAACTTACATTATTTGATAGCTTAAGTAGAATCAATTCAGAGATTCTTTAAATATATAAACCGTGCACCTTGGGGTTCTTATGACTGTTTTAATGAAGTCAAAATAAGTTGAAAATAAAGGAGCAGATTTGAGTTCCCCAAACTGTTTTCCATGTTGCTCCATTAATGTGTTCCATTAAAAAAAAATTCTTCACCAAATACATTTGAAAATCCTGGGTGCTTCTTTTAGAGCATATCAGCATACGTTAACATATTCTAGATTTTTAAACAATTCTGCAGAAATCCTCTTTAACTTTGCTTAACATAACACCCTTCAGTCTTAACCTGCCCTATGCAACAGATTTTGTGGAGGGCGAGTTTCAGAAATACAAGAGCCAGTGCAAACAGCCCTGATAGGATCAGAGAGAGCTGTCCTGAATTCTATTCCTGGCTTTGCCTCTTATTGCCCATATAATTTTCACAACTTATGTAATCACTCTGCACGTCAGCTTTCCTGTCTGTGAAGTGAGACTGTGTCAGAGAGATTGGAGATAGCCAGGGAAGGAAACACAACACCTCAAAGAGCTTTTTCACAACAGGCATTCCATCAGATGTTCTTTGTGCTGGGACTGACTTTGGGTGCCTTGATAGCTGTAATAAAATTTTTTCTCTTAACCCTAGGATTAAATGACTTTTAGTCATCAAATTTATGTTGAAAATACAGAAATTTTACTTAGAAATCAGAGAGTAAACAAGCACAATTTATTACTTCGCTAAATTTGGCCAACAGTGGCCAACTGCACCCCTTAATAAAGGTGACAGGCCATCTAGCCAGAGAACAGAAGTGGTAATGCAGACATAGTGTGATTTGCTATCTTGATAAACATTAACTAATTTATAAACATTACTAAGACCATATGTCATAGCTAAGAAATAAGCAGAGGCAAATAGTCCTAGCAGGAAGAAAAATGAGCAAATTAGAGATTTTGTTTACATTTTAATTGTTGCTGATAATCATTTAGAATGACTTAAGATTTTTTTGTCATCTTTTAGGAACACTGGTGACTTCGTAAAAAATGGTGCATTTGAATTCAATATCTGCAAGATGAGAGGAGCTAGAGGGATACAGAGAATCATAGTCCCTGCCTCCTAAAGCTTACAGGCCCGAAGAAAAATACTATAAGGAAAGGGAGAAGAAATGAAGTGACAAATATAGCTACATGTGGAACTTGCTAGAGGCATAGTTGAAGATAGAGAGACACAATATTATGCTTTATTTTCTCTCTCTCATAATCTTTTTGCCTCATTTTTCTTCATAGCACTCATTACTCTCTAACATTATATTTTATCCCTGATTAGTGTCTGAGCCTTACCAGAAAGTAAGTTCCATAAGGGCAGGAATTTTTTTCAAGAACAAATCCTGCATGCTTTAATAAGAGTGACTAGCACATGGTAGGTGCTCATTAAACTTACAGGCTTTCGGGAGCTAATGCCTCTATACACAGAGTTACATGATTTAAACTGTGCTTACATGATTTTAAACTGTGCTTCAGGTAGTGAAAACTAGAACCATAGAAATAATAAATATAAAAGAGGGCAAATTAAAAATGTTTTTTATGAATTTATTAGTATATAGGATATAAAATTGGCTAAGTATAGGTGAGGTAAAGCCATCTAGATAATATCATTAGACAAGGTAGAGAAAGCACAGGAAAATGAATGTGATTAAGGGAGGATAAATTCCATTTTGGATGTGGTTCAACTATTACAGAAAAGTATGAATTTTACACAACCAATATTTAGAAAATGAGTTGTTAGTATTTTCTGTATGAGACCAGTACTAACAAAGACTACCTTTAACACTTGCGCTGTATTGAGAGGCCAGGTTCATTAACTGGGTAATTGTCCCCCATGTCATACATTGCTATTATTTAGTCTTACTCCATTAATATGCTCCTTCTAGTCTCCTTCTCTACCTAATTCCTAAGTTTTCATCATGGAATGGTCTTGTGCTTACTTTTTTTTCCCTCTTCTGTATTTTCATCTTAAGTCATCTCAGCCATTCCTAGGACTTCAGATATTATCTGTGTGCAACAGTCCCTCAGTTTCAACCCAACCCACTCTCTGAACTTCAGGTTCACTATAGCTAACTGCCTGTCATCTCTGCTTAAATGTCAAAAGGCAGGATTGTCCTGAATTCTTTTCTCTTCTGCAATCATCCTCATCCTGCTGCTCTTTCATTATCCCTTCATCATGTCTCTCTAGTTGCTCAAAACAGCAGTTGGGCAGGTTCCTCACCTGCCACATCCATACTATAAGTACCCTTCGTAACCTCCTAACATACATTTTAATCTTACCAACTGATCCCATTTTCCCTGCCTTCATTCTAGGCAGGTCATCATCACTTCTTGCTTAGACCATTGCAGTAGCCTTTTTATTCATCTGTCCAGTCTTGCTCTCCACAATTCATTCCTCATATAACATCCTAAATGATCTTAAACTGTAAGTTGGAACTTGTCACTCGCCTGCACAAAACAAAACAAAACAAAACAAAACAAAACACCTTCAATGGCTTCCATTGCCCTTGGGATAAAAATCTCAGAATGCTCAATATGGCTACAAGTTCCTCCATGATTTGCCAATGGCTACTTCATCTTCCATCTTGGACTGTACTTTACTGAGTCTGCACACCAAACCTGCATTTAGTTCCTTGTTTGCATCAACCTGCTTTTACCTCCTTGGTTTATAGATGTTATTCCATCTGCGTAAGATACTTACCTCCTCCCTCTCTCCCAGATTAATTTAGGCTTATTATTATGGTTTGAGCTTATGTTTTGTATCTCAGTGAAGCCTTTCTGACACCTAAAACAAAATGTGTCAGTGTCTCCTGAAACACTGTGAACTTTTCCTTCATAGCAATCAGTTTTTAATTAAATATGATTTTTGTGATTACTTGACCTTCCTTTCTAACTTTTGGAGAGATTGTGTCTCTTTTGTACACTAAGTCCTCAACACACGGCATTGTTCCTAGCATGCAGAAGGTGCTCAGTGAATCTCTTGTATTTCTTTTTTGACTCATTCGTCTCTTTTGTATTTTCAGCCATCCAGCATTTCACAGTTCCCCTTAGGATTTTTCTCTTTAATCTTTTGTAATATGAAATATAGGGAAAAGTATAAGTGCATAGATCACCAAATTATGAAACCTATACCTGTGTTGTACCACCCAGATAAGAAACAGCATTCTGCCAGTACCTGGGAAGTCCTCATTTTTTCCTTTCTGTCTATAACTACCACCTTCCCCTCTATTATGGTAATCACTCTCTTGCTTTTATTTATTGCTGAGAAATAAGAACATATTCTAAGAATATATTGCTAAGCACTATAGTTAGTTAAGTTTTGCCTGTTTTAAATTGGAAACATATAGTACATATTCTCTTGGGTCTTCATTTTCTCATCGTTGTTCTAAGATTCATCTGTTTGCATGTAAATACAGTGTGTTGATTTTTATTTTAATTTTAATATTTCACTTTAACCTTTTGGCTATTGGTGGACATTTGTTATCTTCAGTTTGCAGCTATATTGAGCAAGGCTGTTCTGAACATTCTTGTAGTAGTTGATCTCCTTTTATGATCGGAAATGATCTGTGAACTCCATACCTAAGAGTGAAATTGCTGTGCCATAGGATATGTGTGATTTCAAATTTACTAGGCATTGTGAAACTTCCCTCAAGTGGTTATACCAATTTCTTTCTCCCCAAATAGTGTATTGCTCTACTTTCTCACCAATATGTGGTATTGTCAGACTTTTATTTTAGCCAAACTTAAATAATTTTACTTTAACTTTACATTTCTGATTGCCAGAAATGTTTAGTATCTTTTCAGTTGTTTGTTAGCCACTTCAATTTTTCATTTTATGAACTATCTACGTAAGTGTTTAGCCCATTTTCCTATTGTTACATGTTTTTTCTTATCGATTTGAAAGCACTCTTGACATATATTCTGGGTATGAGTTGTTTGGGTATAATCAATAAATATTTATGAATGACTGAATATAGCTCTTCCCAACCTACTTCACTGGAGTTATAGGATATATATTTAAGATACAGAACAATATCTGTGTTCATTCTGCGTTGACTTGTTAGCTATTGTTTGATATCTTTGTTACCTGCCATTTTTATCCTAAAGATAGTTCAAGATGGTCTCTAAACATTTAAAAGAGCTCTTCCATGTTTATATGAAAAAAGACTTGATTTCCAACTTGCCTTGAGATATTTCAAAGAGGTTTTTTTCCTTTATTTTCCCATCTTCGTTGCTTAAAAAAATACCTAGCTCATAATACAGCTTTTGAATGTCTGGTGGGAAAAAAAATACAGGGAAAGAGAAAAACAAAGAGGAAGAAAGGATAGAAATCATAATATATATGATTCAAACGTTTTTTATTTTCATCTGATAATTCTTGATCCTGTTCATATAACTGCAGTGAACTCTACTAGAACCATAAAATAGAAGTCATTCAAATTATCATTTCAGAGCCATTGTGTTTGGTTCCTCTTTTAGGTTAAATTCTGATTCTTTAAGAATCACCTCAGGTGTCACCCTCTCTTAGAAGTTTTAGTTAACTATCTATTGTCCGTCAGACTGAATTAGAGCTGTGTTCCTGTTCTATATTCTTTTGGAATATCTGTATCATAGAACTTACTCCTACAGTGTTATAAAAGTGATTTTCTTGTCTACTTCCTCTCTTGGACTTTGTTTCTTTAGGACTTTCATAGGTCATCTCTCTATCTTCACCACCTAGAATAGTGCATAAGTTAAGTCTTCTTTAAAAAAAAAATAAATAACTAGGGCGCCTGGGTGGCTCAGTGGGTTAAGCCGCTGCCTTCGGCTCAGGTCATGATCTCAGGGTCCTGGGATCAAGTCCCGCATCGGGCTCTCTGCTCAGCAGGGAGCCTGCTTCCCTCTCTCTCTCTTGGCCTGCCTCTCCATCTACTTGTGATCTCTCTCTGTCAAATAAATAAATAAAATCTTTAAAAAAAAAATAAATAAATAAAAATAAATAACTAATGGGAATTAAGGAGATCTGTGCTCCCCTCACTACTCCCCACTCTAAAAATCATTCCCTTAAAGGTTTAAGTTAAAAGTTTAGTAATCTCCATTACTGAACTGTAAGATTATTTATATAGGAACATTATTACAATGGACAATTTTTATAGTTAACTTCCCTCTGATTTTCATTAAAAAACTATCCTTAAAAAACTTCTTTTTGTTTAGTCTTTCTAGTATTTGATCATGTTAAAACAATAAAAGCAGATTGTGAGTTCTGAGTGTTTATCATTTTCTTACAAGCAAATCTCTTCTCTAAGAGGCATTAACTTTGATCTTCATTAGATAGGATAAAATGAAGTTTTTTTCAGGTTTAACCCTTGAGGGTCCCTTGAAGACTACAAATGAATCTTCTCTGAACACAGAACACCCACAGAAATTCTGTTGGATGTCATTCATTATTTCATTGTTAGCTAAAAGTATCCTCCATAGTCCCTGTATTTGGTCCTAGACAAGTAATGAATCTTTTTCATTGTGTTTAATTGAAGACACAGTGAGACAGGAAAGCAGGAAACATATTACAACTGTCCTTCTTATTGTCATCTCTTTTTTTTATTTATACTTCTGTGACCTGCTTCCTGTTTCCAAAGAGATGGGGTTTGAGAAAAAGTGAGGAAGCCAAATGACCTCATGGAAGGGCCACATATAAATGTTCTGACTGAAAACACCAACCGAATTCCTATCATCAGGTACATGACTGAGTAACTTTTCAGAGAAATTCAGCGCCCCAAGCTATCAAGTCAGTCCCAGCCTTTGTGTTACCGCAACTGGTGCTGCGTGGAGCCAAGGCAAGCTGCCCTGACTACACCCTGCCCAAATGCAAATTCATAAGCAAAAGTAATGATTGTGCCTATTTAAAGCATGAGTTTGGGTTGGTGTATTTCATAACAAAGGTAACTGACATAGAAAAGTGAATGCTTTTCCTTTCTTCATAGTAACATTTTTTTAAGGAAGTAAATATTTTTGGAAATAGTTCTCAGAATTCAACTTTGGAAGCCATTCGGTATTTTCTGCATAGCAATGTCTATGTCTTAAGAATGTCTATGAAAAAATGTTTGAAGATATGTGATAATATATAAGTAAAAAAGAAAAATAATTTCATCACTTTGTTCTTCTCTTTGAATTTAACTATATCACTTGTACTTTAAGTGATTACAGTAACTCCAGTTGTCTTAACATCATCATCCTTGTTATTATTGTCTTATTTTGTATACATAAGAGACAGCAAATATGTAGCATTGATCTCCACTTCTTTAGACTGCACGTATAACATATTGCTAGTTGATCAGTGTACTTTTTCATGCTGAGTCCAGATGTAACTTTGGAATTCTCAACACATCACTTCCTACTTTTTTTTTTAATATATTTATTTGACAGAGAGAGAGAGATCACAAGTAGGCAGAGAGGCAGGCAGAGAGAGGGGGAAACAGGCTCCCTGCCAAGCAGAGAGCCCGATGCGGGGCTCGATCCCAGAACCCTGAGACCATGACCTGAGCTGAAGACAGAGGGTTGACCCACTAGCTATCCAGGAACCCCCCTACTTTAAAAAAAAAAAAAAAAAAGATATACTTATTTATTTTGAGAAAGAGCATGGGGCCAGTGGCAGAGGAAGAGGAGGGGAGAATCAGAAGCCAACTTCAGACTGAGCATAGAGCCCTACACAGGGCTTAGTCTCACGACCCTGAGGTGACAACCCCAGTGGAAAGTAAGAATCCCATGCTTAACCGACTGCCCCACCCAGGTGCCCCAGCACTTCCTGTTAATACTCATGCTGTTGCAATGGACATCTGAAATGAGATATGTAGCTTATAGTGTAATTTATAAATTTTTAAGATTTTTACAAATAATGTCACCATCAGGTACAATTCTCTCCCTTTCTCAATTTTGCCCCCAATTCCTGAAGCAACCTTGGTGCCACCATCATTCTGCTTACCTGGAGGTGTTTATTTTATTTTTGAGAGGTCTCCACTTCACATATAAATTTTTTTCCCTTTTTCCTTTTTTAACCTCTCCTGTAGCTTTTCTGTAGAAGTCAAAAGTTACTTACCACTATGAAAAAAATCACTCTGAGATTTCCCTAAGGGGACAGTATGGTAACTAGGAAAAACTATTACAATTTCCTATAAAATAGTTTCACTGTGGAAAAAAAAGATGAGAGGTAAGTACATGAGTGATGAGGTTATTTGTAAAATTTTATAGTACATCTGAAGAGAATGACTAGGTAAGAGAACTTGAATTGGTTGAGGCCATGCTGTGTCCCAGGTGCTGTAAGCTCATATACTTTAATTAATTTGGTCGTCAAAATACATCTACAGGGAGAACATTACTATCCAGTATTGCTACGTTCTTATTCATCCTGTTAATTTATTCTATAAATTATTTGAGGGATTCTATAACAAAGCAATAAAATGATCTGTGAATTTTTAAAAATCAAAAGAAGTAAAAATAAACAATAATCAGTCAAGAGCAAAAGGAAAATAGAACAAAATTCATACATCAAAAGCACATATAGAGCTGCTGTCATTTGTTCTGTTTTTTTGACAACCAAAGCCAAAAGCAGATTTTCAAAGAGAACTACAAGTTTTGCCACAAAACTTTTACTAAGGAATTCTCACATGGGGCTTTACGTAGGGGATTTTCTTATTTAATGAAATATTGGAAATAATCATTTTATGTGCTTTTTACTCTCCTATCATTGTTGTCATCATATGTGGTATAGTTTACAATATCCCCAACATAGTAATTGCAAGAAGTGAACAGGTTTTGCACATCTCTTATTTTTAATGTCCATCAATAAAAGCCATAAAAACACCATCATGAAATCTAGTCTCTTAGGAATCCAAGAATATAGCATTGTGGTATATCTGCTTGAATTTAATTAAAACCCAGTATAAATGGAGAAACAAAGAGAATGCCTATTTTTACAATAATTCTTCCTGTGTGAACATAGGCTCTTGTACTAGGAGTCATTTCGGTCTTCTCTGCTCTTAGAAGGGCCTGAAGTACAGGTACTGTATGTGGTTGATTGAGGTGGATTCTTACACTTTAGAGACTAATAAACAGGTGATGCTGTTCTTTTATGGAAACAAAGGAACTTCATGAGTACTCCCTCCAACATAGCCAGCCTCTTACCTGCACAGGAAAGCAGGCCAAGAGAGGATACTTTCAAGAAAGCCTAGAGTTTTCCTCAAAAATCAATGTTGCACCCACCTCAGGAAGAGAACATATGAACAAAACAATTCCAAATTTTTACAGCCTTGAGCAGAGCAGAAGTTTTCATATTATTTCATACTTCACCTTACTGAGTTCTCACTGTGGTCCTAGGAAATCTTTTTTTTTTTTTTTTTAAGATTTTTATTTATTTATTTGACAGAGAGATCACAAGTAGGCAGAGAGGCAGGCAGAGAAAGGGGGAAGCAGGCTCCCTGCCAAGCAGGGAGCCTGATGTGGGGCTTGATCTCAGGACACTAAGATCATGACCTGAGTTGAAGGCAGAGTCTTGACCCACTCAGTCACCCAGGCGCCCCTAGTCCTAGGAAATTCTTGGTAGTGTTGCCATCAAGTGTCAAATTTGAGAAAAGTAGCATGCTTTGGTCCTTCTTGATTTCGTCTCAGGTCATGATCTCAGGGTGAGATCGAGCCCCATGTCAGACTCCATGCTCAGCCGGGAGACTTTTGGAGCTTCTCTCTCTCTCTCACCCCCTCCATCCCTCTCCTCCCTCACACTCACTCATGTGCACTGTCTCTCTCAAATAAGTAAATCTTTAAAAAAAAAAAAAAAACAGAAACAAAAAACCTGTTCAAAGCCTCTTTTTACTTATAAGTACTGTTCTTACCAACCAGTTTATCATAATTCCAAGCAAGTGATCTCTTCTAGATGGATTCAGATTATGGTTTACCCTACCTTCAAAACAGATAATCCAAGTTTTTTTTTTTTTTTAAAGATTTTTATTTATTTATTTGACAGAGAGAGAGCACAAGCAGGCAGAGAGGCAGGCAGAGAGAGAGGAGGAAGCAGGCTCCCTGCTGAGCAGAGAGCCCAATGCGGGGCTCGATCCCAGGACCCTGAGACCACTACCTGAGCCGAAGGCAGCGGCCCAACCCACTGAGCCACCCAGGCGCCCCGATAATCCAAGTTTTTAATCAATTGAACTTTAAAATAAAATGTTACTGGGTCCATGGGGCACCTGGGTGGCTCATTGGGTTGGGCCACTGCCTTCAGCTTGGGTCATGATATCAGGGTCCTGGGTTCGAGCCCCACATCGGGCTCTCTGCTCAGTGGGGAGCCTATTTCCCCCTGCCTCTCTGCCTACTTGTGATCTCTCTCTATCTGTCAAATAAATAAATAAGATCTTAAAAAATTAAAAAAAGTTACTGGGTCCCAGTAAGAAAAGGATTTAGGATTTTTGACATTCGAGACTATTTTTCTAGCACTAAAGAACTGAAAGAAAATAAGTGTTGTAGATATCAACTAAAACCTATGCCTTGATATTTTTCAAGTGACAAAAATATTTACCTTGAAAATATTTATCATGAAATTTAAAAATTTTTGTTAATTACCTGATTGGAGAAAGCTCACAATTGAATCTGCTGTGGTCCTATCTTAATGAGTGCTATTACAAATGTATTTGGATTGTGTCAGTTACATTTCTATCAGATTCTAGTAAGGGTTAGAATGTAAGCATAATATATAGAGGTAAGTGAAATATTTATTGTGTAAACCTTTACATAGATTTCGCAGAAGTTAGTATAAGATGCGAGGACCCCACTGAATCATACTTACTACTATGACTTCAGGCATCCTCTTATCATTTTCTCTCCATCAGACAGAAAAGCTTATGCTCTGGCTCTCAGATGTTGTCAAAGGATCACACACAATGCACAGACAATGGCCAGCTATGGAGATAGTCAAGCAAATAATTCTTTACTGTCCTTGGTGACAATTTATTTGTAACTAACTAAAAACTTGAGTTTAACTTTTGTTTATATGATTTTTATTCTTTCAAAAGAAGTGAAGAAGAAAGCATCCTGAGATATAGTACTGATCCACTTTCTTTAAGCAGATCACTTACCCTAAAGACAATAAGATCCGTGAAAGTCATTTGCCACCTCTAAAATCACGTGATTTGTGATTTTTGTTTCATGAAAGATTTGAAGCAGCAACACTTGCAGTTTGGATTTGTACTGGTTTCATATATTTAGGTTCATCAGGTAACAATGCCCCCTACTTTTGTGCAGCCTTTATAGATTTGCAAGCATAACACTTTGTTATGGTTTGTAATCGTCATAAAGTAGACTTGTGTCTTCTGAAAACCAAAACATATCGAGTATACTTATAATGGACACTTTTAAATCTCACACAAGGGAGACTATGCAACACACTCAGAACTTAGTGCTTTAAATAGCAGTGCTTTTTACTGTTAACTTTTTTTAAATTAATAATCCTTTGAAATAGGTCAAGGATATTCACTAATCCAAAAACACGCACTCATGCTTTCTAATTCTCTCCTCTACTTTGCCCTATTCCTCTCTACCTCCCTTCTCTTCTTCTCATAGGCAATACCCTAAAAGCCTTGCCTTAGGTCTGAAGAATTTACCTGTTGACCTCACCTGTCTCATACAGTATTTTGGCATGTAGTGTTCACACATGCAACACATCCATTACCATCCAATACACAGTCATGTATTATCTCAACAAATATCATTATCTCACATATGCCAGGCATTGTGCTAGGCTCTGGGGATAAGCTAAACACAATCAGCCTGAACCCTGCCCTCCATTTAGAGGGTTAAGTGGTGGCACACTCTTTATGAATAAGGAAACACATTTGGTAGAAAGTACTGGAGCTCATGAAAAGATTTAAAGGGCCTTGAGTTGAGATAGTAAATTAGCCAAATAGACAAGGATCTGAGTCAGAATCCTCCACCTCGGTGGTAGCCTAAGGAACTGTGATCATCTCTAATTAGCAGTGTGGAAAGATTGCGGTTATGCAAGAAATAAGGTCTTGGTTCCTGGACTGGCTCTGCCACTAATTAGCTGTGTCACTTTGAACAAGTCACTTAACATATCCGGGCCTCAGTTTTTCTCATCTGTAAAAATGAGAAAAGGGAACTAGGTGGTTTCTAAGATCCGTTTCAAATCTTCAGAGTTTATGACTATCCAAATATACAAAGCCAACATAAATGAAATTCCTAGTTTTCTTGAAGTTATAAAATAACATATATATAAAGTAATAGTTTTCCTATATACCTCCAATTATCGATATTAAACTCTAATAAAAACTCATTCATAAAGCAACAAAAGTATAGCTAGAATAAACTTCAGTGGTATTAATTTAAAAAATACTGAGCACTTTCTGTGTGCAAACAACACTGTTAAATGCTAGGAGACAGTTCAGGGTGCTACCTTTATGGAACTTATGATGGGGAAAGCAAACAGGAGATGGTTATTTATAAAATTAATAATTCAATAATTTTGATAAGTACAGTGAAAGATAATAGATTAATAAGAGCATATAACTGCCAAGGCTAAAAAATGCATTTATTTTTCCTCTATTCAACAACTATTTAAAATGTACCATTTGGGGGCGCCTGGGTGGCTCAGTGGGTTAGGCCGCTGCCTTTGGCTCAGGTCATGGTCTCAGGGTCCTGGGATCGAGCTCCGCATCGGGCTCTCTGCTCAGCATGGAGCCTGCTTCCTCCTCTCTCTCTGCCTGCCTCTCTGCCTGCTTGTGATCTCTGTCTGTCAAATAAATAAATAAAATCTTTAAAAAAAAAAATGTACCATTTGTTTAGGGTGGAGGAGGGTTTTTCCCAAGATTTGAAATTTTCAGTGTTAAAACTAGGGAAGTCCCAGGCAAGAATATTATTCACACTAGGACCATGATACATTCTCTATGTGAAGACCTGTATGGATAGATCCATAGGAATAAAATGATTGAGAATAGCTTAAATGAAGCTAGTATGGTAGGCAAGCAATAGGTGATTCATGGCCTTATAAGCCATGTTAATGTTAGGATTTTGCTTTTCTTCATAAGTAGAAAGCTGTTGTAGGGCATGGCATGATTAGAATCCATTCTTAGAAAATCCATCTCCCTGTAGTAAAAAGAGTGGATTTAGTGGTGATGGTAAAGATTCTAGGGATAATGGTGGTAAGGTTGTCACAAAACTAGTTTCAGAAAGATTAGTTAAATTATTGTAGTGATTAAAGTGAAAGGTGGTGATGGACTTAGGGTAATGGCAGTAAATATGGGGAGAAGTGAACAGATTAAATTATATGATATGTTAGAGGTAGAATTGATAAAATCCAGAATTAATCAGTGTGGGAAGGTCAGTAACGACAGAAACAGAATAATTGGCATCTAGAGAATTTGAGATAATAGAATATTCTTAAAGAAGTTCTGAGGAAAGGAAGTGGCCTTAGGCTAATGGAAAGACCATACAAGATATAACAGGAACATTGCCTAAAAATATAGCAGAAAGTTGACTCTTGAAGTGTAGTACCACAAGAAATGTAAGAAAAAATTAAGCCAAATTTACTATGTGCTATCATTAGAATATATGAAAAATATATGTTATCTGAAGTAAGAGGGGGAAAAAAGAAGAAATAAAATGGAGACAAACCAGTGTGATGAAAAGTATAAGACATTAGGGCTTAAAAGTTTACATCCAAATCTGGGCTTCACCACACTGCCTATCAAATTTATAAACGTTGATAGGCTTTTATAAATATAAATACTTATATTTATGTTTAAATATAAAGTTATTTAGCTTTATAGAATCATAAGGTTTCTTGTAGGTGATAAAGAAACTAAAATGGTACTAAAATTTACAAAGATAGAACAAAAATTTAAAAAGAAAAGCATAGGATAATATCTATAATACAGGTTTAAAAACCCTAATAAAAACTACCAAGAATAAATCAATACATGACAAAACTACAAATTTTTAAGCTACTTGAGGAAAAAACCTACTGGCACCTTGAACTCCAAACCTCCAGAACTGTGAGAAAATAAATGCCAGTTGTTTAAGCCTCCCCTCCACCAACAAAGAACCTATAAAATAAATGTTAAAATGATTCAAGAGAGAAAGTAAGGAATAGAAACCATAATGTAAGAACAGAATGGGATGAAAAATGTATAGGCAGATTATTGGTTCCAGATTTGAAAACTCCTTTACTTGCCCAACAGACCTTAACATCATGAACCACAGATGGCAGAGTCAATAGGTCATTTCACAAAATTTTCTTAAACAGAAAATTTCAAAAGGTAAATTACTTTTAAAAACAACTGGGTTTTTGCTGTATGGTTCAGGCGTTATTAAATGTTTTTTGCCACTTATTCATCCCCAGTCCCAGAACAGAAGTGTTTCTGATGGTGTGTACGTGTTTGGTTTTCATCAGAAATTGGTTTTACTTCATGTATATAACCTAAATCTGGAAAAGTTTCCATTGTTTAATAAATAATTTAAAAGCTTCATTCAAAAAAAAATCATGTTGAGCAAATTGCCAAGAATAGTCAAGACAGTTGTGAAGTAGAAGAAAGGAAGATGGGATTCATCTTACCATATAAGATTCTATATCCAAACTACTGTAATTACAGTGACATCATCAATGGAAAGGAAGAGAGAGCCCAGAAACATCCCCATACATAAATACATTTCTCAACTTAGATTACATATAAGTGAGAGAAAGTTGGGGTTTCCTATTAATAGTATTGAAGGAATTTATTATTTGTATGGAGATTTCAGAAAGTTTAAATGTAAAAAGTGAAATTTTAAAAGGTTTAGAAGAAAGTAGAAGTGATTAGTTTTGAGATCTAAGGATAGGAAAGGATTTCTTAAACAGACAAAAGTATTTAAGTTTAAAAGAAACTGACAATTTTTAAAAAATTGACAGTTCTTAGTACATATTTTTTTAATCATTTTTTTATTTATTTTCAGCATAACAGTATTCATTGTTTTTGTACCACACCCAGTGCTCCATGCAATACGTGCCCTAATACCCACCACCTGGTTCCCCCAACCTCTCACCCCCCCCCACCTCTTCAAACCCTTCAGATTGTTTTTCAGAGTCCATAGTCTCTCATTATTCACCTCCCCTTCCAATTTCCCCCAACTCCCTTCTCCTAACTCCCCATGTCCTCCATGCTATTTTTTATGCTCCACAAATAAGTGAAACCATATGATAATTGACTCTCTCTGCTTGACTTATTTCACTCAGCATAATCTCTTCCAGTCCCGTCCATGTTGCTACAAAAGTTGGGTATTCATCCTTTCTAATGGAGGCATAATACTCCATAGTGTATATGGACCACATCTTCCTTATCCATTCGTCCATTGAAGGGCATCTTGGTTCTTTCCACAGTTTGGCGACTGTGGCCATTGCTGCTATAAACATTGGGGTACAGATGGCCCTTCTTTTCACTACATCTGTATCTTTGGGGTAAATACCCAGTAGTGCAATGGCAGGGTCATAGGGAAGCTCTATTTTTAATTTCTTAAGTAATCTCCACACTGTTCTCCAAAGAGGCTGCACCAACTTGCATTCCCACGAACAGTGTAAGAGGGTTCCCCTTTCTCCACATCCCCTCCAACACATGTTGTTTCCTGTCTTGCTAATTTTGGCCATTCTAACTGGTATAAGGTGATATCTCAATGTGGTTTTAATTTGAATCTCTTAGTACATATTTTTAATGAAAGCGTAATTTTCAAAGTTATCTGGAAAACTAAAGTCTTATTTGCAGATGCATTTGACCCTTATTTCAGGGCTGTGTGGTATGCATTTGGCAAATTTCACAGAGCTGAAACATTTATGCCAGTCTTAATATTAAAGTAGTTTTAATAAATCTATAATAAAGTTTTGCTTTATTCAGTAAACTACATAAATGAAAGTGTGTGTGTGTGTGTGTGTGTGTGTGTGTGTGTGTGTGTGTGTGTGCATAAATTTAAAAATACCATAAAATTAGGGCACCTGGGTGGCTCAGTCAGTTAAGCGGCTGCCTTTGGCTCAGGTCCAGATCCCCTGCTCAGCGGGGAGCCTGCTTCTCCCCCAGCTTGTGCTTTCTCTCCCTCCCTCTCAAATAAATAAAATCTTTATTTAAAAAATACAGTTCGAAATACCTCCGAAAAAATATGCAATAAAATCAAATTTGCCACATACTGGGAGCACATACTTGCAATTATGTATAACTGACAAATGACTAGCATCTAAACTATATAAAGCAGCTTTCCAAATCCTAGAAATCAAGGAGAAAAAGAAAAACAGTCTTAAAACAAAATGGGCTAAGAATAGAGGCAGCTCTGAGGAGAATGACTCTAGTGGCCAATTTTTGAAGAGCTAATCTCTCTAGAAATCAGAGAACTAATCAGAGAACTGCATGTACATAAAAAAGGAGATGTCATTTCAGACCACTGGGGTTGTCACAAGTTAAGAAGTCCTATAATACTAGATGACAGCAAGACTATAGGAAACAGGTATGATGAAGTATTAACATCTGTTAATTTGAATTGTAGTATATATTCTTTACATTTTTATAGGTTTGAAATATTTCATTACTTATTACATTTATTTGTTTTTTTGTTTAAAGATTTTACCCATTTATTTGACAGAGAGAGAGATCACAAGTAGGCAGAGAGGCAGGCATAGAGAGAGGGGGGCGCCAGCTCCCTGCTGAGCAGAGAGCCCAATGCTCTGGGGCTCGATCCCAGGACCCTGAGATCATGACCTGAGCTGAAGGCAGAGACTTAACCCACTGAGCCCCCAGGCACCCCTGTTTGTTTTTAAAGATAGTATTTTTTAAGTAATCTCTATACCCAGTGGGAAATTCGAACTCACAACCCAGAGATCGAGAGTTGAGTGCTCTACTGACTGAACCAGCCAGACACACCTTATTACTTTTATTTTAAATAAAACTATCCAATGAATTTAGCAATGTAGAAATCACTGAAGAGTAATTCTGTTTGACTAATAAAGTTAGAAGCTGTATTAGAATGGACTGATGAATGAGTAGGTGCTGAAGAAGGAGACTCAGTAATAACTCGCTCAAAGAAAGTATGTTTAAAGTGGGGAGTAGGAATGGAAGGGGGGTGAGAATGAAATGTCAGAACATAGATGAATGGCTACAGACCTTTACTGAAAGACACAAGTAATTTAAATAAATGAAAACACACCCTATGCCATTAGATGGGAAGATTCAATACTGTGAAGATTTCCATGGTCTCCAAATTAATGCATTACTTTAGCAGCTATTCAGAATTCCAGCAGGTTATGTTGTTTATTTGTAGCTTCAGTTTTTGGGGGGGTGGATTTTAACAAAACTGATTTATCTTGAACAAAACAAAAAGTTGATCTAGTGGAATAATCCCATAAATATAGCCCCCAAAATTTAAAGTCACAATAATGAGGTAGATTTGGCTTGACCAAATATTAAAATATCTGTATTAACTACTGTATGAATCACCAGTCAGATCAGTGACAAATACGGGGTTGAGAAAGAGATCAAATTGCATTTGGAAACTTGTAATATATAATAAGTGATTTTTTTGCTTCTTCTGTTTTTCTTATCCATATTTATATCACATAAATGAATTCCTTATTCTGCTTTTTTGTATCTACATTTCTATCAGAATAATTTTCCCAACTTTTTATATAATTTCAGTTAGCATAATTTTATTTTGCATTATATTTGTTCAGAAAGCGTAACATTAGCCACTTGCCTAGATGAATATTTTATATTATTACTTTTTTTATTAAAATATTGTTCAGTGAATATCTTCCTGCCTACTTTTTTTTTTTTCATTTTAAACTTCTTTGATTCATTTTCAGGAGTGAAATTATTGTATCGAAGAGTGTGAACTATTTTTGGTTCTTGAAATATACTGCTATATTTCTCTCTATGAAACCACAGATATGGAAGCATTTAACATCATCTCCCATTTGGTATATTATATTTCAAGTCTTTTTTTCACTCTAACCAGCATGGGAATATTCTGTATTCTGCGATCCTCTAGGAAGGGAGTTAGGCTTCCACTCTCAGTGTTGCATATATATGTCTAATAAACCTTCAACCAGATTGTTCTAGCCACCTTTAGCCTACCAATTTCTTCGAAATGCCATCTCATTATACAAATTCGAAGTGATAATACGTAGCTATTTGATCAGTACAAAAAGCAAAACTGAGTAGAAAATAAATTAATGTCATCCTCATCATTAATCTATTAAAGAGGTAAAGTTACTCCCCTAAGGAAACTGAGTACTAGGGAAGGGTCAAAAGACCTGGCTTTGAATCCTGGCTCTGTCACTGGATAACTGTATGATCCCAAGCAGCGTGTTACACTCTCTGTGTCTCAGTTCCCTTCACTACAAGTAAATACACCATATAGGCTTGTTGAGCACTGAATAAATTAATACACATAAGACATTTAGAAGGATGCGTAGTGCAGATCAAAGGTTCAGTAAATGTTGAATTGGCACATAACGTTTATCCTATTTTCTAGTCTGCTTTCTAACAACAAAGGCTAGAAAGCAAAAACTTACATGTTCTAGAATCCTTACGTCTAAGAATCTGGATATGAATTAGATTCTGCCAATTAGATGTATTCATATGGAATTTTGAAAGTGGAAATGACGTGGAGGCTCTCTTCCTGCTGCTTCAGTGGTTGCTGTTAGCAGGTGCACCTGTGGAGACCTGGAGTTCTCCAGGTGTATTCCTGTGTCTAGTCACCAACTTTGTACAGATTGAGAGGCTTGTGCGGTGGTGGCTTCCTGGTATGAAGTATAGTAGGGCATTCTTGAACTCTTCAGTTCAAGTGACAGCTTCCGGATTTCTCACCATCTTGCCTGTGGTAAAGGGAGCAGCTCCCTGGCCGGCTCGTTCTAAAGTGGTGATCAGGGCGTCATCGGGGAGGGCTAGCCCAGAGCTCATGTTTTCACTCTTCTAACAGTTGTAGAAGTATCCTGTCCCCTGCATAGAAGAGTCCCTGTTCATGCAGCCGTCATGTGTTGGTGGAGGGAGCAGCAGTGGGCGCACTGCAGTGGCAGTAGTTACTATTATTCAGATTCTTGCATTATGAATCTTTCCAAAATGGAAAAACTCTAAAAGTGGGGATAGCAGTCATTTGTAATTGATCATGATACTTTTCCCTCCAAACAATAAGCAGCAGAATCCTCAGCTCAGATTACAAGGTGGCCATAATCATTACACTGGAGCTACTTTGCCAGTCTTGCTTTGTGTTTGTGTTTTTCCTTATATTTAACTTCTCTCCAGCTTTATATTACATAATATACATTATTGGTTAGAGTGTATACTAACCTTAGAAGAAAGGTGGGGACGTAGGAAGATAAACTGGTATTTGGACCCATGTGAGTTCATTGGAACCATCTAGGTAGGAAAAGGGAAATTCTACTTCACTTTAACAAGTATTTCTTTTTCTTTTTCTTTTGTTTTTTAAAGATTTTATTTATTTATTTGACAGAGAGAGAGAGATCACAAGTAGGCAGAGAGGCAGGCAAAGAGAGAGGGGGAAGCAGGCTCCCTGCCAAGCAGAGAGCCTGATGTGGGGCTCAATCCCAGGACCCCAGGACCATGACCTGAGCCGAAGGCAGAGGCTTTAACCCACTGAGCCACCCAAGTCCCCTTGACAAATATTTCTTGAGCTCCTACTGTTTAGCAGTTGCTAGGCCCTGGGAGATAGATAGATATGGTGCATTCCATATTCTCAAATTGCTCACAGTGGGAAGACAGACCTCCAAGTAAATAAAATGAATTCTATATTAGCCTCTGAGCAGCTTAAGATCAGTGTCTTGTTCACTGTTGTAACCTTATCAGTTCCCAAAATGCCTGGTATATAGTATATGCTGAATAGATATTTTTAAATAAGTAAATAAAGTGTAGAATATCAGATCCAGTGTGGACAGAATAGAAATAGTTAGCCTGGGAAGGTTAGGAAGACATCTTGTTGATATCCTGGTCATGTCCAAAAATGGTTCCACAATCAAATAAGTTCAGGAATCACCACATTGTATGTGCCCCATAGAGAGACAAAAGCATATTAGAGATTCTGATGAGTTCTGCAGTAAAGATATAGTTTAATTTTGTTCAGCCAACTATTTTCTGAAATATTTGACTGAATATTTCAGCACCTCATTGTGTGGAACCCAGTTTGGGAAATGCTGCTCCAGTTATTTCCTGAGGCTAATAGCTAATAAAAATGATTTTATGTGCTAGAACATTGTGACTTTGATAAAATCTTGTGTCATCAACTTGGTATTGTGAAGAACTGTTTAAATAATTTATAGATAAATCTCCACAAAAAGGTATGTCTAGCAAGGCGTGTCTTTAGTCTTTATGGTAGCAACTGACACTGTTTCTCTATTCCATATTATAAAAGGCAGGACCTCCAAAGAACAAAGTATTTTAAACAACCCAGATTTTCTTCTTATTGAAAAAATTAAATTAATACTAGCTTTTTAAATGAAAATGAGTTGTCTAAAAGTTTTCTTTTTACTTAGTTATTTGGCCCATTTCTTTTATTACACTGAGCATCTCTATCAACATTCTACCCCCAATACACCTCTTACAGCTAAAGGCATTTGGAGTATTTAAAAAATGGTGGCCATGAAAATTTCAAATAAAATATTTTTATCCAAATCAGCCCTATATTAAATTCTTCTGAATACTTCTGTTTTGTGGTATGTTGCTAAAAGATATTCACATTAAATAGAAATTTAAACTTCATTATGAACTGTAAAACTACCTTTGGGGAAAAAATCTTGGTCATTCCTAATGTAGGTAAAATAGGCTTTAAAGAATTGCTTAACACTAAGAACTTTTATGTTATATATTAATTTCCCCCTATATTTGAGTATTCTTAGCTTTAGTAAATTGTTTTCTTCTGAAATGTTTCTTAGGTGACTAAAAATAACATCACAAAACATGTTTGTTATATTCCTAATTGTTTTGACCATAGAATTAATTTTAAAGTCAAAAGGGGCATTGCTTTTTCATCATTTCAGTTCAGAATATTCAGCATGTCACAGATGTTCATGAATAATGTCCATTTAAAACTGTTGGCAAAGAGTGCTGGTGAGTTGGCTAGATGAATTAAATGTTGGGGGGATCTGACAGGCAGCACGCTGCTTTGTGATCATTCCAAAGTTCTAATAATCTCCCTCACCTTCTCTGCCTGCCACTAATGAAAGAGAATAGGTGATTGCACCTCCGGCTATGTTCTGCGCCTAATGACTCCTCCAAAGGCAGATTTATGAAGAAAAAATTAACTTTGAATGAGGATTGAATTGGCCCTGACAGTCTGATAGACTGTGACACAGATTCTGTGGCAAAACAGACGTAGCCCTAATTGATTATCAATATTTTAAGCAAAGTGATGAAAATAAGCATTAAGTGATGAGAAAGGCAGTCTTAATACAGTAGGCAGTAACCAGGACATAAGAGAGTCTTTGGGGAGGTTTGCCTTGATTGCTATTACTGAATTTTATCTGTCAATTTTTACCTTTGCTTCCCAGCAGCCATTGTCCCTCCTTGGTGTACTTTTTTTTCCTTAAAGATCTATGACTAGAATGTTAATCTTTCTGATTACACTGACAAAGCTATCTGCAGTCTCTTCCTCTAGAGAAGTTTGTTTAATATTTAACTCATTTTGAATTGAGATTAGCTTTCATAGTTTTGCAGAACTGATGCCTTTTGTGACGATTTTAGATTAACACGATTTTTGCACATGCTATTTCTAGATTTCTTGTTATTATCCATAAAATATATATTAGAGTAAGATATTGCATATCAGGTATTTTATAATTTCAGGCATTATTTCCTTTACATCATTTGTACCAGTGACTTTGGCCTAATCCTAGGAATAAAATAAGTGTTTTCCTAGAAATAATACACAACACACACACACACACTCACACCCACACACAAAGTGAGAGTCTGTGTATATATACTCTGCTTACTTACCAAATACATTTTCAAACTAACACCAAAAATCCAACCTAGATAAACATGTTTATGTGGTGCTTCAAAAATTAATTTACTAACTTTTGAAATTATTACAAATCTTTATTCTTACAGGTTATATTTAGTCCTGTATATTAGAAGCATAGAAAAAAGATCTCAAAAAAAAATCTTTAGCAGTTTAATTCAGTATTAAAATTGATGAGCCAAGAACATAGGGTATGACATACATAATGATGTGTTTGTTTACTATTAAATAGGTTTTAGATAAATTAGCTTATTTAACAGAGGAACTATACATTTTTTTCCCTGTGTTAAAATACCCTCTTAATTATTAGTCATCAGTATTCATATTGTTTTGTGAAATTAATTTCAGCTAGAAATTGTGTAATTATTGAAAACTTCATATAAGGCTCACCAAGTTAACTGTGGAAAAAGTTTAAAGGAGATATTTTAGTGTTTTCTTGAGGTCTCTCAAGTAACAGATTAGAGGTAAAATAACAGTAAAACAGAGATGGTATAGCACATTGCTTCTCAGTCTTTCTCATACTGTGATGTGCAGAAGGATTATATGTGCTTGGCACAGTAGGCTGAACACTCTTGTCTACAGGCTACTGGCTCTGGAACCCCAGCCTCCTCAGACCCTGTCTGAGGGCTAAGAGGATCAATATTTTAGCATACCTATAACTTATTTGCGGCCCAATGATTAGGAAGCTCTGAATGTATCACAGTTACAGTACTACATTTATAAAACCTAGACTGAATCACAATAGTTTGAAATTTAAATCTTTCTGATATCTAATATTAAAAGATATCCTAAAAATTACCCTATCCAAAAGGAGAAAAACAAATACATCTCTAGATACAGTTTTTGCCAGATGGATTAATGACCTTACTCATATTCTTCACCTACTGTTAGCCCTAGTATCTGTTAAGATTATCCAGATTTTGATCCTTGGTTTGACCCTATTAAAGCAGAATGTACCCTGAAACTTTATTCTTAGAGAGTCATTTAATAAAATAAAGTTATCTTTTGGCAGATTTTATTTTCACTCATTTTTAGAGTGTCTAGAATGGTTTTTCTGAAACTTGAAGGACCTTTAAATTAATCAAATCCAGCTCTGTCACTTGACTAGGAAACTGCTTCCCAGATCACAAATTAGATCATGGCTAACCAAGAATGCAGTTTGTCTGATAGATTGTTCCCGTTCAACTCTTGGATGCTTAAAAATCTTAGTATGAGAACTTCTCTAACTATTGTGTATTACAAAATTATATATTATACTTTCATAGCAGTAAGAAAAAATTTGTTAACAGTTTTCACTTCTAGATGATATTTTCAGAAAGCGTTTTTCAAAAGTAGTGCCAGTTTATTTACTTTATTTTTACATAGTGCCTTCCCTAAAAGCCTAGCACTGTTTCAAAATAGCCAGTAGAAAAATAGGAAATTATCTATTGTTATAAAGTTTTCTCTCTGCTAAATTATTTTATTATTTTAAAGGAGTTAAAATACACTACAAATAAATAATATTCTAGTTTAGGTGAGAATTCTATAAACACTGATGTTGAGTACTTTGTCCTCTGTCATTCCATTTGTTAACATTCCAACAGACAGTAGGAAAGGCAGAAAGATAAATTATTCTTGTTGCGCCATCTAGCGAAATTCAGGTGCTGTGTATTTACTACAGTGTATTTTATTTGGAGTAGGCTGTCCACTCAGCTCCCATTTGCTATGCCTAGATTATACTGATAAGAAATTCACAAAGGAGAAGAATCTAAAAATTTAAATCTACAAAGGTTGATTTTTTTCTAGTTGTAATTTGGTTTACAAAATTTTCAAGACTGAAATATTACTAGTAAAAATATAAATACTTATACTCACCTAATCTCTCAAGGCATCGCCTTGAACACAATACAATAAATAAAGTTTTGACAATTGCGCTCTTCCAGATTTTATAAGGTGATAATGTGTTCTAGAGAAAAGTTCAAAATGCTGAAAATAGGTAGTATGAAATCAGGCAGAAGAGTTTGTAAAAAAAAAAAAAAACCATTTTAAATGTCTCGAACTTAGCCTTCTATGATAAAATACATTGATGTTTTTCTTCGATGAGGTTATGTTTTATCATAAGTCAAAAACATTTGCAAAGTAATTTGTGCTACATATGCATTTGAAATAAAATTATATTTTTATATGTAAAAGTGCAGTTGGAACTACTGATTTGTAGTAAGACATAACACTATTAAAATATGTATTTTTAAAATTTGTGTTTCAAGTGTTTGAAGCGAAAAGTCTTGCTTTTTTTTTATGTTTTTTTTTCTGTTCTAACACTACCTAAGCAGTCAGCTGTTTTGCTTTTAGGTGTAAATTTTTAATATTATTAAATTCCAAGGTCATGCTTTCAAAATGGTGGCAACAAGGCGAAATAAGAATACTCTTGTCATTGTCATTGTTTTGTGTTGATATAATAGTAAGTACAATTATAACTTTTAATATTTTTAAGTATTATTTTTAACATTTTAAAATTCTAAGGTCATGCAAGGTAAAATAAGAATACTGTTGTCATCGCTTTGTGTTGATATAATAGTAGGTACATACTATAAAAAAAATGAACGAAAATAACACATCTAAATGGGAGAAAATGTTCCCTCTGTATCTAAATTTGTTGTATATGAGGACATATAGGATTTGTGGTGGGTATAACTATAATTTTGAAGATTTTTATTTGATTTGGCGTGTGATTACTGTGAAAATTCAAAATTTGTAGTGATTGTTCTTAAGCATGTGTTATACAGCGAAATTTCTAAAGTATATAAACCTAAATATTGAAACATACCTTAAATAAATTTTTTGATAAGGGAAGGATTCACTCAGGCATATTTACATTTGTGTACAGACATAAAAATACATTATATTAATATAATCTTGATATTGAGGAATTATGACAGATTTTATATTTGGAATATAATATTCATAGGACTAGAATGGAATGTGCTAATTAATGTAATTTTGTGAGACACTGATAAATCTCAGAATGGCTTCTATTGTCATAGATGTTCTTAAAATATTTAAGTAACAGAATAAAATTAAATCTTTAATACATTGCTATTCCTCAGAGTAATTATTTTGCATGTTAATTTTCAGCTTAGTTCAGTAAACAGTTATTTAGGAGCTAATGAACCATGTCTAATACTACTGAATAACCATATCAGTAAGAAAATGACCTCAAGTAGTTGGCAGCCTGATGCAAAAGAAAGACACATACATATCCAACTGGCTATCCTAGAGAAGTACAGTCCTTTCAGATCCAAAAGAAGGAATTAATGTTGACTAGGATAGTAGACTAAGGCATCATGGAGGAAGTTACAAGACAGTTGAACAATTTGTATTTTATAATACTCTGAATGTAGATAGAGCAAGTATGAAATACAGAGCTAAATTTGTAGTTGAGTTAGAGCATATTAGACTCTAATATGGGCCTACTTTAAACTGAAAAAGATAATTGTTTATATATATGCTTTTAGAGTTCTTGGATATGCTCTAACACCATGACGGCTGCATGAACAGGGACTCTTCTATGCAGGGGACTGGATACTTCTACAACTGTTAGAAGTGTGAAAACATGAGCTCTGGGCTAGCCCATATTAGAGTCTGTACAGTTTCTCAGAAATATCAAAGAAACCACATTGTAATACTTGAGTGTCTGTTTCTCTAAGAAATTGTGCAACAAGAAAGGATTCATGACTAAAAACTTGGAAATGGGTTAAAAATGTATAAATTCTATCATACGTAGTTTTATAAAGTACATACATGTACTTTTATATTAAAAAGTACTGCGGTGGGGTGCCTAGGCAGCTCAGTCAGATAAGCGGTCGACTCTGCATTTCGGCTCAGGTCATGATCTTAGGGTCGTGAGATTGAGCCCTGCTTCATACTCTGCTCAGTATGGAGTCTGCTTGGCCCTCTTCCTCTAGTCCTCCCCACACTGCTTACTCTCTCTGACTTTCCACCTCAAATAAATAAAGAAATAAATAAACTCTTTAAATTTAAAAAAAGTGCTATAGGTAAATACTAATATCTGTAGGAGTATAAGGATAACAACTTCATTGTATATTTTACACAAACACAATAGTTAACCTTTATATGATACCTACCATGGGATATGTACTATTCTGAGTGTTTGGCATCTGTTAACGCATTTAATCTTGACACCAACCTGTGTTTTATAATGATGGTTCCACTATCACTACTATTTTTAGGTGAATTAGCTGAGACACAGAGAAATTAAGATGCTTGCCTTCGCCTCATAGCTAGTTAATTGGGTAGCGCCAGGATTCAAACCCAGACAGTCTGGCTTCAGAATCTATTCCTTTAACCTCTCTGCCATAATACTTTTTAGCAATTCATTATGATCTGATTATAGCCATTTCATTAACAGATAATGCTATAGAAGGTATCATATTCTAATAAATGTTTTCCAGTTCTTTATTTGCTATACCCAAAAGCTTCTGAGTAGAGATCTGTTACAATATATTAGTATACCAAATTCCCAGGGTAGTGTGTTTGTTGTATGTTGACAGACATCAGAATAAATAAGTGCCATTTTGCTATTTTGAAGCTACACATGTTTTCAGCTACTCTAGCTTATTTTCTTACCAGCATTTTCTTTCCTTTTTTGAAAATTGAGAACAGTTTGATAAAGGCTTGATTTAGTAAACATTCATTGGCACCGAACTGAGTTTCGAGAATGCAAAGGTAAAACACATGGTTACAAAATAATATAGTTTGTGCCAAAATATGATTTCTACAACAACAACCAACTATCTAGAATTAGGAAAGAATTCTCATAAAAGGTAGCATTTAAAAAGTGAAAAACACTGAACAATGATGAAAGAGTGTGATGTGTTTAACCAAATGGAACTCAGTTCTTAGTGTTTGGAGAGTAAAGGATATGGATAGAGCAGAAGCTGATTGGGAAATAGGTTGGGACCATTTGGTGAAGGATCTTGTAAGTCATGCCAAGGATAATGAGATTTTTCTGACCATTTTTGAGAGCACTTTCTTGGGAAGATAGTGGCTTTCACTGAGCTTTCCTTGCAAAAGTAATATTGTTCCACATCCAATCCCTTGAGAAAAGTAGTCTGAATATCTTTGCTTAGCTTCCAGGCCCCAAAGGATCTTTAGACAAGAAGGACCTGGTCCAAGAGTAGTTTCACTAAACCAAACAAAATTATTTAAGACTTAAGTTTTAATCATTAAAGTGTTCTCTATAAATTTCTTGATTTCTAGGCTTTTCTAAATCTGGGTTATAATGTGTATTTTTATCTCTTGGCTTCTTGACAATATTCATCAAGTCATATATTTATTGAGCATCTACTATTTAGCAGTATATTAAGTGCTTGGGTTAAAGTGATGAGCTGTAAAGATAAAATCCATTAAAATATTTTGAAGATCTCATTTAGACAAAAAGAAAAAAATTTTTCTCATATCTTGGCCATGTGGAAATCCTTTTGTATCTTGTGAAGAGAAGAGAAAGATTGGTATTATCTTCATTTTACAACTAGGATTCCTCAAGCACTTCTTTGAATTTAGTTAATAGCACAATAGTTTAATTGCATAAGAATGTAGCTTCTTGAATACTAGTCCATCATGCACCTCTTCCTCCCCTTCCCCCGCCCCTTGCCCCCGCCCCCGGGATGCCTGAGTCTTTTGGTAAAATATATTTATGGATTATCTTGATTTGTTTTATTCCTATATTTACATCCTGAAACTGTTAGATCCCTTCTTTAGAGCATTCTATTTGTATCTGATTTGCATCAGACAGTTACACCTGATTTGTGTACATCTGATAGCATAATCTCAAAATATAGGAAGCAAGCATTGACATGATAGCAAGAATAAATTTGAATCCTGTTACCATGATGAGATATATATATATATATATATATATTTTTTTTTTAAAGATTTTATTTATTTATTTGACAGACAGAGATCACAAGAAGGCAGAGAGGCAGGCAGAGAGAGAGGAGGAAGCAGGCTCCCCGCTAAGCAGAGAGCCCAATGCGGGGCTCGATCCCAGGATCATGGGATCATGACCTGAGCCGAAGGCAGAGACTTTAACCCACTTAGCCACCCATGTGCCCCATGATGGGAGATATATTAAAACAAAAACAAGTTACCAGATTTGGTCTGGTGAGTATATACAAGACCCCCAACTCAAGAAGTAGGGAATATATATTCTTTTCAAGCATGGATTAAACATTTATGAAGTTGGCCTTATACTGGTTAATAAGGCAAATCTGAGAGGACCTGGCTGGCTCAGTCAGAAGAGCTTGTGACTCTTAATCTTGGGGTCATGAGTTCAGGCCCCATGTTGGGGGTAGCGTTTACTAAAAATAAATAAATAAACTTATTTAAAAAAAAAAAGAAACAAGTAATAAATAAGGCAAATCTGAACATATCAAAAACTGTCATTTATACTATATCTTTAATCAAAATGAATTTAAATTAGACCTCAGTATAAATAAAGAAAACCAAATAGTTTGCAGATTTTAAAATATCCTAAGTAACTCATGAGTCCACTAAAAAAAAAAAAAAAAAAAAAAAAAGTCTCAATGGGATAAAATGAATTTAAATTCTGTATTTTAAAATAAAAATTATATTGAGATTTTAAAAGTACAACATTTCAACTTTCCTTTGGCCGGAAATCTGTGTTTTAACAAGCTTTCCATATGATGCTGACACATGCTGAAGTCTGAGGACCATTGCCTTAAATAAAAATACAGTAACCTAATGCCTATTTGAAAATATCTAGCAACAAAAGAGAGATTGTAAATATTGATAATGATTAATATTGGGCCTAGAAAATCACTACTAATGTCTGTTTTAAAAAATAGAATCCCAGGGGCGCCTGTGTGGCTCACTCGGTTAAGCATCTGCCTTCGTCTCAGGTCATGATCCCAGGGTCCTGGGGTCAAGTGCTGCATGGGTCTCCCTGCTCAGGAGGAGTCTGCTTCTCCCTCTCCCTTTGCCCCCTTTCCTTGCTTTGTATGCTTTCTCTCTCTCACTCACACTCTCTCAAATAAATAAATAAAAATCTTTTTAAAAAGAATTCCAGTTTTGGAGGACAAATTCTCACCATCATAGTGTAATAAAATGGCTGTAATAGATCTTTACTATATAATATTCTTTGATTCTGATTTTGTATTGTGATGTTGGAAATATTTCTCCTATTTCAAAACTGCCATATAGAACTGAAATAAGAGAAAAATTTCGAAAGAGTACTGTATTTCTGTTTTCCTGATTATATGAATTTCTTCTGTTTGGTATATTTATTTTTTATTGCCTATAAAAATATGTATATAAGTGTCTTTTCATCATCAAAACAATTTGAAGAACGCTGAGAACCTACATGTTTTTATGTGTAGTGTGCCTTATTAATGAAAGACAGAGACTTACTAGTAAAAAATGTGCCTATAATACAAATGTTTTTGAAATCTCTTACATAGTTCGTAAATTTCTTATATATCTTATACATACATTCTTAATCATTTCTAATTCAGAAAAATCCTGGCATATTATTTCTGTGATTCTTGTTTATTCGCAGTTGTTTCTGTTTGGGACTGAATTCAGTTGCCTGAGCATTGGTATAGATCATGACTATGATTTTTAAGGGGTACAATTTTTGTTCCTCATCTCTACCTGAACTTATCACTGCTATTGTTTAATTCACCTATCACGTGAGAGAAAAGAACATGCCTCTTCATTAATAGGCTGATAAAAGGTCATACACTGGTCCAGTTTACAGTTTACCCAGGAGAGTAAATGCAACGGTTTCATTATATGCCTAATTTTCACAGATGTGGGGGAGTAGAAATCTCAGAGATCGTTCCAAAACCAGGTCACACCTCCAGGGTGCTTCAGTTTGTCATTCAACAAAGCCTGCAATTAGTAATTTTGAATTGTATTTGCAGTATTCTTTAGCATAGTAGGGGTATCCTAATTAGTAGGGCAATGATACCACTTCATCTATCAGAATGTGATATATAAAAAGCATTTAAAGCATACTTTTAACAGGATTAAATCAGGACATGGCATAAAGCTCCTTTGGGACAAATTTGTGAACTCAGCAGTGGAAGTCTGCATTTTATCAGAAGTGTTAGCATTTTTAGTATAGAGATGTATGTGTTAAAGCACTGAAATCAGCTGTTGGCCTCAGACTTAAATGATGAGTTTCTCAAGTTGGGGCAACCAAAATCATGGCATGTACTTAAGTATTGAGCATTTCATATTCCTGAAAGAAAACAATCAACTTCACAATCTTTATTAATAGCCTGGCAGTTTCACCCCAAATTATTTACTATCTCATACTTATTTTGTAAGAGCATTTTATTTATGACTTTCTGATTTAATAATTAAATTTTAACTAAAAATTTAACCATCCTTTATATTTAGAAGCACTCATAGAATTAGATTTGTATTATACCAGTTATTTCCACACATTTTTTTTTTGAGATTATTTATTTATTTATTTATTTATTTATTTGACAGACAGATCACAAGTAGGCAGAGAGGCAAGCAGAGAGAGGGGAGGAAGCAGGCTCCCCGCTGAGCAGAGAGCCCGATGCAGGGCTTGATCCCAGGACCCCGGGACCATGACCCGAGCCAAAGGCAGAGGCTCAACCCACTGAGCCACCCAGGTGCCCCTCCACACATTTTTTAAAGTCATTATAGCACAATGAGAAGAGCAGACATACCTGTTCTAATTCTTGACTCACTCATTTATTAAGTATGTAATCTTGAACAAATTAAGCCTCTTTGAAACTTTTTTATTTGATAAATTTGACATTACACTTTATAAATTTAAGGTGTACAGCCTGTTACTATGATATGTATATATATATTATAATATGATTGCCCTTTAAGCAATACTTATCATATTACATCATTATACTACAATATCATTGTCTGTTTTCATTATACTATCCATTAGATTTCTGTGCCTTATTTACTGGTTTAAAGTTTATATGCTTACACCCCATCAATCTAATCTCTCTACCTCAACCCCCTGGTATCCACCATTTTATTCTGTTTTGTTTGGTTTTTTACAGGTTTGACTTTTTTAGATTTAACATATAAGTGATATCTTACATTACATGTCTTTCTCTGTCTGATTTAACTCACTTACCATAATAGGCTCAAACATGTTGTGACAAAAGGCAGGATGGTCTCCTTTCTCATGGCTAAATAATATTCCATTCTATATATACACCACATCTTGTCTTTTTCCTGATCTCAGAGGAAACTCTTTCCATTTTTCTCCGTTGATTATATTAGCTATGGGTATATCAGATATGGCCTTTTTTATATTGAGGTGTGTTCCTTCTTTACCAATCTGTTACGGTTTTTAATTATAAAATGGTCTTGTATTTTGCCAGATGCTTTTTTCTGTATCTATTGAGATGATCATGTGATTTTTAAAATCTTTTTATTGATATGCTTACATTTATTGATTTCCATTGAAACCTTTTGAAGATTATATGAAGTAGCGCAGTGACTGACACATAGTAGGCCTGTATAGGTTTTTGTTTTCCCTTCAAGAACTGAAGCCATGGGAATGAATGATATAAATAAGAGTATATAATTCTAATTTCTGAAAGAAGAAATGCCTTTTGTAATGTAGGAATAAAGTAAAAATTAGAAAAAGAAATATGTCATAATGTTTTTTATATGGAAAATCATTGCATCTCACCCTTGATTTCTGGCATATATAATTAAGCATCATCAATTCCAGACTTTGGTTCTTATTTTCAAAATGATTGTTTACTTTTAGTTACTCTTTAAAAATATGGTATTGATAGTGTGTTTGAAGTTACTGAAAAGAATAAGCTTTACAAATCACTTAGCAAAGTCTACAGTATGATTCCTTTCAAAGAGAATAATTCTGGAACTCCAAACCCCAGAGTTTTTCTAAAATGCTGAAACATCTTTCTTGGAATGGGGGTTATAATGGTGGCCAGCTGACGTCAACCTGACATCTAGTTGATGGATGTGCAATAAGTCAAAGGAATACAGAAGGATGAAGTTATTTTTATTTTCCATATCAGCATTCTGTAAAAAAGAAAAAAAATCTAGTATTGCTTTTTTTTTTTTGTGAGACTAGACATCACAGCAGTTCTGTATCCCCATGTTGTTTTAATTGGATTGTTTTCAATTTTTTAAACTTTTATTCTTAGATTTTAGTTAATGATATCCTAATTACTGTGGCTAAGCAGTTTATTCGGTTACAGAATGGGAAATTGGGTAAGCATCAGATAGCAGCACAATTGGAGAAGAGAAATATAAGCATGGCCAGAAGGCTATAGGACTTCACAAATTTTGTAAAAATCTGTTAGTTACCTACTTTTCCTCTTAAATTGTAACTAGATCTATTTGATGCTTTCTTTGCCATTGGAATGCTCATGGATTCCAGCAGGAACACTGGAAAGAAAAATACCTATTCCAGTGAAGAGCATTAAGATATTTTAGGTACAGCTGCACATCTGTTGGACATACTTATTGAGTCATTCAGCAGTGAAATTGATAATCAGAGCTTTTCTAATAAATGACACAGAAATTCTCTGATGGAACAACAAGAAAGGGCATGTAAAGTAATCCTGGCAAGCTTGGGTAATCTTTAAACCCACTTAGGAGTGTAAGAATTAAGGGAAAATCCAGAAGACATAGCATAGTTAGATAAAATAGTGAAAGAAAAAGCTTTTCCTTTGGAAACTATTACAGAGTATAAAAAGGGAATTTTATGTAAAAGCAAATAAACCCAAATCATGCAATATGTTCCAAAAATACTCCGACATTGGTGTTTAAAGAAGGAAGGAATTTGAAAATATGCAATTTTTTTAAAAGATTTTTTTTTTTATTTGACAGAGAGAGAGGTCACAAGTAGGCAGAGAGGCAGGCAGAGAGAGGGGTGGGGGGAAGCAGGCTCCCTGCTGAGCAGAAAGCCCTATGCAGGGCTCGATCCCAGGACCCCGGGATCATGACCTGAGTGAGCCGAAGGCAGAGGCTTAACCCACTGAGCCACCCAGGTGCCCCCAAAATATGTAATTTCGTAGTTTTCCATTTGTGATTTGCATTGAATCAACAACTTTTCAATTACACCACCATTTTTTACTACTGTTTTAACAATTTGCAGAAACAAATGTATATGTTTTGCTGAGTTATATAATAACTTTAAGCATGAGATAACACAAAACCACTTCTGGACTTCAGAATAATTACGCTTCAGCAGAATCAGAACTATAAATACAGAGAACAAACTGATGGTTGCCAGAAGGGCAGGGTTGGAGGGTTGGGCCACATGGGTGAGGGAGAGAGGGAGATAACAGGCCTCCAGTTATGGATTGAGTAAGTCAGAGGAATGAAAAGCAGAGCATAAGGAATGCAGTCAATCATATTACAATAGCAATGCACTGGGACAGATGGTACCTATGCTTGGGAACATAGCACTTAATGTGTAAACTTGTCAAATCACCAAGTTGTACACTTGAAACTAATGTAACATTATCTGCCAACTATACTCAAATTAATAAAAAGAATAATTATGCTTTGGAAGTAATGGTTCCTGTCTCTAAATATTAAATGGGAGGGTTTTGTAAAAAATTAGATGATGAAATATCTTTATACCTCATAGAATCTGAGTCAGAGAAAAAATTAAAATAAGTTGGTGAAAACATTAGATTAGCATTTCCCAAAGTATATTCTTTGTTTTTATCAAAAAAGAATGGTGCTTTGGTAATATAAAGTCAGGAAACACAGGCTAATTAAGTTAAACAGGATTTTAACTGCAGAATATTGTGAAGCTCTGTTTGTCAGTGAGTATTATGACTTTCCATGAAGGGGAGGATTCAGTCAGTGTTGTGTTGCCCAATATCATTCCACTGTGGAAACTTGTTTTAAGTAGAGAATTAGTATTCTGTGAAGCATGCTATGACAATGCTAGGCCAGAGAATCTCTGAAGTTCCTTATAGCTCTAGATATTTATGATTTTCTGAGAATTTGACTACACTGCATTTGATTTGTAGTGCAACTTCATTCTTGACTTACAGTCATTTTGAAAAGATAGGGTCTCCCTGACAGTTAACAGTACCCTGTGGGGACTGAGCACTATCCATGGTTAAATGTCCCTTGGATTCTATGACAGCATACCTCCTGGCTTTCTTCTTTCTAGTGTTTATTCCATGGCGCATCAGGACTGGATTGAACCATAAAATAAAAGATAAAATGTAACTGAGCTGGTTCATGAAGATTTCATGACCCAGGTGACTGGCCTTTCCTCCTGGCTAACATTTAGTTTTTCTACAAGAGGCAGCTCAAGTATCACTTTCTCCTAGAAGCCTTCCCTGACTGACCATGTCCTCTTCCTTCATTACTTCCAAAACACCTGTATACATGTATTTGCTTGTATATTTTTACGTTTCCCCTTCTAGTCTTCATCTCTCAATCCTCAGCACTTAGTTCAGTGATTAGGGTACAGTATTCTGCTAGAGAATTTTCAATGTCATCTGTTTTATATTTTCTTATAAATCCATTTTGAATGGAAAGATGAAGGAACTAATGAAAAAAATTCTTATAAAGTGATCTAGCAAGTGAAAATTCTTATAAAGTGATCTAAAAAGTTAATATTTTTAGAGCATTTATTAATAATGAACAATGGCTTTTTTTTTCCTTTTTGCAGTGTCTATGCAATAATTGCAATTTAATGTCTGTAAAATACTTTTTCAGTTGTACTGACTTGACTCTTCTGGTGTTTGAGGTAGATTCCGAATAATCATTTCAAACATCATGTATGATTAAACGTTTCTAGGTATACATTTGTACTGCTAATATTTATTAAATGGCACGAGTTGGTAAGGAATAAGAACTTACAACAAATAGATCTCACTTCTGCGCCACATGTGCGAAGAAGGACACAGAGGCACCAGGGTGAGCAAATATTATGACCATCCTTATATAATCTATAAATATGCAGAAGCAGCAGCCACATTCATATGTCAATTTATAAATGAATTTGTTAGTGTTACTGGTGAGTTTTTAGTTTTCTACTGTGCTGACATCTAGAGAAGTATAAAAACTAGGTAAAACCCAGCAAAAATATCTGAGAAAGAAAGATCATGGCCTGTTTGGATTTTTTTTAACATTACATTTTTCATATTGTATGTTTTTTTCTCTGACAGTCATTCTGAATGGTTTCTTATCTAATACAAGTTTAATATTCTCTAATTTTCTCTCATTGTTATTTTTAAGTTCACATCTAGACCTTTTGAAATCTCTAGGGGTTGCTGTTTTTAAATATGTAAAGAAAAGTCAGGCTTTTCTAGTAACTTCACTTCCTTGAATTCAAAATTTTCATGATTTTATCAACCAAGCTATTAAATCTGTAATTATCTACTTTGAAGCATATACACCATCCTTGATCCAAAATTATACTATTTGTCACATATCTTTATAAGTTTCTTCCCATATAACACAGACCACTACATGTGTTTTAGACTCTTAATAAAAGTTGTTTTCTCGGGGCGCCTGGGTGGCTCAGTGGGTTAAGCCGCTGCCTTCGGCTCAGGTCATGATCTCAGGGTCCTGGGATCGAGTCCCATATCGGGCTCTCTGCTCAGCAAGAAGCCTGCTTCCCTCTCTCTCTCTGCCTTCCTCTCCGTCTACTTGTGATCTCTCTCTGTCAAATAAATAAATAAAATCTTTAAAAAAAAAAAAAAAAGTTGTTTTCTCTACTAACAATGACACTTTTCTTGCTAAAGCCTTAAAAATACCACAAAGTAGTAACTTGCTACCAGATGGGCTGCTAGATTTGGTAAATTTACTGAGTATTTACACCTTTGTTACATCTTGAGCAGACACTTATTGTTACTCTCTCCTTTTCATCAAATTCTCAAAAGAGATGGTGGCACAGCTGAGCTAAGATAGCACAATCACTTGGTTTTTCTTCTCTAGGTTAAGGCAAAAACTACCTTAACCCTCAATGTGAAAGCTCAAAGGAAATGAAATCCTAAATGCAAATATCACTTTTGCTCTTTGCTAATTGTTGCTCTCACAGACACATAGCATGAAAATTAGTAATGCCATTATTTGGGCATTTTCTCACTTAGATCCATAGTTCGCTGTAGTTTTTCAGAGATACAGTTACTGTTGAAGAATGGTGGTGTAATACTTCAGAATCAGACTTACACTTGAAAGAACCACTGCTTACTGTACTACTTTAGATGAGCTCCTGTATTTTGGAAAACAGTAGGAGGAAGAGAATCTTAGAAATTCCCTTCAGATGTGAAGGCTTATGGGATTCAGCATAGTACTGTAACAAGAAGCTCTCTAGATATATTTTCTTTTTTTTTTTTTTAAGATTTTATTTATTTGACAGAGATCACAAGTAGGCAGACAGGCAGGCAGAGAGAGAGAGAGAGAGAGAGAGAGAGAGAGAGGAGGAAGCAGGCTCCCTGCTGAGCAGAGAGCCTGATGTGGGGCTCCATCCCAGGACCCTGAAATCATGACCTGAGCGGAAGGCAGAGGCTTTAACCCACTGAGCCACCCAGGCGCCCCTAGATATATTTTCTAATGCCACCTTAAATATATAAAACAAATAAGCATGTAATAAGAGTTGTTACAAAGCAGGAGTCCTCTTCTGATTTTCCATGTGGTTTTTGAATAAAGTATCTTCAGATAAAAGTTTCATCATAAACAGTAACTGGTTCATGGAAACAGTTTGTTATTCTCTGATTTTGCTTAATGTTTGCTTCTGAGTGAGTTAAGTAGCTAAGAAATAGGCTTTAAAAAGCATTAAAGTAGAGGCACCCGGGTGGCTCAGTGGGTTAAAAGCCTCTGCCTTCAGTTCAGGTCATGATCCCAGGGTCCTGGGCTTGAGCCCCGAATCAGGCTCTCTGCTCAGTGGGGAGCCTGCTTCCTTCTCTCTCTGCCTGCCTCTCTGCCTACTTGTGATCTCTGCTTGTCATATAAATAAATAAAAACTTAAAAAGCATTAAACTAAAATTCACAAGTTCTGTATCTTCATTATTCTGACCTCTGGCTAATTATTTTCTCTCTAGGCTCCAAAATTTATAGTAGAGCATCACAAAAATCACCAAACTTTGGCATCTTAAGAGACTAATATCCTTAACGTTGTAGATGGAATAAGAGCGAATGTATGTATTTTTAAAATAAAGGTAATATATGGGTGCCTGAGTGGCCCAGTCTGTAAGGTATTTGCCTTCAGCTCAGGTTTTGATTCCCAGTGTCCTGGGGTTGAGTCCTGCTTCAGGCTCCCTGCTGTGGGAAGCCTGCTTCTCCCTCTGCCTCTCTCTGTCTCTGTCTCTCATAAGTAGGTGGATAAAATCTTCCAAAAAAATAAAATAATAAAATAAGATAAAGATGATATAATAATGTAAAGAACCTGTTGGATTTGGATAGAAACTCTGCTCTGCCACATTTGAACTTAGGCAAATAAATTAGGTGTTTTTCATGTATAGTTCCTGTCTCCTTTTGTGCATTTTCATATATTTTCATGTATTTTATTTTTAGTAAATGGAATCATGCTATATATTGTTATTCAGCCAGCCATTTCTGCTTAATATCTGTCCTGAAGATCTTTCCATACATACAAATCTATCCCATTCTTTTGATAGCTTTATTAGGATTTCACAATATCATCTTAGATAGATGTTGGAACATATGGGTCTTTCTTCTATGCTTCTAATTCTGTGACCTTGAAAAAGTTATTTTACTTCTCTCTGCTACAGTTTCCTGATCTGTAAAATGAGGATATAGTCAATTTGAGACTGAAGTGAAATACACACACATATATAAACACAAAAGCACACATAAGCCTTCAATAAATGTTAACCTTGATGATGATGATGATGATGATGATGATGTCATCTCTTCTCTCTTATGTGTGTATCTCTTTGTTCTTTTCAACTACATGCAGGGAGAATTCCTTGGTAAAATCTCTAATACATTCATTAGTCTTCAGTTATATCCATTCTGTGCTTCAGTTTAGGTATGGAGTTCTAATTTGATGATCAGAATTTAATTTCCAGGCAGCAGTCAGTATCTTCTGAAATCACTTTAAGGATATTATGTATACTGATTCCAAAAAAAAAAAAATTTTGTTTGCTATATTAACTCTCATTCCTTTGTATAGTTTTCTTTAGAGTGTTATTGTTGGTTGTATTGTTTTTGCTTGTTTTATCTCTCAAGGGATTGGTTTTCCTCAAATGTCTGGTAATTCTAGGTTGGCTGCTCATCTTTATATTTGACAGAACCTGTAATCCTACTATTTCAGCTCATTATACCCAGTGTCCCTTGATTGTGTGAGGGGCAAGATGTACTCATAGTAATGACATATTAGTAGCTTGTCATCCCTTTTAGATGGGTTAGTAGTTAACTGACTCTTACCTCACTGGGCCCAGCGCCTCCTACATTCATTGCTTTAACCTGTGGTCAAACACTATCTATACCCTCACTTATCACATTGAGGGGGTGTTGCCATTGTTCAGCTGCTTTAATAATAATTCCCCATTTGACACTCACCTCAGTCCTAAGTTTGGTCTCCACTGAGTTTAAAATTAAAGCGCCCTGGAACTTATTCCACGTTTTTATAGTCTTCTGAATATGATTGGGCTGTGATTTCTCTTAATCATTTTTCCATTGATCTGGTCCCATCTGCTTTCTGTTTTTTAAGAATTCTTTGGCATTTCTCGTCTATTCATGATGGTGCAGTGTCAGAGATTGGGCTACAGATAGGAAAGAACTTCCAAATGCAGGTTTCTAAACACTTACAAAAAGATTTTCTCTGGGAATATTAATATAGTCCTTTCTGAAAGTAGGGGATGAGTTAGATGCCTTGTCAGTCTTTTCCAGTCCTTGATTCAGCTGATTTCCTCTCTTAGGGCATATAAACTACCTCCCCACATCATTTAAAATCTAAGCCAATAGCTACAACGATCTAAAAAGCTATATCCCTGTGGATTTTTTATGAGATTAGAAAAAATTAGAATAAATACTGGTAATATGCTGTTAACTACACATACTGAATAATTTCTCTCTTTAGCCCCATACCTTCTCTGCAGCTGCTTTTCTGATTTTCATCATTCAAATGAACAGCCATTGAGGATTTCTTTTCTGAAAGGAGACTTCACTTTAAAAGAACAGCATAATATTTGTGTTGACTTTCAAAATCCTTTTAATTATTTGTTTAGGAAACATTCATCATACACTTCACATCTTAGGCAAGGTGCACAAACTGCTGTAATAAACAACTCCAAAGTTTTAGCTCTAAGACTAAGACTAAGCTCTAAGACAAAGTTTTACCTTTAAGACAATATAAACTTGGTTTTTGCTCATACCACAGTGTAATGCAAGTCTTCAGGAAAGCACTACTTTTTGCAGAAATTCAGTAACCCAGATCCTTTCATTTTGGGGACCATGTTCTGTTGGTCCTCTGTCCCGCCATTTGGATAGAGAAACACTGAGGATTACATGGAAGCTTTTTATAGGCTGGGTATGGAAACATGATACACAGTATTTACACTCAAATTCCTTGGCTTGAACTCAGGTAAATGAATGGCCACACTGAACTTCAGGGGAGACTAGAACATGTAGGCTGGCTAAAGACTTAGGAAGAAGACAATGCCAACAATTTCTGTCACAACTACGTTGTGCCATCCTTTCAAGGAGTTGACTGTTTCCTCTAATGAAGGAACAAAGTATTGTGCATTCCATAAGGAAGGTATTAAAATGCCTAAGAAGAAAGGAGGGAACAATCAGATCCATTTGGAAACAAGGGATATTGATCAGAGAAGGTTTCATAGAAGAGAGTGACGGTTTCTAAAACTTTTGATAAGATTGAGCAAGAAAGTGAGGTGGGCACACCAATAAGAACAAAAGCATGACAGTACAAACAAAAGGCAGTATGGCCCAGCAAGGCCATGCATCCTTGAGGCAGTGAAAGAGGAGTGGTAAATGATGAGGCTAGAAAGTTACATTGAGATAAGACAGTGAAAGGCTCTAGATGGTATGATAAGGAACTAGGATTTGGATATATATATGCAACAGGGCACCTTCAGAGGTAGTTTTAGCAGGGAGTAGTATGATCATATATGTGTTTTAGAGTGGTACATTCATTCACATAACAATTCTTGAACATCTCTAGGTTCTAGATACTGTGCTTGTCACTAGGGATACAAAACAAGGAACTCATTCCTTGCTCTGGTGGTAATATAGAGGATTCATTGGAGGGAATAGGAGGGAATAGGATTAAAAGTGCAGAAATCAAATAGGAACTCCCTTCTTATTCAAAGTTAAAAGACATAAGACATAAGGTCCCAAACGTGATTATTGGCAATGAAAATGGAAAGGTTTGGATGAATTCTAGAGCTAATGTGTGCAGTAGAAGCGGTTGGAACTCCTAGCCAATCAGATGTACAGCGTAAGGAGAGGAGTGTCACAAAGATTTCCAACCTGAGAGAAAACAGGAACTACCAAGGGAAGCGGATCAGGTTGGAGGAAAAGGGGAAAGGTTATGAGTTCAATCATGGACACAATTTGAAATATCTATATGGAAATAATTAGAAAAAGAGTTCTGATGATCAGGAGGGGGGCCAGAAATGGAGCTACCTACAATGGACATATGAATTACATTTTATACCTTCTATAGACTGCCTAAGAATGGAACTCCAAGAAGTAAAAAGTGGGTAAAAGAGGCCACAGCCAAAAAAGGTTGACTAAGATTTTTGGCAAAGTTGTGGTTGGTTAGCAGTTTTGGGGTGTTTTTTTTTTTAAGATTTTATTTATTTATTAGAGGAAGCACAAGCAGGGGAGGGGCAGAAGGAGAAGCAGACTCCCGCTGAGCAAAGAACCTGATGGAGACTCAATCCTAGGACCCCAGGATCATGACTGAGCCGGAGGCAGTCACTTAACCAACTGAGCCACCCAGGCGCCCAGGGTTAGCAATTTTTTAAAAAGGGGAGACTATAAGGACAAAACTGAGATAACCAGTAGATTTGGCTGCTGTAGAATTTTTAGGGGCCATTTTGCAAAAGCTATGGGAGCAAAATCTAATAGGAACAAGAAAAAATAACTTGGTTGGAAGAGTAAATATTGTACAGGATTTGTGAGACTTTGAATGTATTTTTAGTCTGAGAATAAAGAAAGAGTGAGTTTGAATCTTAAGAAACAGAAAAAAAACCTTAAAGCATATGGAAAAGTTTAGGTTCTAAAGCACAAGTAAATGGATTTGTTTTTTGAAACAAGGAAAAAGTAAGAATTGGTGAACATAAAAGTTTGGAGGTGAATGGGAGGGGAGGCTGAAAAAATTTGAGAGCCAGGGAAGCTGATGTGAGGTTTTTGGCACTTGTGGAGAAAGCATAGTAAATTCTGAGAAATGAGGTTGAAAAGCAACTCTGGATGTTGATGAAAGATGAGCAACATGGAAGGATCCATATTAACTTCTAAATCACTGTTTTTTCATAGAAATAATAACATTTAGATATTGTTTTGTAGGGAGTCTCAGAAGCAAAAATAGAAAAAATGTGGTTAGATGTGTTGATAGCAGTTTGGCAAAACAAGAAAGGAATCGGGGCATTGAGGGTGTTAATATGTGTGGAATTGAAATGGTTGTCTTGGGGGTCAGGTTGTGTAGGGAAGAAAGCAGAGCCTGGAGAGGACTGTCAAGTCTGGGGGAATTTGGAAGAGCCAAGGGACTAGAAGTTGTATATAAGGTTAGCAGAAGATGTAAGTATTTTTGGTAAATGGTGTGCTTCATAGTGGATCCTGCTATAAAGTCTGAAGGGAGTGGTCATGAATCAGAAGAATACATCTTACCACTTACCGGTAGTGTTCTTTGATATCAAATTTTGTTGTACATCTAATGAGATTCAGTATCCCCATCTGTAAAGTGGGATTGCCATCTTTTCGAGAATATTAAAAAATTTAGGGTAAACTAGATCATATATAAATGACTATACATGCTTCCCTGTTCCCATTTAAATAATATCAGAAAGCAGTTGGAAAGAAAAATGTTTCTTCCAAATTCTCTTAATAATCAATGAGGGATTTATCCTAATGACTCAGTTTGAATAAATGAATTTTCTTTGAATTCATTCAGATTCTTGTAGAGAGCATGTTGATTATTGATAAAATTTTCAAATGTGTGCTTTTTAAGTTAATTATTATCTAGCTATTTTGACATAATTCAGAGAGGGTTTTTTCTTTATTTATACACACACACACACACTTGGAAATCTTGATTGACAGCATGAAGCTCCATTACATAAAATATTTAACCAGCACAAGAGCCATTTGCAGTTTAAAAATATATATAAAACAATATTCCAATGAATTGTCCATGTATAGCAACAAATCAGTAAGAAAGGACAAACTGGCATAGTAAAATAGATAAATCAGATTTAGGCAGGGTAGTTTATTGAATTTAAATTGTGCCCAGTTGGCCCAAGAGCTATATATAAGCAATCCATCTTATGTTGTTAATGGAGGTTCTTGAAATCCACCTGATGTTTGCATTATTAAATTTCAGTCTAATGAGCTCGGCTAATACATATTGAAGATGGTTGTAAGGAGTAGAATGTGAATCTGAGCGGGATAATTTGAAAGAAACATAAGCTGAGCATTTTACATGACTCAAGGGGTATATCTACAATTACACATATAACCAAAATTGAATTTAAATGGAATTTCTATTATCCTTGTCCTTCTACCAGGGAGAATAAAGTGTAAATGAAGTAAAAGTCTTTAGAGTTACTGGTGGTTTGTTTTTATTATCTAATTTAATAGATTCTTGCAATGATACAGAGTGGCATAAAAGTTTTAATATTTCATGACTTTAAATGCAGTCTAAGTATGTATTAAAGCTTGTAAATGGAAACAGATGTCTATGTAATTGGATATAGCACTTCACAGCACTATTATATAAGTTTTCTATTTTAAGAAAGTGTCAATATTGATGGTGAAGAAAAATAAAACTTGGAAAAAAATAGTTATATATGTGGTGTGTATTTTTTTAATTCCCCTTAAAAGCCAGGTTTTATACTTCTAAAGGATATGTTGATTTTGCATAGGAAAAATATATGCAGCAAAAAAACTGAAGAGCATGTTTATTTTTTAAATCACAGTTTACATTGCTGTTATCATCATAATAAAGGCTCATCCAAAGTTTAATGCTGGCACAGTTTGATTCTTTGTTTCGTTTTTTTGTTTGTTTTGTTTTGTTTTGTTTTTTGACGAGGCAATACTTTTTTAACTTAATATTTCATCAACTATAATGCTATTAGAGACTTATTTTCACTTAGTTCACTCATCAGGCAGTGAGCTGGCAATAAAGGAGAATCGCTCCTTTGAGACATTAATGCTTTGGAATAAATGATGTGCTAGAACAGAAATTTAATTAATTTACAGAGTATATTGATAGTCCCTTGTTACTGTGCTGTATATTTTTAATCTTCTTTAACATCTGTAGTAAAGTGTTTGAAACCCCTGCAGTTGAGCAACTAGTAGATAATTAAGTAATAAGGGAAGAGGTTTCTAGAGGGAAAAAGATTCTTTTTACCAAATGCTGTCATAACATGAATAAAGAACTGCTACTATGATATGCAATGAAAAAAAAATATGCTACCAAATTTGATACTGCTCCAAAAATACTGCGAGCGTCTTATATTTAAAATGTGAATTGTAGCCTAAGAACTTTCCCCCAAAGTTTAAAATAGATGCATTGCACTGACAAAATCAGATGACTTTTAATGACCAACAGTTGTTCCCAATTCATATACCATCATTTAAACTTGTTGTTGCTTAAATTCATTTTCTTTTCTGTACAGAGATTATATTGAATGAAGTTTCAAAGATTCTAAATAAATATTTTAAATATTCTGAATAAATGTAAAAGGTTTATTACAGATTTTCAACCATTTTGGTTGTTTCTTCCATGTCACAAAAAAATATGCAATGACTTTCTTTTCCCTTTCCCCAATATTTTCAATGTTTTATGATATAGACATAAAATAAGTACAGCAATTCCATTGTTTTTGTTTCAGCAAAAGCTGATGAAGCATTGAAAGCAAAAGAAAGAAATGAAGAAGAAGCAAAGAGAAGAAAGGAGGAAGGTAAAGGAATGTCTTCATTTTGTTCCAAAGCAGTAATTCTAATGGAAAATCACTATTTGGCATGATTTTCTTCATTTCCTGGGTAAACCATAGATTCTAATCAAATGCCTTGGGGGATACCTCATGCTACTTCACGAACCTAAACTCTGACATAATATCACACTATATTCAATGTCTTGGATACTGATTATGGTTTGCTAGCATAAGATTAGTTTATAAGCATCCTAGCATATATTTTGGGGAAACTGGGAAGATGTAAAATTTTGAAGTAGAGCTGGCGCTGGTTTTTTTCCTTCTGACTTTATAAAGTTAATAAATCATCACAATCAGTCATAGAAATTGGTTGAATTTGTATGTACATTTTGAAATATTTTAGCAGTGATGAAAGAAGGTCTCCTTGTCGATAATACTTTAAAAAACTGTTAAAAGGGAACAATAAAATATGAAATGCCAGAAATTATCATAAGTCAAATTAAGAAATTCATATCAGAATTTTTATAGATTAAATGTTTTGTTAATAACATTAAAGCCAACACCCAAAAATATAACACAAAGAAGTCTAATACATTTTTATCTCCCCTAACAAATTTTTGTTTCTCCTTTAGTTTGCTGTGATTTATGTGAGTGAATATTTTACATTTTTCCTTCACAGAGGCTTTAGATATACTGTTGTAAATGCAGTGCTTAAAGCAAGATCCGGGCAAATCTTTCTCAGTGAGTTAAGTTGATGATCCACTTAGACTGACAGTCATGTCACTTTACTGACTAATTAGCAGAGTAACTATTTCCTCTGTGAGCTTTTAAGAAACTGAAGCCTGATAATGCGTTCCAAAAATATTGGCTTTGAGTACTATTGTCTAAATCTGAAAACTGTAATTTTTATCTTAGTACATCTTTTACTGTGACAACCAGAAAAAAAAACAAAAAACAAAAAAACAAAAACTATTGCACTCCCAATTTGCAGTGGAGGCTGAAATCCTATCAAACTTAAAATGTGTGATAGTTTGGAAGGCTTAAAAGCAGTATTGTGTTAGAGCCATAGCCCCAAAGCAAGGAAAAACCACCAAAATAACAAAAACTGGATTTAGGGGGCAGAACCCTACAAATAAGTAGATTCAATCTAAATATGGACTAATTTATACATGAAATGGATAGTGTTCTTACCCTTTTTGACCCGTTAAGTCCTGACTTTATGCTTTTATCCCAGATCAACTAATTTTATGATACAGTAAGAAAACAAGTGAATTCCCAAGACAAGAAGTCTCAGTAGAATTCTCTTCCTTTGACTTTCTGAGGTGCACATTTTGGCATTGTTAGTGGAAACAGTCTACCGAATTTCAGTGATGTTTATGGTCACGCATAGAAAAAACAGATATAGTACTAGATGCAAAGTAGCCTAAGCAAGTTATAACATTTTAGTACAGCTATGTTATGTGGTATTCTGATCAATGTAACTAATTAATAACATAATAGCCCTTATAAAACACTGTGGTACTGTAAATTGCAAGTGTGGTACTTACTACCAACCAACAGAGTGAATATATGTTGTAATAGTTATTAGTATAATCCCATTAATTCAAATCTTAATTAGAGTCATGAGCAGTTGAAAAAGGATGGTACTGATGTGTAACCACAGATATTGAAATTGCTAGGTGGTTTATTATTATGAAAAATATATAATATGAATAGTAAAACAAACTTTTTAAATACTTTGGAACCCCTCATTTACATAGCAATAATTGATATTTATAATAGTCTCTCTCTTTTTTTTTCATTAAATCACTTCTAAACATTTTAAAAGATACTAAGAATTTCTTAAGTAACTACAGATACTTTAACATTATATTACAGTTCTTTTGAAAGTATTTCTTTCCTTTAAACATTCAGGAAGTCAAACTGACCTTGCACTTAGTCTGTGATATACAGTAACCTTTCATTGCAGTACCTGGGAAGTGTTTGAAAAGCACATCCCTCTAATTATAGCTGTTTTAATTAGCATCTTTATAAGTCTGTCATCCTGACAAGAGTATAAACTCTAGGACTGTGAAGGATTTGGTGTCCAGGATGCTTAGCACATAATAAATACTCAGTTTCTTAATTATGGAATGAATGACCATTTTACCCTTTGCTCTTTTGAATCCATTCTTAAATTACTTAAGTTTGCAGTTGATTTTTTTTTTAAGATTTTATTTATTTGACAGAGAGGTCACAAGTAGGCAGAGAGGCAGGCAGAGAGAAAGGGGAAGCAGGCTCCCCGCTGAGCAGAGAGCCCAGATGTGGGGCTCAATCCCAGGACCCTGAGATCATGACCCGAGCTGAAGGCAGAGGCTTAATCCACTGAGCCACCCAGGCGCCCAAGTTTGCAGTTGATTTTAAATAACCTCACTGAAAGTGAATTGAACTTTGTTACGTCTCTTTTCTAAAATAAGACCTCATCCATTAGGCATGTTGAAGAAAAATTCTACTAGTAAAAGAACCTATATGACACTGATTTCATTCTTTGTTTTTGTTTGCTTCCAAAATTTTTTTACGTGTCATCTAGATACTTAAGTGCTATCAAATTAACTGAAAATGATTAATATATAAACTGCATTTATTTTATTTCATATAATTAGTCTAGCTACAAACTGAAACCTGAGATATATCTGTATGTGTATGTATATATATTTCTGCATCTGAAAGAGTAATAATCCTGTATTTCCAATCTATAAGCCACTAGTAATTCATCCTGTCGCATCATTTGTACAGTTCATCTCTTAATTTCTCAGCATGCTGAGGTGCAGCACACAGTTGAAAGCATTGTTAAAATGTAGATAAATGTTATCTGGCCAGCTCCTTTTATTCATTCTCTGTTATCTCAAAAAAGCTATTGTATTAGCATAGCAAGATCTGTGCCTTGCAAATACATTCTATTATGTAGTCATTTCCTTTGAGTATTCTTAAATCAATCTCATAATCATGTTTGCAGGTATGTAGCCAAGATAAAGTGAGGCTTCTCACCAAAACTTGTCCAGGGTAACTACTTTGCCTTCTACCCTTGAAACAATGGGAGGTCCATACATAGCTCTGTTGAGTTTCCGCTTATTGAATATCACTAGCACATTGGTATGGATCCTCTTTCTTGAACCATTTAGTCTCTAACTTTCCATTTAAGTTTAATTTTATAAAGGTCACATTATTTAGCAAAAGCCAACTGAATATTTAAAGTTTAGGTTTTATAGTTTCCTTCTTTAAAAATAAGTACTTTTTTTCCTAATTCTAGATTACATTTTAGGAAAAAGGAATAGTATTAAATCTTTCAGTTTTGTTTTCTTCCTTATTCTTTGACATAATAAATACTTGACTTCAGCTTCTCTTTTTCTTTAAATGTGTTTGAAAATGTTCTGACTATATGTAATGAAAAGTCATTTCAACTTTTATCCTTTTGGGGTTTTTTTTTTTTTTTTTGTATTGCATGGTTTAGCAAAACTGCTTAGTTTTTCCATATTTTATGCTTATATTTAATATAGTATTTATTTAAGGATTTTATTTGTGTTTTAAATCTGTTTATAAGCCTAATAGTCTTGTGTTGTATTTTGACTTCCAATATGAATTTCTTATTTGTGCCATAAGTATAGCAGCCTTTGAGTTCTTTTCCCCCTTGTGTTTATTCAAAGTAGCTCTACCCATCTGTTAGTTTTCTACTTCAAATATTTTTTTTTCCAAAAATGTTAGGCAACCCAGTCTAAATTATTTATGGAAATGGTGGACAGTGATGATATGAACACAATATGAGGTAGTGAAGTGAAGACTTAAAGCAATCCTTAAGTCTTATTTAAGTTGAAATTCATCAAACCTTTTGCCACATGTGATTGACAAGTAACACAAATTAGCGCTAATTTCATCTTTTTTGTTGTTGTTGTCAATCCTTTGGCGAAGGTGGGGATAAAAAGCGCAAGTAGCTGAAAGGAAGAAGGGATCACAGGCAATGTTCTGAGTACTTTACATATTTTAATTCTCTTAATCCTCATTAACTCTATGAAGTTTATGCTGTTATTATCCCTATACTATAGGGAGGATAGGAAACTAAGGCACAGAGAGTGCTTAACTTGCTCCATGGCTAGTAAGTGCTAAAGCCAGTACACAAACCCAGGCAGTATGACTCCAATACACATTCCCCTTTTCTAAATATAAATCACAGGGACGCTGGGTGGCTGCATCTGTTGGTCATCTGCCTTCAGCTCAGGTCATGGTTCCACGGTTCCATGCACCCATGGTTCCAGGGTCCTGGGATTGAGTCCTGCATGGTGCTTCTTGCTCAGCGGGGAGCCTGCTTTTCCACTGCCTGCTGCTCCCCCTGCTTGTGCTGTGTCTGTCTGTCTGTCTCTCTCTGACAAATAAATAAATAAAATCTTTTTTAAAATAAATAAATAAACATAAATCGCAACATTTATGATCAAATATAATATGATTTAATTCCCTCTTCTATTCATTGCCCTCTTCTCTGAATCTCACCTTAAGCATTTCTTTACTATATTTTTTGTGTCCTCAGATAGATCTGTACCCATATTAGGCTTGCTCATGGGTTTCTGGGTGAGTTACTTTAGTCAGAGGCACATTTTGTGGAGTTGTCTATGCCCTTTCCTCCTAGTGAATGGCTGGTTTATGTAAGACACCCACTTGTCAAGTTCACAACACCTTCAGAGTCTGGGCCTGGGCCACACCTAAATATCTATTTTCTCAGGCCCCTTTCTCAGCAGTCCTGGCTCTCTCAGTGCTTTGAGGTCCCTAGCATACAGCACACTTAGTACCAGGTCTTACCACACTCAGGGAGAGAACTGTTGTAATCCCTCCTTTCTTTCCTCTGTGGTTTCTTGCCTAGATTGTTCTTTCTAAAAGCCTTCATCCTGGGGTGGTTGGGTAGAGCAGTGAGTTAGGTGTACAACTCTTGGTTTCAGCTCAGATCATGATCTCAGGGTCCTGGGATCGAGCCCCACATTGGGTTCCCTGCTCAGCATGGAGTCTGCTTGAGATTCTCTCTTTCTCTCTCTCTCTCTCTCTCTGCCCTTCCCACTCATGCTATCTCTCTCTTTTTAAAATAAGTAAATGAAATCTTTTTAAATAAGTAAATAAATAAATAAAAGGCTTTATCATTATTTGGCTATCCATTATAATATGCAGAATTATTTCTTTTTAGATTTAAATATTTGAAACCACCCCCCCTTGTCTTACTTTATTAGGTAGTTCTATTCCAATATTTAAAATATCCTTTTTAAGGAAATTTGTGTTCCCATGATTCAGATTTAATAATTCGACATCTTTTGTAATGTAGTGTTTTGTAAAATATCTGTATAGTCTTTTAACACATTAGCTCTAATGTTAGAAAGCTGTTTTATTTTTCAAAAAATAAATCTGCTTAGCTTGACTGCATTGCTTTATTCCATATTTTTTCCTCAAGTTCTTTATTTAGTCCAAAATCACTCAAGAATAAACACCCAGTTATTTAGCGCAGCCGTCTGTGCTATTCCCCTCAGCAGTGATTTGTCCTTTATAGTCCCCTTTATTCTGTGTCTGCAAGATCTTGATTTTAAACATTTTTAACTTTTCTTTTGTATGGTGTTATCTGTCATATTATATAACATCAGCTGTTTATTCCTGCTTTAACGCTTCCAGTAAATGCTAATTCATTTTTAACTTTTTTTTTAGGATTTTATTTATTTATTTGAGACAGACAGAGAGCTCAAGCAGGGAGGAGGATCAGAGGGAGAGGGGGAAGCAGACTCCTCACTGAGCAGGGAGCTTGATGCGGGGCTCGATCCCGGGACCCTGAGATCATGACCGAAGCTGAATGCAGCTGCTTAACTGACTGAGACACCCAGGTGCCCCTTAACAAACTTTTTACAAAGAAGAGGATGCCTCATTTTCCTAATAGCTCACTCATACTGTTTTTGCTTCATATGCATTCAGCTGTACTCTGTGTGGACTTAGAAGTTGTTGAGATCACAATTTACTTATTTTCAGTAAGGTGTTCATGTATATGGAATGCAGATACTCTGATCTCTGTTTAACCATTTTGGGGCCTCCAGTGATCGACCATCATGTATTCCTTACTAATTTAAATATTTTCTGTGCTCTACACACACAAATTTCAAGACCAGCTAAAGGCTACAGCTTTCTTTTCAATCAGATATTTCCATTATAAATTAAACATTAGAAACCTGGCATACATATTGATGCCCACAGGTGTATAATCCTGTGAATAATGAAGGAAAGTCATTGCAGTATAAGGAGTCAGCTGTATCCAGTGGAAATAGCCCTGGCTTATTCTAGCTGAAGTAAGAGAATGAGATTCAGAGTGCCAGCTCTACCATTTACTGGCTCTGTGACTGAATAAGTCCCTTAACTTCACTGTGACTCTAAAGAGAGGAAGATGATAAAATCTGCCAAGAATTGTTATAAATAGAAATGGCATAGAGAATTTAAAAATTACTTTATACTGCATAGTACTGTATAAATGTAAAATGTTTTTACTTAGAATTGCAACACAGAAGAGCATAATGATCATCTTCGTATCATTCTCTCTCTCTTTTTTTTTAAGATTTATTTATTTTAGAGAGAGAGAGAAAGAATGTACGTGTTTGCTCGCACAAATTAGGGAAGGAGCAGAGGGAGAGAATCTTCAAGCGAACTCCCCATCCTGCGTGGAGCCCATCACAGGGCTCCATCTCACTACCCAAGGGATTCTGACCTGAACCAAAACCAAGAGTCAGATGCTCAACCAACTGAGCCACCCAGGCACCCCCATTCATTCTTTTTGTAACTTTGATCAATTCAAAAAATACACTGACCACACAGCACATGCTGGGTAATGTTCTAACCCATATGAATAGAGCTGTGAAAAAGAAAATCAAGGTCCCCATACTTAAAGAACTTATATTTCTAGAGGGGGAAAACACGAGATAAATATGAAGACAAATAATAAAACACAGTAAAATCAATAGGGATTAGTGTTTTCTCATCCTTTGTATGACCATAGAGGCCCCTTTAAGCCCAATTTCCCAATCTGTTCATAAATAAAAATAATGATGATGATAATAAGTCAACTATCATCTAAGAATGTAGTTGTGATAGAGTAGATATGAAACCATTTTATAGACCTCACAAAATTTTGTTGCTATTTTATTATTAATTAAAAATACTTTAGTGTGCCTCAGTGATTCATGGTAAAAAAGGAAATCACCGTTGAAAATACAAAATCACTTATTGAAATTTATGGGATGAAGATAATATGATGAAACTAGCTTATTTGAACTCACACTCCTGAGAACAGATTTTTTAAAAGCTGGTCAAAATATTAAGACATATGTCTGAAGGCATCAGAGAGTTATTCAGGCAGTGGAAAAGTATGGGTCCCAGTTCCAGGAAGAAATGGTGAGCTCAACATTTGGAGCCAGTTTTCCCCTAGAGATGATCCCAGTAATAACATCTGTCTGCCAGTTTTTACAGAGGTCACTGAAGGATTAAGAATCTGGACAGAGCTTTTGAGAGACTAATGGAGCTATGGGGATAAAATCTAGAACTCAGGCCCAGTCAAGGAAAGGAAGACTCTGATAAAACCAGCAGACTGTCAGTTGGGATCTTAAAAGATTATTCCATGAAAGTAAGGATGAACCAGAAATAAACAGGCACCCCTAGGGACCAAAGCCCAGGTTTGAATCATCTCAATTCCTGATTGAGTTAAGACAATTCAAGATTGCTGGTGCATCTAGCCAATTATCAAAGCAGATATAAATCCTTTCTGGAAGAAGGAAGCATTATCCCAAATTATCTTTAGAGTTGTTTCTATATGATATCCATTAAAAATAACCAGGCATATGAGAAAATAAGACAAGATGAAGAACCATGAGAAAAAAAGAGGACAAGAGAAACAACAATCAGTAGGAACAGATTCACAGAGGATCAAGACAGTGGAGTTTTTAGATGCAGATTTTAACATTACTTTGCTTAATTTGTTCATGAAAATAAAGGATGGTACTGATAATTTCAGGTCATATTAGAAACTCTTAAAAATTTAAAAGAAAATGTTAAACAGTAACTGAAACCAAGAACTTAATTAAGGCTTAAGGTCCAACTCTGCAGAGCAGAAAAAAAAAAATTAGAGACCTGAAAGATAAGAAGAAAACATCCTAAATGAAGCAGTGAAAAACAACAGATGGAAAGTACAGGTAAAAGACCTAAGGAATAGAATGAAATGAGTCACAGTGTCAATACTTACAGTCTCATTCTGCAGGTTGCCATTCCATTTTATTGATGATTTATGCTGTGCAGAAGCTTTTGAGTTTTATGTGGTCCCACGTGTTGATTTTAGCTTTTATTTATGCTTGGGATGTCTTAGGGAAAAATCATGGCCGAAACCATAGATATATCTCATATATATTTATAATTGTTATATCTTCTTGATGAATTGACCTATTTATCATTATATCATGACCTTCCTTATTTCTTATTACCATTTTTAGCTTAAAGTTAATTTTGTCTGATATAAGTACAGCTACTCCTGCTTTCTTTTGGTTTATACTTGCATGGAATGTCTTTTTCTATCCCTTCACTTTGAGCCTATGTGTGTACTTAAATCTGAAGTGAATCCCTTGTAGACACTATATAGTTTGGCCTTTTTTTTTTTTTTAAATCAGTCCAGCAACTCTGTGCTTTTTGATTGGTGAATTCAATACATTTACATTTAGAGTAATTACAGATTTCCCCTGCTATCTGAAAGTAGAGCATTCCAGTGAAATCTTTCATAAGCCAAAATGATATAAAGCAAAGCAGTTATCATTAATATATATGGGAAATTTTTTGAGCATTCCCAGACTTGAAAAAATAACCTCTTTTCTGGTACTTTAGGACACATCTCGCTAATAGATCCAAAAGATCAATTGAGGTAAGGGATAGATGCTCACAGGCATAGTTCAAAGCTATGGGATGGCTCTAGATGTTGAAATGCTGAGTATAGTTCCTGGGGAAGGATCTTGGCAGTCTCATTCTTGGGGTATATGCTGCCTCTACAGTAGCTCACTATAAAACAAACAGTGCTATTTTTGCCTTTTGCAAAATCCTCTTTGGATTGCTTTTAGTTAACGAAAATAGGTACTAACATAGGTCTTTTGTAAAAGTGAAGTGGCATAATGCGAACTTGAGTTTTCAAACTGCAAGGGATACCTAGACAGATATGTAAGGACCTACTAATGCCATTGTATTAGTTCCTTTCTGACTGTTTTGTAGTTGCTTTGTTTCTTTTTCCTCTGTGATTTTTCATGGTGATTTGTTCTGTTTCTCCTATCTTTATCTTTTGTGAATCTACCCTATGTTTTTGCTTTGTGGTTTCCGTGAGGCTTACCTAAAACATAGATAAAATAGTCTGGTTTAAGCTGATAGCAACTTCAATCACATACAAAAGCTCAATCCTTTTAATTCTCTCTTTTTATGTTTTTGATGTCACCCTTTTACCTCCCTCTTTTATATTTTTGATGTCATAATTTACCTCTTTTTTAAAAAAAGATTGATTTGAAAGAGAGAGTGAGCGAGTGATGGGAGTGACAGAGGAAGAGGGAGAGAGAATCTCAAGAAGACTCCATGCTAGGCACAGAGCCCAACACAGGGCTTGATCTCATGACCCTCAGATCTTGACTAGCTGAACTCAGGAATCTGACGATTAACCAGCTGAGCCACCCAGGCCCCCCACAAATGACCTTCTTGTATATTGTGTATTTGTTAACAAACTATAGTAGCTATTTTAATACTCTTTTCCTTTAACTTTTATACTATAGTTAAGTGGTTAACACACCATCCTTTTTCAGAATTAGAGTTTCCTAAATCTGACTGTGTATTTATCTTTACCAGTCTGTTGTATACTTTCATACATTTTTATGTCACTAATTAACATCTCTTTTTGAGCTTAAGGAAGTTTCCACATTTCTTGCAAGGCAGGTCTAGTTCTGATGAACTCCCTTAGCTTTTATTTGTCTGGGCAAGTCTTTATTTCTCCTTCACACCTGAAGTATAATGTTGATGTGTAGAATATTCTTGGCTGGCCATTTTTTTTTTCTTTCAACTTTGAATATGTCATTCCACTGTATCGTAGCCTATAGGGTTTCTGCTGAGAAATCCACCAGTAGCCCAGTGGGGGTTCATTTGTAGGTTATAATCTTTTTTTCTCTGGTTGTGTTTAGGATTCTTTATCTTCGATTTTTAATAGTTTCACTATAGTGTGTCTTTGAGATAATAGGCTGATCTATTAGCTTCATGAACATGAATGTGCAAGTCTCTCCCCAGATTTGGGAAGTTCTCAGCTATTGCTTTTTTTTTTTTTTAAGATTTTATTTATTTATTAGAGAGAAAGAGAGCATGAGCAGGGGGAGGGGCAGAGGGAGAAGGATCCTGATAAGGGGCTCAATCCCAGGACTCTGGGATCATAACCTGAGCCAAAGGCAGACGCTTAACCAACTGAGCCATCCAGGTGTCCCACTATTTGCCTTTAGGAGGGAAATACTTTTTGCTGGTCCTAATATATCTGGGCTTTTCTCTAACCTTGCATGAATACACCTGTCCCATAATTCTTACTCTCTCTTGTAGCTGAATTCTTAAGCTTCAATGCCTTCTCTGTAACTCACCATGCTGGCTGAAAAGATGGCTCGTTTTTGTGGTTTCTCCCTTGCCCACAGATCCTGGTCTATTTTTCTGAGTGTATTCTGTTTACCATTTACTGACATTCACTCTTGCTGCCATACTCGGAAGCATGCACAAGAGCCAGCTGCTGAGTTGGGGGGAGGAGGTGTGGGGTTAGCGCTTGTGGCATTGGGGGTGCCCAAAGGCCTGGGGGGGTATCCTCAAGTGAGTCTCCTGAACAGACTTCCTACTGAAGTCCTGAGTGTGGTCATCCAGAGCTGCATCCCCCTGATGTTTTTGTTCTGATTTCCCTCCATCCCTCCCTGCAATCGTGGAGTTCTCGCCTCAGTACTCCAGGTTCTGCTGAAGAGAAACAAGTTTCTCTAGCAGCATCCCACACAAATGGAGAAGCGAGCTCTCATTCCCTGTTCTCCTTTTTTTCCACAAGAGAGGTCCCTGCCACTGGTTCAGCTCCATTATAGTGTTGCCTTGGGGGAACAGCAGTGGCAAAGTTATTCTTCTGGCTCTAGTGCATCCAGACTCATTTGTTTTTGTTTTTATTTTGGTCATCAGCATGCTGGAATCTTCCCTTGGGAGAGCTGAACTTCTACTCTCTTTAATCAGATTGTTTCTGCTCAACTCAGCCTCATCCATGGTGGTTTCCCCAACAATGGCTGAGAGGGTGTGGGGTAGGTTTGCCAGCTCCTGTTGGGTTTTGCAGTCCATGCTAAGGTGTGTCTGCATATTACCACATGCACAAATGTGAAAGACTCCTTCCAGGCCCATTGGCATATGGCGCTGGGTCCTACAGCTCTCAAAAGATGCTTTTTGTTCATGGATGGATACCAGTTACTTGTTTAAAAAGAGGGACGTCTTATACGACTGATGTCACTCCATAAAATTTAATCTGAAGGGTAAATAGTTGGTAACATTGTCAGTGAAAGTCACTTTGTTGAGGTTTTTCTCTAAATAATGATAAAAATGTATGTAGATCACAATTATTACTTGGTAAATTGCAACTTTCTTTTTATTTTAAAAGTTTCTTCAAATCACCTGTTGTGTGTCAGTTCACTATATGAAGGGGAGTAATACCATAATAAATAAGTTATTTTATCCACTTGTTCATTCTGACAGTTATTATCCTACAGGTTCATGTCTTCTTAATGCTAGTCTTGATCATGATAGTGACATGTCATCTACATAAAAGATGTTTGTCTATTTACTAAGCCAGGAAGACCTGCATCCAGTTGATCTAAAATCTGTATTTTATTTTGTAAGTGTTGGTTTGAAAGAAGCCAAGAATTATAGTTTTATAATATTTACATTTAAAAATCAGTCTCTTTGAACACTCTACACCTTTACCTTCTAATTTTAGAAGTACCACTACAAGAGCGACTTTAAAGGGAACTGTGCTGCAAAAATGATTCCTCTGGTACATAGATGATTTTTGTCTATGCAATCAGAAGCTGAAGATGAATCAGTTAATACCATGAACACTTTTATACTACACTTCACCACCTTCTCAGAGAAATGAAACAGTGTGGCAAAGATCAGTAGAATGGTTATAACTAAAGCCTGCTTTTACACTATGTTTAAAAATCTACGCTTGTTTATCAAGAAGAAAACTGATGTCGAGTTATATAAGCTGGCAACATGATCTGCCTGTCGAGTTATCTTACATTTAATTTTTAGGAGAAATAAGGAGATACATCTATTTGCTAAAGATCAAACACGGGCCAGTGTTCACATCAGGAAGACAAATTAGCAAGTACATGAATCAGGTTCTATTTATATAAGATGAAGATGGCTTAGCCTAAGTGAAAACACTCTGCCTAATCATACTATCAGTATCTGGAAATAGTAATTACCTGTTAACTGAAAAGAGATGAAATTCAAATAATTTTTGCAATTCATAATTATTAACTTCAGTAAAGGTCAAGTCTTATTAATAACTTTAATGATGTCAGAATATGTTCACTATAACAAATTATTAGCTCTATAAAAGAAATATGATCAAAATCTAATTAGAGTGTATAAATGTTTATCTCCTACAGCACACCTTATAATCTGCCTTTGGCCATAAGATGTATGACTATAACATATTCAGAGATAAATATTTTAAGGATATTAAATTATTGATTATATGTTAATCAATATGTATTATAAATAATGAAGTTAGACCTAGTTTCTAAATAGAATATTTTATCCTAAAAATATTTTATTTCCCAAAACATACTTTTAGGCTTACTGGCAGACTAACAAGCTTTAATCTTGCTCTTAGAGGTTCAGAATGAGCATCCAAGAAGAATTTAATACTAAAAAATTTTATAGAAAATCAACCTTATTTCTCTATGCTATTAGAAATATACTTATCTGACCATTTTTACTGTAATTGGACTTTCTTGAAAGTATATATAGAAGCTTATATTTTTTTTGGTATCACGTGGTGTTCTTTGTTCTTTATTTTGTGTTACTAACTGATAGCAGAAAATTAGAGGATTAATATAACTGATAAAATATTTTCTAAATTACAACTATTTATACTTAATTTACTTGGTATAAAATTAAGAAATAGAATAGAGAATATTGTTAAAATAGTTTACATAAGGCCTGATTATTTGTACAAATTTAGTATGATTAGTTAACTAAACACTGTTTCAGAATAGAGGAAGCTGAATTTTTTTATCTAAAATCATAATCTGCTCAATTCTGGACATTTCCACCTTGTTATAAACTGTTATTAATCCAAGATGATCAGCAGGACCCAGTGAGCCCATCTCTGGTGTCAAGAAAAAAAGAGCTAACCCTAGACTGGAAAACCAAACAGAAGCTAAGGCAGAGGATTTGGGCAATATCACACTAGAACCCAGGCTTAAAAGATATGAGGCCATGAAACAAGACTACTTCACATGAGGATTGAAAATAGCAAGTCTTCTCTTTCTAAAACACTTGAAATAGCTTCATGGTAGAAAAGTATATCCTGGGGCGCCTGGGTGGCTTAGTGGGTTAAAGCCGCTGCCTTCGGCTCAGGTCGTGATCCCGGGGTCCTGGGATCGAGATCTGTGTCGGGCCCTCCGCTCAGCAGGGAGCCTACATCCTTCTCTCTCTCTCTACCTGCCTCTCTGCCTACTTGTGATCTCTGTCTGTCAAATAAATAAATAAAATCTTTAAAATACATAAATAAATAAATAAAATCTTTAAAAAAAAAAGAAAAATATCTCCTTCCTGCATCCTTTCAACTTCTCTCTAGAGCATCATCTGTCCACCATTTTTATGTATACAGTACACATTAAGAAATATATTCTACTTTGCAACCTGATACACATATGCATATGTACATATAACAATACATGTACAAATAAACATGAAAAAAATTACAAAAAATCCTTATCCACTTTCATTTTTTCCCCCTGATTTCATTGCATCTTCAAACAAAAGTAAAGGGCATCCATTAATGGATCATGATTCTCATTTTGAAAACATTGCTCTGAAATAAGTTTCCCTCATATTTCTCCTTTACCCAGATCACTCTCATACCTTAAGTACAAAGCCTGAAAAAATGTTCTGCTTTTGCCTAGGATTTTAGTTAAACTGAAGGTAGTAAATTGCCACACACATTACTGGAGTTTTCTTAAGGTAAAATTTTAAGGTAAATCACTATATTGTAGTAATATGAAATGAAGTTAAGCCATTCAAAATTAGAAGCAACTATATTTCTTTAACTTGGCATCCCATGTGAACTCAAATAATTCTTACCTGAGTATAGATCATTTCCCTGGAAGTATCTGTGAACTTTTAGAGGACAGTTTGTGTTCTTACTTAGGATATAATTATCTGATAGGTTTCTAGTTAATGTAAAATTTACAGCTTATAAGTTGAATATTATGTATGTAGGTGATATATTTCTTCACATCTTTAGAGTTTATTAAGCTAGATCAGAAGGACCTTCCTCTTTAACACTGTTTTCCAACAGAAATCACTAATTGCCAGTGGAATTCATGTTAATGGGAATTTGATAACCAAGCCAAATCTGACTTCATGATGACTCAGATTATAAACTTGAATCCAAGTTGTGGAAATGGCCTGAATTCATGTGAGATTGTGTTGGAAGCCAATCTATACACAGTTTTTTCTGTCCATAAAAATCTTTCAATTTATGAATAAATTTTAAAATAACATTATCTCAGAAATGAAAATCCAGATTTGGAACAAGTAGACTTTTGAAAAGAAAGAAAACTAAAAAGATGGATGGGGTTTTCTTCCTAGCCAGGTTGTTTAAAGTGTATGTCCCCTAAAGTAAAAATGGCATTTCAATTTTATGATAGCAGCAGTGATACTCTAAGTCACACAGCTATTAAGTTGGTAAAGCCACTATTCGAGTACAGTTCTAATGCCAGAGCCCAAGATCTAATCACTAAAGCATACGATCTTCCACTGTGCTGTCCTATGATGGTATCTCTTTTGAAAGTGATTTTATCCCCTCCATTTCCCAAACTAGTTTATGTTCATCTATCTTTTTTAGAGATGGGAAGCATAAAGATAGTAAGATTTAAATTGCCAGATTTTAATCTAAGTGTTTATTTTTTTATTGGTGAATTGAATTACTACTTAGGATCTATTTTGAAAATTTGTTTCTTAAGACTTTGTATATTATATTTTGTTTTGCCTGGAGTTATTCTTTTAAAATATTATATTTTTAATAATATGAACCTATCTGGTAGCAAATGTGAACCATGTATAAAAAGCATAAAGAAGGAAATAAATACACATAATCCTACCACCCAGAGAGAGACCTTTGGCTACATTTTACTATATCCTCCTAACCTTTGCTTATTTTACAATGTTGAGATCATACAGCATGTACAATGTTAGTTTAATTTTTCAGTTATGTATTGTAAGAGATGAGAGGAGTCCATTTTCTCTAGGCCTCCATTTTTTTACATAGTAAAAATGGAGTATAAACACACCTTACCCCACCTCCCACTCTACAAATCCATTTCACTTTTTTCAACCCCCAGGTACATATAATTTTGTATTCTGCATTTTTCACTGGTTATATAAGATACATATTTAGTTATTTTCTCATGTTATGAAGGGCTTTGAAAACACTTTTTTAAAAAGATTTATTTATGTATTTATTTATATATTTATTTGGAGTGAGAGAGAGAAAAAGAGTACACACAGAGGAAGAGGGAGACGGAGAAGCAGACTCCCCACTGAACAGGAAGCTCCACACGGGGCTTGATCCCAGGATTCTGGGATCATGACCTGAGCCAAAGGCAGGTGCCCAAGCAACTGAGCCACCCAGGCACTCATGAAAACACTGTAATGGTTGTATTTCATACTTACAGGTATCATATGACTTAACTTACACGTTTCTCTATTACTGGATGTTTATACTGGTAGCAGCATATTTTTTCAGAGATATGTAGTTCAGTAATAGGAGGTTCAGTAATAGGAAGCAGTCCAGGTGTTAGAGCTTAGTGCTATACTTATATGAGTACTTCCTGCTGGTACTACATATGTGGAAAGTCATTCCACTTGTCTATAAAGAGGCTCCCTGTTCAATCTTACGGAATTTGTATTTCCAGAGCTATAAACTAACCATGGTAGAAGGAGGGACAATTTAGGCCAAAGAGGTAATAATATTAGTTTTTCCCTTTATTTGCATAGTATTTTACAATTTATTTTTTTTTTTAAGATTTTATTTATTTATTTGACAGAGAGAAATCACAAGTAGGCAGAGAGGCAGGCAGAGAGAGAGGAGGAAGCAGGTTCCCTGCTGAGCAGAAAGCCCGACGCGGGGCTCGAACCCAGGACCTGGGATCATGACCTGAGCCGAAGGCAGCGGCTTAACCCACTGAGCCACCCAGGCGCCCCAGTATTTTACAATTTAAAGTGAACTTTCACAGTGTATGTTATTTAACCTACTCTTCTCAATTCTGTGAGATAGGAAGTATTAATCTCATTTTATAATTGAGAAAATAATGTTTAGTTAACTCCAAAACAATTCTTTGTAGTAGACAATAGTTGCTTTCGAACAAGGTTCAATACTGACTCTCCTATAATAGAGGATTTTTCAGTTGTTTTATTTAGTTAATAGAACAATGAAAATATTAGCCTTAAGTTAAATCCACTCAGTCCTGAAATGTAATGCTTTTCAGTATTTGACCAACTATCAAATTGCCCAGTCTAACTTTTTTTTTTTACTTTTATAAATGGTTAGAACTATCCTTTAGACATAATTATAGAGAAAACATTCTGGAAAATGTTCTGTGTGCACTTGAAAAGAATGTGTATTCTGTCACTTTAGGATGAAATGTTATTAATATATCTCCTAAGTACATCTGATCCAGTGTGTCATGCAAGGCCATGGTTTCCTTGTTTATTTTCTGCTTAGATGATCTGTCCATTGCTGTAAGTCGGATAGTAAAGTCCCCTACTGTTACTGTATTATTATCAGCGAGGTTTTTTTGTTTTTTGGTTTTTGTTTTTGTTTTTGAGCAGAGAGCATGTGGCAGGAAGGGGCAGAGGGAGAGGAGAGAGGGAATCTTAAGCTGGGCATGGAGCCTGATGCAGGGCTTGATCTTATAACACTGAGATAATGACCTGAGCTGAAATCAAGAGTAGGATACCTAACTGACTGAGCCACCCAAGTGCCCCTTCAAGGAGTTTCTTTATGTCTATTATGAATTGATTTATATGTTTGGGTGCTCCCTTGTTGGGGCATAAATATTTACAATTGTTAGATCTTCTTGATGGATAGACCTCTTTTTTTTTTTTTTTTTAGATTTTATTTATTTATTTGACACATAGAGAGAGAAATCACAAGCAGGCAGAGAGGCAGGCAGAGAGAAAGGGGGAAGCAGGCTCTCCACCAAGCAGAGAGCCCGATGTAGGACCCGATCCCAGGACTCCAAGATTATGACCTGAGCTGAAGGCAGAGGTCTAACCCACTGAGCCACCCAGGCGCCCTAGACCTCTTAATTATAATGCCCTTCTACATCTCTTGTTGCAGTCTTTGGTTTAAAATCTAGTTTGATATAGGTTTGGCTACTCTGGCTTTCTTTTGATGTCCATTAGCATGATAGAGAGTTCTCCAACCCCTCACTTTCTTTTTTTTTTTTTTTTTTAAAGATTTTATTTATTTATTTGACAGAGAGAGATCACAAGTAGATGGAGAGGCAGGCAGAGAGAGAGAGAGAGAGGGAAGCAGGCTCCCTGCTGAGCAGAGAGCCCGATGCGGGCCTCGATCCCAGGACCCTGAGATCATGACCTGAGCCGAAGGCAGCGGCTTAACCCACTGAGCCACCCAGGCGCCCGACCCCTCACTTTCAATTTACAGGTGTCTTTAGATTTAAAATGAGTCTCTTGTAGGCAGCATATAGATGGATCTTGTTTTTTTATTTCATTCTGATATCCTGTGTCTTTTGATTGGAACATTTAGCCCATTTACATTCAGAATGATTCTTGAAGGATATGAATTTAGTGTGTTTCCTATAGAGTTGGTGTTTCTGGTGATGTACTCTGGTCCTTTCTAGTCTTTGTTGCTTTTGATATTTTTTTCCCTCCACTCAAAGAGCCCCCTTTTAAAATTTCTTGCAGAGCTGGTTTAGTGGTCATGAATTTCTTTAGTTTTTGTTTGTCTGGGAAACTCTTTCTCTCTCCTATTCTGAATGACAGCCTTGCTGGATAAAGAATTCTTGGCTGCATATTTTTCCAGTTCAGCATGTTGAATATTTCCTTCTACTCCTTTCTGGCCTGCCAAGTTTCACTGGACAGATCTGCTGTGAATCTGATCTATCTTCCCTTGTAGGTTAAGTACTTTTTCCCTTACTGCTTTCAGGATTCTTTCCTTGTCTGTGTATTTTTGAGTTTGAGTATGATATGCCTTGACAGTGGTTGGCTTTTGTTTAATTTAATGGGAATTCTCTGTGCTTCCAGGATTTTGATGTCTGTGTCCTTCCCCAGATTAAGGAAGTTTTCAGCCATAATTTGTTTGAATAAAGCTTCTTTCCCTTTTTCTCTCTCTTCATTTTCTGGGGCTCGTATGGTATGAATGTTAATTATGTTTTAATAAGTCACTGAGTTCCCTAGGTCTACATTTGTGGTCCATTACCTTTCTTTCCCTCTTTCCATCTTCTTTCAGCTTCATTATTTTACGTAAGTTTATCTTCCATATCATTAATCCACTCCTCTCATTTGTCCATCCTCATTTTTATGGCCTCCATTTGTGTTTGCCCCTCAGTTACAGCATTTTTTATTTTGGTTCTTCTATCTCAGCAGTAAAGGATTCTCTAGTGTATTCTCTGCTTTTTTCAAGCCCCGCTAGTATCTTTATAATCATTGTTTTAAATTCTAGTTCAGACATCTTATATTTATAGTGATTAAATCCCTGGTTATGAATTCTATGTTCAGTTCTTTTGGGGTGAATTTCTCTGCCTCATCATTTTGTTCAGAAAAGAGAAGAAAGAAGAAAGAACAAAAACTAGATATTGAGTGTGTTTTTGTCTGCTTGTTAAAAGAGTCTAGATCCCAAAATACTACCTACCTATCTATGTAAGCATCAGAAAATAATATATATATGAGAAAATAAAAAATAAAGTATATGTATAACTAAAAATGAAAAAAAATTTTAAGGAAATGAAAAAAATAATAATAAATGAAGAATAAAAGCAAAAAGGAAACTATACCCTGTTTCTCCTAGAGCTGAAGCTTTGCAGCACTCTGTGCAGTAGTTTGGTGCCAGGGAGTCGTTTGTGCTGGTCTTCTGGGGAAGTAGCCCACAGCCCTGATTCTCAGTCTGACTTGTTTCAGTGGAAAGGTCCTCTAGGGCCAGGTGGGTGGGGCTTCGTGTAAGCAGTTCTGGCCTTCACTAGGTGGCACTGTTTTGCTCCCTGAAGGCTTTCCGTGCTGCTGCCACAATGCATATGGCTGCATCTGGTTCTCTAGCCCCTGAGCTGAAAGTTTGCTCCCTCAACTCTTAAGTGAGGTCTCATAGAAGATCAGTTAATCACCGTTGTTGTGTCCCCAGTTTCCATCCGAACCCTGTGTTCACCCTGCCTCTGCCAGAGCTTTTTTATCACAAGCACCCAACTAAGTTTCCAAACCACATTTTACAGAATCCTGTGGCCCAGACCACACTGTTCCACCAGGGAAGGGTCTTGCGCACTTTAGCCATTTGCTGGCTGGTCCAGGAAAGCTGTCCTATGACAACATAGTAGTTCACAGTTTATGGCAACAAAGAACAGAAAACGGGCACCAAGACCTGCTGGTCCCAGCCAGCTTTTCTGCTCCTGTGCCTGAAAACAGCGTAGATGTTGGCGTCACCTGATCTTGGACCACAGTGTCAGACCACAGTGTCACTCCTGCGATTCTTCCCTACTACCCCACCTGAGCACCTTTAAGCCAGTACATCCCCCACTAAAGCAGACTTCTAAAAGTTCAGATTTCGTGCTCAGCTGTATAGAATATTTTGCAGTAGCCCCATCAGCAAGCTCCCTCCTCGCCACCATGTCCACAGTGATGGCTCCCTCAAGACTACTCTCCACACCTCCTACTTTCCAAAAGGTGACTTGAAGTTTTTGTTCTCTCTGACCTCCGATTGATTTCTTGGGTGTTCTGGATGACTTGATAACTATCTAGCTGTGTGCAAGGGACAAGACAAACTTAGGGTTCCCCTACTTCTCCGTCATCTTAACTCCTCCCCTGTAGTCACAGTTGGTTTTATTTTTTTCAATTGGTTGGTATTTTTGTCGAGAAAACAGTAGGTCTGTGGTTTACATGACAATCTACTTTCCAAATATAGACTTTATTTAGGAATTTTTCACTAGAATTATATATTGTCCTTTAGCTTCCTGCACATTTATTGGCATGAACTGAAGCATGGAGAAACTTTGCGATTTGCTCTTAGTTCCTCAAAGCCAATTTATATTCCCCAGGAGGAGAGGTAAAGCTCTCAAAGTCTCACATATAATCGATGGTTTGCACACAGCAGGCATCAAAATTGATGCTGTTCTCCTGAAGGTAGAACTGCCTGAAAACCAGGTGACTGCAAAAACAGACCAGAAAAAAAAAAAAAAAAATGAACATGTTTATACATACACACACTGTGGTTGTGGCGGCCAGTTAGTTAATCCTTAGTAAAAGAAAACTCATCTAAGTGGTTATTCCCATTTTATTTTTTCATATAAAGAAAAATTATTTAGTGCTTTATTTTGCAGCCTCAGTGTAAATTTAAACTACAGTAAGATGCCAGTTCGTACCCATTAAGATGGCTGTAATCAAAAAGACAGATAATAAGTATTTTTGATAACACCGAGAAACTGAGAGAATGTGAAACATTGCTTGTGAAAAGATAAAATGCACAAAATTGGAAAAGAGTTTGACATTTTTTTAAGAAGTTAAGCATAAATTTCCTTTATGACTCAGCAGTTGCACTCATGGAGGTGTTTAACCCAAGAGGAATGAAGTATGTGTACAAAACTCATACACAAATATTCATAGCAGCATTATTCATAATAGCCAAAAAGTGGAAATAATTCAAATATCCATCAAGTAGTAAATTGATAAACAAGATGTGGTGTACCCATCTAATGAAATACTATTCAGCAATAAAAAGGAACGTACTGTGGATACATGTTACGACATAAATGAGATTGAAAAACATTGTGCTAGGTTAAAGAAGCTAGACACATGTAGGATTCCATTTGTATGAAATGCCCAGAGATGCAAAATGTCCAGAAATCATGCTAGGGGTAGGAACAGGGAATATTTGCTAACTTATCTCAGCATTAGTTGGCTTTCTTCCCTTTCAAACAAACAAACAAAAAATTAAGCAGGTGGAGGGGGGAAGGGTCTCTTTCCTCCTTTAGGGCCTTCACCTGTGCTGTTCTGTATATCTGAAATGCTGGAAAGTTCTAACTTTACCTGGCTAATATATACCAATACTTCAGGTATCAGCTTAAATATTATTTCTTCAGAGTAATTCTGTCCTAACCTCATAGGTTAATCAAGGCTCCCTGTGATGCTTTCCTTTAGCATAGCATGCTGTCTTTTCATAGTATTTATCACAATTGCTAGTCATTCATTTATTCAACGAGTATAGGAGGTGAACAACCTCCTATATGCCAGGCACTCACTCTTCTAGTCCCGGTCTACAGGAGAAAACAAAACATGGAGCACATTGTGGTGGGGAGCGACAGATAATGAATGAATTAGTAAAACATAGAATATATGAAAAGGTGCTAAGTGGTATGGAGAACAGGAGAAGTGATGAACATTGATGGATGGCTTGAGGGAGGGATGTTTTTTATATAGTATCTTCAGACAAGGTCTCTCTGGGGGAACCTGGGTGACTCAGTTGAGCATCTTCCTGTGGCTCAGATCATGATCCCAGGGTCTTTGGATGGAGCCTGCATCAGGCTCTCTGCTCAGTGGGGAGCCTGCTTCTCCCTCTCCCTCTGCCTGCTGCTCCCCCGGCTTATGCTCGCGCGCGCTCTCTCTCTCTCTCTCTCTCTCTCTGACAAATAAATAAATAAAATCTTAAAGAAGAGACTTTTAATCTTAGGAAACAAACTGAAAGTTGCTCGGGGAGGGGGTGGAGGGATGGAGTAACTGGTTGATGGACATTGGAGAAGGTTTGTGTTGTATATAAGACTGATGAATCACAGACCTGTATCCCTGAAATAAATAATACATTATATGTTAATTAATTGAATTTAAATTTAAAAAAAAAAATGTCTTTCTATAATAAGACAACATCTGAGCAGAGTTTTGAATGAAGAATATACATATCTTTCAAAGTTAATATTTTCTTGGTTTCCTGATATTCTTGATAAATCCCACTTCAATAAATCTGTATTTTTAAAATTTATATTGATTGGTATTTTGTCTTCTTGATAATTCTTCAAAATAAGAGATATAGAAAATGCAAATAGTAGGGACGCCTGGGTGGCTCAGTTGGTTAAGTGGCTGCCTTCGGCTCAGGTCATGATCCCAGCATCCTGGGATCGAGTCCCACATCGGGCTCCTTGCTCGGCAGGGAGCCTGCTTCTCCCCCTGCCTCTGCCTGCCTCTCTGTCTGCCTGTGCTTGCTCACTCTCTCTCCCTCTGTCTCTGACAAATAAATAAATAAAATCTTTAAAAAAAAAAAAAAGAAAGAAAATGCAAATAGTATAATTATATCTCTTGCCAGCTAATGTATATAAATTTGTATTACATAACATCTTATCACTACAAACACTTTGGCAAGTTAAAATACATTAACATTTTCTCCAGAATGTCAGAATCCTTTTACATTATTACTGAAATCTATCTACATCTCTGAACATATGTAAAAAAACAAACAATAGTAATTTCTTTTGTAGAGATGACAGAGAGTAAGAAAAGAGTGTAACTTACTAAAACTAGGAAAATTAAACTTTCAGACATAATGAAACTGAGACAGTCTTAAACATTGTACAAAGGCCATTGTACAAGGGCACAATTCTGACTGTTAGTCCCCTTTTCCTAGATTCTTAATGGTTTCTTTGTTTTGACATTTATCTTTTATATCTGTAGAGAGCTATATATTACCTACTGAGAGTTATTTTTTTTTATTGGCAAGGACAGTCTTGAATATCTACAGAGATAGAACATCACTTTTATAACTTACGCCTGTCTTTGCACCAATTATTTCTTTCTTTTTCAGCAGTACCTTAAAGTAATAGAGTCAAAACCTGGTTAAATTTCTGAAATAGACAAGAAAATCTAGTTAGTAGAAGTTACTGTGAATCAGAAATCTGGTCTGTTTTGTCCTAGAAATTCTTTTCTTCTCTTCTCAATTTTAATATATGAGGTTCTGAAAAAAGAAAAAATATATGTACATGTGAAGTCCTCAGTAATGGCTTATCAATCAGGTTTTTTCTGAAAGAAACATATCTAGGGAAAGAGGTTAAAAATGGAGAATGCTATCCTTTTCATTATTTAATGTGTGTAGAAGGTTATTGACTAAAAAAAGGAAAAATTAAATAGAAGAAACTTGTTAACAAAAAGAAAAACTCATGGAAGATATCAGCATCATATGGCATTTTACCACTGTAGATTAGTTTTGCTTTTTTTTTTAATCTACTAATTATAATAGATGTTAAAAATCCATTGGGGGGCGCCTGGGTGGCTCAGTGGGTTAAGCCTCTGCCTTCGGCTCGGGTCATGATCTCAGGGTCCTGGTATCGAGCCCCACATTGGGTTCTCTGCTTGGCGGGGAGCCTGCTTCCCCCTCTCTCTCTGCCTCTCTGCCTACTTGTGATCTTTGTCAAATAAATAAATAAAATCTTTTAAAAAATAAAAAATAAAAATCCACTGGATTAATACAATCATTCTGGGCACAACAGTCAGAATATCTTTGAGAGTTTTTAAAATACAGTATATGGATTTCTAGGCCTCACTCCAGGCCAGAAGAATCAGGACCAGCCTAGTGATTATTATTTAATAAACCAATTCCAAGCCATGGATTGGCATTTTTGAACCATTGCTCTAAAACCATTCATTTTGTAGCTAATAATATGAAATGGTCCATTATATTTTTTACAAATGAAGTTGGCTTTAATGTATACAAACTATTGCCTTCAGGAGCGCCTGGGTGGCTCAGTCATTAGGCATCAGCTCAGGTCATGGTCCCAGGGTCCTGGGATGGAGCCCTATATCAGGCTTCCTGCTTCTTCCTCTCCTACTTCCCCTGCTTCTGTTCCCTCTCTCACTGTGTCTCTCTCTGTCAAATAAATAAATAAAAGTATTTTAAAAAGCAATATTATCTCCTTCAAAGGAGTCAGTTTTTAAGACATTGCCTTGTAACTGTATGGCATCACTCAATTTTGTTTTTGTTTTTACCTTACTAAAAGCAGTTTAACCAAGCTTGATACCCCACTTTGTCCACCAGATATGACTTCAAATGTCCAACAATACTGGAAGAAATATAATCCATTCTCCAAGAATTGAATATTTGACAACGTTGAGATTATTCAAAAGATTGCTGGGTAGGCTGTGAAAATCCAAATGTTAAAGCAGTGTCTTCATCATTCGAATAAGTGATGTGTGAGGGAAAACACTTACATGTTCTAGATTGTTTTTTTATATCAATCTCATTATTTTAAGCCTCATCTCCTCAACTGAATTATAGCATCTTGGATGTGGAAACCATATGTTTCATACTTCTCTGTAATCTCAGTACTTGCATGGTACCTTACTCAGAATAGTCACTTCTAATACCTGATGATAATATTTTCTAACTAATGATGTCTGTACACTGAACTAATGAGTCTTTTACCTGTAATACTTTGTGATAAACAACACAGACTTGTTAGGGCAGTCATGTTTGTGATATTGCCAGTAGCTGTAAAATGACTTATTTAACTGATCCATCACACCCTTAACATTGGCCTTATTACTAACAGATTTTGCACCAATGGGTATCCAGTACAGTCTAGAAATCTTGATTACCCCTCATTTTCTCTTCATTTTTAAAATTACAGATCTTGCTTTCAACCTTTCAGTGTTTTTATTCAGAAGAATGTTTTCCTTAGCAAAAGTCAAGGGTAACTGTTTAGTGCTTCAAGTTCATCTTTCACATGTATTTGCTCAGTGTTCACCTCTGGAACCAGGCAGAATTCCCACAGCATGCAAAACTACATGGGGAAGAAAAGATTAGAAACTATACAAAGAGGGGGGCACCTGGGTGGCTCAGTTCATTAGTCTTCAGCTCAAGTCATGATCCCAGGGTCCTGGGATCAACCCCTGCTTTGGGCTCCCTGCTCAGTGAAGAGTTTGCTTCTCCCTCTCCCTCTGCTCCTCTCACCTCTGCTTGTGTGCGCGCGCGCTCTCTCTCTCTCTCTCTCTCTCTATATATATATATATATATATATATCTCAAATAAATAAATTAAAAAAAAATTTTAAAAACCATACAAAGAGGAAATGAGGGTTTTTCCCCACTAAGAATTAAAAGCTCTCCATCCGTTAGTTTATCTGGATATAGTAAAATCTGGCTGTAATTCAAAGAAATCTATGTTACTTTAGTCCCCCATGTCTACAGTTTCAGTTACCCATGGTCAACCAGGGTCCGGAGTCAGTTATCCTCCTTCTGACATAGCATAGCCTAGCACTACATCACGATGCCTGTGTTATTCACCTCACTTCATCTCAGCATTGATCACACCACATCATCATAAGAAAAGGGGCAAGTACAGTATAATAAGATACTTTGAGAGAGACAGGGAGAGAGGCCCCATTCACGTAACTTTTATTATAGTGCATTATTACAATTATTCTATTTTATTATCAGTTATTATTAATCTCTTACTGTCTAATTTATAAATTAACTTAATCATATGTGTGTGTGTATATAGGAAAAAACGTAGTATATATAGGGTTTTGTATGGTCTATAGTTTCAGGCATCCACCAGATATCTGGGAAAATATATCCTCTGCTGATAAGGGGGTGGGGCAGCAGGACTACTGTTTTTAGAAGTTTTTTAACCAATTAATTTGGAAGAAAAGAGATAGATAATAAATTAATTTAAATTATTTTGGATTTCTTTCAAAGAATAAAAAGCACCAAAGTTGAGAGGTGAACCAATTGTAAATATCAAAAGTGTTTTATTTGTTTTTAGATTTATTCATTTAGCCTTTTAAGCCTGGTATTTAATTAATCTAGAATTTAATGTATTTAAAGTTAAAAATATATTTACATTTATCTGAGGAGATTCTTAGAGAAAAAAAAGTTATACATTGGACTTGAAAGTCCTCTAAATGAGAAAATTGTGGGGGTTTTTCTGATTTTTATATTATAGTCTCTTAGAAATTGGGCAAATTATAAACACCATGGCCTGCTTATCAGTAACTGATATTTGGGCGTACTAAAACTAGATTCAGTTGCACATTTTACATGAATTTGTCTGTGAACTATTTTTCCTTGAAAGGTGACTATCAGAAAAACATAAACGCAAATGTATTAGTTTGGGGTTTTTTTTTTTTTTAGAAGAATGCCACCTTACCACCACTTCCACTGCAAAATTAAAATTTTTAATGCACTTTTCTAAACTCTGTTAGGTTATATTTATAGTCTGTGACTGATTACAGAGCCTTATCATTATGCCCTTAAATGTGGTTTAATTCATTATCATGAAGTGCCTATCCAGGGGTATTGTAACCTACATAGGCTAGAGCACATCATCACAGGTATATTTTACACAGGAACTCTGTGAATCTCTGGGGAAATAGACCAGAGACCTTCAAAACCACTAATTTAAGTCTAACTCAACAGAATTAAAATTTCTAAACAAAATTTAGAAGGAAGGACAGCTCTGAGCTTTCAGAAATGGCCTACAGAAACAGAAAACCACTTTGCTATTTGAAGGAGGAATTTGAGCTTTATTCTTGTAGGTTGGTCTGTGGGCTGCCAGGAAATAGTATTTATATTGCCCTCTCACTCAGCCCCAGAGAAAGTGTTCACAACTTCCTTGATCATCATAGATTGCTTTTTGTTTAACATATATGTAAGTCATGTTAAGTATCAGATAAAACCCTCTTATTTGTTTCCTCCTTTATTCACTCCCTAATCCCCATCAAACCAGAACCAGTGATCCTCCTTTATGTCCAGGTCACTCTTTCTGCTCTGTTCACATGGCTAAGTAACTAAGAGACAAATCATAGGTACTCATTAAAAACTTGCTTATTGAATAAATAAACCTTAATGACTTTCTAGTTCATCCCTCCCACCCATCTCACACATTGGGAAATTGAGTTACAAATGGTTATTTATCCAAGTCACACAAGAGAACAAACTAGCTCACATGACTGGGAAAAGTCTGAGTTTGGAATTTAGGTTGGTTGATAGCATTGGAGTTTGTTTTTCTTCATTATGTCAGCTGCAGTAAATTTGCCAGTCCCTAAAGGAGGCAGAGTAAAATAGCCCATAGAACTGCTTTGTCACACACTAAAGACAGTAATCAAGCAAAAGTATTTAAAGAAACAGATTATCTTAAATATGAATCTGTATACAAACAACTGTTAGAAGCTTCTTGAAATTATGAATCATGCCCAGTATTCCTTTCCATTTTATAATTGGATCAACTCCCCTGCTTTTTTTAAGTAATAGTAATAATAATGTTTGTTCCACTAGAATGTGAGCTAAGAGACATCAGAGACCCTGTGTGTGTGCTGACTTTGGTATGCCCAGCACCCAGCAAAGGGCAAGTAATGTAATAATTAAAAATGATGACTCCCCAAGGAATTCCAAAAAAATTAGACAGTAAAGAGTTCATTTTTAAATATGACATTAAACCTTACCAGTATAGAAAGTCAACTAAATAATAAAATCCTTTAGTGTTATATTTCTTATTTATTGTTTGACTCTGCTTGTCTATTTTTGTCCTCAGTTGTACTGAAATTAATAAATTCTTTTTTAATAGTGAATTTAACAAGTTAGAGTGATAAAATTCACATTTATGAAAACAAAGCTACCAGTCAGTAAAGAAAAAACGAATAGATGAGTATAGTTGCTGAGGATCTCATCCAAATAATTAAAACAAAAGATTAAAACTATAAATTCAAAATGTATTTGCATGTCTGTGTATTTTTGTATGATGAGTAAGCCTACTAATTTTTTATGTTTTACCTATGTAACATAAGTCTTAATCCAGCAAATTATTATTCTTTAACTCAATTTTGTATGTAACATTTGTAATCAAATGCATGATGTTATAAAGAAATTGTGGTTTTTTTAAACTTCTAGTTTTCCATTTAATTATTTTTCTCTTATCTAGCATTAAGAAGCAGCAATTCTCCTAAAACAGCTCTTGGATTTTTCAACAGATGGAAGTTTATCTTAGATCAAAACAAAGCTTCTGTTTCAGTGTAGTTCTGCCTAAAGGCAGGAGAATAGACTAGAAGACTCCTTAAAGTCCCCTCCATATCCTCCATATATTTTGTTGAGAAGTTTCACTAAATAGATGGACCCTATAATACCCATAAAAGAAGAAATCATGTACTCATCAACTTTCATGCTTTGTAAAGTCATTTTCACCTTTATTATTGAAAAGTTGGCACTCAGAAATATAGTAAACAAATGTAATACTTTAAATTATTGTTTCTCAACCCATTGGAAAAAGTTCTTATTTCTGCACTTTACAGTTATAGTATCCCTACATTATTTTTATTGTAATTGTATTGCCAAATCAGGTGTGAGATTAGATGTTGGATGTTACATGTAATCTGCACAGAAATCAAATTATTTAACCTCTAAGCCCACAATACCCCTCCTGCTGGTTTGCTGTTAAATATTCAGTATTTTCTTGTCATGAATACAAATGGAGGACAAATTAGAATCTACAGACAGCTGACCTGAGCTTCAGATTAGAGACTGGGGGGCTTGTGCTGTTTTAAATGTTTTAATTATCATAGTCCCAGTAGCCAGTTGAAGGACACACATAAATTCATTTTTTAACAAAAGAAAAAGAAAAAGCTTCCTCTTCCTTTTTCTTCTTAATGTGAATGTTGGAGTGTGATTACATTTGCACTTCCATTGGAACTATGCTAATTTGCTGCATGAAATTAGGTCTATTAGTAGTAATAATTTTTAAACCACTAAACACTTATAGTAGTATTTTCTGTTTTATGTTTCTGTTGTAGGAAAGGTGATATATATTCCCCATTTTAGTTCATAAGCTATAGATGTGTATTTACTTATAAAGCCTAATTTAGACAACAGGTCTGATTGTTCACATTCTATGTGGTGAAAATATATGGGAATAATGAACTAATTTAGAAGTGATAGCATGTATTTGCATCAGCAAAAAGTAGAGACCCCAAGTAAAATGAGCTAGAAAGATCATTCTGGGAATGAAAAATACTGAATGCTTCATAGTTTGAGATTTATTTTTCTATGTTGCTGCTCAATTGAAAACAGTTAAAAGGGTATGAAGTAATTAATAAGTAGAATGTTGTATTGGCAAATGAAATAAAATTTTTGTGGGCATTTACAAAGGAAGGAGATAAACATTTATTCTTTAAAAATATAAATTTAAGATTTTTTAAAAGTAACTTCATTAATATTCATTTTCAAGAATATGTTATTCTGATGCCTACAGTCTTGAATTTGCATTTTTTGTTTCTTGTATATGTTTGTGTAACGTTGATTTGATTAGTTATGCCTGACTAGTAAGCAGTGAAACATTTTTATATACTCTTGGGAAATAAATTTGGCAGAAAATCAGCATGAGTAGATTTAATTATCACTCTGAGACCTTTTCCTTTTCTAGCTTAGTGATCCTGAAACTCCATGTGTCTCACTGAAATCTGTGTGGACGCTAAGCTTCGCTTCCCAATTTGTTCTTCCATGCAATGATAAGCCAAGCAATTACTGGTTTATTGATTTTTCATCATGGCAAATTTAAAGTTGATTTTTTCCTGAAAAGGCAGGGGTGATTAAGTGTTTCCCCTCGGTTTAGTACAAGAGAGCTATGTGGCAGAATCTAATATCCTGAGGTCAACCTCTGCAGGCAGATAATACGGTGTCTTGGCCACGTGTTAAAGAGAGAAATCAGGGCTACAAATGTGATAGGATATATGTGGAGACAGTTTAATTTGCTCCATTTATATGAACAAGTCATGTGGCACATGCTTGGAAAACATCATTTTGAATGGGCTTAGAAGTGAGGCCCACGTGGGCAGAATGAGTGAGTACAAACAAGAAAGATGTTATTAGTTATTAAGGGAATTCCACTATCATTTTTAAATGAAAATAAGTAAACCATTGGTATCTAAGATGTTCAAAACATAGAGGGAAATCCACACATGCTATTATGAAGATTTTCTGCTCTGTAAAATGTAAAAATAAATCACCTGTCCTGTAAGCAAATTATGATTAAGCTGCACATACTAGTTTAAAAAATATATACATTCTAATCTCTTCAGGCTGTTCTTTAGCAGTGGTATATTTTTGTGCTTTTCAGAGGTAGAAATTTTTTAATCAAATACTCAATTCTTGGCTAAAATAACTTATAAAATGCTTTGATCAGTATTTGGAAATAATATTATTTCATAGAAGTTACTAATTACTAGTTGTAAATAGGAGTAGAGAAAAATGGACATTATTGTGGGAAGCTTTAAATCTAAGAACAGTAAGAAGGCTCATCAATAATTTGATTGAATATTTACTGTAATTCTTATATAAAATAAAAGTGTTCTCATTTTAGCTTTTCTAGTTATAGCAAGCAAATATATTTGCTAGAATATAAAATAGAAGATGCAGTTTTCTATATGATCATTTTTCTTAATCTGTTATTTGAAAGCTAAATATTTTACTGAAATGTTGAGTAAATTTAACCCAGTCCTAAATCTGCAGAGTCTGTTTTTCAGCTGGTTTTATTATTTTTCAGTATGATTTACTCATTACTCATTAGCAATCCACATAATTAAACCTTTATCAGTATGATTCAGAAAGATTCTAATTGTCTTCCCCTGGTAACCTAAGAATGAAGATTGTAGGCTGCTTTATGTATCTGGTTTACTAAAAAGTCTACCTCGTTGTATCATCAGTCATTACGTTACGTTAATTGTAGATTGTACTTTCGGTGAAGAACTGAAATAATGCCACATTTTTAATATTCAGATGTTTTTATTTCTTCAAAAAGATAAACATTTAAGTCCCTTTGAAACTGGTGCTAAAAGCAAATGTTTTATTATGTACATTAAGCCAAGCTTAGTTCTGATTCTAATACATCTTTTTATATCTTGCACAAAGGATATAATACAAATATATGAAGATCATTAATAGCATCTGTTCTCTCACTAAGCACCAAAGCCATGTACAGCCCCAGAGTTCTGCCTCTGATCAAGTACTGGCCTATGAATTAAAACCCATGTGGCTAGAATTAGATTGCACGTTCCATTCAGGAACCCCTTTTCTACTTCATCAGTGGATGAGCTCTGAAGTGTTGCGGTTTTTATTTTTTCTCACATCTAACAGTAACTATCTGGCTACTTTTTGAAATTGGTGAATCTGCCACCTCAAAGTTATATTTTGAAAGATTTGTGAATTATTTTTAGTCACGTGGCAGATTTACATGAGCTTATTTTCCAGTACAGGTTGACTCCTAAATTACACGAATATGATTTTTACTGACCTGAAGCTGTTATTTAAAGACATTTTCCCCTAAACCAATAAAAATTGCAGGAAAAAAAAACTTCTACCTTTAATTAAAAAAAGTTTTCTACCTGGGTTGATGTGACATTCACATGTATGTGAAACACCCATACAGTACTTAAAAGAATTTAGGATAGGATTTGAAAGGCTGTTTGTGAGCATCAGAAACAAAATTAATGTTTGGTTCAGCAAGTGTGCTTATTTGTTCAGCAGCCACACTAATTCTCATTTCTCCAGGTATTAAACTGTACTGTACCACACATCCTCATCCCTTCCCTAGAACCATTCCAGATATTTGCAGACTAAGAAAATGAAATATACTACTCTTTCTTTAAATGTCCTTCTCTCTACCAGCCTTTAACTGAATGTTAGTTTATATAATGACTAAGTGATAATTAACCCTTTACCTGACTTCTAGTATTGGCTGAGCAACAGTGACCTCTTACAGTTAATGGTTGTTCAAAGGAAGAGGTCAGTATGGAAACTGTATCACTGCCTTGCTATTTCATTCATATCCTTCTGTTAGCAAAACCCCAAATCTCTTCCAAACACCATGTTAAATGTGAGGTCTCTGAAGATAAATAAGGCAAGGTTCTTGCTCTAAAAAAGTTTGCAGACTGTTGGGGAGATATGTCATGAAATGTATAAAACAAAATAAATAAGTATAAAACAAAGTAGAAATAAGCTCCAGTAAAGAAATACAGGTAGACTGCCTGTGAGAAGGGGGAGATTACTTGCAACAGAGAGAATTGGGGAATGCCATGAGGAAATTGCTTACATTTTTCAAATCTGTCAGTATGAACAAGCCGAAGTAAACATGTAGGTGGTGGGGGAGGTGAGGGAATGGCTTTTGAGTGCTTTTACCAGTGCCTGTACCTAAGCATAGCTTACCTAATTTCAGCCCCACAATAGCCCTGTGAATTATGTGTTCTCATTTCGTAAGCAGGGAAACTCAACAATTTAAGTGACTTGCTCAAGGTCATACACCTAGTAAGCAGTAGAGCTGGAACTTAGAAATTCACATTTTAACTTTCTACTCTAACTTTACACTTCATCCTTGGAGCTATGTTAACAGCCAGGTAGCCTACACAGCAATTGGACCTTGATCTTGACTCTCACAGAAACATGCTCTGAACTGTCCCAGGCCTTCTCAGACCTGGGTGTGCCCCAGAATCATCTGAGGGTGGTTTTTAAGGTATTTAGGTTCCAAACACCTTATGTCTTTTTGGAATTTTGAAGGCATCAACCCAAGGACCTGTATATATTATTCAAGCTTCTGATGTGATTCTGATTTTTTTAGCCAGCACTGCCACACAAACATCTCTATATAGTTGAACAAGCCAGTTACAACCATAATTTACCACATAGTGACAAGAATGAATATATAGTCATGTATGCGTATTTAATCATATTTCTTTTGGTAACCAGTCATAATTATTTAAATATTTAGTGGCACAATGTTGAAAGTATCAAAATTTCCAATCAAAACTTGCAGAATGGCTGTCAATAACTTGCAAGAAAACCCTACAGACAATAGTGGAGCACCCTTTTAAGAATGCCTGCTTCATGGGGCGCCTGGGTGGCTCAGTGGGTTAATAAGCCTCTGCCTTCGGCTCAGGTCATGATCTCGGGGTCCTGGGATCGAGTCCCGCATCGGGCTCTCTGCTCGGCAGGGAGCCTGCTTTCTCCTCTCTCTCTCTCTGCCTGCCTCTCTGCCTACTTGTGATCTCTCTCTGTCAAATAAATAAATTTAAAAAAATATATATATATTAAAAAGAATGCCTGCTTCACAGATACTCTTTTTTTTTAAATCATTTATTTATTTTTTAAATTTCTTTTAAGTGTTTCAGAACACAGATACTCTTTTTTTTTTAATTTCTATTCAGTGTACCAGAATTTATTGTTTATGTACCACACCCAGTGCTCCACGCAATGTGTGCTCTCCATAATACCCACCACCAGGCTCACCCAACTTCCCACCCCCTGCCCCTTCAAAACCCTCAGATTATTTTTCAGAGTCCACAGTCTCTCATGGTTCATCTCCCCTTCCAATTTCCCTCAACTCCCTTCTCCTCTCCATCTCCCTATGTCCTCCATGTTATTTGTTATGCTCCACAAATAAGTGAAACCATATGATAATTGACTCTCTCTGCTTGACTTATTTCACTCAGCATAATCTCTTCCAGTCCCGTCCATGTTGCTACAAAAGTTGGGTATTCATCCTTTCTAATGGAGGCATAATACTCCATAGTGTATATGGACCACATCTTCCTTATCCATTCGTCCGTTGAAGGGGATCTTGGTTCTTCCCACAGTTTGGCGACCGTAGCCATTGCTGCTATGAACATTGGGGTACAGATGGCCCTTCTTTTCACTACATCTGTATCTTTGGGGTAAATATCCAGTAGTGCAATTGCAGGGTCATAGGGAAGCTCTATTTTTAGTTTCTGAAAGACTCTCCACACTGTTCTCCAAAGTGGCTGCACCAACTTGCATTCTCACCAACAGTGTAAGAGGGTTCCCCTTTCTCCACATCCTCTCCAACACACGTTGTTTCCTGTCTCAGAACAGATACTCATAATGGCAGAGACATTACTGAGAGCAGAAACCTATAGACACCAACAACCCTGAGTTGAAAGATTCAGAAAATTATATTTTGAACATGAAAAAGTTTTAGGAATACCGTAGGCAATCTGTTTCTCTATCTCAGTCTTTTTATATATGCACAAGAGTCATACATAACTTTAAACCCTTATTTCCAATCTAAAAAAGCTCTTTCAATAATTATAAAAAAAAAATTGTAAGTGATAAGAAAGCACTGTGCCATGGTGTGACAGCTTTTTCTTTCTTACTGATAGGTGAAAGAATTGTGTTTTACAATCAATGGCACCTTAGGTTTGTTGAAATATTAGTACAGAGCTCTGTTATATTATTTTTGTTGTCCTGTTTTATCATTTAATTTCTCTGTTGTGACCTGCCATGTTCAGCTCAGATAAACAATTCTTTGTGATGATGACTGGCCAGAGTATGTTTCTCAGCCCATGCTGAGAATATTCAAAATTTTATACATTCAAGAGGAGGTACTTAGATATTAGCGTATATCAAGATGTTATTAGAAACTTTAGAAATGCTAGCAAAGTGTCTATTATAAAAATAAAATTCCCTGATAGTTTTTTGTTTGTTTGTTTTAATTTTATTTGAGAGAAAGAGAAAGAGCGTGCATGCATACGAGAGAGAGAGAGAGAGAGAGAGAGGAAACACAAGCCGGCGGAGTGTCAGAGGGGAGGGAGAAGCAGGCTCCCCGCTGAGCAGAGAGCCTGATTTGGGGCTCGATCCCAGGACCCTGGGATCATGACCTGAGCCCAAGGCAGATGCTTAACCGACTGAACCACTCAGGCACTCCTCCCTGATAGTTTTTAAAATAAAATTTTCCTTTGACAGGTGAAAGAGGCCATTCCCACATTAACCTCTACAGTTAAATAAGTAGCTTATTTCTAACTAAGTTAAGCCAGGAGATGAGTCTCTTTGTTTAACACTTCTTAAAGTAAAAGTTAACATCCTGCCTTTATCTAATTGCTATCAAAGACATTAGCCTATTTGGCTGTAGCGTGATTCAATTGCATGAGGTCATGCAGCCTAGCTGTAATAACTTAAAGTGCTGCACTCGGTGATAAGAAAATATATTAAAATGCTCTCCGGTTCATTAGTTATTGCCTAAGGTCATGCTTTATGGTCAGTCCATTTACCAAAGTTTGTTGTAATAGCACTGACCTGAACTCACATTTTTAAGTCTTTCGATATAAGAAATATATTAAGCTTTAAGAAATTATGTTTGTATTCTAATCCACTTGAAGTTGTTTATTTTCATTTTTCCCACTTGGTAGAAGAGTTGGAAATATGCTTAATGATATTCTGTCACTAAAAATATATATAAAAGATTTTTTCTTCAGCCTTAATTTTGAAGATAAATTTTAAAAACTTTAACAAAAAAATTCTGCTGTATAAATGGGAAGGCTTTGATTTCATTTCATTTTTACTTTGATTTCAAATCCTTCTCTATACTTTCATAAATAACCAAATGAGAGCGGGTCCCTCCAAGTCCACCCTTTGTATCCCTTATGAGCATGTGTTGCTTCATTAGGCTGGCTCAACCACCTGGTGTGGAATCTTCGGTCTCAAGAGACTCTGCCAACATCTGGCATTAGCTATGATCTTTATATGTATGCTTAGTGCCTCTATTGACATTTTATAAAGAAAAAGAATGTGGGATGAATTAAGAAATTATATATAGGACAATATATAAAATAAAGCTACAGTGGATCTGACATGTCATATTTTACATTACAGTAGATAGAAGAAACAAACAGAAGATTAATAAGTATATCAAATTATTTTAGAGCTTAGTGTGATATATTTAAAAGATACATTTATTTTATATGGAATATTGTTGATTGAGTTATTCATCTAGGGCCAAAATCCAATCATCCTTAAAAAGAAGTTATATATTTCAATCTGCTATTAAACTTTAGTTGTATCTTTTTAGTATCATTTTTAATAGATTAAAAATATAGGATGATTTGATAGTAAAACAGGAAAAGGGATTGCTATTTTATTAACTTCCTGAAAGATTATGTAGTTGAATTTCTGAACTGGGGAATATTGAGATCATGTATGGAAGTGAATGTTTTCTTATCACAGAACAACCGAAGAACATCATCCATATGTCCTGAAAAAAAAGTAAAAGAGGGTATCGGATACCTATAACTGAACTGGTTACAATGGAAACAAAAATACTATGGCTGGTTTTTAATTGAAAATCTATTTCCTTGTTACCTTAAAGAATTTTTAAATAAATAAAACAAAGTGATTATTTTTAGTGTAATTCTTTAAATTATCCTGTGTCCTTAAAATGAAGCAGACACACACCATGGGCAGAAAATAAAAGCAATGTTTTGTATGTTTTTATAGATGGAGTCATTCCATGTAGTAGTATGTAATATTTTTATTAGAAGCGCATTATGAATGAATTATCAAATAAAGTATAGCTGTCATTTGTATCTATTTAATTTAGATAAGGTGAACATTAGACTCCATAGCATGTAGGTTTACTTACTGTATGGGACAATGTTAAGATCATATGTAAGAGATCTGTGGGTGAGCAGAGAGAAATTTCTGCCTGGAGCCCAGAAGATGGAGACTCACTCTGATCTTAATCTGCTGACCTGCTGAGTGATCTTGATCAGTGTTCATATTATACATGTGCAGCTAAGATTGTGAAGACTGTGCAGCTATTAAATGCATTACTTTTATAACTTAATGGGACAAAGATTAACAGCAGCATTGAGCACTAATTTAATATAACAGATTCACTAAGTGTAATTTTAGCAGTTGAAGACAAACCTCTCTAATAATTGAGGTGGGGAGTGGAGACATCATTTATTATTCTGATACTCAAGTGAGGTCAGTACGTTAAACTGTATAAAACTTTTGCTTTTCAAATATTATCTTTTTTTCCCCTATTTTGAGGTCAACTGAAACTGGTCATTTTATCATGGTTTTCCTGGTTAATGTGATTTATATAATAGATACCTCATTTCCTGTTGTCGACTAGGAAATAGACCAGAAGAAAGAACTCTAGAGGAAGTAAAATAATAGCAATCACAGTACTTTCACTGAAAACGTCTCTGCTTCATGGAAGACTTTTTTAAAAATTTGACAGATGGAAAAAAATTGGTAAATATTCTTAATGTATATACCTACATTAAGTGGTTATCTAGTGTATAAGATGTCTAGTACCTTATTTGTGGAAAGATGTAAAACTTAAACTGGCTTTCATAGGCAGATAATTGAGTCAAATTCTAAATTATTCAGGATTATGGGAATACCAGGATTTTGGCTCTTGAGTTTGTTTCTTGTTTGGCTGTTTTCCTGAGTAAGTGTAGGCTCTTTAGGCCCCAAATGATATAACTGATCTTGTTAAAATTATATTGTTTTTGGGGCGCCTGGGTGGCTCAGTGGGTTAAGCCGCTGCCTTCGGCTCAGGTCATGATCCCAGGTCCTGGGTTCGAGCCCCGCATCGGGCTTTCTGCTCAGCAGGGAGCCTGCTTCCTCCTCTCTCTCTGCCTGCCTCTCTGCCTACTTGGGATTTCTCTCTGTCAAATAAATAAATAAAATCTTTAAAAAAAAAAAAAAAAAATTATATTGTTTTTAACTAAATGGCAGTTCCTAAAAGTGGACCTAAAATTTTAGATAGATTTGATTTACCATTTAAAGTGTATAGCAACATAATATTATTGGACAAATACCATTGCCTTCAGTTATCAAATTATGTGCTGAAATAGTGAAAATGAAGGTACATCCATGTAATATTCATGTATAATCACAGCACATATCAACAGTCAAAACCATCAGTACTTTCAGTACTTTTGACACTGGTAGTAAGGGTTTACCTTCTATTTTGATAGATTGAAGAGAATTTTTATCTCAAGAGCATTTGTTTATAAAGTTTTTTTTTTAACTTCTGACATGTATTATTTGATATAAGCCTTTCCTAACGGCGTTAAATAATAAGACAGTGTCTAAAGTCATAATGTGTTTTCTTTTTTTTTTTTCATAATGTATTTTCAATCAAATAGTACTCTCATTCCGATCGGATAGTTTTGAACAAATCTGCCAAAGCTACTCATGGGCTATTTTCACTACAGAACACTCTCTAGATAGCTGCAGATGGTGTGGAAAATTGATCTAAATGTGTTCTGCTCCAGGACACACTCCAGAAGTAGGCAGGAGGTGGGGAGGTTCTCTTGTTATTTTCCCTTTTTTTTTTTTCCTATAAATAAATTGCCAGTAAGTTCTGGTTAAATGACTTCTGTTCTCTGATACTTTTCAAGTTAACATTTCATTTCTAAGTGCCATTTTGTTCTTCTCTGTTCCATTAGAAATAAGTGAAGTCATAAAATGATAGAGCTGTGAGGAATCTTAAAGATCATATCCAGTTCAGCTGTCTCATTGCTGTCTTACTTTATAACTAAGAATTCATTTTCCCTCATCTCCTCCACTCCCACCTCAAATAGCATGCCTACTCCCCGCTCACCAGAAATGCGCTGTGGTAAAGAGGAAAAAGCAAAACCAAGTCAAGGGGAGCAAAGTGACTGTGGTTCAGAGAAAGAAGATCTAAATGTCATCTTGCTTGAAAAAGCAGTCATTTCTCTCAGGAAAATTTGCTGTGGGGGGACAGTCCTTACTACAGCAAGAGGTAGAAAGAGGCAGTCTAGTATCTTCTGTTAACTAACTCTACTCAGTGGTTCCTGACCTGACTTGGGTTTCAGGATGGCCTATACCTTCATTTTTCCTCAACAGAGTCAGGGAATTCTAGGAAGCAGATTGAAGTAGAGTAAGACTTGTTAAATCCCTTATAACAAATGCTCCAAGAAGCCCTAATCATCCCCTACTGAGCTGAAGCAGTAGGTCGCTGTTCACAACTAAGTAATTGCTGAGTGAGTAACTTGCCTTGGAGGCATCAGTAACTTATTCTCTCAACTTGGGAGTAGAGGTTTTTGAAGCAATTTTAGTCAGGTCCCATATTCATGTTGTGAGGTTTGGACTTTTAATTTGTTTTCTGTTGAGGGATGAACATGGCAAGAAGAGTCTAGGCAGAGAATAAGAAATATTTTTTGTCCTATACCTTCCTTTTGGAGTTGCTTCAATAACAACTTGCTCCTGCTCCACAGAGGAGCCAAACTAGAGAAAACAGATTTTTGGTTATATTCAAAGAAGTTACATTAGGAAAGATGTGAGGCTAGAATGCAAATTATATTTGAAGTTGTTTTTAAAAAGGGGGGGGGGGTGGTTAAAGGTTTAGCAATGAGTTCTTGACATTTTTTATTATTCAGTATTATAATATTCTATCTTTTATCTTGAATACAGTGAAATATTGTTTATTCTCAGGGCTTACTTAGCAAACAGAGGAGCAAGGTGGCCCAATCAGATCAAAGAAACCTCTAATGCGCTAATAATAAGCACCTTATCCTATTTGCACTTTCTCACTTCATTGTGGTTTTTTTTTAAGATTTATTTATTAATTTTAGAGAGAGAGCACAGAGAGGGGGGGAAGGGGCAGCGGGAAAGGGAGAGAAAAAAAATCCTCAGGCAGACTCCCTGCTGAGCATGGAGCCAGACTGGGAGCTCAGTCCCAGGACCCTAAGATCATGACCTGAGCCCAAATCAAAAGTCGGGTGCTCAATCTACTGAGACACCCAGGTGCCTTCTCTCTCATTTAATTTTATGCTCACAAGAATCTGCTCTGGTAGATAACATTTTACAAGTAAATAAATTGAGTCTTAGAAAAATCGAAAAATTTTTTGTAATCATGCTATTAATAGGACCAGAGGCAGAATTCAAACTTGGTTCTTATATCCCAATTTTTTATTTGTTTTTATATGTTGTCTCAGTACCGATTAAAAAAAAAAAAGAATAAACTTGGTTCTAAACAACAGTTCACAAAGAATATTTCTGTTGTCACAGAGCCCACTAGTCATTAAATCCACAGATAGCGGTGAATACTTATTAAGTACGTTATACCTTATGAGATACGAACAAGTACTTCTAAAATGTTCCCCCTCTTCTATTTTTAAAATTTGATTCTGTAGATACTTCTAAAGGTATATACATAATCTTAATTAATCACATTTATGTGTACTTTCTTTTCATAAAGCAGTACCTCCACTGTGAATTATTCATGCAACGTTTGGTCCCTGATTATGCACACACTGCCCTCAGTCATTCAGGAAGCTCAGGTAATGGAAATGTGTTTTAATGACAGCTTAAATCGGGGGGTCAGTATACTACAGCCGACCTGCCAAATCCAGCCCACCACCTGATTTTGTAAATAAAGTACTATTGGAACAAAAGCCACACTCAGCATTTGCATATTGTCTGTGGCTGCTTTTGTGCTATAACAGCAGAATCTATTAGTTACAACAGAGACGGAATGGCCTGCAAAGCCCAACATATTTACTGTCTCGCCCTTTATGGGAAAAGTTTGCTGACCCTTGGCCTAAACCAATATCATAGTATTTCTAATGTCAAAATATATTTTTGATATTTATCAAAATAATTTTGATAATTATGAATATAATATAAATATTATAAATAATATATAACATATATTACATATAAATACTATAAAATAAATAAAATACCCAGATATATAGCATATACATGTATCTTCACACACATATGTGTATCAACAAAGTATACATAAAAGAAAAATTATCTGGAAATTATCTGTTCTTATGTGGTATCTGTACCCCTATACTCCTTCACCTAACTACTTTGCCCCAGTTATTAAATACTAGTATTACATTCTTAATAATACATACCTAGAGGATACAATTGAGACTTAAAATTTATTTTATGAGTACTTATTCTTCCTATGAATAAGAACTTTTATTTTATGTATCTGTCACATTTTTGTATACTTGAGAGGGTCCAAGTTTCTTTCTTTTTTTTTTTTTTAAGATTTTATTTATTTGAGAGAGAGAGAGAGATAGCAAGAGAGAGCACAAGCAGGGAGGAGAGGAGAGTTGAGGTTTCTATTTGAATAGAATCATTCTCAGATTTTGGTGTGCCTCAGAATCACCTGGAATTTGACAGCACCACTCCCAGTGTGTCTGATTCAGTAGGTCTGGGATGGGGACTAATAATTGCATTTCTAACAAATATCCAGCTGATGATGATGCTGGTCTGGGAACCACACTCTGAGAATCACTGGAACAAACCTTGAAGACGGTTAAAAAAAACAAGGGGTAGCAGGGACCCATGAATGCATTCACTGAGACAGCCTGAGTCTTCTGAAAACTTAACCATACTTTCTAAGAGAGGGTCTGTGGCATTAAAAGGATTTGATAAGTAGGGATAAAAAAGCAAAATACAAAAATAGTATATACTGTAGAAATTTGTAATGGTATAGTCAACAAATGTAAGGTAACATCCAGGAAAAAAGTGTTAAGAATGGAAGAACTACTCTATATTATTTTTAATTGAAAGACCTACATTCACATACTGGCCTTTGTACTTACTGTTTGTGTGAACTTTGCTCCTTGGCTGTATCACTTAATCACACTGAACTTGGTTCATTTTTTTTAAAATATTATTAATTTATTTATTTATTTGAGAGAGAGAGAACATAAGCAGGAGGGGCAGAGGGAGAAAGAAACTCAAGTAGGCCATGCTAAGTATGGACCCCAGTGCGGGGCTTGATCTCACAACCCTGAGATCAGGACCTAAGCTGAAACCAAGAGTCAGACACTAACTGACTGCACCACCCAGGTGCCTGTGAACTTTAGTTCTTTGTGTACAAATGAAGAAAACAATGCCTATCTCACAGGAATTTTCTAAGGACTAACTTTAACTATATGAAAGCATCTTGTAAAGTTTATGCAAGTGTTATCTGGGGGTATGTGGTTTAAAATCTTGATTGGGGAAAGAAATAAAGAGCTTATCCAATAGGAAATGATCCCATCTTTAGAATAAAGGAAACCTTTAAAGTTTGTTAGAGGAAGACAATGATGAACCCTGACTTCACTGAGTTATTCATTTATTAGATTCGTTTGTTATGTATTTCATTTAAATTCTGACGTTAGGCATTCAAATTTCCATCAATTTGGACTGTTTGGACTTCTGAGATTTTCATTTGTCAAAACTGTTAGCTCATGGGTATTACTAACACAAATATTGATGTGTAGCTTTGGTCTGTTAGCTATCAATGGAAATCAGAAATCAATGAACTTAATAGCTGTTCATTACATATTTGATGCATTTGCAGGACTATGTTGAGTACTGTCAGTGAGTAATCAATTCAGTCAAAATCTATTACCAGATCACTGCCAGAAGTTTTTTATAATATACTGTTTTATTTATGACTTTATATAGCTACCACAGCACTTTTTTACGAAGCAGTCTTTTGTCTTATGGGACTCATACTGCTTATCATTTGTGGTCTCTTCACCCAGTTGGAAGCACCTACCAGCTAGGAGTTACCGTTCCTAGAGTAGCCCTCTCTTGGTGTAAGTAGGGCTGTAGCTCTCAGACAAGCTTCTGCCCTAGCATTAATTCCATCTAGTCCATTCACTCAGCCAGTTTATACTTCAGGAATTTCTCCTGTGTGCTAAGTACAATGGGAGTACATATATCTGGGCTTTTTTGTAGCATATCAGCTATTAGGGGGAGGAATACATTAAACTATAATATAAGGAGAATAAAATAAATGCCATGCTGGGGGGTTCCAGAACCAGTAAACTCTAATCAGTAGGATTTGAGAAGACTTCATAGGGAGTGGCATTTGATCTGAATTTTGCAGAAGTAAAATTCACTTTGTGAAGACTAGAGTATAAGACAGCCTGAGGGAAGAACTTGAAAAGAAGTGTTACATGCTATAGAAGTTCAGAGAAGAGTTCCCAATCAGACTTACAGGTCTAGGGAAGATTTCTGGAGAAGGTAAATTGTAAGGGATTGAAGGTTAGGGAACAAGTAAGAGTGATCAAGGTGAAAGGAGGAAAGGATAGAAATGTACTAGAGAGAGGACACGACATTTGTGAAACCTAGAGATAAGGTGACATTGTTCCTCAAATAACTAAGAACTGAATGAAGTTTAGTATGGCTGATACCAAGTGATTCATGTAGGGAATTGATATTCTCCAAGTAGAGGCCTTACCAGGCAGATTTACAAACCCATCCGTGAGGCCCCTGAGTAGCTCAGTAGGTTAAGCATCCGACTCTTGATTTTGGCTCAGGTCATGATCTCAGGGTGGTGAGATCAAGCCCTGCATGGAGCACGCATGGAGTCTCCTTGAGATTTGCTCTCTCCCTCTGCCCTCCTCCCTTCACACTTGCTCACACTCTTTCTCTCAAATAAATTTTTTAAAAATACCTTTTTAAAATATTTTATTTATTTATTTGAGAGAGAGAGAGAGAGATAATGAGAGAGACCACGAGCAGGAGGGAAAAAGAGAAAGAGGTTGCCTGACATGGGGCTCCATTCCAGGGTCCTGGGATCATGACCTGAGCCGAAGGCTTAACTGACTGAGCCACCCAGGCATCCCAATAAATAAATAAAATCTTACAAAAAAAAAAAAAAAGGAAACAAGAATGTTCTGTGATCCCCCATCTAAAGTAACCTCCCTCAAACCCACAGTCATCATCCTCTTTCTCTGTTTCCCTTCATAGCCAGATTCCTTCTACCCTCATAGTTTCCACTACTTTACCTCTCATTCACTCTAAAAAATATACCAGCTTTACTGAAATATAATTCAGGTACCATGCAATTAATTCATTTAAAGGATATAATTCAGTAGCTATATAATTCAGTAGCTTAACCATTACCCAATTTTAAACCATTTTCAGCTTGTCAAAAAGAAACCCTGTACCCATTAGCAGTCACTCCTCATCTCATTCCCATCCCTAAGTCAAAGACAACCACTTGTTTACTTTCTACCTGTGTAATTTGCCTATGCTGGACATTATGTATAAATGAAGTCAATATAGGGTGTTTTGTGACTGGCTTCTTTCACTTAGCATATTTTCAAGATTCAGCCATGTTGTAGCATGTATCAGTTCTTCATCCCTTTTGTGGCTGAATAATATCCCATTGAATGAATTTACTACACTGCATTGATCTGTTAATTTAATGGACATTTGAGTTGTGTCTCCTTTTGCTTATTATGATTAAGGCTGCTGTGAACATTCATCTCTAAGTTTACGTGCAGTTGGATATATTTTCATTTCTCCTGAATATATACCTTAGAGTAGAATTGCTAGATTATGTGGTAACTCAATGTTTACCTCAATGTGAACTGCCAGACTCTTTTCTGTTTTAAATAGATCTACAGAGTATAATGCTAAGTGAAATAAGCCAGTCAGAGAAAAACAAATACCTTATGATTTCACTCATATGTGGAATTTAAGAAACAAAACAAACAAACAAAGTGGGGGAAAAGACAGAAACAAAACAAAATTTAAAAAAAAATTTAACTATAGAGAACAAACAGATGGTTACCAGAGGTATGGTGGGGGTGGCATGGGTGAAAGAGGTAAAAGGGATTAAAGTACACTTATCTTGATGGGCACTGAGTAATATATGGGAATCCTGAATCACTGTATTGTACACCTGAAACTGATACAACTCTTTATCAACTACACAGGAATTTTAAAAAAAAAAAAAGTTTTTTTTAAAGTGGCTGCACCATTTTATATTACCACCAGCAGTGTCTGAGGGTTCCAGTTTCTCCACATCCTCACCAACATGTGTTATTGTCTGTCTTTTTTATTATAGCAGTCCTAGTGGATATGAAGAGATATCTCAGATTTTTAATTTCCATTTCTCTGATGGCTAATGATAATGAACATATTTTTTTATGGACTTATGAGCATTTGTATATATTCTTTGAAAACAATGTTTGTCTATTCAGGTCCTTTGCCCGCTTTTTAATTGTGTTATTTGTCTTATTCTTACTTAGTGTAAGGGTTCTTTTTTTTTATTTTCTGGATATTGGCCTTTAATAGGTACATGACTTGCACATATTTTCTCCTATTTTGTTAATTGTCTCTTCACTTTCTTGATGGCGTTCTTGGAAGCACTGAAGTTTTTCTTTTTGATGAAGCACAGTTGATCTCCTTTATCTTATGTCACTTGTGTTTTTGGTGTCACATCTGAGAAGACTTTGCCTATCCCAGGGTCTCAAGGGCTTATATTTTACTCTAAGACCTTTACAGTTTTAGCTCTTACATGTAGCTCTGGGATCCATTTTGAGTTCATTTTTGTGTGGGTGTGAGGAAAGAGTTCAACTTCATTCTTTTGTGTGTGCTTATCCCATTGTCCCAGTACCATTTGTTGAGCTCATGCACTTTTTTTTTAAATTTTTATTATTAACATATAATGTATTATTTGCCCCAGGGATACAGGTCTGTGAATCATCAGGCTTACACATTTCACAGCACTCACCATAGCACATACCTTCCCTGATGTCCATAACCCAACCACCCTCTCCCCACTCCCCCCAGAGTTCATTCACTTTTAAACTATTTTTATTAAGTATGAAATAGATTCAGGGACGCCTGGGTGGCTCATTCAGTCAAGCGTTTGCCTTTGACTCAGGTCATGATCCCAGGGTTCTGGGATCAAGTCCCAAATCGGCCTCCTTGCTCAGCAGGAATCTGCTTCTCCTTCTGCCTGCCGCTCCCTCTGCTTGTGCTCTGTCCCTCTCTCTCTCTCTCTCCCTGATAAATAAAAAAATATGAAAAAAATTCAAAGGCCTATTTATATTATATATGAAAGGTATAAAACAGCAGTAACACAGACACCTGCAGACATCTCCCAACCAGAAATACAGTGGAGCCCCTTCTTGCAATGTTCTCCAATCTTACCTATCCTGAATTTTGTGCCTGTTATTCTCTTGCTATTCTGCGTGTATCTACCTTTGTGTGTATTCCCAATAATAAAACAGTTTTAGATGCTTTTAGCTTTTTATAAGCGAAAAAATAGTGTGTGATTTTTTTATGACTTGCTTTCTTTTTCTGTTGAACATTATTATACACATCCTTATGCTTATAGTTGTAATATTCATTTTAACTGTTGGAAACTATTCTGTTTTACAAATACACCCAAATGTATTCATTCTCCTGTTGGTAGACATTTGGATTATTTCAGATTTTTTGCAGTCACAAACATTGCTGATAGAAACATTCTAGTTCCTCTGTCCTGGTGCTCATGTGCAAGACTTTTTCTAGGGCATGTGTGTGTCTAGAACTTCTGAGATAGAAGGTAGACACATTTTCAATTCTACCAGAGTGCCCAGTTGGTACCAAAGGGGCTGGGGCCAGTCTGTACTCACAAAAGTATCATATGGCATTTCTGATCACTTTACATCCTTGTTAAACTTGGTATTTACAGGCTTCTTTATTTTTGCCAATGTGTGGTCTTATTGCCACAATGGTAATTTTACAGTTACAGTGGTAACTGTAAAATGGTGTCTAATCTTGGTTTGAATGAGCATTTCCAAGATTACCAATGGAATTGAGTTTCTTCTAAAGTATGTGTTGGTCATTGGTATTTCTTCATCTGTAACATGCCTGTTCAGGTTCTTAATGCATTTTTCTATTGGTTTCAGCATTTTCAAAATTTTTGTCAACAATTGTGTTGTAGATATCTTCTCTCAGTAGGTCTTAGTTTTTATGTATTTGAGTTTATCAGTCCTTCCTTTTATGTTTTTTATTTTTTTATGTCCTATTCTATAAATTCTTCCCTAATTCAGGGTCTTACACATATTCTCCTATGCTGTCTTCTAAAAATTTTGTCTTTCATGGTTAAATTTTTAATCCACCAGGCATTGATTTTGGTATACAGTGCACTGTAGGGGGGTCCCAATTTTTCATATGTGGGTAACTATTATTCCAACATCATTTATTGAATATGCTTTCTTTTTCCCTGCTGAACTGTGATGCCAGCACCTTCATCACCCAAGCTTCTCAATATGTGTAGAATATTTCTGGCCTCTCTGTCTTGCTGTATGTACTGCTTGATCAAATTAATTATCCCTACACTAAGAGTGTTATGTGTTAATTACTAGCTTTATAATAAGTCATGATATCTGGTAAGACAAGTGTCCCAGCTCATTTTTCTCCATATGAATATTTTGGTTATTTTTAATCTTTACTTTTCCATATATATTTGATAATGAATTTTTTGAGATTCACTAAATTGATAAATGAATAGACTGACCATTTGATATGCTGGGATTTTTATTGAAATTATGTTGAATCCATAGATTTGGTAAGAAATGATATCTTTATGATATTCTATCTTCTTTTTTTTATTTTATTATTATTTTTTTATTTTTTATAAACATCTAAGATATTTTTATCCCCAGGGGTATAGGTCTATGAATCGCCAGGCTTACACACTTCACAGCACTCACCATAGCACATACCCTCCCCAATGTCCATAACCCCACCCCCCCCTCCCGCCAGCAAACCTCAGTTTGTTTTGTGAGATTAAGAGTCACTTATGGTTTGTCTCCCTCCCAATCCCATCTTGTTTCATTTACTCTTCTCCTACCCCCTTAACCTCCCATGTTGCATCTCCACTCCCTCATATCAGGGACATCATATGATAGTTGTCTTTCTCCGACTGACTTATTTCGCTAAGCATGATACCCTCTAGTTCCATCCACATCGTCGCAAATAGCAAGATTTCATTTCTTTTGATGGCTGCATAGTATTCCATTGTGTATATATACCACATCTTTTTTTTTTTTAAGATTCTATTTATCCACTTGATAGAGAGAGAAATCACAAGTAGACACAGAGGCAGGCAGAGAGAGAGGGGGAAGCAGGCTCCCTGCTGAGCATAGAGCCCGATGCGGGGCTTGATCCCAGGACCCTGAGATCATGACCCGAGCCGAAGGCAGAGGCTCAACCCACTGAGCCACCAGGTGCCCCTATACCACATCTTCTTTATCCATTCATCTGTTGATTGACACCTAGGTTCTTTCCATAGTTTGGCTATTGTAGACATTGCTGCTATAAAAATTTGGGTGCACGTGCCCCTTCGGATCACTACATTTGTATCTTTAGGGTAAATATCCAGTAGTGCAATTGCTGGGTCATAGGGTAGTTCTATTTTCAACATTTTGAGGAACCTCCATGCTGTTTTCCATAGTGGTTGTACCAGCTTGCATTCCCACCAACAGTGTAGGAGGGTTCCCCTTTCTCCACATCCTTGCCAGCATCTGTCATTTCCTGACTTAATAATTTTAGCCATTCTGACTGGTGTGAGGTGATATCTCATTGTGGTTTTGATTTGTATTTCTCTGATACCGAGTGATGTGGAGCATTTTTTCATGTGTCTGTTGGCCATCTGGATGTCTTCTTTGCAGAAATGTCTGTTCATGTCTTCTGCCCATTTCTTGATTAGATTATTTGTTCTTTGGGTGTTGAGTTTGCTAAGTTCTTTATAGATTTTGGACACTAGCCCTTTATCTGATAAGTCGTTTGCAAATATCTTCTCCCATTCTGTCAGTTGTCTTTTGGTTTTGTTCACTGTTTCCTTTTCTGTGCAAAAACTTTTGATCTTGATAAAATCCCAGTAGTTCATTTTTACCCCTTGCTTCCCTTGCCTTTGGCGATGTTCCTAAGAAGATGTTGCTGCGGCTGAGGTCGAAGAGGTTGCTGCCTGCGTTCTCCTCAAGGATTTTGATGGATTCCTTTCTCACATTGAGGTCCTTCATCCATTTTGAGTCTATTTTCGTGTGTGATGTAAGGAAGTGGTCCAATTTCATTTTTCTGCATGTGGCTGTCCAATTTTCCCAACACCATTTATTGAAGAGGCTGTCTTTTTTCCATTGGACATTCTTTCCTGCTTTGTCAAAGATTAGTTGACCATAGAGTTGAGGGTCTATTTCTGGGCTCTCTATTCTGTTCCATTGATCTATGTGTCTGTATTTGTGCCAGTACCATGCTGTCTTGATGATGACAGCTTTGTAATAGAGCTTGAAGTCCGGAATTGTGATGCCACCAACTTTGGCTTTCTTTTTCAGTATTCCGTTGGCTATTCAAGGTATTTTCTGGTTCCATATAAATTTTAGGATTATTTGTTCCATTTCTTTGGAAAAAATGGATGGTACTTTGATAGGAATTGCATTAAATGTGCAGATTGCTTTAGGTAGCATAGACATTTTCACAATATTTATTCTTCCAATCCAGGAGCATGGAACATTTTTCCATTTCTTTGTGTCTTCCTCAATTTCTTTCATGAGTATTTTATAGTTTTCTGTGTATAGATTCTTAGTCTCTTTGGTTAGGTTTATTCCTAGGTATCTTATAGTTTTGGGTGCAATTGTAAATGAGATTGACTCCTTAATTTCTCTTTCTTCTGTCTTGTTGTTGGTGTAGAGAAATGCAACTGATTTCTGTGCATTGATTTTATATCCTGACACTTTACTGAATTCCTGTACAAGTTCTAGCAGTTTTGGAGTGGAGTCTTTTGGGTTTTCCACATATAATATCATATCATCTGCAAAGAGTGATAGTTTGACTTCTTCTTTGCTGATTTGGATGCCTTTAATTTCCTTTTGTTGTCTGATTGCTGAGGCTAGGACTTCTAGTACTATGTTGAATAGCAGTGGTGATAACGGACATCCCTGCCGTGTTCCTGGCCTTAGCGGAAAAGCTTTCAGTTTTTCTCCATTGAGAATGATATTTGCGGTGGGTTTTTCATAGATGGCTTTGATAATATTGAGGTATGTGCCGTCTATCCCTACACTTTGAAGAGTTTTGATCAGGAAGGGATGCTGTACTTTGTCAAATGCTTTTTCAGCATCTATGGAGAGTATCATATGGTTCTTGTTCTTTCTTTTATTAATGTGTTGTATCACATTGATTGATTGGCTGATGTTGAACCAGCCTTGCAGCCCTGGAATAAATCCCACTTGGTCGTGGTGAATAATCCTTTTAATGTACTGTTGAATCCTATTGGCTAGTATTTTGGCGAGAATTTTTGCATCTGTGTTCATCAAGGATATTGGTCTGTACTTCTCTTTTTTGATGGGATCCTTGTCTGGTTTTGGGATCAAATTGATGCTGGCCTCATAAAATGAGTTTGGAAGTTTTCCTTCCATTTCTATTTTTTTGGAACACTTTCAGGAGAAGAGGAATTAGTTCTTCCTTAAATGTTTGGTAAATTCCCCCGGGAAGCCGTCTGGCCCTGGGCTTTTGTTTGTTTGGAGATTTTTGATGACTGTTTCAATCTCCTTACTGGTTATGGGTCTGTTCAGGCGTTCTATTTCTTCCTGGTTCAGTTGTGGTAGTTTATATGTCTCTAGGAATGCATCCATTTCTTCCAGAATGTCAAATTCGTTGGCATAGAGTTGCTCATAGTATTTTCTTATAATTGTCTGTATTTCTTTAGTGTTAGTTGTGATCTCTCCTCTTTCATTCATGATTTTATTTATTTGGGTCCTTTCTCTTTTCTTTTTGATAATTCTGGCCAGAATTCTTTCAAAGAACCAGCTCCTAGTTTCGTTGATTTGTTCTATTGTTTTTTTGGTTTCTATTTCATTGATTTCTGCTCTGATCTTTACGATTTCTCTTCTCCTGCTGGGTTTAGGGTTTCTTTCTTGTTCTTTCTCCAGCTCCTTTAGGTGTAGGGTTAGGTTGTATACCTGAGACCTTTCTTGTTTCTTGAGAAAGGCTTGTACCGCTATATATTTTCCTCTCAGGACTGCCTTTGTTGTGTCCCACAGATTTTGAACTGCTGTGTTTTCATTATCAGTTGTTTCCATAAATTTTTTCAATTCTTCTTTAATTTCCTGGTTGACCCTTTCATTCTTTAGAAGGATGCTGTTTAGTCTCCATGTATTTGGGTTCTTTCCAAATTTCCTCTTGTGATTGAGTTCTAGCTTCAGAGCATTGTGGTCTGAAAATAATGCAGGGAATGATCCCAATCTTTTGATACCAGTTGAGACCTGATTTAGGACCCAGGATGTGATCTATTCTGGAGAATGTTCCATGTGCACTAGAGAAGAATGTGTATTCTGTTGCTTTGGGATGAAATATTCTGAATATATCTGTGATGTCCATCTGATCCAGTGTGTCATTTAAAGCCTTTGTTTCCTTGTTCATCTTTTCCTTGGATGATCTGTCCATTTCAGTGAGGGGAGTGTTAAAGTCCCCTACTATTATTGTATTATTGTTGATGTGTTTCTTTGATTTTGTTGTTAATTGGTTTATATAGTTGGCTGCTCCCACGTTAGGGGCATAGATATTTAAAATTGTTAGATCTTCTTGTTGGACAGTTCCTTTGAGTATGATATAGTGTCCTTCCTCATCTCTTATTATAGTCTTTGGCTTAAAATCTAATTGATCTCATATAATGATTGCCACTCCTGCTTTCTTCTGATGTCCATTAGCATGGTAAATTCTTTTCCACCCCCTCACTTTAAATCTGGAGGTGTCTTCGGGTTTAAAATGAGTTTCTTGTAGGCAACATATAGATGGGTTTTGTTTTTTTTATCCATTCTGATACCCTGTGTCTTTTGATTGGGGCATTTAGCCTATTAACATTCAGGGTAACTATTGAGAGATATGAATTTAGTGCCATTTAATTGCCTCTAAGGTGACTGTTATTGTATATTGTCTCTGTTCCTTTCTGATCTACTACTTTTAGGGTCTCTCTTTGCTTAGAGGACCCCTTTCAATATTTCCTGTAGAGCTGGTTTGGTGTTTGCAAATTCTTTCAGTTTTTGTTTGTCCTGGAAGCTTTTAATCTCTCCTTCTATTTTCAATGGTAGCCTAGCTGGATATAGTATCCTTGGCTGCATGTTTTTCTCATTTAGTGCTCTGAATATATCATGCCAGTTCTTTCTGGCCTGCCAGGTCTCTGTGGATAAGTCTGTTGCCAATCTAATATTTTTACCATTGTATGTTACAGACTTATTTTCCTGGGCTGCTTTCAGGATTTTTCTCTTTGTCACTAAGACTTGTAAATTTTATTATTAGGTGACAGGGTGTGGACCTATTCTTATTGATGTTGAGGGGGGTTCTCTGAACCTTCTGGATTTTGATGCTTGTTCCCTTTGCCATATTGGGGAAATTCTCTCCAGTAATTCTCTCCAGTATACCTTCTGCTCTCTCCTCTCTTTCTTCTTCTTCTGGAATCCCAATTATTCTAATGTTGTTTTGTCTTATGGTGTCACTTATCTCTCGAATTCTCCCCTCGTGGTCCAGTAGCTGTTTGTCCCTCTTTTGCTCAGCTTCTTTATTCTCTGTCATTTGGTCTTCTATATCGCTAATTCTTTCTTCTGCCTCATTTATCCTAGCAGTGAGAGCCTCCATTTTTGATTGCACCTCATTAATAGCTTTTTTTATTTCAACTTGGTTAGATTTTAGTTCTTTTATTTCTCTGTAAAGGGCTTTTATATCTCCCAAGAGGGTTTCTCTAATATCTTCCATGGCTTTTTTTTTTTTTAATTTGACAGACAGAGACCACAAGTAGGCAGAGAGGCAGGCAGAGGGAGAGAGAGGAGAAAGCAGGCTCCCCGCCGAGCAGAGATCCCGATGCGGGGCCCAATCCCAGGACTCCGGGATCATGACCTGAGCCGAAGGCAGAGGCTTTAACCCACTGAGCCACCCAGGCGCCCCTTCCATGCCTTTTTCAAGCCCGGGTAGAACCTTGAGAATCGTCATTCTGAACTCTAGATCTGACATATTACCAATGTCTGTATTGATTAGGTCCCTAGCCTTCGGTATTGCCTCTTGTTCTTTTTTTTGTGGTGAATTTTTCTGCCTTGTCATTTTGTCCAGATAAGAGTATATGAAGGAGCAAGTAAAATACTAAAAGGGTGGCAACAACCCCAGGAAAATATGCTTTAACCAATCAGAAGAGATCCCAAATCGTGAGGGTGGAAAAGGGGATAAAAAGAGGTTCAGAATGGGGCGCCTGGGTGGCTCAGTGGGTTAAGCCGCTGCCTTCGGCTCAGGTCATGATCTCAGGGTCCTGGGATCGAGTCCCGCATCAGGCTCTCTGCTCAGCAGGGAGCCTGCTTCCCTCTCTCTCTCTCTCTCTCAGCCTGCCTCTCTGTCTACTTGTGATCTCTCTCTGTCAAATAAATAAATAAAATCTTTTAAAAAAAAAGGTTCAGAAAGAAAAAAAAAGAAAAGAAAAGAAACAATTAAAAAAAGAAAACGAATTAAAAAATATATATAAAAAAGAAAAATATAGGGGCACCTGGGTGGCTCAGTGGGTTGGGCCGCTGCCTTCGGCTCGGGTCATGATCCCAGGTCCTGGGTTCGGGCCCCACATCGGGCTTTCTGCTCAGCAGGGAGCCTGCTTCCTCCTCTCTCTCTGCTTGCCTCTCTGCCTACTTGTGATTTCTCTCTGTCAAATAAATAAATAAAATCTTTAAAAAAAAATAAAAAAGAAAAAAAAAAATATATATATATATATTAGATAAACTAGTTAAGAAACGTTAAAAAATAAAAGGGTAAATGTTAAAAAAATTTAGCAGAAGAAGAGAAGAAAATTGAAAAAGAAAAAAAAAATTAACTGCAAGACTAAAGAATCGTGGGGAGAAAGCCATGAGTTCCATGCTTTGCTTTCTCCTCTTCTCGAATTACGCTGCTCTCCTTGGTATTGAAACTGCACTCCTTGGTAGGTGAACTTGGTCCTGGCTGGATTTCTTGTTGATCTTGTGGGGGAGGGGGCTGTTGTAGTGATTCTCAAGTGTCTTTGCCCCAGGCGGAATTGCACCGCCCTTACCAGGGGCCGGCCACTCGGGTCTGCTTTCAGGAGCCCCTGCTCCCCGAGCGCCCTCTGCAGAGTTCTGGAGGACAGGAAAGAAAATGGCGGCCCCCCAGCATTGGGGCGGAGGAGCCGAGAGCCCGCGTCCCCACTCCCCAGCGTGTCCCCAGAGAACAGTGCCCAACCACTCCCATCTCCCTGGCCTCTGGCCACGCCCCAAGCCCACCAAGCCCGTGACCAGCTCAAGGCAGGAGAGCCCACTCCTCGGCCCTGCCTCCGCAGCCACACCCCCCGCCCCGCTCCACACCTGCAAGCTCTGCGACACCCAGACACCCCGGATCCCCCCCGCGACCCTGTGGGACTGAGGCCACACCGACCCCACGTGGGCCCCACCCTGGCCAAGCACTGGAGTGATCTCCCCCAGCGGAACAGACCCCCAAAAGTCCTGATTCCATGCTCCGCTGCTCTGCCGCTGCCAGGAGCCAGCCCCTCCCCCGCAGTCTATCTTCCCATCGCTTTGGATTCACTTCTCCGCCAGTCCCACCCCCCAGAAGGTGGTTGACCCTCTGCCTCTAGAATTGCTGCTCCTCCTCTCCTCGATCCCCTGCTGGACCTGCAGGTGTCCACAATCCCCAGATAAGCCATCTAGCTGATCTCCTGCCACCCAAAGCAGTCTCAGCCTGCTACCTCTCCGCCATCTTGACTCCTCCCCCCTAACATGCTACTTCTGTATCGATATTGTATCTTCTTATCTTTGAACATGGTATAGCCCTGCATGCTAACTCAGGTCATCTTTAGTGTCTGTTAGTCAACTTTCACAGTTTTGTCCCTAATGGACTAGTATATCGCTCTTTGGATTTATTCTTAGTTGTACATTATATTTTTATGCTATCAAAGTAGTATCTTTTTAAAAATTTTATTTTCTGTTCATGGCTGATGTGCAGAAGTGCAGTTAACTCTTAAATACTAGTTTTGTACTTAACTAATAAATTATCTGTAGATACTTCTGGGTTTTCTCTACGATCATTTTTTTTAATTTATTAATAGTCACTTTAATGTTTCTTCCATTCTAATTGTTATATCATTTGTTTCCTTGTTTTAATCTTATTGCACTGACTAGGACCACTAGTACATAATAGAAATGATGATAGCTAGAATGGTTATCCTGTTTGTGGACATAAGGATATGTTTTTTAACATTGTACCACTAAGTATGATACTAACCTTAACCTTTTTCAGTTTGGCTTGCTTTTGTAGGGGCAGGGGAGTAGGTTCCCTTACTCAGGCTAGAGATGTTTCCTTCCTTCCCCTGTTTGTTTCTGATCTCAAATAAATGTTGACTTTTTTTCTTTTTTTTTTTTAAGATTTTATTTATTTATTTGACTGATAGAGATCACAAGTAGGCAGAGAGGCAAGCAGAGAGAGAGAGAGGAGGAAGCAGACTCCCTACTGAGCAGAGAGTCCGATGCAGGACTCAATCCCAGGACCCTGAGATCATGACCTGAGCGGAAGGTGGAGGCTTTAACCCACTGAGCCACCCAGGTGCCCCTAAATGTTGACTTTTGTCAAAGGCTTTCATTTTTTAGTTTAGTTTTTCTCCTTTAATAAGACAATTTTATGAATTACACTAACATATCTTCTAATGCTGAACCAAATCTATGGTCCTAGAATTAATTCAACACGATTATGATGTATTATATTTTTTATTTTACATTCCTGGATTTCATTTGTTTAAATATGAATTATACATATATACATATGTATATTTGTGTACAACGTGTGTGTGTTTGTGTGTTTTATTGTTTTCACTCTTTTACTCTTTTTGCATCTGCGTTCATGATTTCTAGAATGTTTCCCTGTTTGTACCATTCTTAATTAGTTTTGAAAGCAAATTTGTGCTATCCTAATAAAATGAGTTAGGAAAATCAATTTGGGTGACATCAAATTATCTTGTCCTTGAAGGTTTGGTAGAATTTTGCTATAAAGCTTTCTGAACCTAGTGTTTATTAAGAAGTTTCTTGCAAGTTGTTCAATTTCCTTATGAGTTAGAGGACTACTACTAGGACTGTTTACTTTTGGTCTTTGCTGATTCCTTACCTCATGTGATCTCAACAATACATTTAATTTGATTTTTTAAAATATTCTGTCTAGTATTATTTGTTATTGTGTTCAGCACAAGTATCATTTAGAGAACCTTTATCCTCCATTATCTAGGAAGTAGGAGTTTTTATTTAAACATCGTCTTTCTCTAAGGTGATTTACCACATCACTTCACTAAAACTCCTTTTTTTTCAAAATACCAATACTCTCTAATTTGCCAAATCTAGCAGAATTTTTCTCATCTTCAACCTTGCAGCACATTCAATACAACTCACCATACTAGTCTTCTTGAAACATGTCCACTTTACTTTATATGGCATTATAATACTTACCTGGTTTCCTTGCCAATCCTGGCTAGCCCTGTCTCTTCTTCCCAATTTGCAAGTATTGGCATTCACTGGAATTTAGTTCTTTTCTCTCTATAACCTTTGTTCCTAGGTGAATTTGTCATTTTCCACTGGAGTAAGTGCTTGTATATGCTTGTTACTTCCAAATTTATATCTAAAGCCCAGACTTTCTCTTCTGAACTCCAAACTTGGAGACATTTTTTTTAACATACAAGCATATCAAACTTCATTATGTTTAAAACAACTCTCAGTTCCCACCTGATTGGGATAGTAATCAACTTTTGTCTAAATTCCCGTAATAGCCTCACAATTAACTCATTTCTCTATTGTCTCTTGATATACTAGAAAATGACTAGTCACTACTTTGGAACTGAGTGCTCTGGGAAGACCTCCTTGAAGACCTGGCATTTAAATTAAATCTGAACAAGAAGGGACTTGCTATAAAAAGAGAATTCTAGATGGAGGAAACAGCTTCTGTAAATATCCTAAGGCGAAAGTAAGTTTAGAATGCTTAAGAACCACAGTAAGGCCAGTGTGGCTAGGGCAAGGGTTAGAGATTTGGTTGAAGATCTTAGTAGGAGCCAAATTATGTAGGAACTTATAGGATTTTGTAAAGAAGAGTATGGGCTTTGAATTTTATTCTAAATGTTGTAGGAAGTCAATGAAAAGTGATAGTTTAAATTTAGAGAGTAAGAGAGAAAAATCAAGGTCTGGAGTTTGTAAAGATGTCAAGACTAGACATCTAAAGATTTGAGGGTCATTAGCATGTAAATTGTTTTTATAGCTATGGGTCACCTAGAGAGAAAATAAAGATAGAAAAGAGGAAGTGAGGGGTGCCTGGGTGGCTAAGTCAGTTAAGTGTCTGCCTTTGGCTCAGGTCATGATCCTAGGGTCCTGGGATCAAGCCCTGCACAGGGCTCTCTGCTCAGTGGAGAGCCTGCTTCTCCCTTTCCCTCTGCCTGCCTCTTTGCCTACTTGTGCTCTCTCTCCTTCTGTCAAATAAATAAATAAGATCCTTAAAAGAAAAGAAAAAAGAGGAAGTGGTCCAATCTGAACATTGGGGCACGGTAACATTTAGAGGAGCTAGTATAGGAAAATGAAGAATTGTGCCCAGTGAGGAGAAAGAAAATGAGGAGCATATGGTGTCATGGAAGCCAGATGAAAAATATATCAAGACTAAGGAAGTGGTTACTTAGATTGAATGATGGGTAGGAGTAGGAAATATAATCCTGCTCCTATAAGGGTCATCATTAAGTAGTTTCAAGGACAATAAAAAATTAGCTTTTAAGTACTATCTAGAGATTTTTGAGAGCAATAAACAAGTACCTGCCATTTTCCTAAAATTAAAGAGAGACTCTTTAAAGAGCTTCCTTACCCAATATAAGAAAACCACATTCTTTAGCTACAGTAGCCTCTCTGTGATCAGCTGACCATTCAAAAAATACCTCCTAGATTCCTTGTGAATGCTTAGTGTGATCCAAACACTATTCTTGTTAGACTTTCAGACATAACATTTGATTCCTTAATTCGTTTGGGCGTGACCCATTGCTATTTTGTAGCAAAATTTAAGGATAATTGATAACCTTTTGGACCAGATGAGATTTTCTTAGAGCTTACGGCTTTGTAACATGTCTAACTGGTTAGACATAAAGAATGTAGGAACAAGTAAACTTGGCTTGTTTAAAGGGACCTTTCTTCAGTTGTCTATTCTGAACAAAGACTTTTAACAGTGAGTGATAATTGTTTGAAGTAGTACTGGCTTTTGTAGAATGTTTACTAAAAAAGATTTTTTAGAAAGGGGATAGCAGGGAGATACTGAAACTTCGTAATCCATTTTCTGACTATGTTGGTCAATTAGCTTTCTGACGTGTTGGACAGTAATTGCTTCCAGGGACTGGTTTTACTGTCTGACTAATCACTGTCTCATTGCATCTGGATTATTGACCTCCTATGTCCATCTGGCTGCCAGAATCAAGCCATGAGTCAGCCTATAAAAACTCTTCTTGAAATGTTTTAAATTAATTGTAGATTCATAGTGGTTTCCTTTACAAAGGTTTATTTTTAGTACTAATATTGTTATATAATATCAGTTATGTGATTATTAAATGAGTTTAAGTAGGCCTGGAAGTGTTTATGCACGTATGTATATGTGTGTATATGTAAAGTTTATATTTTTACCCAGTCTTAGTGTTTATGAGTTCAAATTTTATTCTTTAATTTTTTACTTAAAGTTTACTTATATCCAAATAGTAATAGCCCCTGGTTATTCCAGTTTCAGATGCTACAAGTTGGGAAATATACCTTCTTAGGGTTATAAACATCTTAGGTTTATAAATTTCTCCACTTCTGTGGACCCATTATAGATTTTTCTGCTCAGATTGTGAGATACTATAGAATGATTGCCACTAACACTACCATCTCCCCTTTCCCAAAGATCAGAGATCTTTAAACATTCATCATATGTTGGTAGTTGTTGTTGTTGTAGTTCTTAGGGATTAAGAATTAAAATGTATAAAAAATAGGTTACTCAGAAATTATGTTCCTATAGTTGGAGATTTGTCCTAGAGCCACTGTCCTCCTAAACTGGGCTGTAATTGGAAGCTCTGCATACGAAGCTCAGAACTATTCTAAATATTCTCTCACTGTCTCCCTTCCCTTTCTTGTCCTTCCCCCTTTGCACACATCTTCAGAACCCCTTGTCTTACCTTACTCCCAAGGTTTAGCTTCCAAACAATCCTGATCTTCCCTTCAGTTCCTCATCTCCTGATTTTTCCTTTCTCCAAATTTATCAGTCCTGCAGGGCACTGTTCTCTTCTATGGAATGATAAACTCCTCTCTGCTAAAGTGTTTCTTCCACCCAGAGATCATGCTTGTACTTTAGTAGATACCATATCTTAATTTGGAAGAGAAGATGGAAATTTAATGGCAGCACTTGTTCAAGATAATATAGTTTGTTGTGAAGTTAGGTCTTGGAGTGCGGATTTTCAGTCACTTCACCTGAAAGTAGAGCTGGACTTGCCCATTATTTTGTAATTTGATAACTTAAAACATAGTGTTTTTCATGAGAAAGTACTATTAGAAGCAAATGAATGGTTAATACTAATATTACCTTGTTTCTATAGCTGATTTCTGTCATAGTCATGGAAGAATGGGCATATATATATACATATATATATATAAAATTTCCCATTTGTTAATTACTTTATTTCTTTGTTTATACTCTGCTCCTCATCAATCTGAATGGCTCTGTATAGGTCTTAATTTAATGTGGCAAATGTGGGAATTATGGTATGGTCTGCTTTATTGAAATCATAATGCATTAGAAACAGGTTAAAATATGGAAACTTTTTTCTATTTTTATTAAGGTTATGATCATTATTGATGTAAGATTTTCAACTTAAATATTTACTACCCTCTTTTTCTTTTTTTTTTTAAGATTTTATTTATTTATTTGACAGAGAGATCACAAGTAGGCAGAGAGGCAGAGAGAGAGGGGGAAGCAGGCTCCCTGCTGAGCAGAAAGCCCAATGTGGGGCTCGATCCCAGGACCCTGAGATCATGACCTGAGCAGAAGGCAGAGGCTTAACCCACTGAGCCACCCAGGCGCCCCACTACCCTCTTTTTCTTAAAGTACAGTTTAAAAAACCAAATCATTAGGCTATCTTACCAGCATATTTTAATTGGAAAAAATATACAGCTGTGCATATAAATCATAACTCAGACTTACTATCATATAATTATCATAACATTGTCAAGGAGATTTTTAAGCCTACCCAAAGTTAGCTACAATAAGTTAAACCAAATAAGAATAATATATATTTCTTTGTATGCAGCTTGACCAACTGTATTAGAACATACAGAAACATACCAGATTTAACTACAGTAATAAAGATTTATGATTACCTATAGTTAAATAATATAGATAATGTAGCATTTAGGGCTTTTCTTAAGTAAAAGCCAAGGATCTTACTTACATTTATTTGAAGGGCAAGACTGTAAGGAGAAGAAAGTATTTTCAAAATGATGGACCAAACAGAAAGATTATAATTACAGACATCAGAGTTCAGATAGGATGTGTAGGTATGTTGCTTCTTAAATGAAAGTTTGCAGAGTAGACATTATTCATCCATTTTATTTGGGTCTAGATGCCCCATTTCTCTTCCCTGAACCGGTAGAATTTCTCCAAGTAGTTCAGACTCTCTCGCCCTTGGTTCCTTACAAGTCCCTGAAACACTTGCCTCTTCTATTAGTCTGTCATTCTTTATTCTCCCTTCTGATTTTTCTCTCATCAGTTCCACCTGAATACATTTTCCAGGCCACATTCTTTAACTAAAAAACAAAATAAAAAACTTGACCATCAACATTTAGTCATTTAAACTATTTTCTTCTTATGTAGCAGCTCCTTTATAAGGTAACATGAATGTGGCTCAATTTTTTACTTTAAATCAGAAGAAATAAAAATTTAACTTGGCAGTACCTTTTGGTAATAAGTAACATTCTTACAACTTGATCCCAAAACTATTTTTAAATTTGATTTAAGTAATTGGCAGTTGTTTTCTTTTTTTATTTTAAGTTTTGTACCTAAAACTAATATTTGGAGTATCTAATTTTATTATAATCATTTGTATTTCAGCTTATTCCTGAAACTGAATTTCATTATATATTATATTTTGCATCCTAATGCTAAAATTCCACATAAAGTGTTAAGAGCAATGTTTTTTTTACTAAGAACCAATTTTATTTAAAATGCAAATAATGAGTAATAATTAAAGCAGTTTTTTGAAAGAACAAAGTCCTATGATTTACACTCCCTAATTTCAAGATTTACTATAAAATTATAGTAATGAAGACTCTGGGTTACTATAAAGATAGACATATAGATAAATGGAACAGACTAAAGAGACCAGAAATTAACCTTCACATATATGGCCAATTAATTTTCAACAGAACTACCAAGGCAATTCAGTGGGGAAAGGAAAATCTTTTTAATAAATGCTGCTGAAAACCTGGATATCCTTTTGGGGAAAAGAAACAATGACACTTATCTCATACCATACATAAGAATTAGCTTAAAATCGGGGCACCTGGGTGGCTCAGTGGGTTAAGCCTCTGCCTTCGGCTCAGGTCATGGTCTCGGGGTCCTGGAATCGAGCCCCACATCGGGTTCTCTGTTCGGTGGGGAGCCTACTTCCCCCTTTCTCTCTGCCTGCCTCTCTGCCTACTTGTGATCTCTCTCTCTGTCAAATAAATAAATAAAATCTTAAAAAAAAAAAAGAATTAGCTTAAAATGTATTATAGATCTAGAAGAAAGTATAGGAGAAAATCTTTGAAGCCTTGAGGTAGACAAATAATTGAAAGACACAAAAAGCACAAAATTTTAAAAATAATAAATTGGAATTTTTCTAATTAAAAACTTTTGTTCTTTAGGGTGCTGGGGTGGCTCAGTTGGTTGAGCATCGTCTCTTGATTTCAGCTCAGGTCATGATCTTTGGGTCCAGGGATTGAGCTAAATGTTGGGCTCTGTGCTCACTGTGGGCTCTGCTTGGGATTCTCTCTCTCCCCCTCTCTCTCTGACCCTCCTCCTGTTCATGTGCTCTCATGTGCGCTCTCTCTCTCTCTTTTTCAAATAAATAAATAAATAAATAAATAAAATCTTTAAAAAATAAAGTTTTACTCCATGGTAGACACCATAAAGAACAAAAAGGCAAGTCACAGAATGGAAGAAAATATTAGCGATATATATTGACAAAGGATGTATATTCAGTATAGATGAAGAATTCTTGTAACTCAATAATAAGAAAACAGACAACCTAGTTAAATAATGAACAAAAGATTTGAAACAATTTTAAAAAGAAATGAATGGTCAAGGCGCCTGGGTGGCTCAGTCGGTTATAGCATCTGCCTTCAGCTCAGATCATGATCTCTAGGTCCTGGGATTGAGCCCCACATTGGGCTTCCTACTCAGCGAGGGTCTGCTTCTCTCTCTCTCTCCCTCTCACTCTCTCCCTCTTTCCCTTCCCCTCCCCAGCTTTCGTTCTTTCTCTCTCTCAAATAAATCTTTAAAAAAAAAAGAAATGAGTGGCCGATAGTGTATTACAGAATGCTCAATATCATTAGTCATCAGAGAAATACAAACTTAACCATATAATTCAGCCATTACAGTATTATATATTTACCCAAGAGAAGCGAAAATATGCAGACTTTAAGTAAATGTTATAGTAACTTTAGTCTCAAAAGCCAGAAATTGGAAACAACCCAAATGCCTATCAACAGGTGAATGGATAAACAAATTGTGACTATTCATGTGATAGAATTCTACCAGTAATGAAAGGAACAAACCATAGATCTACCCCACAACACAGAGCTATACTGCAAAAAAACAAACTGAGTCAAAAACATCAGACATTAAAGAGTTTACCATTTGTATGAAATTCTAGAAAATGCAGACTAACCCATACTGGGTTTCTTTAAATGCAATGATTTTATATGCTGCACTTCATTAACATAGCAAAATACTCTGCTTTTAAGAAAAAGAAATTAATGGGGCACCTGGGTGGCTCAGTCGGTTAAGACTCTGCCTTTGGCTTAGGTCGTGATCTCAGGGTTCTGGGATCAGACCCCACATCAGGCTCTCTGCTCAGCGGGGAGCCTGCTTCCCCCTCTCTCTCTGTCTGCCTCTCTGCCTACTTGTGATCCTTCTCTCTCTCTCAAATAAATAAAGAAAAGAAAAGAAAAAGGAATTAATATCTTCTGCTGTTCACTACCATTCTCCCTACCTCATCTCTGTTTAAAGGATCAAAATTGAAAAAAAAAAAAATTGAGGGGCACTTGGGTGGCTCAGTCTGTTAAGCATCCAACTCTTGATTTCAGCTCAGGTCATGATCTTGGGGTTATGGAGTTGAACCCTGTGCCAGGCTCCATGTCAGCATAGAGCCTGCTTAAGATTTTTTCCTTCTCCCTCTGCCTGTCTCCCTCTTCTCTCTGTCTCTCTAAAATAAAATCTTTTTTTAAAAATATCAGAATTGTATATAAATTTGATAAGCATATAAAATAAGCATAAACAATCATAATGCCTCATCATGTAAAGGTTATCAGATTCAAAAGCTAAGGAGGCATCTGGTTCAATGAGAACCATATGGAATATGAAGTACAAAGACTTGGTTTCATATTCCACCTCTGCCTCTTTTGGTACCTCTTAAATGTTGAGAGTATCAAATGCTGTATTTGAAAAATGGGGATATTATTTATTACCAAAAATTATATCTGTTTCAGAATCAAAAAAGATGTCATTTCAACCAGAAATCTCCAGCACCTGCCAGATAAAGGCACTAAATACATACGGGTTGAATTGACGTCAATTTGTTTCTGAACCCCAGCATTTTTTCAATGTGTTAAGGAAATTAAGGCACATGGGGCCACCGACTATTTTCTATAAGCTTATGAAGCCTAATACAAAATGCTTATAAGAAGACATCTTAGAATTCACAGCTTTGTATTGACAACTTAAATGTCCAAATACAATATGTTAGTTACCTGTTTGCTTCTAAGATCATAAAGGAACAGATCACAAAACACTTGAGTTGAGGCTGTCCCGCTTTTCCTGGCAGAGCAAGTCCCTTGGTGGAACGAATCCCCGTCCTCGCAGAATTAAGCCCCACTGCTTCTAGTCCATGTATAACTTTCTATTAAAGATGAAATCAAACAAAGAACAAGCCGTGAGAGAAGACAGAAGATAATCTTATGTTAATGATTCAAAAAAACCCCTTTGTTTTGTTTTTGTTTTTGGTGGAAGATTTCTGAGTGCACTCTCTACTCCCTACCCCAGTACCCTGGTGTTAGTGGGAGGCAGCAGCTACGCAACTCTGAGAGGTGACTGGGCTGGCACCAACACCAGTGCTTCTGATATTTTCCCATTAAGTTTTCTTCTCCCAATAAGTTTTATTTCATTAATCTTAATGCCACATATGCATGCTTTCTCTAGCTAGTGGGTGGCCAGAACACAACAACTTGCAAAGGCTAAGGCATTACTGGGTTGATATAAGAGAGTTGCAGAGTTTTTGTTGGTCTTATTTACTTTTTTTTTTTTAATCTCCTCTGGACCTAGGAGTGAGTATAACCAGTGCTTTTTGGGGACCATAAGGGGAATACAACTTCTGACTTTCCCCAGATTAGTAGAAGGAGTAGATTGCCTCTGGGTTCAGTGTTTGTGTCTGGAAATCTATCCTTTTACTAGTGTCATCCTTATATCAACTGATGCATCTGCTTTGCAAAATAGAAGACTGTGGAGTTCTTAAATGCAATTGTAAACACACTTTTGGATAAATGGTTCTTTTAATCTTTGAGTGCTCTTCATTTTCATCTCATTCATTTCCAGGTTCCAACACAGTTTTCTTAAAAATAAGGATTTAAACATTAAACATTAACCCTAGGTAAAGAACTAAGGGGTTTTGGTATGCCATAGTTATTCTTTTTTTAGTAGTTGTTTGACCCTGAAATATGCATATAATAGTCAGCTGCTATTAATAGTCCTATCTCTCATTTGTTATAAAATTATAACTTTAATACAATGATGCATTACATTTTAATCATGTATTATTACATTTGAACCTGAACTACCATATGAATTTGTGAGATCTTATTTTGATATTAACATCTATATTTTATAAGGTATGTGGTGTGTGTGTATACATATATATGTTTGTTGTAGATACATTTAACTACATTTATATGTCCACAGAGATTTATATAGAGGCATTAAAAAAACAAACAGGCATAGTCAGTCCTGGGTGTTCATTATATATAAAGGTTATTGGGATGCAAAGATATAAAAGATAGAAGAACCTAGTAATTGCCTTTAAGATCAGAGCATAAAGCATTAGTTTGGATTTTACAAGGCCAGCCAGCAACAAAAGAGCAGTAATTTATGAGCTCAGCGTAAAAGAATAGCATAATTGCATTAAAAATTAATGCTAATGAACACTAAAATGGGGAAGGTGGTTATGATGAAAGTTTGTATTCATCTTCTCTGGTTTGAATGATGGCTAGTGGCTTGATTAATGGCTTAATTTCTATCAATTAGCGGGGAAAAATCTCCTGCGAGACAAGGGTAAATTGAGCATTGAATTACATATCTTGCTTTTGTGTGCTAAGAAAAAAGAGCTGCGTATCTCTGATATTAGCCACAGTGACAAATGTGGTGTGCCCCGTAATGTCTGCATTAGCTCTCCTGACAAGCAAGTTGTGTGTGGTTATGGGGTGTTTAGAGATGGCTGGCAGACAGCATTCACTGCAAGTTCCTTGGAAACAGACAACTCTTCCATCTCCAGAATTTTAATTAGAGTCAATAAGAATTTTAGAATGAAAATGGACAGCAAACAGCAACTTCACATTCTGTATTCTGCCCTCTTTATCTGGTATACCTTGAATTATATTCCTTTCTTCAGTCCTGTTAAAATAAGAAATCTCCAGTAGCTTTTAGCCTTGTTGGCATTATTATTTCTTACCACTGTGTTAAAGTAGATTTGACTACTCATGTTTGTTACACTTGAAAAAGCATAAGGCAATAGTCTATTTAGTAGGTTACACGGTGGTTATTGGTTTAGCCAAATGTACAGAAGCCGTTCTAGTTTTTTGCAACAACAGTTGCTACACAATAAATAAAGAACAGCTCTGAAGTGGTAATTTACTAGTCAGGTTGTTTTCAGGCTTAGGGGAAAGAATGCAGTTCTCTAAAAACTTATTTTTTAATATATTAACAAAGGTTTGGGGGATGTGACGTACATAATTCTTTCAATACTTTTTCAAATATGTAAGCTTCTAAAAATACTGTTTGCAACCTAGCTCAAGATAATGCCAGAAGACCAAGATAATATTTATGGCATCAAATAAAGCATTAAAATACAGAATAAGAACAATCCCAAGAACACTTATTATTTCTAGTAAATGGATGGGAAAGAGGGAAAAAATAATTTGTTTGGCAGGTGTGGGTAAAGAATTTATTTGACAAGGAATTAATGACTTGATCACAATGACTAGGTCCCCCATTTCTTTTTTTTTTTTTAAAGATTTTATTTATTTATTTGACAGAGAGAGATCACAAGTAGACGGAGAGGAAGGCATAGAGAGAGAGAGAGAGAGAGGGAAGCAGGCTTCTTGCTGAGCAGAGAGCCCGACGTGGGACTCGATCCCAGGACCCTGAGATCATGACCTGAGCCGAAGGCAGCAGCTTAACCCACTGAGCCACCCAGGCGCCCCAGGTCCCCCATTTCTATCACCAGCTAGTTATGTGACCTTGACCACGTTACTTCACCTTAGTTTCTCATCTGTACAATGAGAATAATAATAGTATTATCTCTCATGGTTATGCGAGTTAACAGAGGTAATCCATGTGTAGTGCTTTGTGTAGAGTGCCATAATGTAAGCTTCTGTTAGTGCTGGGATTTTACTCCTTCTACCAGAACAGCTCATCCGGCCTTTTCAACAACCATTTAAATGAAAAATTAGCCTTTGTGACCTTCCTCACTGGAAAGGCATTCTAGGATATTGACAGACACTTAAGTAAAATACATTTGCTTTATAAGCCCATTTCTTTATAACCACACAACTACTATTTTGGGGAGTTTGTGTTCCTAGACACCCTTAGGAAGAGACAGAGCCTTTCCCATCTCTTGAGATTGGAGGCTGAGGGCCATGTGTCCGGGGGAAACACTGCTCCCCCATTCAGCCTGCAGTGTTCAGTGAATCCGGGTGGATCCAGTGTCTTGGCAGCTGATAAAACTTCGGCCTTTTGTGCCTTCTCAAAGATGTGTGTAGCCCTGTCATCTCTTCCAGTCTTTCCCAGGCCTGCCACACCACAGGCGATGCCATGAGAGGTGTGAGCTAAAGCCAGTATTACCAGGCTGAAAAAAGGTTGCCAGCCTGAAACCATATGGCCAGAAATTGAAAAGTTTTTATGTAAACTTGTTAGGCAACTTCCATGTCTTTACTACTCTGACTAAATTAGCACTCAAGTACTATGTCTAGTCTGTCATTTATTAAGTGCTTTTAGTGTTTCCTCACCTTGGGCTAGCACACGTATCATCTACATTTTCTTTTTTTTTTTTTTTTTAAAGATTTTATTTATTTATTTGACAGAGAGATCACAAGCAGGCAGAGAGGCAGGCAGAGAGAGAGGAGGAAGCAGGCTCCCTGCTGAGCAGAGAGCCCGATGCGGGGCTCCATCCCAGGACTCCGAGATCATGACCTGAGCCGAAGGCAGCGGCTTAACCCACTGAGCCACCCAGGCGCCCCTCATCTCCTACATTTTCTTGCCTTCTTCCTTTACCTGCTTCTTCTCTCTGCTGGATTTACCATGTCAGAGAGGATTTCCCTGCTCATCCCATCTGAAATAGCTCCCTTTCTCCTTTCTAGCCCTCTATGCTGCTCTGTTTTTCTTGATATTATATTGTTTATGTGTTTATTACTTGTCTCTCCCATGAAGGTATAAGCTCCATGAGGAAGGAAACTCTTATTTGTTTCTAAACCCTTGTTTGTAGAACAATGCCTAGTGCATTGAATGTGCTCCAGTATCTGAAAGGAGGAAAGGAGAGTTAGGAAGGGAGGGAAGGAGAGAGTCAACCTCAGCTATTCCATGATGTTTATTCCCATTGCACAGAGAAGAACACTGAGACCATTACAACTTGAACCACTTGCCCAGGGTTACACAGTAAATAGCAGAGAGAGGGTTTAATCCAGATAATCTGAACCCAGAGCTATTAAAACTAACTGCTTAAAGACACTTAATTTTTTAAGTTACAAAACTTCTTATAAGTTGACATCCCCCCAAGAAGTTTTATTTTTTAATGGTTACTTTAACATCCTTTCAATTTTTCAACCAAAGTTTATTGACTGCTTACTAAGTAATAAAGCATACAACACTAAGTCCTGGAGTTGACACAGAAAGTTATGTTCCCTCCAGCTGGGGAAATGAAGCTTTCACTAATGAAGAGATTAGTATCAGTGCAAGGCAACATATGCTAAGAGGCAAATGAATTATGGAAGAGGCCCTTTTCTCACCAGTGGCAAGAGAAGGTAATAGGGAATATTGAGAAAAGGTGAGAGCATTTTAGGTGAGAGGAGCTAAATGAGGCATTCTGTGTGCATTTTGTTTTTAATAAAGCCTAGCTTGATACCCAGTTCACTTTCACTTATTAAAATGTTTCTCAGAAACTCTTCACTGGTACAGTCACATTAAAATTATTCCTGTTACTTAATTTGATACAGAAAGCAGTTTAATAAGATTAGTCTGTCTTGGGCCTTATCCAAGAAGGGTTATTAGAAGGCTTCAGGAGCCTCATTGACATATATAACCTGGCCCAGTATTAACAGCTTCCAGAAGAGCAATAGACCAGCCACTTTCTACTTAAAAAGTTTTCTCATCTTTCTAGTTATTTGTGGGTATCAGTTCTAGGAATTTTTGCCCAGGGATCTGGGTCCTATGAACAACCTTAAAATGTTCAGGTTAAATGAATTTCTAATATATGCTTTGCATATTTTATGAAAAAAAAAAACTTATTTAAAATGTACTGTTTTGAAGGGAAAAGAATGGCTACATTTTGTTAAAATTTGTGTTCATGAGAAATTGGTATAATAACTTTAGAATTTCAAGTAAGCTTACTGGCTTTTTCCAGGTAGGTTTTGTTTAGAGTTTACTGAATAACTACCTTTTTTTGTTTGTTTATTGGCCAAAGTCTGTTGTTTTCTTTTTTAAAAATTCTTACAACAGAACTTGAAAATGCTTTACATTTCAAAGACTGTTTTGCTTTCAGTATCGATATTTTACCATAAACGAATTTCATAGATGTGCCCATTCTTAGCTAAAATTTGAGTCAATTTAAACCGAAAATAAGATATTCTTTTGTGTTATTCATGTATTTATAGCAGTACTATTAGTATATAAATATTTTTTTTACTGGAAGAGTAGCATGAGTACCTCAGTAACTATGAAGTTAACTGACCCAAACTCTTTGTAACATAAAATGTATTTTAACTTTGGGGAAATTCATAAAATATTAATATTCAGAAGGAGTCAGTTGAAGATGAGATTTTCGTGTGTAAGGTATCTTTCATGGAACTCATGTTGGCTGCTATCCCATGATTACATCTTGAGTAATAGTGCCATCTGCTGTTCTCAGCCTAGCATTGCTGCCAGTTTAGAGAATGGTTTGTGTAATCTACAAATGGAGTATAGAGTAAAATTTTGCCTTTTCAGATAAAAGGTTATATTGGACCTTACCATCTTTACTCACTAATCTTAAATTTGTGTATCATTTGATAATATTTTTTCTAATTCTGTGAAAGTTGTGTCAAATTGTGTCAAATTGTCAAATATAACTTGAAGTGGTTGGTGAGCCTAATTTGTATAATATAACATCAACGTAACAAATAACATGTTTGATTTTAATTTTTTATCACAAAAGGAGCAAAATGATTTCCCGCGTGGTGAGTTAGTATTGATTGTTTTTAGTCTGTAGTGACTTTGCTTTCTGACTCCGGTGTTTTTTATTTTAATATGAAATATGTATCCCTTCTACTGAAATTTTACAAACTACCTATGAAAGTCATTTTATTTACCAGTAATGTGTTTATAAAATAGGATGAAATGCTAATAGATATCTTTCCTTCATGTTTACCATGTTAATGTCTAAAACATCCTGTAATTTTGATTCTCCCACTAACATTGTTCCTTATCTTTATTTTTACCTCACAGCTGGTGAATAAAGATACTTTATATGCTAGGCATTTATTCCAAGCATATAAATGATGAGTAGTTTTCATTCACATTTCTCCTGTTCTTAAAATTGGTAAAAAAATTTTCAGTGACAAATTGGTATGTAAAATTTAAGAACCTGAATTTAAAGCAATTTGTTGTATCTTATTGATGTGTTTTATTCCGCTTCCCAAAATGACAGGATTATATTCAAGACCTATATTTGCAGACATTGGTATTTAAATTTTGAGTATGAAGCCCTTTAATACATGTTTTATGGGGGCACTTGGGTGCCTCAGCGGGTTAGGCCTCTGCCTTCGGCTCAGGTCATGATCTCAGGGTCCTGGGATCGAGCCCCACATTGGGCTCTCTGCTCAGTGGAGAGCCTGCTTCTCCCTCTCCATCTCCCTCTGCCTGCCTCTCTGCCTGCTTGTGATCTCTGTCTCTCTGTCAAATAAAAAATAAAATATTAAAAAAAAAATGTTTTATGCCTGTTTTCAAACAGCATGAAGATTAGCTATTTACAAGACTAAAAATGTAACTCTCCCATGAATTTTTCAAATTTTAACTTAAATAACTCTCTCTTACTCTTTAATTTAAATATCACTGGTAAAATGGTTCCCACATTGAAAGGTAAAAGCTACATTGGTTTATTTTCATATTGTAAGTCAGGCAAACTGGTTTTCTCTTATCTGTCCTGTCACTTTGTTAGGCCTGAAGTGATCTTTAAAGAAACATAAAGATAACGTTCTGGTTTTCTCTAATCTTTTTCCTTCCTTCCTTTATAATTTCTCCAATGCTATTTTGTTAAACATACTGGCCCTTGGGCCAGCTTCTATGATAATACTTTTATTTGTATTAGGAGCTGGTTGTACGTCCATATTTGAAGCTGCAAACACTATAAGCTTTAGACATCAAGTACTATTTGTGAGCTCACCTCTGACTTTTAATACTAATGATGTGCTTTGTAAATCCAAATGAGAGAATATGTTAGAGAAAAAACCCAAGGCTTCAAATGGTTGATATATATGAGACATCATCCTGAAGTCTGAAATACTGTCTTTTGATTGGGAATTAACGATGGTGAAATAATAGTGAGATTAACTAAGACCTATACAAACAAGTGTATTTTCACATTGACAAATTAAAGTTGGATCACATGGAATGGTATCCATTATGACTTTTCTCTGCCATATTAACACTATTATATATGTAAGTAATAAAAATATCATCCACTGGAATATATATGTTCACATTAATAAATTAGCTGGGCAAAAAATCTCCTCATTTGATATGCTCAATTAGTACACTGCATAATTAAAATTCACAGGAGCTTTTATTCTAAAACGTGTGGAACTATTTGCTCAACCATGACACTGACAGTACTTTCTTTTATGTTGCAAATATAGTCTTCTTAAATTGGGAGTGTGGGCTCTAGCAGCTATTACTTCCAGACATTCCATGCATTATTTTTCACATGAGAAAGGACTGGTTAGAGCTGTCAGGGACACATTTCCAGAAGACTGTCTTTCCCTTAAATAAACTGGAGGTTGCATAAGTTTGTATAATTACAATTTACAATTGGACAAAAGTTGAAACAAAGATTTTTCATAAATAGTTAATTTTTATTGAAATTTTTAAACCAAATTTCTTTTCATACTCTTTGTAACACTTAGTATTTTATGTTTAGATCTGTAGGGATATAGAAATTACTTTGATGCAAACAACTACCTTATTGTCAAACCACTTTTTATGGTTGTTTCTTAGGATATAAATCTAGTTATTGTCCAGAAAGTCTAAAATCCCCCAAATTTTTAGGTGTTTGTTGAATATACAGTAGCTCCTAATTCAGCTATGTATTCATATCAGCTTAGAGCAAGAGTTTAAACAGAGTGTGTGAATCATAATGTTACATTTTTCCTGTGGAAAAAAGAAAAATATGAAACAATACATTTCTTAAAGCACTAATTGGAAGAGCAAAAGACTGAAAACAACTCAAATGACCACCAATAGGGCATTGGTAGGAAAAAAAAAAAATCATGAAACCATAAAACAGATAACTATACAGCTGTAAAATAGAATGGGAAAGTCTCTATACTAGGGTGGAATGATATTAAAGACATAATGTGTAGTATGTTAATTTTGTGTAAGAAAGAAGTGAATTTGTATACTTATATTTTCAGAAAGAAAAAAAAGGAAGGGTAAAAACCAAAATCTAATAAAACTGGTTACCTATGAATTGGGGGAAGACCTGAGAGAATGGGATAGGAAAGGAAACTTAGACTTCTCTGAATGATATTTTACATTTTGACTTTGGAATCATGTGTTTTATGCAACTAAAAAATAATATTAAAGACAAGAAATAACAAGTGTTGTCAAGGACATGGAGATAAAGGAACCCTTGTGTACTGTGGGAATGTTAGCTGGTGCAGCCACTCTGGAAAACAGAATGAAGTTCCTCAAAAAGTTAAAAATAGGGGCGCCTGAGTGGCTCAGTGGGTTAAGCCTCTGCCTTCAGCTCAGGTCATGATCTCAGGTCCTGGGATTGAGCCCCACATCAGGCTCTCTGCTTGGCAGGGAGCCTGCTTTCCCCCCTCTCTCTCTGCTTGCCTCTCTGCCTACTTGTGATCTCTGTCTGTCAAATAAATAAAATCTTTAAAAAAAAAAAAAAGTTAAAAATAGAAATACCGGGGCACCTGGGTGGCTCAGTGGGTTAAGCCGCTGCCTTCGGCTCAGGTCATGATCTCAGGGTCCTGGGATCGAGCCCCGCATCGGGCTCTCTGCTCAGCAGGGAGCCTGCTTCCTCTTCTCTCTCTGCCTGCCTCTCTGCCTGCTTGTGATCTCTCTCTCTGTCAAATAAATAAATAAAATCTTTAAAAAAAAAATAGAAATACCACATGGTCCAGTAATTCCATAATTCCACTACTAGACATTTACCCAAAGAAAACAAAAACACAAATTCAGAAAGATAATATGCACCCCTATGTCTTTTGCAGCATTATTTACAATAGCCAAGATATGGAAGCAACCTCAGTGTCCGTGGATAGGCAAATGGGCAGAGATGTGGGGTGTGTACACACATACACACAGACAGACTGGAATATTACACAGCCATTAAAAGGAAAAGAAATCTTGCCATTTGCAACAACATGGTTGGACCTAGAGGCTATTATGCTAAGTGAAATAAGTCAGAAAAAGGAAAATACCATATGATTTCACTTATATGTGGAATCTAAAAAAACAAAACAAGTGAATAACAAAAAGCAGATTCAGATTTGTATTCTACAAATACAGAGAATAAACTGGCAGTTGCCAGAGGGGAGAGAGGTTGGGATATGGGCAAAATGAGTGAAGGGAAAAAAGAGGTACAGGCTTCCAGTAATGGAATGAGTAAGTCTTGAGAACAAAAGGTATAGTATACAGAATATAATCAATGGTATCATGATAGTATTTTATTATGATAGTAGCTACACTTGTGGTGACCATAGTATATAACATATAATTACATCTAGTAGTATATAACATATAATAACATATGAATTACTATGTTGTATACCTGAAACTAATATAACATTATGTGTCAACTATACTCAAATAAAAAATACTAATATTGGGGTGCCTGGGTGGCTCAGTGGGTTAAGCCGCTGCCTTCGGCTTAGGTCATGATCTCAGGGTCCTGGGATCGAGTTCCGCATCGGGCTCTCTGCTGACAGGGAGCCTGCTTCCCTCTCTCTCTCTCTCTCTCTGCCTGCCTGCCTCTCTGTCTACTTGTGATCTCTCTCTGTCAAATAAATAATAAAATCCTAAAAAAAAAATACTAATATTAGGGAAGCCTGGGTGGCTCAATTGGTTAAGCATCTGCCTTCAGTTTGCCTGGGGTCGTGGGAATCATGTCCCACATCGGGCTCCGTGCTGAGTGGGGAGCCTGCTGCTCTCTCTCCCTGCACTTCCCCTTGCTTGTGCTCTCTCTCTCTGTCTTTCTCTCTGACATATAAATAAATTAAATATTTTAAAAATTTATTAACATTAATCACAAGAACAATAAAACAGAAAGCAAGACCTCCATCAAAAATGAATTAAAACAAATTGAACCTAGCTATATATCTTGTTGGTAGCCTAAGCACATGGAGAATTATTTCAGGTAACTCTTGAGTATACAGTTTTGACAGTTCATCAGTGGAATAATTCCTGACATCAAAAAGAATCATAAAGAAATTTTAAACTGTATTAATTCATCTTGTTAATAGTGATATTAATCTTTTTACTTTGAAACTAATATATACTCAACTCTCATATTAAGAGAAACAACTAAGAATGGCTCAGTGGGTTAAGTGTCTGCTTTCAGCTCAGGTCATGATCTCAGGGTCCCGGGATCGAGCCCCACATCAGGCTCTCTTCTCAGCGGGGAGCCTGCTTCCCCCTCTCTGCTTGCCTCTCTGCCTACTTATGATCTCCTTCTCTCTGTGACAAATCTTTAAAAAGAGAGAGAGAGAGAGAGAAACAACTAATACTTTTGATAATATCATTAAGACCTAAGTTGTTTTTAAAGATTTTATGTATTTATTTGACACAGAGAGAGATCACAAGTAGACAGAGCAGCAGGCAGAGAGAAGGGGAAGCAGGCTCCCCACTGAGCAGAGAGCCCGATACGGGACTCAATCAATCCCAGGACCCTGAGATCATGACCCAAGCTGAAGGCAGAGGCCCAACCCACTGACCCACCCAGGTGCCCCAAGATTTAAAAGTTTTATAGTGAGAGAAAAAACAAAGAAATATAAAATCAGAGACCTTAAAAGTCCTCTAATCTTTTTTTTAAGATATTTTTTATTTATTTGACAGAGAGAGAGAGGGAGAGAGAGGTCACAAGTAGGCAGAGAGGCAGGCAGAGAGAAAGGGGGAAGCAGGCTCCCTCCTGAGCAGAGAGCCCAATGCGGGGCTCGATCCCAGGACCCTGGGATCATGACCTGAGCCGAAGGCAGAGGCTTTAACCCACTGAGCCATCCAGGTGCCCCAAGACTTAAGAGTTTTAAAGTGAGAGAAAAGACAAAGAAATATAAAATCAGAGACCTTAAAAGTCCTCTAATCTTTAATTTGATTGCTAGTATCAGCATGAACTCCTATCACTTTTTTTTTTCTTAAAATATGCATTTCCTATCCTACCCACTGAAAAAGCTGAGAAGCAGTGACAATCCATGAACAGTGAACACCCCTGGTGCTCCAGTTACTGTCTTTAAATAAATATCATTCCCCACTCAAAGGAGTCCGAGCCCTTTGGAGAAATGGCTAAGTTGAGGTGTCGGGCAGGAACTGTGCAAGATGAGCCTAGAACATCTTGTCACCCCTTAACTATAAGCGGTCATATCGAAAGGATGCAGGACCAACCTCAGGAGGTCCCCACTGCCCAAAGGTAGAATAATTGGAGCAACAAAATATGAAAATGATTACATACAATAAAATATATTAAGCATATAAATATTCAAGAACTCATAATGCTTACCTCTGGATCACGATCGACAAGTAAAGGGGAAAATTAAACATTTATTCTACCTTTCCTGTACAAACTACCTCACAGTCAGTAAGAGAAGTTCTTCATAACAGAGGAATCAGAGCTAATAAATGCAGGGAGAATAACAGAATTAGAAAAATCACCCATTTTGCAACATCTCATGAAATGATGGCTCTAATCAACAAACATTAATGTCTGCTGAAAACGTTAAGTGAGAGGTTGATGAAGAACTTTATAATAGAGTCAGGCCGACATCACCTTGGACCCACTGATCAATCTTAACATCCTTAAAATTGGGAGAAACACATCCCAATACGGTGTAATGAGAATTACACAGCATCACCTATGATGTATCCTTGACCGAAAGAAATTGAACCTGAAGTAATCCAGCCTCTAGATCTAACTATTGGTTTACACGAAATTTGAGGAATAGAGGAACATGTTAAATTACATCATGAGAATAAAATCAGCCAGATCTAGAATGTAGAAAATTTTCAAATGTGAATAATCTATTCCCTTCAATATATAAATGGCAATGGAAGGGACAAACTGAAGACAGTCAGTCATTAAAAGGGATTTAAGATACTTAACAATGAGGTCTAAGGTGTGGACCTTGTTTGGATCCTGTTTCTTGTACTTGTAAAAAAACTACTTGTAAAAAAGACATTTTTTTTTTTTTTTGGACAATCAGTGAAAATTAAACATGAACTGTATAAGATGATATTAAGGCATTATTCATAATATTATCAGATGTGAAGATGGTATTGTAATTAATGGTATTGTAATTAATACTGTTTGGTTTTTTTAAGTCTTTATCTGAAATGCCTACTAAATATTTAGGGGTGATATAGCACGATGTCTGGGAGTTACTTTTGAGTACTCCAGGTCTACCCAAAAAAATGAAGTGAGGGGCAACTGGGTGGCTCATTGGTTAAGCCTCTGCCTTCAGCTCAGGTCATGATCCCAGAGTCCTGGGATCGAGCCCAATGTCATGCTCCCCACTCAGCGGAGCCTGCTTCTCCCTCTTCCTCCGCCTGGCTCTCTGTCTACTTGCGCTCGCTCTCTCTCTCTGTCAAATAAATAAAATCTTTTTTAAAAAAATGAAGTGAGGATGAATAAATATGAAGTAACAGAGTTCCTGACTATAGAAGCTGGGCTATAGGTGCAAATGGATTCATTGTGCTGCTAATTCCTTTTACATGTATTTCCATGATAATTTTTTTTTAATATTTAAGGCCCTCCCCCAAGATTAGCCCAGATTAGCTTGGATCATTATAGCATTGCCTTCTCAGCAATGTGTTATTAGGTTTTAGGTGAGAGCCTTGGTGTGTAGGAATGTGATATTTGCGGATCTCAAGAGGAAAATGGTTTTTTGTTAGAGCTTAACTATAACATCTTTTCATCCAGTTAAATTCCAGAAGTCATAAAAATTACTTCATAGAAAGAAAGAAGCTTGCTTAGAATAGTGTTGTTAACAAGCTTACACACCAAAATATACTGACATTATACCCCCCCCTTTTTTTTAGACCAAGCCACCCTGGTCGAACAAGTAAAAAGAGTAAAAGAAATTGAAGCCATTGAAAGTGATTCTTTTGTTCAGCAGACATTCAGATCAAGTAAAGAAGTCAAAAAGGTAAGTTTTCATCCAGACATTATGAATAAGCCTTTAGATTCCCACTGAGGAGATGCTTTATTAATGGATTTTACTTAAATGTAAGTGCTTCTTCTAACAGATAGATGAAGTAGGGTGAGCGAGTGTCAGCGTGTTATTGAGAGAGAGAGAATGAATCAGTGAGAAGCAGTTCAAGTTTAACTTGTAAAAATATATCTGATGCCATTTTTATTTTAAAATTCACTGAGAAGACAAAGTAAAATGTCAACAGTTCAAAGCAGTAATATGCATTTCATGAACATATAGTTTTCTTTTCAAGTGTCTGCATCGACTTTTTGAATTGACACTGCTAGAGAAAAGTTAGAAGAGAGCTTTAACCATCAGATTATTACCCAAATAGTAACACGTATCTACACTCTCAGCCCAGATGGGTATCACTTATTCAACTCCAGTAAAAGTTTTGATTGGCATTTTATTTCTGTTGAATATTGCATATATTCTTTCAATTATTATCAGGGCCGCCTTTAGGAATCTGTTCCTTTAGTCGGAAAAGGCATTCCACTGTAAGATGCATGTATTCTTTAATAACATACATGTAATGAAGACATGGTATTATTACCACTTATTCAAAAATATTCTGTATCTGTAAATATATTAATGACTGTAAAGTATCCTGCTGACAAATTTGTCATAATTCATCTAATTTTTTCCTCTGATACTAGATATTTAAGTAGTTGTAACCCTGAAGGTATGACATACATGTTTGTAAATATCCATTCTTATCCCCTTAAGATCAAGTTTTTCAAGATGGAGTTATCTGCTTAAGGTTAATATTATTTATTTTCACACATGTTCCCAAAGTCATCCTCCACACACACTGTCCCAATACAGATTCTGCCCACAAGTACAAGGAGATGTCTGCCTCTCACACCCTGGTTAACACCAAGTCCTTTTTCCCATTTACTGACCTGATAGATAGCCAGGTGAAAATTGACCTTCTGTTTTCCTATTAGCATTTCTTTTATTGCTAGTGACATGAACATCTTTTCAGTTACCATATACATTTTAAATCTTCCTGGAGAGGTGACTTGAGCATGTGCTGCGCGCCTGGGTACACAGCACCGGCCAGCCCTGGTTAGCCATGGTCCCTGCCTTCGTTTGCCGATTTCATTTGAACTTTCTATAGTGTACCAACACGACTCCTAAAAAAGGGTGGAACTGTAAAATGGACATCCATAAGTATAGTTGCTCATTTTATTTAATACCTTACTCTTGAATATCTTACATATTAAAAGGTCATTCATATGTCCTAAAAGAATTGTAATTTACTTTCCTAATATTTGTTTTCTGAGGTTCACCCTGACTTCCCAGGTCTCACTGGACTCACTGAAGATAAACAGCATTTTCTTTCTGTGGAAATACTTATTCCTCTCTAGTTAATACACCAGGTTTTCCACTAAACAACTTTTCCTCTTTTGATAGTAATTATTAATAATAAACTTTTTTGGGGGTGCCTGGGTGGCTCGGGTCAGTTAAGCGGCTGCTTCCAGCTCAAGTCATGATCTCAGTGCCCTGGGATCGAGTCCAGATCTGGCTCCTTGCTCAGCAAGGAGTCTGCTTCTCCCTCTACCCTTCCCCCCACCCCACTTGTAATCTCTCTCACACTCTCTCAAATAAATGAATTCTTTTTAAAAAATTATTAAACTTATTTTTAATTCAATTGTTTTCCCTCCAAGATACTGGCAGCTCTTCCAATAACTAGCAAAACCAGCAATGAACAAGGAAATTGATCAGAAGTGTACCTGATATAGAGGAAAGAGGGTGGAACTTAGGACTCAAGGGGATGTGAGTTTGAATTTTAACTTGCAAACTTCCTGCCATGATTTATGGTCTTTAGCAAGTTTCTCAACCTCTTCAGCCCTCAGTTTCCAAATTCATAAAATAGAACCAATAACACCTACTTTTTGGAGTTGTTGAGGAATAAATATAATGAGTATCAAATATCTAACATGGCTCTTGATCCAATAAATGCTTATTTTTAGATAACATACTCTAGCATCTAAATTGTTTTATATCTGTGCACATTCTGTAAATTAAGCATAGTGCTTAAAAACTTCTACTATAGGTTCTCATTCTGTCTTAAGTATCAACACCTTATCCCATTTACATTTTTTAATCTTCCCCTAGTTTCCATGCTCACCAGTAAGGCAGACCTGTTGTTGAAAAACACAGAAAATCTTTAGATCTGATTTTACCTTGAAAGTCTTTTGAAAGGTATAAACGTAATAATATCTGTATATTTCCATTACAGAATTAATAATGTTTTCACCTCACTGCAGCCACTAGAAGAGTTTTAAAAGATTATTTCCCATAACATCTGAAGGTTATTTATCTTAAGCTAACTGACTAAATCCAAGGGAAAAAGTCTTCTTCCTAAATCTCTAACAAAACCCAGTATAGTTAAATGGCTTTCCATGGGACCAGTATAAAGGAATTTCACCTATATATCTGAGCAAAAGGACCATCATTATTAATTATTTTAATAATTAGTTTCTGTTTTAGTTTTCATTGCCAAGTTGGAATTTTCTCTTACCTTCAATACAGTTTTTCTTGCACTTCTAATTCAGATGCCACCATAAGGGATAGGGAAGACTAAGATGAAATAGGGGCCTCCTGGGGCACCTGGGTGGCTCAGTTGGTTAAGCATCTGACTCTTCATTTCAGCTCAGGTCATGATCTCAGGGTCGTGAAATCAAGCCCCACATAGAGCTCCACGCTCATCAGGGAGTCTGAGATTCTCTCTCTTTCCCTCTGCCTCTCCCACCTTGCACGAGCTCTCACTCTCACTCTCTCTAAAATAAATAAATAAATTCTCTCAGTTTCAAAAGGAACATTCATGAATCTGTGTGAGAGCAACTCATCTACTGTTTCAGCTGTCTTTTAAAAGAGGTGCCCCTTAACAATAATTCACACAAAGAAATAAAATCAATTCTGGAAAGCCTTGAGCTGGCTAGTATGATGGAGAAGCAAAAGCAGCCTAGAAATACTAATGCAGCACTGTGAGCTGAGCCACTTAAAAATTTATTTAATTAAAATATTTTACCAACATCTTTATTTCTTTCCTCTAAAATTAAAACCAAATAAAAATAAATCTTGGGTTTAGCCGTTGGGAAGCAGTGGTCAAAAACATGAGATGTACGGTCAGACAGATGTGGGTTCAGGTCTGATTGTGCCATTGACTGACTGTGTGTCCTTAAACCACATGAGAACCCCATGGCTCTCTTATCTTAAAAGGAGGTAATAACCCTGGCAGAAGTTTTTATAAGGATGAGCAAGTTACTTTACATAAAACAGTTAGCCAAGTGCCTGACACTCAAGAAATAAAAGCTGTTATTATTCTTTCTCTCCCTGCTTCTGTTCCACCTCTTCCTCTTCCTGAATGCTGAGGGCTGCATTTGGCTATGGTGTTCTTTTTTTTTTTTTCCTTTTTAAGATTTTATTCATTTATTTGACAGACAGAGATCACAGTAGGCAGAGAGGCAGGCAGAGAGAGAGTGGGAGAAGCAGGCTCCCCGCTGAGCAGAGAGCCCGATGCGGGGCTTGATCCCAGGACCCTGGTATCATGACCTCAGCCAAAGGCAGAGGCTTTAACCCACTGAGACATCCAGGTGCCCCTGGCTATGGCATTCTTAAAAGGAATTGGAGATGCAAAGATTCTCATTTTGGTTGGGTCACAGCTTGTTTTATGTAATTTTTTATGGTTTATAGACCCTAAAATTCTCATTGGAGTCTTGGTGACCTATTGTATTACTAAGCAAATAATTAAAAAATTTACTTCACAGCTTACATAGTAGCTTACTGGTTCAGTGTACAGACAGAAGCTTCGGGCCAGTTTGTTTCAGCACAGCATTCAGAAACATTAAAACACTAACCAAATGATGTAAAACAATGTTGTAACATAGCCCCACCTTGTTTTTTATATTTAAATAATTTAAAGTGACTAAAATAATAATGGCTACCATTAATGCTAGACATTTAACATATTTATCTAAAATCCCAGTAACCTTTATTTAAAACTAAGCAAGCTAAGGCTCAACAAATTTTAGAACCCATGGTCAAGGGAGCCTGGGTGACTCAGTGGGTTGAGCCGCTGCCTTCAGCTCGGGTCATGATCTTGGGGTCCTGGGATCGAGTCCCGCATCGGGCTCTCTGCTCAGCGGAGAGCCTGCTTCCCTCTCTCTCTCTCTGACTGCCTCTCCATCTACTTGTGATCTCTCTCTGTCAAATAAATAAATAAAATTTAAAAAAAAAAAGAACCCATGGTCAAAGTACTAATAAATGACAAGAAAGAACATTCACACAAAATTGATTCAACCCCAGACCCCGTGTTTGTTTTTAGTCATTCGGTGTCTCTCATAATTGTGAACTCAATGCACGTTCCTATTGACGTATAAAGAAAGCATGCATTCACTAATGGGGGAATATGCTAAAAAAAAAAAAAGAAAAAAAAAGACAGGGGCGCCTGGGTGGCTCAGTGGGTTAAAGCCTCTGCCTTCAGCTCAGGTCATGATCCCGGAATCCTGGGATCCTGGGATTGAGCCCCGCATCTGGCTCTCTGCTCGGCAGGGAGCCTGCTTCCTCCTCTCTCTCCACCTGCCTCTCTGCCTCCTTGTGATCTCTGTCAAATAAATAAATAAAATCTTTAAAAAAAAAAAAAAGAGAGAGAGAGAAAATGGCATTTACCTTAGTGAATGTACAACAGTCTAAAGTATTAGCCATCCAACACTGGACTTTTGTTAGTCACTGCATTTCAAAATGATCAGAAAAGCAGTGATGGGCCAACAGTGAATAAATTTACACTCAACTGTAATATAAAACAGAAGGCCAATTTATTAGTTTAGAAAACGATATCCCTTTCCAGTTTCTAAAATGTCTGTGTCTGCAATATAAGGTAGCAATTCAGGATGCCCAAGAAGCTGAATTATTTATCAGGAGATTACTTAGCAAAGGGAGGTAAATTATCTTGAGGACCATTTCATCCAGATCATGGGGAGATAGGGGCTATCCCTGATGCATAGCAAAGACTAACTCTCTTGAGGACTAAGTTACTGATGACCCAGGTTTCAACATGTTTCTCTTCTGGACAGCTCTACGTACACTGGCATAAAGTTTGTATCCCTGAAAAAGGCTTCTCTATACTCACAACCCCTTCAACTGATAGTGTTCACCAGTGTGAATTCCACTAATTAAGCTAAGGAGCTGTTACCAGAAAGTGGCTATTACCAGCAACATTCTAGACATTGTGTCTCTGTCAACACATATCGATTTAACAGGTTAACTCTCTGCAATCATCTCTCTCTTGTGTGAGTAGATAATCTGATAGCCTCTGCTAGATCATCAGCTTCAGGAACCAAGATGCAGTTTGTTTCCAAACTGCTGTCACAGATAAGCTTATTGCCAGTTATTCAACCCTGAAATGCTTGTAGCTGGCAGATATCCACCTATGTTCAGAAAGAGAGTAAATAACCTTAAGCAGCAGTGTCTAACTTACTCTTTTTTCCTTGGAAGTCTGTTTTTGAAACAAGTTTTCCAGTCCAAACCACCAGGTGGCAGTGCTACTCAAAGCCAGATACTTGATAGTGGCTCTGTTGAGTTTTTTTTATAGTCAAAATTTCTCCAGCAGTTTTCCTCACTTAAAGAAGCAACTGATGATTCTTGTCATATATTTTTTAACTACCCATTTAAATAATAACTTCCATGCTCTGATCCTAATCTCTGAAAACTTTACCTGAAATGTGTATAAGCACTTCTGAAAGAAAATGTTAATGTACTGTAGGTAAAAACAGAATGAGATCGTTCACTGATATAATAGAATGTTGTACCTCTGCCACCTGAATATGTGCGATCCACATCTTTGACAACAAGAACAACAGCACTCTGCAATTCTTCGAGGCAGTTCGATACTGCCAGTCTAAGCCCCATCAAAGCACAGCTAAGACAGGCAGAATGACATGCTCCTCTATTCTCTGATTGCAGCATAGACTACCAAAAAAATGATGTCTGGACCTCATTAGATTAGCATACTTCCCACCTTTCCCTATTGCAGAGTGTTAGGCTTTACTGATCTACGTCCTTGGTTTTATAAAGGGTCAGTATAATATCACACAGGCCTATAGACCTTCTCGGCCCAGTATGTTGGAGACAGAAAAGTTTGACACCTGGTGATGGAGGTGGGGGGGGGGGGGGAGTACTGGCTTCAAAATACTAGAAGAAAACTGCCAGATATAACGGTTATGTCTTTAAGTATCTATATGTCCCTTGTTAAAATTTGCGATTGTCTTTATTTTGATATCTATTTGTTAGTAATCTGTAGGTTCCATTAGCAAAATGTAATCTCCATGTGGTACAGAGAACATACCTATTTTACTCTCCCTTGTGTACCCAGTGCTTAGCAGTTAGTAGCATTCAATAAATACTGAAAACATGGAATCCAGTTCTAAGATAAATCATTCTAAGAAAGGATTAACTAATTCATATAGATTTCATTTTCTAGGTGTTTTTTCCCAGTGACATCTGTTTTACCCTTCACTCAGAGAAGTGGATGTTCAGAAGTAGCTAAATTAAAAGAAAATGGTGGTTCAAAAACTACACATATAGAACCAGTGGGTGTAGAAAAAAGGTTGAGTGGTGGAATTAATCTCCCAGTCATCTTGGGTTATTTTAACTTCCGATTTCAGTTTCTCGTCTAGTCCATTTCATGTTATCCCTGCAGCCTCGCTGCTAGTTAGCCACTTTCCTGGCCTTTTCCTTTCTCAGATAGGGAGGCATGGGATTTAACCCAAGAGAGCGCAACATTGCTGGTGTCTTCCAGGCAGCAGCAATGATTTACCAGTCCTCATGTCTGCAGCTCTGAGCCCAGTGCCTGGCCCCTTGTATGGCCCCTGAATGATGGAATATCATTCAGCAATAAAATGGAATGATGTACTGATACATGCTTCAGCCTTTCAGGGGGGGGGGGGGGACCTTGAAAGCATGCTCAATGAAATAAGCCAGTCACAGAAAACAAAACAAACCAACAACAAAAAAAAATTACCTAATGTGGGGCACCTGGGTGGCTCAGTGGGTTAAAGCCTCTGCCTTCGGCTCAGGTCATGATCCCAGGGTTCTGGGATCGAGCCCCACATCAGGCTTTCTGCTCGGTGGGGATGCTGCTTCCTCCTCTCTCTCTGCCTGCCTCTCAGCCTGCTTGTGATCTCTGTTAAATAAATAAATAAAATCTTTTAAAAAAAATTACCTAATGTATGATCTTTTGTGTGAAGTGTCCAGAATAAGCAAATCCATAGTGACAGAAAATAGATGAGTGGTTGCGTAGGGATGGGGAGGCTGGGAGAAATGGGGATTAGCGAGTACTAATGGGTATGGGGTTTTGTGGGAGGAATATGAAAATGTTCTGAAGTTGCTTGTGGTGTTGGTTGCAAAACTCTTGTGGATATGCTGAAGGCTATATGAATTGTGATATGTGAATTATATTTCACTGAGGCTTTTATTTAAAAAGCAAAAACTAAACAAACTTTGAATTTGCTTTTCACCTCTAAAGAGACCAGATGAATGCTGGAGCTTTGTTGCTTGTTTTGACTAATAGAATTTAGATTTATGAAATATGTTTTTCTATAGATAGACTCATACATCCCAATTTCTCAAGAAAAATATGCTTATATAAAAAAATGATCAACATTATCTCCATATTTTTTGTATTTGTGGTCTTGTTTTAAGAATTGTTTCTTATTCAGTCACCCAGGGTCTTTTTATCTCAAAGAGACTAAATGAACAATTACTATTCAAAATAAAAAATATTGTTAAGGCAAATTTTAATTCATCTTGTGATCTAATTAATGAACTATTTCTGTATGATGTTTCAGTCCATGGAACCTGGTGAGGTGAAGCACACAACTGTGACATCAGGACCAGCAGGATCTTTTTATCTCAAAGAGACTAAATGAACAATTACTATTCAAAATAAAAAATATTGTTAAGGCAAATTTTAATTCATCTTGTGATCTAATTAATGAACTATTTCTGTATGATGTTTCAGTCCGTGGAACCTGGTGAGGTGAAGCACACACCTGTGACATCAGGACCAGCACCAGGAGCTGCTGACCCACCCAGTAGTGAGAAAGAAATAGATCCCAGCAGCATCCCCACAGCCATCAAGTACCAAGATGACAATTCTCTGGCCCATCCAAATGTAAGATCTTTAGATCAGAACAATGTCCACTGAAGTCTAGTTGACTGAAATGAGTTTAAACTGTTGTTATTTTGTGCTGGTGACAAGAAGCCTATTGGAAGCAATGGATTCATATGTTCCTGTTGGCTAGAAATAGGCAGCTGACCCCTGTCCCTTAGAGCAGTTACATGGATTTGAAGCCTGTATGAGCCAAATCATTTTGTCTGACTTTTAGAAATATTCTTTCTATGCTTAACAAAAATAAGCAAAAAAAAAAAAAAAAAAAAAAAGAAGTTTGGCTGTTTTTTAAATCTAGCATTAAAGATCTAAATCTGTCTGAGCTCTAGTTGGTTCATTGAATTGAGCCTGTCATCGACATATTTTGCTCTCTGCTCTGAAGTCGTGGCATTCCACTGTGTCTCTGAGAGAGTATGTAGGAAATAAACTTCACAAGGTGCACCATAAAATTGTTAACAGACAATGTTGATATTAGTCAGGACTTTCTGAACATTATTAATTCCAAATAGATTATCTTCAGTTGAGAAGTCACCAAAAGTTTAAACAGTATCCAAATCTTGTGCTAAAAGATGTATTCTGTAAAGGTAATTTATGTTGCATAAGGGCAAATCCAAATTATTGGCAAACAGTAACATTTTTTCTTTTTCTTTTTCTTATTTCAGTTATTTATTGAGAAAGCCGATGCTGAGGAAAAATGGTTCAAGAGATTAATTGCCCTCCGACAAGAAAGGCTAATGGGTAGTCCTGTGGCCTGAATAATATACATATGGTTGAATTAACAGTAACATTGGAAATTTAGGTTTTTAAATCCCAATATTAACTTTTTACTCTTAAAAAGCAGTTAGCTGATAATGTAAAAAGGTACTATTTCATTCATTTCTCATGTAGGCTTGAATATTTGCTGATTTGAACTTAGCCAAACATTGTGAATATTAAAACTAGTGTAAAATTTAACAACGCATGAAAATGTCATACTGTTAATAAAAATAACAGTGGTAAAATAAATGATACACAGTAGTATTTGAGTAAAATTGGAAAATATCAAGTCATCATTTAAAGACACAATTTTGATTAATCATGCATATGTAAGAATCAAACTATATGCTATCCATGTGAGATTTCATCTTCCATGTATTATGAAACCATTTTGAGTCTTTTTTTTCACCTTATTGTAAAAAGCAGAATAAAAAGCACTCCAAACAATCTAAGCAGAATGAGCATGTTAATCTTAAAGGAAAAACATATTTTTTAAAACATTTCTTGAAAATTAAATAAATTGAAAATTTATTACTTAGAGATCAGCATTTACTAAGTGTTCCTTTTAAAAATATTAGCAGATCCCGGCTCATTCTTCTAGAACTGTATGTTCATACTAGACCTCATCAGTTGACCAAATACCCATGATGGGGAAATCATTTCTGAGGAAACTGGTGAAAGCTCTCACTTCAGTCTTACTTACCCAACTGCTAGTCCCTACAGAGAAAGCCAGCTAATTGTAATTTTGATAAGGCTATCTGTCATTGTAGAATACCTTTCTCCAGTAGCTGAATGAAAATCAACCATGCTTTCCATACTAAACATGCCAGAGATGAGGATTTCTAGGCCTTGCAAAACTAGTTTTCAACAGCTGACATGAATATTTCCCTTCTATTTTGTTCTGTTGTCTGGTGTCACTTAATTTGGTCTCTGTGAAGACTGTGCCTCAGAATACAGTATAAACCTGAAAAGTTTGGGGGCGAGGATTACCAATATGTAGGACAATTTAAAGCCATCTTTGTTGTATTTCTGAAACTACTAAAACTCTAATTCCTATAAAAATTTTAAAAGTAGGGGTGCCTGCATGACTCAGTCAGTTAAGCATCTGCTTTCAACTCAAGTCATGATCCCAAGGTCTTGGGATCCGCGTCCTATATTAGCCTTCCTGTTCAGCCTCTCCCTCTCTTGCTCCCCCTGCTTGTGTCTCCTCTCTCCCTGTTAAACAAACAAACAAACAAACAAATAGATCTTTTAAAAAATAAATAAAGGGTGCCTGGGTGGCTCAGTTGGTTAAGCGTCTGCCTTCAGCTCAGGTCATGATCCTGGAGTCCCACATCAGGCTCCCTGCTCAATAGGAGCCTGCTTCTCCCTTTGCCCCTCCCGTCTCTCATGCTCTCTCTCTCTCTTTCTCTCTCCCAAATAGATAAATAAAATATTTAAATAAATAAATAGATTTTTAAAATATAAAGATCCCAGTTGCAAAAAGTATGGAAAATAAGCTGATGACAAAATACTTGTTTTATACAAATACTTGTATAAACATGGTTCACATTCTAAGTAGGTGCTAGTGGTCTTTTCTTCTCTTTTCTCTTCTTTTTTTAGCTGTAAGTGAAAGTGCCCAGCATAAACTCAGGTTCATGTGATCTTTAGTAAAGATACATACATTTTTAGTGACTAAAGGAGGGATTACAGTTTTTGAAATATTTTGTAGTTCATTCCTTGCATAACTTGTAAATGGTAAAAGGACTCTCACTCCTTTGGAAAGTATATTTTACAAGAATATGGGTTGTCATTTGGTCCACTAGTTTATTCTTCAGTGAACCTGGACTAGGCATTTTTTTCCAGTATGCCTAACGCTCCTTACTTATAACTAGTGAAAATATTGTGATCTGTGTTAATTATATTTAACACCAGTGTTCCTTTATGGCAAGTAGCCCAAACACAGAAGTTTAAATTACAGTTGATTTGTATTTTAAAGCTAAATTTTTCAAAGACATGGAGAATCAAGTTGTTTTTTAATTCACTAAACTTTAGTCCCTGCAGGAACTCAATGACTATTCTCCTCCTTCCTGATTTCCAGTATGATTCATTTTAATATATCATTAACTTCATTTACCTACATTCCTGTTGAAGACTACAATATTACCACATAAGCCAAATCAAATTTAATGAGAAAGGCTTCAGAGAACACTATCAAATATATCACCATACTCAAGCTAGGTGATGCATCCTGGCCTTCTTTAATATCCTAATGTAATGAGTCTATAAAACACAACAATCCCTTTCATGTCACTTGAGTAATGATAACAATTTGGACTTACATGAGACCTTGGTGTTTATTGAGACATTGATTTCATACAGAATGATGAGTGCTCGTAATATAAGTTGGGTTTTCATTTCTGACTACATTCTTTTTTTTTTTTTAAGATTTTATTTATTTATTTGACAGACAGAGATCACAAGTCGGCAGAGAGGCAGGCAGAGAGGGAGGAAGGGAAGCAGGCTCCCTGCCCAGCAGAGAGCCCGACGCGGGGCTCGATCCCTGGACCCTGAGACCATGACCTGAGCCGAAGGCAGAGGCTTCAACCCACTGAGCCACCCAGGCGCCCCATTTCTGACTACATTCTTAGGGAAAATGGAATAAGAGCATCACGTCATTACCCTGCTTCACTTTAGCATCCTCACCGATAACATGAGGATGCTAAGAGTGGACCTGCCTTCTTTGATTTTTCGGCAACATAACATAAAAGAATGCCCTTCATAGAAAAAGTTTTCTGTGTATGCCAAAATAACATTTTAGCATGCTAGCCAGCTTAAGGAAATATGGAACAGATAGTTGCATGGGTAATGGTGTGAAAAGCTGCACCCCAACATCGGTTACTCCTTATGTATGCGCTTGAAATGCCGTGGTCAGTGGACTCTATCCCACCTTTGTCCCCAGCTCTCCCTGATCTCCCTCCCTGCCAAGAACACAGGAAACCCTATTTGCTCTGCAGTTAATGACCTATACCATCTACTTACTTGAGGGATCTCAGGTTTTCTTTAGTCAAATTTGCCCACTTATTCGTTAATCTTTTTTTCAATACCTGTTTGTCCTGGGCACCATATGTGCAGTTGAGTACACACAGGTGAGTCTAGTGGGGATCCTGCCTCCAAAAGGTCTAGTTATGAAGCTCAGACATGTATATGACACAAGAAATATAATACTTAGTGGCAGAGCAGAAAACACAGTGGCAGTGAAAAAAGAAATTAGTCCAAGTTAGAAAATTAAAGAAGTCTTCATGAAAGAAATCACAACTGATGAAGACCTGAAGAAAGATGGCTCTGGAGCCACAAGGACTCCCAGCCAGCCAGCCACCTCCATCTTCCTAATAGTTGCCCTGGAAGGTTGGGAACTATCTAACCCATGGAAGTTCTAACCCAGGGAAGAATCCCTCTTGCAAAAGACCTAGGTGGCCCTGCCTCTCAATTTTATGAAAAATCCAGGCAAAATTTGAGGTTTCTGGTTACCCTTTGGCTTTCTCTGACCATTTCTACCTTTCAGTGGAGAATTGGATAAATAAGCCAAGCCTTCATTTGGCCACTGGTATCAACAGCCTTGTATCACTACCAAGATGACATGAGCCGAGACATGCAAAGAAAACTGAAAGGAGACTTCCAGTACCTCTGAGAGCATCATGTCTGGCAGTAAGGCCTTGCACAGCCATGTGGATCCCTCTGCATTCCCCCGATACGCTTTGTTTTTCCACTGTGTACTGTTATAGAAAGCATTATTTGGAACTAAAAGATAGAGTCTTGTCTGGTTAGATCCTACCCCAAATTTTCCTTTCATTTGGGGATCCAGTGAAAATCTTTAAGTGTACAAATAAGATAGTGATAAAAGCTGGAAACAGAACAAGACAGGTGACATTTTTGGTCACTGAACTATGGATAAATTGATCTGGAATTCTTGTACCCATGTTACTCCTTCCCCCATTTCCCTATTCCCAAATTCCTTTTGAGTATTACAGAAGGAATTTTATTTATTTAAGAATTATTTCTTCTAGAGAGAGCAGTGGAGAGAGGGAGAGAGAGTCTTAAGCAGACTTTGTGCTGAGCATGAAGACCCTGAGATCACGACCCTGAGCCAGAACCAAGAGTCGGATGCTTAACCAACTGTGCCACCCAGGTGCCCTGACAGAAGGAATTTTAAACAAGCTCTTGGCCATTACTCAATTGACATAGTACTCGAATTATTTAGACAGTGTTTAAATGCCATCCTTTAAATGTAAGCTTAACTCCTTGGAACTCCATTCTGGAATAATGAAAAAGCACATCATCTTCATAAGAAAATACTTGAGTCTTTACCACAGAACAGGAGTAAAAATAAAGGTAAGAAAGAACATTTTGTGAATTCTCTAATCATTTTCATCTTTTATTACAGGGGTGGACATTGGTCAATATATTTAACTGGTGGGTTTTTCTAAATCAAAACACTCTTATCCCTATTTCCAAGTTATTTTTGGCTATCATTGTACACCCAGGATCTAGCCCATTCCTGACACAAAGAAAGCTCTCAATAAATATTTTCCAGTGAAAGAAGAATGAATTTGCCCGTGTCAAATGAGCCATCTATTTAACAGTCTGGTTATTTAAATTAAGCTGTTTGGAGCCAGCACAAAAAATAAGTAGGTGTCTATGTGTATACCAAAAGAACTGACAGTAGAGTCTCAAGGAAATGCTTGCACACCCGTGTTCATAATGGCATTGTTCACAATAGCCAGAACATGGAAGCAACCCCAAGTGTCCATGGATGGATGAATGGAGAAGCAAAATGTGGCGTATGCACACAATGGAATATTATTCAGCCTTAAAGAGGAAGAAAATTCTAAGCAAAATAAGTCAGTCAAGGAAAGACAAATACCATATGGTCTCATTCATATGTGGAATTTAAGAAACAGAACAAATGAGCAAAGATTAAAAGAAGAGAAAGAGACAAACCAAGAAACAGACTCTTAACTATAGAAAACAATCTGATGGTTACCAGAGGGGAAAGAGTGAGGGGATGGGGATTAAGGAATGTACATGTGATAAGCACCAGCTGATATATGGAATTGCTGAATCACTATATTGTACACTTGAAACTAATATAACACTGTATGTTAACTAAAAAAGGAGGAAGGAAATTCTGCAATACACTACAACTTGGATGAACCTTGAGGACATTATGTTAAGTGAAGTAACCCAATCACAAAAAAGACACAAACTGTTAGGATTCCACTTATATGAGTTACTCAGATTAGTTAAAATCATAAAGACAGAAGGCATAACCATAGTTGCCCAGGCTGGGGGAGGGGGAAATGGGGGGTTACTGTTTAAGGGGTAAAGAGTCAGTTTCATAAGGTGAAAAGAGTTATGGGGATGGATGGTGGTGATGGTTTCACAATACTGTGAATCTATTTAAGAACCCTGAACTGTAGATATTAAATGGCTAAGATGGTAATTGCTATGTGTATTTTGCCACAATAAAAGAAAATCTATCCTAAGTAAATGTCATGGGTAAGTACAGAGTACATAGTGCCTTTCTGTTGTAATTGGGGCTACAACAGTGGGATGGAGTTAAAGCAAGGATCTTACTATTTCTACACTAGACCAGACTTTCTAGTGTAATTTTTTTATTACTGAAATAATATTTCAAGTGATGTGGATGTGGTCATTCAGGGTCCACCGCTGGCTCCTATGATTGCTGTCCTTGGGAGCTATAGGCCAGTGTTCAAGAAGTAAAGGCTACCAATATAGTAATACACCACTGTAAACTCAACAGTGTACCACTTTATTTTTAGATCTTGAGAAGGAATGGCAAAATGATCCTGTGACAACTCAGGATGATGAACTGAACTGACCCTCTTTTAGCATCTCGTAACTTGAGACTTGGGCTGAAATCCTACAGTGTAAGAAATGTAGTAGAGTGCAGACTCCCTTCCTAATCTTTTTAAAAATGAGCTGCCAAAATCCCATGTCTTACGTAAAGTCTGTAACTACAGTCTACCTGCGAATGACACAAGAATTATGTCATAAAATTAAAATGGAATTGAAAACATAAATAATTGAGAAATAAATATTTTCCAAATACCACCCCAATGGATGAATGACTAACTACTGTTAAAGATTCCCAGGTGTGTTTAAACAAATTCTGTAATTGGATTATTTATTTAGCACCATTGTAGCTTTTCTCTCCTCTCTTTCTGCTGTAGTACATCTAATTGGCCTGGAGAAGATAACGCATAACTGATTAATAGTTTGTAAAAATACTCTTTGCAAAATGCTGTGTATTTGAATCCCCTGCACTCTCAGTATGTGAGGTGAAAATGGAAGATCATCCAAAATGATCATCGCCCATAAATACAGTTTTCTCCAAGTTTAAAATATTTCATTAAAATTTGTGGACCTACATAGAGCATAATCAGCATCCTAAGTCCCATGTTACTTAACAGCTGTTCCACCAGAAACGCTTCCAGGCAAATAACCTATTCACATTAAGTGTTCCTACAACCACGCTTGTGTGGCAGAGGTCATGTGGGCTGCTTTCAGAAAAAGATGCTATGAGGCTTTTAACTTCCCTTCTCTATAATTAATAAGAGAATAACGGATGTGTTAGCATTCACCATAGCCTAGAAAATACCAGAGACTCCGTTTTTACTTGTTGTCCTAAACTTGAAATTCCAATTTCTAAGTATTCTCATCTTGCTATAATAACTGTGCAATGTAATTCCCAAGAGACATTGTTTGATTAATTTCTAAATCCGTTTGAAAGGCATTTAAACAGACCTTAAAGAGCTTTGAAAAAGTTATAAAAATATACTTTTTCTCTTGTTTTTTGAAAAGATAGCTTAAAATTCTCACAATCTATGAGAAAAATCTCTGTTCTGTTGCCAGCAAAGACAGCATAGCATTAAAATGTAATCAATCTAATGTTTAATGTCACTGGGAGATTTGAATATTGGACTCTAGTTCAAAAGCAGAATGTATATATTAGATGTGAATGGCCACTACTTTATTAAATTAATTCTGTTTCTAAGTACTTCAAAGTGTACTCAAACTTCATATATATGTTTTCTATAAATTATATAATTTAAATATGCCAGCTAGCAAATGGTCACATCTAATTTATCAAATGTGCTCATTTGCTAGCCTTGTATCAATACAAGCAACATCAGCCTGATAAAAGAATAACATAACGAAAATTATATCAAGAATTAGCATTTTTCTTAAGTGGTATCTTCAACATTTTTGTGACTTGAGATTTTCTTTCATTAATTTTTTTTAAAACAGGAAAGTCAAGTCATCCATAAGCAACCAATTTTTGTTACACTGCTGCTCTCTCTCCCTGCCAAGTGACCATTGTTAACAGTCCTTCCCAGCCCTGCCCTATGTTTAAACAAATACATCTCTGTAGAGATAGTGACATATGGGCTGTCTTTTCAGACCATGGAAACAGATTGGTCTGCAGTTAACTTTTTCCCTTGATATTATGCCTTGGATAACTTTCTGAAGCCATACATCTGTGTGCCTCATTCTTTCTGAATGGCTGCGTAGATTTCCTAAAAGTGAAACTGCTAAGCCATAGGGTATGTACCTTTTGTATTTATACTATAATAGCAACAGTAAATAAACTTTCAAATTAGATGATTTTATGCAAATTAAGATTGTTATCGCTCTCTTCTTCAAATCATTTAAGAACTAAAAACTCACGGGGCACCTGGGTGACTCTGTGGGTTAAAGCCTCTGCCTTCGGCTCAGGTCATGATCCCAGGGTCCTGGGATGGAGCCCTGCATGGGCTTTCTGCTCAGCGGGGAGCCTGCTTCCTCCTCTCTGTCTCTCTCTCTCTCTGCCTGCCTTTCTGCCTACTTTTGATCTCTGTCTGTCAAATAAATAAATAAATAAAGTCTTTAAATAAAAGAATTAAAAAGTCACTCTATAATTAGGATACATTTTATGCAGCTAATAATCTCCATATTCCCCCTAAAATCATTGGCCACAATGCTCCTGGAGGCAGACCTTAATAGACCGCAGTGCCTGGTTTCCCTTGCCCTCCAGCCTTTGGCTGGGTTCAGCCAATAGGAGGCACCGGCAGGAAGTCAAAGGAAGGAGCAGAGAGAATTGGGTATCTGTACCTTTGCTGGGCCCTGTTTCAATTGTGGCTGCTTTCCTAAGGTCACAGCTCTAGGAGGCCAGCCCCCTTCCCAAGGGTGCATCTCTCACCATGTTCTAGTAACAGCTCCTTCCTCCTGCCCCTTCAGACCTGGGGGCTGGAAGAGTTTCCTATAGCTTCTACTCCCTGACTGGGGCCCGTAACCCTGCCCACATCCCTGTTAATACCTTCATTAAACACTTTAGTGTATGTCCTCTGTTTCCTACTGACACCAAAGCTAATAAAATTATCTTCAAGGGCAGTGTATCAATTAGGATTAATTAAGTATATCTGTTCCATAAAATAGCATAACAACAATAGAAACAACAAACAATGACTTAAAGAGGAAAAATGTTTCTCTCTCAAAGAAAAGACATTTAAAGGTAGTTACGATGGATTCATATGTCAGAGACTTGGGCTCTTGGGTCAGTGGCTTCCACCACGCCTCAGGCTGACTGAGGCTGTAGCTAGCATTCTCACATTCCACATGCCCACATTCCAGGTGGCAGAAAGGATGTCCTCCCTGTCTTTTTTTTCATTTTTTTATTAACATATAATGTATTATTTGCCCCAGGGGTACAGGTCTGTGAATCATCAGGCTTACACGTTTCAGAGCACTCACCATATCACATACCATCCCCAATGGCCATAACCCAAGCATTCTGTCCCTACCCCCCTACCCCCAACAATCCTCAGTTTGTTTTGTGAGATTAAGAGTCTCTTATGGTTTGTTTCCTCCCTGCAAGTTTATATCACACCAACTGAAACTTAATCAAATGACTGCTCTCCTGTTGCAAGGAAGATTGAGAAATGAAGTATTGAATTGTTTTAGCTCGTCAGAGCAGAAAATACCCTGATAATTATGAATCAATCGTAATAAAAATATTTCCTTTAAAAATACAGTAAAATCCTGAAACAGACTTAACTATAGAAAAGAAATTAATGGTTACCAGAGGGGAGGTGGGTGGGGGTATGGGTGAAAAAGGTGATGGGGATTAAGGAGTGTCCTTGCCATGATAAGCACTGAGTAATATATGGAATTATTGAATCACTATATTGTATACCCACAACTAATACAACACTGTATGTTAACTATACTGGAATTAAAATTAAAACGTAATTAAAAATAAAGATATAGCTAGCAAAATCCCAAAGAAATCCAGCTACATAGCCCATCTACTCATTCAAATTTTCATTAATTCAGAAAACGATTTCGAGGAATACTGCTTGGAAGCACGTTCCCTTTCCCAGCCCTCCAAAGACGACTAGACACCCTTTTCATATAAACAGTAATAGTTTATATGTAAACATTTCAAACAACGCATGAGTGGCATTTAGGCCCTAAGAATTCCTAATCACTGTTGTTGTTTAGCTTTATTTCAGGCTAATACTAATCATTTAAGAGTAGTTCTCTGAGCCTGAATGTATCCCCTTTAAAGAAATGTGGCACGCATGTTTCAGCCCGACTTTATGTCGCACAGGTGTGATCTCTCGGGTGAGGATCCCAGGGAAAGGAGGCACCAAATCATCAATTTAAGTCAGGTGCGTACCCACCTGCTTTTACACTTAAGGAGTTTCCATGTCTTTATTCTACTTTTTCTCCTTTAAAGACCCTTTCATTCACCTTACATTGTAAGCACATGGAAAATGCTGAATTCAATTCTAATTCTGTATTTAGCAAGCAACCTTTGATCAATGGTTTCTGTCTTCACCAGCAGGGTCTTGTCAACAAGTATTTTAATTTGCCAGAGATTGAATTAACCAGGTTCATGATTGCATGTGAGTGAACCAATAAATTTGAATTTTTTAGCCTGCTCTTACTCCTGAGAAACCAAGAGAAATGAGGTAAGGTAAATGAGAGGTGAATTGTTGTTAGAAGAAATGATTGGTGTTTCTGTTAGAAGAAATGGTTGAAAAGAGGCCTCCTAATACTTATATCAAGGTAGCAGATCAGCTAGAAATTAGGGGCAGAAGCCCCAACTAGTGGTAGAGGTACATTTGCCTGGAGCATGCCCTTGCTTATATTTCTGGGAACCAAGGGAGCCAGCAGAAGGGGATGGGGTCCAATAAGAGAGAGAGATGAGAAGCCCAAATCCAACATGCAAGCCAGAGATAGCAGTAGGTAGTAGCATATTTCTTATACGCTGTGATAGCTTTAAAACATGTCTACAAATTCTTTGATACATTTCCCATGGAGAGGTGGGAGTGTAGGTCCCCTTCCTTGAATCTGGGTCAGTCTCAGTGATTTGCCTTTAACCAAAAGAATGCATCAGAAGTGGCCCAGCATAATTTCCAAAGCTGGTTCAGGAAAGGCCCATGCCTAATTCTCAGGATCCTCACCCTGGGAGCCTGGAGCAGCCATTAGGAGATGACCAACTACCCAGGAGCCGCCCTATTGTGAGAAAACCCAGGCAGCAGGGAGAGTCCACGTGTTGGTATTCTGCCTGAAAGTCCCATCTGAGGATCCAGCCAACACCCAGCATGTGAGTGAAGACATCTCCAACCTCTGAGTCCCCCTAGCTGAGGCCCAGAGATAAGCCATCACCATTTCCCTGTCTGAATTCCTCACCCATGGAATTTATGAGTGTCATAAAATGACTCTTTCGCACCACAAAGCTTGGGGGTGGTTTGTTGTACAGCAATAGTAGTCAGAACACCAACCCTATGGAATCACTGAAAATCTGGTTGAACCACACACCAGTAAACACCGATGTTTACCTGCAGGTCTGCGGGAAGCTGGCTGACTGCCGCTGTTGAGGCTGTGGGGATTGTGCTATGAGCGTGCGTTGTCTGCCCAATAGACTCCACTTCCTGAATCTCTGTTCCACCATCTAGTAAACAAGGTTGGGGGTGGGGGGGAGGGGCGCCTGGGTGGATCAGTCCATTCAGCGGGAGGACTCATGGTTTCAGCTCAGGTCATGATCTCAAGGTCATGGATTCTGCTTGAGAGTCTCTCCATTTCCCTTTGCCCCTCTCCTGCACTGTACACATGTGAGCCATTTCTCTCTCTCAATAAATAAATGAATACATACATACATAAATGTAAGAAAAAAAAAGGGTAATTCCCATCTTGCAGAATTCCTTGTTAGAAGAAATGACTGGTGTTTCTGTTAGAAGAAATGACTGAATTAGAGTTATGTATGTAAAACACCCAGCACAGGACCTACCGAGGAGCCAGAATCAATTAAAAAATAGTTGAGAATTGCAATGCTATAATTTTCTGATTTTAAGTTCTCTACATTTCACTTAGAATGTGAGTGATCTTATTCTATAAAGCCAGGTCACCATATACAGCTAAGTTGGACAGACAGACCTATAAGAGTGTTTGGATTGAATGATAAATATAATTAGAAAATGAGAGTGCCATGTAAAAACAAATACAGGGTTATTTAGTGCCCTTAGCTAGAAATCAGCGTGTCCTATAAAACTGACTGCCACATACAAGATTGAATGAACCATAATCATCAAAATGACTGAGAATTAAGAAAGAAAATTAATTCCCAAAGGAAATCACTATAGATCTCATTAGTTCAGGAATAACCTACCTTAGGACTTTAATTAAAAATAATATTTATTCCCATAAATGAGTCTGACAGGTTTCTGCAGAATCCATAATCTTGGTTATGCTAAATCTTCTTATATTAAGGCAGACATCATTAATCTCATTTGAGATGCCCTCCAGTCTGACAGCTCTCACAGCACTGGGGCAATTTCTTGCAGCAGGCTTTTTATCTTCACAAAGGAGTTATAACTCATGCGGATACCTAATGTAAAAGGTCCGGGCAATTAGAGACATCACTCTGAGATCTACACTGGCATTTTATCACTTTAGAAAGCATCTCATAATGAGTTTGTTCTCAAATGGAGGCCAATATCTCAACACTACCATCAAATTAATAGTGGTTATTTTATTATTTTATTTATTGCTACCATTCTTTTTTTTCCAGAAAAGCATCAGGTGTTTTATTAAAAAATGCATAGAATATGGCAAGATAAAAGAAATTTTAACAAGTCGATGAAGAAAATAGGGCAAAGGAAGGAATGAGAGTAGAAAATTTAGGAAGAAGTTAGAAGGAATCAGGTTAATATCCAAAAAGCATACTGTAAAATTTTATAAAGGTATGCACTTTCAAGCTGCCAGCTGATTGTTAGCTTATATTTCAAGTCTTATGTAATGATTAATTCTAAGAATTCTGTTCTGTACCTATTCTGATTACTTTTGCGCAAGTTACTAATAGATGCATGCGCTGGATTGAAGGGTATCTTCCGCGCCAAAAAAGTTCACTCCCCCCCCAAAAATTCACCTCAAACCTGTGGTGCCTTCTTTCGGAAATAGGGTCCTTGCAGGTGTAATCAAGTCAAGAAGAGGTCATTCTGGATTAGGGTGGGTCCTAAATCCAGTGACTGCTTGTCATTGTAAGGACAGGGAGGTTTGGATTCAGACACTCGCAGGGGAGAAGATCATGTGATGACAGAGGAGAAAGGAGTGATACCCGGATGAGCCAGGGAGCACTGAAGACTGTCAGCCAGGCAGAGGTCAGGACCTATGCTTCCCTAGAGCCTTCAGAGGGAGCATGGCCCGGTTGAAGCTTGATTTGGAACCTCTAGAACTGTAAGAGAATAAACTCCTGTTGTTTAAGTCAACCAGTTTTTTGTCCTCCGTGATGACAGCCCTGAGAAGCTAATAACAGCGCATAAAGGTGTTTCCTTAAGAGCCTAGAATATATTCCCAGAATGAATATAAAGGCCTGAAGGAGAAAAAGTGAAGTAAAAGAAACAAAATTTCTAAAAATGTTGCCTATCTAATGTTGCCTACTTGTGATCTTTGTCAGTCAAATAAATAAATAAAATCTTTAAAAATACACACACACACACACCTATGGGTTGGGCCTCTGGGTGGCTCAATCAGTTAAGCCTCTGCCTTCAGCTCAGGTCATGATCTCAGCGTACTGGAATCGAGTTCTGAATCAGGCTCCCTGCTCAATAGGGAGCCTGCCTCTCCCCCTGCTCCTCCCCTGGTTGTTCTCTCTCTCTCTCTCTCTCTCTCTGTCAAATAAATAAAATGTTTAATAATAAAAAAAAAATAAAACCTATGGCTCCCCTATGCATGTTGGCCGGTTTCAAAATAAGTATCAAGTAAACAAGTGACAAATATTAAGAGGGGTAAAAAGTCTTGGACGCATTCAATCGCATTTAGTTTAGCAGATTATTTTTATATGGATAAATGGGCTTTTGAAATTTTATTACATACACTGCTAGATTCTAATTTTTCCAAAGCTATACAGGGAGGACACTCTTCAGTAAATAAAAAATTGGAATACAAACAGATAGGGCACAGGCAAGATGATTTCAAGTCCACTTTAAGACTGAACAGAATTAGAAAGGTAATATAATACCCAGAACCTGATAAATGTATACTAGATGTTTGCAAACCAGAGGAAAACATTAGTTTGTTATCTAATATCCTGTAGAAAGGAAACTACTGCCTCATGGCCCCGATATTTTAAGATCTGGACACCCAACGATGTGATGGTGACTGGTGTTCACTCACAAAGGCCTTTTGTGGGGCGCTTGGGTGGCTCAGTGGGTTAAGCCGCTGCCTTCGGCTCAGGTCATGATCCCAGGTCCTGGGTTCGAGCCCCACATCGGGCTCTCTGCTCTGCAGGGAGCCTGCTTCCTCCTCTCTCTCTGCCTGCCTCTCTGCTTACTTGTGATTTCTCTCTGTCAAATAAATAAATAAATCTTTAAAAAAAAACAAAAAAAAAAAAAAAACAAAGGCCTTTTGTGAGGAGTCAGGACACTTCTCAGCTCTCACCACTCGGGACTTGCTGTCAACACAGTTCTGAGTTACATTCAGAAGCCAGCATGCGGGGGTTACTGGGCTCAGGTATCCTTTCATACCATGAAAACTCACACTGTAACTAGATCATAGACTCGAAGCCTGGGGACCCGATTGAGCCCACAGGGTTGTTTTGTTTGCCCTGCTCAGGTATTTTGCTTTTAATTAATTGCTAACTTTTAAAAATTGGGAGATTTCCTCTGAAATTCTGTATTGCCAGCGGGCGTGAATTTCTGCAGGGTAGTCACCTGGAGCTGAATAGCAGTTTCCCCCTTTGCTGGAAGCCTGTCCAGTGCCCCACTGTGCACCGCTCCAGGAGCCCATAGCTATGTGGCACCAGGATAAGAGTGCAGGTCCTTGGACCACACTCCTGCATGTGTGACCTTGAGCAAGTGCTTTCTCTCCTGTGACCCTCAGCTTCCTCTCATGTAAAATGGGTGTAATAATAGTGTCCATCTCATGAGATTGTTCAGGGGATTGAGGGCGTTAAAACACTTAGAATGTGCCACACACACTGTGGCAACCAATACACGTCTGTTGTTATTTTGGTAATTATTAGTTCTTAACATCTTACCAATCCCACTTTCTTCATTTTTATTATTTGCCTGGCCTCTATTGTTTTGACTCTGGCTCTAGGTATAGCCCCGCCCTCAATCGGAGGGAAAGGAGACAGTCCTACTAAGTGCTAGCACAGGTTCGCCTGGTGTATTAATAAGAGCTCAGAGTCTGCAGTCAGACAAGCTGACTTTCAATGCCAGCTCTACTACTTCCTGGCAATATGTCCTTATATTACTTAACACTCTAAAACCCATGTTTACTTACTTCCATAACATAGTCATGGGGAATGGTCATGAATCAATGAGCCTAGCACAGGGCAGGGTTCAGCTTTTTCAGGTTTTATTATTAAAAAGAGCAAATCTCCCTGGGCCTGGGTCACTCAGTTCCTCCCAGTGGGCTGCCAATGCCAGTAGTATGAGCCTGGCTGGAGGCTGTGTCCCAAGGGGGTCTCCAAGTGAGGGAGATATGAATTAGGAGAAATCCAGGTATAGCTTGGAGCAACTCATAATTAATCCCCAGTCACCATTTTATTTTGTTGCCCCAAAATATATACCCCAGATAGCATTAAAACTTGCATTGCCTTGAAATTAAAACAATTCTTCTAAAATGGAAGCAGATTTTTTTTCTACATTTCAAGTAATAAAAGCATCTAAGCATATATGAAAAAGGGATGAAGGAATTTCAAGTTCCTAATGTTTTCCAAAATAATCCCTTAATCCCAAAACAGGCTTCTCAAATCATTGCCTTCACAGCAGGACATCCATCCACAGCTTGAATTCTCTCCAAATCTTATCAAAGATTTAAAAATAACTTTTAAAATAGCACTGTAGACAGTCACATTAAACAGTGTCTGAGAGCAGATGACCTCAACAGTATTTCTTAAAGAATACTTTATCCTCCTCAACTTGTTTTAGGCTCAATGATTCTAAAATTTTTCATTTCTTAGAAGAAGCAAAAAAGTGTTCTATCCACAAAAGAAATAGTCACGAATATCAAAGTGTTGACTCAATAGGAAAATCCTCCTTATGAGATTATCCCCTGTAGAGAAAAAGTTTTCTGAATCTCAATGACAATAAGATTAAAAAAATAGCTGAATGTTAAATCAATTTTTAACGTGGACAAGAACGATCATAGCTTTATTCTTAAAAACCAAGAGAGAGAGAGAGCTAGAGCATGGAGAGAGGAAGAAAAAGGAAGAAAGAAAAGGAACAAAAATTGATCAATAATAGATGAGCAACTTGTGGTAAATTCATACAATAAAATACTACACAGCAATGAAAAAGAATAAAGTGCTGCTATATGTAACAAGATGAATGAGTTTTGCAGACCTAATATTAAGCAAAAGAAACCTCAGAATACTGGTTACCTTTGCGGGAGATTGGGAAAGAGCATAAGGGAATTCTCTGGGGCATTGGAAATGCTTTATATCTACAGCCGGATGGTGTTTTCATAGGTTTATTTGTATGTTAAAATTTACTGAGCTGTACACTTAAGATTAGTGGATTTTTAAAAAGAATTTATTTATTTATTTGACAGAGAAAGAGAGAGAGAGAGTTCACAAGTAGGCAGAGAGGCAGGCAGAGAAAGAGGGGGAAGCAGATTCCCTGATGAGAAGAAAGAGCCCAATGCAAGGCTTGCACCCACCTGGGATCATGACCTGGCCCAAGGCAGACATTTAACCGACTGAGCCACCCAGGAGACATGCAGGCGCCCCTCTAAGTGTTTATTTTAAAAGAGCATGACAGGGGCACCTGGGTGGCCCAGTGGGTTAAGCCGCTGCCTTCGGCTCAGGTCATGATCTCAGGGTCCTGGGATCGAGTCCCACGTCGGGCTCTCTGCTCAGCAGGGAGCCTGCTTCCCTTCCTCTCTCTCTGCCTGCCTCTCTGCCTACTTGTGATCTCTCTCTGTCAAATAATTTAAAAAAAAAAAAAAAAGAGCATGACACATGCTCCAAGTATCCAAGCCCCAAAGACTTATACCTAAATGTAGGAAATGTAGGTAAGCCAAACCTTTTGCCCATTTTTATTAACAACAGTATAATCTTTGTTTTAGCCCTGACCCTACGGTGAGTCTTCACTCCCTCCCCCTATTCTAATATCTTCCTCCTCTATGACCTTCCATCACTAACTACAACAGAATATTCCTTTGCTTTTCTCCTGGGAACTCCCTGTCAGCCACCTGAAGGTTAGTACCACTCCAGGGCCTGGAGCCTCCACTTCTGCCCCAGGAGGCTGCCTAAAGCATCTTTCCATAAAGGCACATCATTGTGACCAAAATTCTAGGTGATATATTCTCTACTTTTTCCCAAATAAAACAACTCCATTACAGTTTGTGAAAAATAAACAGCCAGACATGAATATGCACGTCCAAAGAGATGGAAAATAAACATGACTGAGAAAGTCTGCTGCTTGTTCATAGTTCAGTTGTGAATAAAACTCCAGGCCCTAGCCTCAGTAACAGGCACCCAAAAAGAAGTTAATATTGGAAAAGCCTCTCTGTAAACTCAAACTTGCTCTGAATTTGTAGGTCACTGGAAGACAAATGTGGGTGTATTTCTCAAAGGGAGGGGGTACTGTGGGCATTTAGGGTAAGATAATTCTTCCCTGCAGGGTTCTGCTTTCACTCCACATAGTGAGGGGAATACAGACCCCTTCGGGGAAGTGGCATGGTCAGCGACCAACCACAGCTTGACACCTACTCCCTGGGGGTGGGGGTGTCAGTACCAATGGAATGGGAACCCAGAATATAAATGAAGTTTGGTTGCAGGAAAATAAATTGACATTTCTTACTCACAAGATAGTGGCTGGAGCTTGGTACACATCAACTCCTGTCTGGTGGGAAGCATTCAGGCTGGGGAATGGGGCTGCCATGGGCAAATGTGTAACACCTATGGGGACACCAGTCCTATCATACACACTGTAGATTAGTGTATTTATGAAACAATTTTACCACTGATAAAGATATCTTGAGAGAGAGGGTTAATCTGGATTTGAACTGACTGGACATTCACCAAATTTTGATGGGCCTCAGCTTTTTCGCATGTAATATGGGGATAAACATTTTAGCATACAGGATTGCTATAAGAATTTAAATGAGAAAAATGTATGTAAAACACTTAATGCAATGCCTGGGGCATAGGAAGTATAAATAGGAGCTACTATCCCAATATATAATTTTCACTTAGCTCATCTTATTCCTCTGAAGGTAAATTTCAGGACATATGAATAGACTATATTATATACACCAGGCACATGCTACCTCAGGATCTTTGCATCAACCTGGAATGTTTTTCTGGCAGATGTCGATTTTCTTCCAGCGAATCTCTTCAGATTTACTTTCTCAAAGTGGCCTACACAGGATTCCCCATTCATAATTCACAAGTCCGACTCCCTTACCCTGCTTGTTTTTTTTTCCCCCAACACCTATCACCTTTTAACATAGTACTTTCTATGCCTCTTATTTTTATTCTGTGCTCACAAGACTATAAATTCCAGGACAGGGATTTTTTGTCGTTTTGTTCAGCAACACCTTAATGTCTAGATCAGTGCCTGACACAAGGTAGACACTCAATAAATATTTGTAAAATTGAATTGCTGGTTGAATATATTCCCACAGAATTTTATGCTTTTTAGTTTGGACCCATTATTTAGTTGGTCAGCATGATTTTGAGAAATGATTACCTGCTTTTATCTTCTTCTTTCAGTGTGGCCCATCACCCACATTCCATGCAACCAGCCACACTGTGGAAAACTCCAGGCCTCCAACCCTGTTCAATAACTAGCTGTGCAAACCTTGGCAATTTATTTAGCCTCTCTGTGTTTTGTTTGCATCACTTATAAATGAAGATAAAAACCATCTCTCCTCCACAAAATCCTAGGAGGATTCAATGAGTCAATGCATATGAAGATCTTACAACAGTGCCTGGCATACACTCAATAAATATTAGCTATTGTGGTTCTATTTATAGCCAAATTGAGGACCTTATCCCCTTTAATCCTGATCTCCATTCCTATTGCTCCCTTTTGGGGTATTCATCCTCTCCTACCTCTTCTTTCATTTCCCATCAGTTTGAAACTACGCTGTCTCTTCAGCTTCAACTCTCCCCTTTCTTCATTACCTTTAAAAAAAAAAAAAAAGCATTTGTTATTAGGCCCAAATTACTTTGGGAATTCCAGGTAACTCTGCGACTAACCTGTGCCCAGACTAAAGCTTTCAGGTTTTAGCACTGTAGGTCTAAGAAAAATCCCCATGGGAAAAGGTGAAAATTCTTCTTACAAGGTGCTTTATTCAATGTTAATCCAAAACTATTTTAATACTATCATTTACACCAAACATTTACCCATTTCATTTAAGGATTTTGGGTGGGGAGGGGTAGGAACAGAGGGAGGAGAGAGAGAGAGAATCTTAAACAAGCAAGCTCCATGCCCAGCGTGGAGCCAGAGGTGGGGCTCGATCTCAGGAACCTGACTGAAATCATGACCTGAGCCAAAACTAAGAGTTGGACACTTAACCAATTGTGTCACCCAGGCACACCTGTTTTTAGTTTTTAAACAATATGACCCTCCTTAACATCTTGGACTGTACTATTTTAAAGAGGAAATGATTACAAGTCTTCTAAAACAATTTTTTTTGCCTTGTAACTAATTTAGAAATCCCTGATATATATATATAATCCCTGATATATATACATACACACACACACACACACACACATATATATATATATATATATATATATATATATATATATAAAATTCTGATGCCAGAGGAGAAGAAAATAGCCTATTCCCTGGAAAGGCTGTGCTATCTGAACTTGGACAGTGCAAAATCTGCCCTTACCTCACACCACCAGTCTCAGGAAAAGGAGGCTGCCAGCAAACTTGGCTAAAGGTGGGGAGGTAAGAGGTCTAAAGGATTAAATTTCCAGCTCCCAAAATAACCCCTGAGTATTCCTGTCACCTCAAATCGGGTCCTGCATGCTTATTCATGCTGGAACAGTGCCACCTCTCTGGTCTGATCCCAGGAGGCCCTGTGGAGCCCTGGATGGCCCTCTGTCTCCAGAGGACAGCCTCCAAGAGAGGCTGGGGAGCCTACCGTATTAAAGTAGACATACAAAGTGAATCTTCTCTATTTCTTATACTCATCATTCTCCTCTTTCTTTTAATGTCCTCTCTTCTCTCTTCTCCTCCACCTGCCTTTAGACTAGCAGTAGGCCTCAGGAGAGTGTTTTCCAAAACTTATTAATATGAGTAGCACTGTCATATATCCTTCTCCCGTATCATGTCCAAATCCCACCTTGCTATATCCTTAAATTAGCTCATATTTTCACTTACATTTGTAAAGACTAGTTATTAATGTATAGCACTGCTTTAAATTTAAAACCATTTTCACTTGCCATAAACAGAAGGCTTACGCAAAAATATAATTAAAATAAAACTATATAGTAGTGGAATCTTAGTTGGATATGGTGCAGGCGTTTTGTATGAGTCCTACTCTGTTAGGTTAAGGACTGCTGGAGAAGTGTTAAAGACATACTGGCATCAAAGTGAGACTTCTTCCTTGAAATGGGAGACGGGAAAGAGGGACCAAAAAGAGAGCAACTTGCTCATCTTGCTTTTAAATACCATGTCTACATAAAACTAAGCATTCCCCTTTGGGAAATATTCCTTGAATTTTAGACTCACAATAAGGCAAAGAAGGTTGTGAAATTTTATAAGGTCATTTTCCTTCAAGTAAGCAACTGAGTACATTATTATTAACTGTACTCAAAAAACTTGTTGCATGTTTATTCTATTTGTGCACAGCTTTGGACCAACTACCACGGAGTGTTTTGGATATAAGACTCTTTCCCGTGAATAACAAATGCTGCAAGTGACTAGACCTTTGGAAGCCATCTAGCCCAAATCTTGACCCATTTCCACTTTCCCGAAAAGTGAGTTGGGGTTCGAGGCCGAGGGCGCTTTGCCCAAGGTCACGCAGAGGGTGGTCTAATTTTTGTGTTCCTGCAGTCCTGGGAACAAACTATCTCGTCCCTCAGAAGACTTTACGAAGGGTTGCCTGGCTGGCAGGAAACCAAACCTCTCGCTTCCACTGTGTTGATCGCAGTTGCTATGGCAGCGGCGCGTTTTCCCCGCCTCGTATTAGTGACGTCGAGAGACCGGTGTCCAATGGGAAAACAGCTCGGCGTCACGCGCCGCCTTTCCCGGCGGGCACCGCCTTCTTAGCCTGGTGAGTAGCATTGACTGCGTGGGGGAACACTGGCTCCGGTCCCGGTCGCGGTCGCGGCAAGTTACATCGTCTTCCAATCTGTCCGCGTCCGCCGCCGCCCGTGACAGAGCCAGCATGTTCGGGATGCTGAGCAGCAGCTTTGAGGATGATCCCTTCTTCTCGTGAGTGTCTGGGGTCGAGAGCCCGCGGTCGCGCGGAAGTTCAGGGATCTTGAAGGGAGCTATTTTAAGGGCAAGTGCGAGAAAACTGAGGAAGGCGAGAGGGAATTTGAGTAACTTCAGGAGGCGGCTTGGGGGAGAGATGGACTCGACGGCGTGAGAGGGAAGGGAGTCGAGAACTTAGGGATGTGGGAAGGAGAGGAGAGAAGGCTTGGGGGGATTGGGGGAGAGGAAGATTTGGGGATGTGGGAGGGAGGGGAGAGAAGGGTCTGGGAGCGTGAGGTGAAGAGAGGTGCGGGCCGCGCCCCCCCCCCCCCCCCCCCCGCACACAAACCTAAGTGCCCGCTGGTCTCAACTTGGCGGGACTTGGGGTGTTCGGGTTGGTTCCCGCGTTCCGAGGCCCGCCTTCGCAGCCGCAGAGCTTGCAGGTGACGGTAACTTCTCTCTAGGTGGAACTTCTGGTGAGAATTATGCTTAGGGGACCCCTTCCACACCCTGTTTCAATTCCAGATGAGAGGCAGAGAATGTCTTAGAAGATGACAGTTGTTTGAAAAAGGAACACATTTTAAAACAGGGTTTTCATAAATACGTGTTCGGAGAGCACAGCAAAATTGGAGAGTTGTGCTGTCTCTCAGGTCGGAGTAGTGGTTGGAGGTTGCCAGGTGCACTGTTTGTTTCTTGCTTGCTTTGTTACAAAGTTAGTCTGTTTGTAAAGGGACTCCTCTGTCAGAAGTACAAATAGGGCAGGGACGCAGACAGTGGGTGCATTTAACACTTCAGGTAAACAAATGTCAAACCTGTGGACAGTTCCAAGTGAATTAACGTGATGCCTTAGGAAAAAGGGATCCAGAACTTAATTAATTGCTTCATTATAAGCTAGTTTTCTTGGGTGAGGGTGTGTGGGGTTTGGGGGGGGTTTGTGTTTGTTCGTTTTGTTTTGTTTTAGTTCTTCCTTTGGCTATGATAAAAAATGGTAACACAATCCTAGTCGGATTCCCAAGACGGGAGGCTTTGTGATACTTTTTTTTTTCTTTCTTTTTTTGACAGAGAGAGAGAGATCACAAATAGGCAGAGAGGAAGGCAGAGAAAGAGGGGGAAGCAGGCTCCATCCCAGGACCCTGGGATCATGACCGGAGCTGAAGGCAGAGGCTTAACCACTGAGCCACCCAGGCGGCCCTTTGTGATACTTTTTTGCCAAGTGTTTTGCAGTTTGAATTTTGACTGTGTCCTAATTTATTTTGATCGATTAAATTTTACATCTTTGTAACTTGGAGGCTTTTTTTTTTTAGTTTAAAATGTCACCAGTTTTCTACCATAGTATTGTTGTTTTAAAGGGGAAATATTATGTTGGCTTATGTGTTCGTACTATTTTTAAAACCAATAACATGAAAGTAACAATTGAAGAATAATTGGTAAAAAAGGATGAAATGATTACTATAGAAAAATAAAATGGTTAACATTACATTCTAAAGGTTATAAATTACAATTAAGGGGTGTATGGATTCAGAAAAATGTATAATGCTGTTTTAGTTAACTTGCTTAGGAGCTTTTGGGACATTTACAATTAATGCCATCTTGACAAGTTTAAAATTTGTGCTATAATATGATTTGCTCTTTTAAAAGTCTCTGAAGAGTAGGGACTAACTAAATATATCCATAGATTTGTTGAGCTGTTGAAATGATTCTTATGTATTGTGACATCACTGCAATGGGTAGTATTTAAGAAGATTATGACAACTTTTAAGTTGCATTATGTCCGCAATTATATCAAAAATAGCAATGGCCTTAACTAAACTGTGAGTGTATAATTAGTACCTTTTTTAAAACGTCTAGCAAAGTGTAATTTAAACTCTTGGGTAAACTGTCTGAGCAAAGGCAATGAACCCAAGAGTCAGGGTCAGAAATAGTAACAGACCACAATAAGTAGGCATACATCAAGAACACTCTTCCCTGTGCTTAGGATGGAAAGGACCGTCGGTTACATGTCAGTGGGTCTTTCAGTCATCACTTTCCATAACCACCTTCAAATGCAAACAGCCATATCATAAAATTTAGGATAAAATTCTTGTAATTAACTTTATAAAAAGATTCATCCTTATAATTTCATTTCTCCACAAATAACTGTTTAGAACGTAAAAAACAATTGGGCTGGGTAAAAGAAGAAAAAGAATGGTGTTTTCTATTTATTTCAAGTAGTCTGTCATTATACCCACCCCTTTTACTCTAACCACAAACAAAATGAGTATCCATTACTTATATAAGTCCAACATAAGAAATTCCTAAAGGTTATAGACACCTTAAAGAACACAGAAGGGTTCCATGCCCACCATCTTTTGTATAAAAATTAGCCCTTTTGCTAACATAATGTGTCATTGGGTTCCTTTCCTGCTAACTTAATACCTGACATGTAGAAGGTATTCAGTAAATATTGTTTAATGATAATCTGGTGTCCTTTACCACTTTGTAAAGGAATTGTATTGTATTGTATTGTATTTGTATTGTAGTTTGTATTGTATTGTAGTTAATCTGGTATTAGTTGATTGCTGCAAGTATTTGCATTCAACATATGCTATTGTTGTTGTTGACACTTTCTATCTGAACACTTACCGTCGTCTAAATAACCATTAGTTCAGTATATCAAGGATGTCAATATAATAAGCACACTCTACTAATTACTAATTATTCCAAAAGTGGGCAAATACTTTTTGGATATAAAATTAGAATTATTAAATGATATGAGGCTGGTAAAATCCTGTAATCAAATTGTCCATGTTTAAAAGATTGGAGTAAAAAAAATTTATAATATCTGTAGTCTTGAATTCAAAAGTGCATTTTCAATGTTTACCCTAATGTTGTACCTTAAATGTTTCATCAGAAAATTAAAAGGAGGCGCGCCTGGGTGGCTCAGTGGGTTAAGCCGCTGCCTTCGGCTCAGGTCATGATCTCAGGGTCCTGGGATCGAGTCCCACATCGGGCTCTCTGCTCGGCAAGAAGCCTGCTTCCCTCTCTCTCTCTCTCTCTGCCTTCTCTCCGTCTACTTGTGATCTCTCTCTGTCAAATAAAAAAAAAAAAAAAAAAAAAAAAAAAATCTTAAAAAAAAAAAAAAAGAAAATTAAAAGGAAACTATAAAAGTGATATGTTGAAAAAAAAAAGTGATATGTTGAAGTTTAGTGTTTTATGTATTTGGAACTTTTTTTTGTACCTGATGTTGCAGAGCTGAAATTCAGTGAAAGTTGCCGTACAATATACTCTCATATATACCTTCTTAAGTAAATAACACTTGTAATTTCGTCAAAAACACGAAAGCTAAAAGCTGGCACTTCTGGCATGCAATTTACTCTCAAGAATACTGCTTTCCCTTCCCATTTATATTTGCTTGAGAAGAAATAGAAATGCATACGTATGGACAGGAAAATCAATTTGAGGTCCACATGATTTTGGCATCCATCCTATATCCTAAGAAACATTGATTATTTAATATAAAAATTTACCTATATCTGGTACAGTCTGAAAATTTCTACTTTGTGCAGAAACATGAACTTTAAAATCTTCTGAGCTGCAGAAATGAGAGGCTGATCATGCAAGTCTACAAAGGATAGCTATGTTACCACATATTAGATATTAGATATTAAAGGCTTGGAAGCAGGTTGGCAAATCCATCAGCCTTATTTTTAATTATAAATCATTAGCATTTCCTTAAGGGTATCCTATGTATGATGATGACCAGTCTTTGGTCAAAGAACCCCTATGTATATTATTCACAGGGTGTTACTTTTTCCATGTCCTTGGTCTTAGCAGGAGCTGAAACTTATATATCTATAATCTTTTTAAATTAAAAAAATTATTTTGCCCTTTGGAAGTAGTTGAAGGACACTGGCTTTGACTTACACACTGAGTTGAAAGTGAATATATTCCAAGATAGGCCTTGACTGCTATTTTCTTGATTTAGAATATTGTTCATAAACAGGAAATAAAGTCAACTTTCTAAATAAGCTTTCGTGAACAATGAATGTTCAGGGTTACGCACCTACTTGTTTCCAGACTTAAAAGTCTGAGGTAGGGTCTTCATCAAGATGACATAGTTTGGTGCTAATTAGTATTCTGCCTCATAAACCTCTAATTTTAATCATTTAATAAAGGCTTGAGAGTACTCCACTAACATTTAAGGTTTTAATTTTCAGGATCCCATTTTATGTTAAGACACCTAACAGCTTCTGTGATTTTGACACCTAAAAATTTGTTCTCAGAAATATGTTAATATAGATATTTCTTATAACTGAACTTTGCAGATTTCAAGATCATAGTTGATAGAATGAAGCACTATGATCTTGAACTGAAAGAATTTCTAAGGTTGACTTTGGGCTTTCTGTGGTTCAGTAGGTATAAACCATTGAATTAGGAGCCAAGGAGCACAACAAGAGTATGACATAGTTGCTGGATCAAGAAATGCCATTTGGTAGCATCTAATCATATAATGCTTAGTTCTATCACTGAACATTGTAAATATCTGTATAAAAGTACTTAAAGGATGAGAGGGGGCCATAGTCATTCCTACAGTCCTTTTAATATAAAAGGCTTCTGCCATACCACCATTTTATTTTGTTTTATTTTATTTTATTTTTATTAACATATAATGTATTATTTGCCCCAGGGGTACACGTCTATGAATCATCAGGCTAACACATTTCATAGCACTCACCACAGCGCATACCCTCCTCAATGTCCATAACCCTATCCCTACCCCCCCAATCCCCCCAGCAATCCTCAGTTTGTTTCATGAGATTAACATGGGTTTATGTTTGTCTCAGGGTTTGTCTCCTTCCCGACCCCATCTTGTTTCATTTTTTCTTTCCCTACCCACCATGACCCCCCACCCTGCCTCTCAAATTCTTCATATCAGAGAGATCATATGATTAAAAAATGTCTTTCTCTGATTGACTTATTTCGCTAAGCAAAATACCCTCTAGTTCCATCCACATCATTGCATATGGCAAGATTTCGTTTCTTTTGATGACTGCATATTATTCCATTGTATATATATATATATCACCTCTTCTTTATCCATTCATTTATTGATGGACATCTAGGTTCTTTCCATAGTTTGGCTATTGTGGACATTGCTGCTATAAACTTTCGGGTGCACGTGCCCCTTCGGATCACTACATTTGTATCTTTAGGGTAAATACCCAGTAGTGCAATTGCTGGGTGGAAGGGTAGCTCTATTTTCAACTTTTTTGAGGAACTTTCCAGAGTGGCTGCACCAGCTTGCCTTCCCACCAAACAGTGTAGGAGGGTTCCCCTTTCTCCACATCCTCACCAACATCTGTCGTTTCCTGACTGTTAATTTTAGCCATTCTGACTGGTGTGAGGTGGTATCTTATTGTGGTTTTAATTTCTATTAACCTGATGCTGAGGGATGTTGAGCACTTTTTCATGTGTGTGCTGGCCATCTGGAAGTCTTTGCAGAAATGTCTGTTCATGTCCTCTGCCCATTTCTTGATTGGATTATTAGTTCTTTGGGAGTTGAGGGTGATAAGTTCTTTGTAGATTTTGGATACTAGCCCTTTATCTGATATGTCATTTGCGATTATCTTCTCCAATTCTGTCAATAGTCTTTTGGTTTTATTGACTGTTTCCTTTGCTGTGCAAAAGCTTTTGATCTTGATGAAGTCCCAATAGTTCATTTTTGCCCTTGCTTCCCTTGCCTTTGGGAATGTTTCTCAGAAGAAGTTGCTGCAGCTCAGCATACCACCATTTTAAACTGTGCTTCTAAACAGCAGGGAAATGAAGAATGGCCTATGGAAATGTAATTCATTCTTCAAATATTTCTTAGGTTTCTATTATATGCCTAATGCTGTGGACTCTATTATTGATTTGTAGAAGTCATGCCCCATGCCCTCAAGATTCTGTTAAGAATGTAATATGCGTTATTTCTAGTGTCAAATAGTGTCAAAACTTGGATCACCTAATATATTTTCTTTATAGACCTTTATACCTCATTGGAACAAGGAACATTTGTTTATGATCAGAAGAACCATAACAATCTGCTGATAAGCTTTTTGCCACCACAATGTATAGTGGAAGGAAGGAATTTCTCTTGATGACTGGGACTGCCATGTCAATTTTCTGAGACCCTTATGTATAAAGAATAAATTGCTTTTTACTATATTATTGTACTGGCTAAATAAAAATTGAAATTGATCAATATATTTATATATTTGAGAGTCTTAAAACAGGACCTTATTTGGAAATAAAACATACTATCCCTTAAAAAAAAAAACACCTTTTATGTCGAAATTATTCCCAATCTAAGAGTTCTTTTTTTTTTTTTTGGTAGTTGGGGGGCAAACTTTATTTCTCATAGCTTGTGATAGGTAAATAATATGGAATATTATTTAGAAATAGAAAAGGTACATTTTGTGCAAAATATCATTCCATATGGTTGTGGTTTGTGTCAGCAATCCTAAAAGAGGTATGGCTATCATAATAGCATATGTAAATTTTTTCTGATTTGAATGAAAAAGCATCTTTACAGAAAATCTGAAAACTATAGAAAGTTTGGTAAGGAATCATGCAACCAAGATTTTATCATTTGGTGTATTTTGTTTCCATTTTCCATATATGAAAATATTTTTCCAAAATTAGAACAAGCTTTATGATCACAATACACTGTTTTTCCTCTACATATGCCCGCAATCATTTTCCTAGTCTTTATTCTCTAAAGTGTGAATTTAGTGTCTGCAAAGTATGCATCCTATGGATGTATGGAGAATATTTTTTCATATAAATCTTTAACCACATTTCAAATTATTACTTTAGAATAGCTTATGTATATGAAATGACCAGTTTATAAAGTATGAAGTTTATAAAGCCTCGTCATATTTCCAATTTACTTTCCTAGAATGAAACATTAATTTTTAAGAGAATAATATGAATAGGTAGAAAAATATAAAATGACTAACTTCTTGCCTGAGAAAAACTCTGCATTAGGCTAATTTTTAAAATAATAGAATAGTTCCTTGTTACGACAAGAGATTTTTTGCTTTGGTAAAAAAGAATTCAAGGGGCACCTGGGTGGCTCAGTGGGTTGAGGCCTCTGCCTTCGGCTCAGGTCATGGTCCCAGGGTCCTGGGATCGAGCCCCGCATCGGGCTCTCTGCTCAGCAGGGAACCTGCTTCCTCCTCTCTCTCTGCCTGCTTCTCTGCCTACTTGTGATCTCTGTCTGTCAAATAAATAAATAAATAAAAATATTTTTTAAAAAATTAAAAAAAAAAAAAGAATTCAAGCTTGAACAAGAGAAATTTTAAAGTCTTATCTCTGAGCAGCTGCTGTTCTGGGTAGACCAGAATTGAAACTCACTTCAGGGCCCAGCCAGATTCTTCCTGAATGGTTAGACAGGTGCAAAAAGCCAGACTGGGAGCACAATTTGTCTTAATGCTTTTTCCAACAAGCAGCCTTTTGTTCATGTCACTCAAAAAACACATTTTTTAACAGTTGTTCTACATATAAATATACCTACTTCCATTTAAATGAAGAGGAACCTGGGCAACATATTAAATGAGCCCATGTAGTTGTTGAATTTGTAGCCCAGTTATAATGCAATTAGAAAAATAAATCTCACTAAATTCTATATTCCTATAGGAAAATAATAGCTGCTGAATACTCACTTATTCACAGAACAAAATCTAGTGTTCTCTGAAGTATTTTTCTTCTTTGCAGTTGAATTTCATCCATATATCTAAAGGGAAAATTGACTGGTTTTCTTAAGTGATGCATATTAATAAGAACAAACATTTTAATCTCTACACCAGTACCCATATTCTAAGCTGTAAATGTCCAGTGAAGAGTGGAGCTCTAAGCAAAAGGACTGTCTTTTGAACTATCCACTTTAAAACATCAGGTGGTGTGAAATCCTCTAACTCCACATAGTTCTATTTCTTTTTGTTTAAAAAAATTTTAATAAAACATTTCAAACATACACTATAAAAGTATAACAATTGGGTATCTGTCACCAGGATTTCAAAATTTATACTTGTTTATCCATCTCTATATCCGCTGATATAGCAAATGGTTTTTAAAGCAAATTCCAGATTTCTTATCATCTAACCTCTATGTATTTCCAAATACATTTCTGAAAAATATGGTTTCCTTATATAACCACAGTACCATATCACACGGAATAAAACATAATTATAATTGCTTGGCATCGTTTGGCATTAAGTATCACTAAGATATGAAATACTTTGAAATAATCTAGCTTTTGAGGTAAGAATCAAAAAATTGTTTCTTAGACAACTCTTTATGGGTCTTAGAAACTACTTGAAATTCTGTTCTTTAAGTATAAGAAGGAGATCCAGACACCACATTCTGATTTCTTAATTAGAAACTACTTGATCTTCAGTTCTTAATTTCAGAAGCAATAAAGCCAACTCCCTTTCTGCTCTCCAGTGTGTTCAGACCTAAGTGGGCTCCTTGTGTGCAATTGATCCATTAATTTTAAAAATGTACAACTTCCCTATAATGGTAGTTGCCTACAGTTCTGTTAGAGTAGTGATAGGAGTCTGTCAAATTTTCTGTGCCTGTCACTCTTACCAATAAGACAAAATCCCAGACTAAAAATCCCACAAGCATTCATGGAAAAATGACCTGTTTATGATATTTTCTGCACCATAAGTATAATATCTTTACTTGTATTGTTTCTTAGTATGTTAGAGTTTGTTTCAGTTGAGAAGATAGGAGTATGAAAATTTCTAAATCTAATGTCTGGTGTCTTCATTTTATATTTCCTGAGTTGGACTAGTACAATTACAATTTTTCCAGTTAATACCCAGCATTTATCTAAAGCGACTCTTCATTCTGAGAGACTCAGTTACTAATTTGATTAAGAATCATTTAATTTCTGTAGAAATTTTGTATTCAATTGCAATAGGAGTATCTTCAACCTCTGCACACTGAGAGAGTACTTTCCTTTTATGACTTTACAAAAAATTTGTCAGTGAGCAGGAAAGAGGCAGTACAGTAGTTGTTCCTAAACAGATCAGTATGTAGAGGACAAGAGAGTCATGGCAGGAGAGGAAATGGAGAACTAAGAGAGTACTGACATGTTACATTTTTTAGAGTATGGATTTGTCAACAAATGATTTGTAAAGTTGTTATCAATCATCCAGACCAGCCGTGATCCTAATGTGTATGCATTGGAAATGATCCCATTGGTCAGGTATTGTAGGTAACCTGCTATTTTTATTTAAGTCATTATTAACTCTATTTTCTATTCAACAGTTTCTGTTAAAAGAATTGATATTGGATAAGAATAAACAGATCTATGGAATAAAACAGTTTAGAAACACTCTCATACACAGCCTCTGTATTAGATTTATTTAGAGACTACTCATCTTTTTATTTCTTAATACTTTGTAATATCATCAAATGTACCTGGTCAATGGCACTGCTTTCTGAGAAGATTAAATTGTGATTGATGGAACTATTGACACCTTATTCTTTATTTTTAGCAAAACTTTACTACTGAGATACTGTGTTTCTGAACTACAAAGTAGTGATCTAATTTAACCATAGTAGTTTAAAAAAATACTTTGCACCATATATGGTAGTCTCAATCATTCAAAACAATATAACAAATTTCTGCATTCAATTTTCAGGAATTATGTCCCAAGTTAATTAAGGCAATAAGGCCTCAGAACTACACAATGTTTTTGAAGTGCAGTTTCTGCCCTAGCATACTTTTTAAAACTAATGCCTAAGTAATAACAGCTGGGAAATTACTTTATTAAAACATAACATTTAGAAGCTTCTCACCATAGACTTTGACAAGCTAATATATTTTTAGGGTTTTCACAGGATAAGATAAATTGGCATACTTTATTTTACAGCATTTTAATGGGTTTTGCTGAGAGATAAGCTTTATTACTATTAAGAAAGAAAACCACATTTATACAGTCTGGAATGAACATGTGCATAGATTTGGAATTGCAGAACTCTTTTCCCATATCAATTTTCCATAGTTACATGTGCCCTAGGAGACTTTAAATTTTTTTTTTAATCTTAAAATTCAGTAACATCCAACATTTGGTAATACCGTAAGGTATTAAGGTGCTTTACATTTTCAAAGTGTATTTTGGGGATATGTAATACATGCTTAGGCAAAACAAAAGGTACAGAAGAGTACATGGTTAAAAGACTCACTTCTCATGACAATGTGAGTATGCTTAATACTAAACTGCATTTAAAAATGCTTAAGGGGGCGCCTGGGTGGCTCAGTGGGTTAAGCTGCTGCCTTTGGCTCAGGTCATGATCTCGGGGTCCTGGGATCGAGTCCCACATCGGGCTCTCTGCTCAGCAAGAAGCCGCTTCCCTCTCTCTCTCTCTCTCTGCCTTCCTCTCCGTCTACTTGTGATCTCTCTCTCTGTCAAATAAATAAATAAAATCGTTAAAAAAAATAAAAATAAAAAAATAAAAAATAAAAAAAAAAATAAAAATGCTTAAGATGGGAAAAAAGCTCAGTCAGTTATACAGTTATGATCTGTGCACTTCTCTGTATGTACTATACTTCAATAAAATAGCTTATTTAGACCAAAAAAAAACCCAAAAAAACAAAAAGACTCCCTCTCACCTTTCACCTTTGGCCCTCAACCATCTAGTTACCCTCTTGAATGCAACCACAGTGACCAGTTTGCTGTGCAGCTTCCTAGGGATATGTTCTATACATTTATAAGCATATATATCTGGATTTTTTTATACAGATGGAGGTATACTATATATCTTGTTAATCCTTCCATGTTAGCACATAAACATCTGCCTTGCTCTTTTAAAGGTGACATAATATTCCATTTAAATTCTTTTAAAAGTACTGAAGAGCTTTTAATGGCTCTTTTCCTATCCTTTTTTAGTTATTGTTCTATCAATCAGTAAAGAAAAATCTTCAGGCTAATTTTGGTTAGTGGAGTGAGCAAGAGAGATATGTTCCTTTCCTTAAGAAGCTTTTAATCTAGCAGAAAACAATATTTTCTACATGTTATTTTATTATCAATAGTCTTTACTTATAAAGAGGCCTAACACAGATAGCAAGACTATTTTCAACTTAACTTTTAAAAAATTTCCCCTTTGACTCTCAATAATGGTAACCTATGCCTTCTTTTTGTGGGGTAGAAAAGAAGATAGTGAAGAGTACTTAAAAGAAAAATGATAAAATAGTTTGAATAGTCAATACTACTTAGAAATACTGGACTGGGATTAAAGCTTCAAAAGTATGTCCTTTCCTACTTAGATTGGTTCAGTTACAGAAAACAAAATTTACTGACTTTAGGCAGAAAAGAATTTATTACAGGGCATTAAACAGGTTAGAGAATGATTGTGATGGCTTAAGAAACAAACTCTAGGGGCGCCTGGGTGGCTCAGTGGGTTAAAGCCGCTGCCTTCGGCTCAGGTCATGATCCCAGGGTCCTGGGATCGAGCCCGTGTCGGGCTCTCTGCTCAGCGGGGAGCCTGCTTCCCTTCCTTTCTCTCTGCCTGCCTCTCTGCCTACTTGTGATCTGTCTGATAAATAGATAAAATCTTTAAAAAAAAAAAAAAAAAAAAAAGAAACAAACTCTAAATTGAACTTTGAAGAATGACTCCTAAAGCCACATCAGAGGTCCAGACCAGGGGGTAGGGGAGCATAGGCCACTTCCTACACTAGGAATTGTTGAATTGGGAAGCTGCTGCTACTGCTGCTGGCTCTAAAGTCCTGGTGTACCTGTGAGGACCCATACCACCAAAATGTGTAAGGCAGATGTGCTAACCACTACACCATGGAACCTATACCACCAAAATGGATTTCCCTTCCCTGGCCCCTAATAAGCTGTAGTGATCACACTCGCAGTTCTGGTAACACTGCAACAAAAAGACTGTGTTACTCTGTGATCATGTTTACCAAATAAGAGAAGTAATAGTACATACAGACCCTGCCACACTTCTGCTTTCTAGTTCTCAAATAATGGCCCATAATTGGCAGAACTTAAACCCAGAAACTTTGCTGCAGTAGAGTCTAGGAAATTAAATCTTAACCTTTCTTTTTATGCAGTATAGAAAGGCACATTGAAAGGAGATTGAGGGGCACCTGGGTGGCTCAGTGGGTTAAGCCGCTGCCTTCGGCTCGGGTCGTGATCTCAGGGTCCTGGGAGCCTGCTTCCCTTCCTCTCTCTCTGCCTGCCTCTCTGCCTGCTTGTGATCTCTCTCTGTCAAATAAATAAATAAAAAAAAAAAAAAAAAGAAAGGAGATTGAAATGGGTTGAATGTGAAAAGCTTTATAGAGGTGTCAGAAGACAGTGCATTCATTTTGAAAAAACTAACCAGAGATACCAGAAATTAAAATTTTGATTTTAAAATGAAAAAAAAAAATTAGTTAAGTAGGATTTTCACAATCAAAGACTAAATTAGCAACCTGGGAAACTGAACCAAAGAATTTCTTCCAATATGTAGTACAAAATCACAGAGGGTTCAAAGTTCTACAAAGAAGGAAGAGATAGAATAGTAAATATGCAAAGAAATATTTTAAGAACAATTTCTTTTTTATTTTTTTATTTTTATTTTTATTTTTTTTTAAGAACAATTTCTAAAACTAAACAAAGACCTAAATCCTTAGAACACAGATTGAAAAGGGAAATTTGAGGGTTGTCAGGAATTTTTAACATTCTATACCCAGATGCATAATAATGTAATTTTGATACATTAAAAAATATGTACAGAAAAGAATCATAGATCTTTCAGAGAGTGAACATTTTTTTTTAAAAGCTTTTGTTTATTGGAGAGAGAGTAAGTGAGAGAGCATGAGCAGGGGGAGAGGAGGACTCCCCATTCAGCAGGGAGCCGGACGCAGGACTCTATCCCAGGACCCTGTGATTGTGACCTGAGCTGAAGGCAGACACTCAACCAACTAGCCACCCAGGGGCTCTGAGAGTGTAGATTTTTTAGAAAGAATAAGAACCACATGGTCATCACTCTTAACACTAAGTAAGGAAGATAATGAAACAATATAGATTCTCAAAATAGTGAGGAGAAATGATCTAGATGTCTATGCCCAAATAAGCCATTGTTTCACTTTGGGTGTGAAAAAAAAAAACTTAGACATGACTACTAAAAATTTACTGTGCTCAAAATTACTAGGTGTTAGAAACCAGAAAAGAAATAGTAAGATATAAGAAATAATGATAATTCAGAAGTAAACCAACCCCAACTTTTCTTGTTAGAGGGAGATTGTGAACTAGAGCACTTGCCATCTCCTTTATTCTTTCCATGGAACCAGAGTTCACCTGTTTCCTCTCTTGAAGCTAGCAGGACGGATAAAAACCCAACTAACATCCAGCCCATTCTGAAGTTTTGAATTTGGATGACTTGGAGAATAATGGCTGTGCCATAAAGAGGAAGAGCTGGCTAAGGAAGAAGACAGTGTGGGAAATGTTAGGTTAAAGACTTACTACAATAGTAATAGGCAAATGTCCCAAAATTACTTTGTTATTATTTGTAATTTATACTCTGAGTATTTTAGAAAGTATTACAACTTCTATTGTAAGATCAGTTCTCTATTTCCACTTCCTGGCACAGTGCTTTTACATAGGTATCCAGTAAATATTGTTAAATAAATGGAGATAGTTTTGTTTTGTTTTGTTTTGTTTTTTAGATTTCTTTTTTTAATTTGATAGAGATCACAAGTAGGCAGAAAGGCAGGCAGAGAGAAAGAGCGGGGAAGCAGACTCCCTGCGAAGCAGAGAGCCGCATGCGGGGCTCTATCCGAGGACCCTGGGATCATGACCTGAGCCTAAGGCAGAGGCTTTAACCCACTGAACCCCCAGGCGCCCCAAATGGAGATAGTTTGTATCAAAACAAGCTGAAATTGAACAGAGGTCCCTGATTAAATGGTTGAAGAGGTTAGATTTGTGTTTATTCATGTGAGGTTCTTGGAATGTCTTCACTAGGGTTGATAGAAATGCTTGCTTAAATGCAGATTATTGGCCATGCCCCAGATATAATGGATCAAAAATCCTTGGTTGTATGTTTCAGGAATCTGTATTTTAATAAGTACCTCCAGTGATTTTTAAGCATGTTCAGGTTGAAAGGAATAGCCCCACAGAGGCCAGGGAAAACAAGAACAGATGAAGGATAAAGCCCAGAAGAAGTACAGATCTCCCTCAATTTAAGATGGAGTTAACATCCTGATAAACCCATTGTAAACTGAAAACAGTGTGATTTGAAAATGCATTTAATACAGCTAACCCACTGAACATGATAACTTTGCCTAGTCTACCTTAATATGCCGGAACACTTAATTATCATAGAAATCCCATTCAGTTTCCTAGCACCAGGTTAATCACAGGCATTTTTTTTTATAGCACTTCAGTCTTCTAAGACTTTTATAGAGACTGGGAGAAATACTTGGAAATTGCTTTAAATAATGTGATTTTAGGAATATATCAGTAGTAGGTGGAATAATTCCCCTTCTCCCAAAGATGTCCATGTCCTAATCACCAGAATTTGTGAATATATTATTTTACATGACAAGGAGGAATTAAGGTTACAGATGAAACTAAAAATTTTAATGGCCTTAAAATAAGAGATTAACCTGGATTACCCAGGTAGGCTCAATTTAATCACAAGGGTCCTTTAAATGTGGAAGAGTCAGAGAGACTTGAAGATGCTGTGCTGCTGGCTTTGAAAATGGGGGGAAAATGGGGCGCCTGGGTGGCTCAGCGGGTTAAGCCGCTGCCTTCGGCTCAGGTCATGATCTCAGGGTCCTGGGATCGAGCCCCGCATCGGGCTCTCTGCTCAGAAGCCTGCTTCTTCCTCTCTCTCTGCCTGCCTCTCTGCCTACTTGTGATCTCTCTCTGTCAAATGAATAAATAAAATCTTTAAAAAAAAAAAAAGAAAGAAAATGGGGGAAAAAAGGATCACAAGCCAAGGAATATGGGCCATGTCTAGAAGCTTGAAAAAAGGCGAGGAAGAAACAGACTTTCCCCCACAGCCTCTAGAATGAACCCAGCCCTGCCAATGCCTTGATTGTAGCCCAGGGATATCCATTCTGGGCTTCTGACCTCCTGAACTGTAAAAGTGTAAATTTGTTGTTTTAATCACTAAATTTATGGCAATTTCTTACATTAGCTAAACTAATATCCAAGTTTTATACTTTTAATTTTAAAACATGTCTCATTTCTCTGTCAGACTGTAAGTTCCTCTAGACCAGTAATCAACTTCTGTGCTTGACACACAGTATACATGATAAATGTTTATTGAATTTGAACCATTCTATATATCACATGTTCTCTCCATCATTTTTGGGGAGAGTTATTTACCCAACGCTCTCTACTCACCTGGGTACATGCTACATGCTATATAGAGTAGCAGCTGCATTGCAATCAATACCTAGTTCTGAACCTCTTCCTTAGTGACTTGATTAGAAAAGAGGTACTCATTTCAACCAGTTGGTTTTCTCTGGCTAAAGATGTCATGAGACATCTTCTAATCAACAGTTTCATGGGCTTCTTGTGCCTCAGTTTCAACGCTCTAGAATAAGACTACCTGTCTGAGAAACCCCATCCTCCTGAGGTTTATAGAAGCTCATATTTTAATTTGTACCATCCCAAACATAGTCTCAAAATTTGGTGAAAATTTAAAAAAATATTTTCTCAAAATGCAGAAAAGGACCTACAGACAAACTACTTATTTTTATAGATTTACATCCATTTCCCTCCCAGTCTTTAGATAAAAACCAGCATAATTGAAGACTTAGAATGGAGACAGTTTTAGATGTATGATGTACTGTTCCTTGGGATGTAATATGTATTAGTAATATATTGCTGCTGTAATTTAGTAGCTTAAAACAAGAAACATTTATTATATAATTTCTGTTGGTTAGAAATCCAGGAGCAGCTTTCCTGGGTGGTTGTGACTCAGGGCTTCTTAGGAGGCTGCATCAAGTTCTGAGTCAAGGCTGCGGTCATCTCATGGCTTGACTGATGGAGAATTTACTTCCAAGTTCTTTCACATGGTTGTTGGCTGGTCTCAAAAATCTGCATCTAAGCTCACCTATGTAGCCCTCACAGGGCTGCCTCATAGCAAAGCAGCTGCTTGTCCCACAGTGAGTCATCTTGCTAAGACAATGCCCAAGCAGAAGCCACATTCTGTTGGAGACAAGTCAGTAAATCCAGCCCATACTTAAGGGAAGGGGATCATTGGGGGCCATCTTAGAAGCTGCCTACCACACATATAAATTAGTGAGTTCATTAGTTTACCAGAGACTTGATAATCAAGTTTATAATGTTCCTGACTGAAATTAAGTTTAATAATATCAAACAATTTTTTTAAAGGCTCTATTTATTTGACAGACAGAGATCACAAGTAGGCAGAGAGGCAGGCAGAGAGAGAGAGGGGGAAGCAGACTCCCCGCTGAACAGAGAGCCCAATGCGGGGGCTCAATCCCAGGACCCTGGGATCATGATCTGAGCCTAAGGCAGAGGCTTTAACCCACTGAGCCACGCAGGCGCCCCAATAGCAAACATTTTATGAGAAAACCACAAATAAGTTTCTCATATTAAAAGATAGGAAATAAAAAGGGAAGCCTTTTAACTTTCACAGAGTAAATTCAGAAGGTACATTAAAATAACACAATTTACTTTTTTAAATCATGTTTCCCTCAGATTGTCTACTTTAAACTTCATCCCTTCATTTTAAAAATCGTACTTACCCCTCATTTTTTTTAAATAGGGAAAAAATTTTAACACATGGTTTATCATAGAAGATTTCTAAAGGACATACAAAATACAAGCTACTATTACACCACCACTCAAATGGCTAAAATTAAAAGACTGACAACACCAACTATCAGTAAGAATGTAACACAACTAGAACTCTCAGTTCACATTTTTTATGAAGTTAATCACAATCCCACTCCTCCTTATTTTACACAAGAGAAATGAAACTATATACACAAAGAACAGTAGATGAATGTTCATAGGAGCCTTTTCACAATAGCAAAAAAACTAGAAACAGTTTTATGATTACATTGTGATATAATCATATACATACAATGTACCTAGCAAGAAAACTGAAAGAACTAATGATAAATGGACCAGTACATTTATGTATACAAATACTGAAGAATTCAGAGGAGAAGATTTTTTTGCCTGGGACTACTGAAGGAAGACAGAATTTTTGTGCTTCCCCATGATGACATTAGAAGATGGGAGTTTAGAATTAGAAGTTGAAAGGGTGACATAAGGGGGATGAAACTAAGGTGGAGAAGTCTAAAAGGGGGATGAACTGTTAGGGGACTCCAAAAGATTATGGGAAGAATAAGATTGGTTGGTAAAGTGCGCGCCAACAGTGATGTACCTTAAGTTCTAGACTGAGCAATAAGGAATTGACTGTGGGTGAGTGACTTTCCAACTGAAATGAAGCTAAGAAATCACTGTAATAAGGCAATAAAAATTTTACATTCTTTTTTTTAAGATTTTATTTATTTATTTGACAGAGATCACAAGTAGGCAGAGAGGCAGGCAGAGAGAGAGAGAGGAGGAAGCAGGCTCCCCGCTGAGCAGAGAGCCCGATGTGGGGGCTCGATCCCAGGACCCTGGGATCATGACCTGAGCCTAAGAAAGAGGCTTTAACCCACTGAGCCACCCAGGTGCCCCAAAATTTTACATTCTTGAATGCGACTTGTGAATGGGATAACATCAGGTTATGAACACTGGTATTTATACAAATACCAAACATGATTATTATTATATGTATTTTTAAATAAAACACAAATCTTTTTTCAATGAAAGGTATTTAATATTAATAATAGAATAATAGGGAGTGGCATTCATAAATGAATTAAGAAGAAAAGTTTCTCTTAAAGGAAGGGAAATTAGGGGAATTTAAGGGAAATTAAGTTTCAACACACTCTGTGGGCCAGATACTGTGCTTTGTGCCTTCAGATTACATGCTTTAATCTCAACAACAGGGATGTGCAATATTATTCACATTTTATTGCAGTGGAAATTTAGGTTCAGGAAAAAGGCTTGAGTTCTAATTAATGCACGTACTACATATACAGAAGGAATACTATTCCTCAAAGGTTGGTGAAGGGACTACTTGAAGTAAGATCACCAGGGATGCGTTTCCACAAACCACACCCGGAACTAGTAAATTAGATTGAGATATTGTTGGGGGACAGAAATATGCATTTCTAACCTGCTCATTGGTTACTCGGTAATTTCAAAAAAAGTTTGAGAACAGCTATCTTAAGACACAGGAGATATTTTTTCTGTGTGGTGATTTCTGATACTAAGAGTTCTTAGAAACAAAAGCCTCATAAAGGTGATCTGTAGCTTTATTTTTGACTATTAGAATAATGTATATTTACAGTATTCATAACCTAGCTATATTTCTCAGTGCTCATATTTCATAAATAAAGAGTTAAAAAATAAATAAGCCAGCATTCTTTATTGGTTCTTACTAGAATTTATATTTTTGGCTGCCTAAGATGACCTCTACCTGGTACTAATATTTTTCATTCCTTTTTTTGGCCATTTCCCTTAGTGCTGGCCTAAGCTACCTGAGATGTGTTACTTTGTATTTGCCATTTTCATACAATAAGAGTTAAATAAAGATGTATTTTTATTATATATAGATTAATTATAGTAGATAGGAAATGGAATAGTTTTTGTATTCATGAATAATGGATCTTTGGGAGATAATTCCATTTGCCTAAATTCTTTTGTCTCTTTAACAAGACTATCAGCACAAAATAATTCTTTGTAGTATTTAGCTGCCTACTTATGACTTAAATTCCAAAACTTACTCTTGGATGATATGTATTTTCAACAGTGATTCTTTTATTGCACACCGAGAAAGTATGCGACAGATGATGAGAAGTTTTTCTGAACCCTTTGGAAGAGACTTGCTCAGCATCTCTGATGGTAGAGGAAGAGCTCATCATAATCATATGAGACATGATGATGGTGAAAATTCCTTGACTGTAAGTTCTTTATTTTAAGTTAGTAAGAAGGCCCTATGGGATTTGAAGAAAATTATTACAGAAGAATATATGTATCTTTGATGTTAGGATATGAATAATGCTTGTTATAGAAATAACTATTGTATAAAAGGATGGGCCTGTTGGAAAGCTGAATCCTTTAAAATTGAATTGTTAGCTGTATGGAATTCCACGATGCTACCAAAACTTTAAGATCATATTATAAGGCAAACTTAAAGCATTATTTTACGTATGTGTCTATAGTTTGTTCTGCATGGCTACCTGGGCCTTCAAAACTTAGATTAACTTTTAACTGTATTTAACTTGCATAACTACAGAATATTTTCATAAGTTTTATCTGAGAACAAAACTAGGAGGTTACAAATATATTCAACTAGAAAAAAAAGTCTCGGATGCTTATATATCTTACTTTCTTCTCTGTTTATTTTATTTCTATTGCTTTTTCAGTCTCAGAAGTGGCAGTTCTAGAATAAAAATCCACAGGAATTTCTGGTTTTGGTTTCTATTAGTTAAATTTTGTTATTACATAAGTCTTTCATACTTAGACATAAATATGTCACATGTATCCCAAATTAGAGAAGAAAAGGTGAGCCTTATTTTGCTAGTATAAATTATAAGTATACAGAAAAAATGAGTTTTGGCTAAAAGAGAGACTGAATATTTCAAATAGTCCTAAGAAGTTTGATGGATAAAATTAGATTTACTATATGAATGAAATTTTCACAATCCTTTTCTTATTATTCCAGTATGGATTATTCATATTCCAATTTGTTTTCTTTCAATTAGTGAATAGTGGTATTTATATCTGTATTTTTTTTCTTTTAGGACTATCAGTTTCCATAAAAGTCTAAAATTAAGATCTAAGGACAAATTATCAGGGAGGGCAGAAATGCCAATTATAAAGACATTTTGAAATTTTATCTTTCAGTGAGAATTGAAATATTTTGTCTGTTTGCTATAAGCATAGCAAGGCAGAAGTAGGGCTCTATATAGTACTTTGTATTTATGTGCATAAATGAGCTACTTGTAGCTTTTGTGGAAGAAGGAAAAAGTGACAATTTTATTCCCAATGGAAAAAGACATTATATCGTATCAACCGTCTTAGAATGCTAACATCAGTGCACTTTTTTCTTCTTCAAACTGTATGAAGACCCTTTGCCAGCCAGGAATACTGAGTATTGTCCTAGGGCAGTAATAATTTTTAAAATAAAGATTTATAGCAGAGTTACAGCAGATTTTTCAAGGAACATTCAGCCTCTCTTTTAGCCAAACTCATTTTATAATTTATACTGGTGAGAAATGGCTTTCCTTTTATCCCATAGGGTATGATATATTTGATATGTGTATGTCTAAATGTGAAAGACTAAACGTAATAGCAAAAATAAAACAAAAAAAAAGTTAGCCAAACAAACAATAACAACAAAAGACTTCTATGCCAACCTGAACTTTTCTAAGTTCAGTTAGATGTGAAGGTAGAAACAGAAATTAAAAATTGACTGCAGAAGATGGGAAAGACTGCTGCTATTTGAAAAGAGCACAGCCAAGAGAACAATAGACTTTCTGAGCGTGCTAGCTGTTCTAGTCCATTTAAACTTTAATAAAAATTCATAGAAAGCTTCTCTCTCTCTAGTGAAGCTGTAAAGTTTTTTTAAATTTTTTAAAGAATTTTCTTATTTATTTGTGAGAGAGCACGTGCATGTGCCCATGAGTGGAGTGAGGGGCAGAGGGAAAGGGAGAGAGAGAATCCTAAGCATCCTAAGCGATGACTCAGTATGGAGCCTTGTGCTGAACACAGGACTGGATCCCAGGACCCTGAGATCATGACCTGAGAGGAAATGAAGAGGCTGAAATGAAAGAGTCTGCAACTTAATGGACTGAAACACCTAGGCGCCCTAAACTATAAGTTTTTAAATGATTGTTTTCATTAAGCAGTGAGCCATTATGCTGCTGCTTTTAAGCATAGTGGATGAAAATATGTATTTCAGATAGACATCATGATAATTTTTTTCTTTAGTTTTGGTCCATTACTTGACATTTGTCCTTTTTTTAGGGGAGAAGGAGCAGAGGCAGACAGGGGAGGAGAGAGAATTTTTTTTTTTAAGATTTTATTTATTTATTCGAGAAAGGGAGGGAGAGCAGCAAGCACGAGAGTGGGAAGGACAGAGGGAGAAGCAGACTCCCCACTAAGCAGGGAGCCCTATCTGGTGCTCCATTCGAGGCTCCATTCAGGGCTCAATACCAGGACTCTGGGATCTTGACCTGAGCTAAAGGCAGACGCATAACCGACTGAGCCACCCAGGTGCCCTGGGAGAGAGAGAATCTTAACCAGGCTCCATGCCCAGCGCACAGCCTGATGTTGGGCTCCATCTCATGACCCTGAGATCATGACCTAAGCTGAAATCAAGAGTTGGCTGCCCAAGTGACTAAGCCACCCAGGCGCCCCTAAAACTAGATAATTTAATCTGTAAATATATTTAATTAAGCAGTTTATAATTCACGGTATGACATGTGACCATCTAACATTTAGATTGAATGATGGTGCCAGAGTGAATCTACAATGTTTTTATTTTCAGTGAAAAGGGTAAAGAAATAGTATTGACGATAATACACTTATAATAATACACTTTGGAGATTACTGTTCTAAATATATAGTACAGATATATATAATTTGATATAATTTATTATAAAATTTAATATATATACAGTTTTCTCTATTTTTCAGCATAATTTACAAAGGAGAAAAGTATCACTGAATGATGGTAAAACCTTATATATACCCTTTACCCCAAAATTTAAATTTTACTTTCAGTATTTGAAACTTCCAAGTAATGAAAGTTTTTAATATGTGTATATGTATGTCTAAAATTTTATTTTTACTTCTCTGTTACCTACTGAGGAATACAATTTGTGAACTATTAGATAATTCCACCTATTATACTTAACATTCTTTTGCCTATCAAAGACCCTACATATTTTTAAATCTGTGTGTGATCCTTTCTGAAGTCTATATTTTTTATTCTATGTATTAGTTCTTGGGAGATATTTATTAATTTTTTTGCCCAATATTTCTACTTTTGAAATGTTATTAATGTAAATAATTGCTTATTTTTAATCAGTTATGAGCAAGATTAACTCATCTCTTAAAAATACAGAATAGTTGAGCAAAGGAAATATGAGAATATTAATCATTGTACCTTATGTTTTAATTAATTTTAGTGTGAAATTGTATTTCCTTTGACAAATGTTTGTCTTAATCTGTAGCAAATTCAACTGCCTTTGGTAAATACTACAGTAGTCATATTTAAAAGTGGTATATGGTCTCCCTATTTATCTGCCATGCTCCACTCAGGCTTTATGACGAATAATAAGTGGTTAGTTTTTTAAAATATATTTTGAGGATTTTTTTATTAAATGGTTTTAAAACTTTGTTAAGTTATGAACTATGTGATTATATAGTACATTTCTTTTTCAGGGATTATTATATAATAAATATCAACCAAAATTAACTGGATTTTTTTTCTAGGCAGTGAATTCTCTTGTGCCTTTTGGCAGTTTTGGTGGTATGGTTCGTATCATGAGACACAAACCATTTTAACAATATTTTCTGACAAAGATTTATTTTTCATTAACTCAAGCAAAAGTGAATTGGCATGCAGTTTCACTTATTTTCAAAATAGCTTTTTGGAATTTGTACTGAAACCTGTTTTATGTATTAATCTTAGAGTATTCAGGCATGTTTTTTCTGAACTAAGTCATATCAACATAGATAAAATCAGTCTTCCAAGAAAGAAAAAATACATTTTAATAGATAAAAATTTACTTGATTTACAAAAGGGATCCCCATAGTATGTTTGAAAGTTTGGACATTTTCACATATTTATGATGACTTTCTAAAAGATGAAAAAGCACCAAACTATAGCTAGAGGAGCACATTTGGAGAAGCTCAGATTGTCTTCTCTTTCTAGGACTCTAAAGTTAGTTTGTGCGTGCTGCTTTTCCTTTCCCACATCCAAGTATGGCTCGTCTACAACCAGCTTTTCTCCCACTCCTGTTTCTTTTCTGTGATGCTAGTTTCTAATACACTGAAAAGCAGCCTGAGGAGTAGCAGAGAATAGCATGACTTTGGAACATTTCCTATGGATGCATCTGTGCTCTTATGAAAAAGTTTCTTCTGTGTTAGACTTGAATCATTTGTCTCCTTAAAGTTGGATGAACCACATTTGTCCTTTCCGACCAGAGTTTCAGTGGGACGAATGACAAATTAAAAAACCAGTTATAGCCAGAGTTATCAGTAAAACGATCAGGAAGTTCAGCATGCTATGGAAGCACAGATAGAGGAAAGCCTTTTACCCAGACCTTTTGGGGTGGTAGGGTGATGGTGTGGAGATTTATCAGAGATTTCTGGAACCTTAATGATGAATAGGAGTTAGCCAGGAGTGTTCAAACACAGAAGAAACAGCACATGCATAGACTTAGCGGCTAGGGAGCTCAAAGATATTTCGGATCACTTGGCCCTGGAGCATGAGTTGGAGAGTAGATAAAGATAGAATGGTAACCAGGGACTTCTTTTGGTCCTGGTAAGGACTTTAGACATTATCTTAAGAATAGCGGAAGCAGTTGATGAATTTTCACCAAAGTAGTAATAGAAGCACATTCTCATTTTTGAAAGATTATTGTGCCTTTAAGGGAAGGAAAGATTAGAAAAGACTGCAGTAGTTAAAGTGTTCTGGAAAATATTAGTATGGCTTCTATTTAGGCAGTGGCTATGGTGTCTCATCTAATTGTTAAAGAGGTAAATGGGTAAAACTTAGGGATTTACTGGGTTGAAAGGACAGTAAAGAGGGAAAAGGAAAGTATTATGCCTACTTTTTGGCATGAAGAATTAGCTACGTGAAAATACCACTGAGGTAAGGAGCAGTGCATTCATACAGTACAGATATGAGAGCAGGGGCGGTCAAAAGATCATTTTGGTTTGGGGTGTTGGGTATTTGAGGCATCTGTAGTATGTCCAGGTGGATTTATCTGGTGAACAATTGGATATATGCGTTTAAGCCAAGCTAGAGATGATTTGTTCATTCATTCAGCAAATATTTACTGAGCCCTCCTTATGTGCAAGGGAATTTTTTTTTTTAAATTTTTTTATTTGACAGAGAGAGAGAGAGAGAGATCACAAGTAGGCAGAGAGGCAGGCAGAGAGAGGAGGAAGCAGGCTCACTGCTGAGCAGAGAGCCCGATGCGGGGCTCAATCCCAGAACCCTGAGATCATGACCTGAGCCGAAGGCTGAGGCTTAACCCACTGAGCCACCCAGGTGCCCCTGCAAGGGAATTATTTTTAAAGTATTGAGAATATAGTAGTGAATAAGACAGAAAAATAGCCCTACCTTCACAAAGATGATTTCTACAGTGGGAAGACAGGCAATAAACAACAAAATAATTTCAGATAAAGTACTTCAAAGTACTATGAAGGAGATGAAGCAGGGTAATATAATGAGAGATGGGAAGTGAAGCAGAGATTACTTTTGCAGGTGGCCTTTCTAAGGAGGTAATACTGGAATGATGAGAAGAAACTATGCTGAGAGTCAGGATAAAAACATTCAGGGAGAGAGAAGAGCTTGTGTACAAAGTTCCCAAAGGCCTTAGGAGCCCACTGGAATCTTAGCTCTAAATTGTACCCATACTTTTTGTCACTCCAAGGTGTTGGGCCACCCCACAGCAAGTACAGATGGATTTGGGATGGCTGATTTGATAGTGAATTGAAGAAAGGGCGGAATATACCTTAACATCTGATCTTTTCTTCCTTCTCTTCCTCCTCTTATTTGGGCTAGCCCTTCCAACTCTCGTGAATTGTATCTCTTATATAGCCCTGGTTTCTCAACCTGGTGATGAAACAAAGCATTCAGAATGTTTCCTGAATTGTGTTGAATCTCTGAAATGCAGATTTATTCTATTGCAGTTCTTTGTGGCTCCAAAGATATCAGTATCTCCTAAATGTGCCTTTGTTCTTCTTTATGGTGTTAAGTGCCCGTTCTAAAGAAGAATTTGGTTTTCCCATCTGTTTCCCATTGTTACAAATAATAAAACCCACAGGAAGGCAGGGACATAGACAGGCCTTTGATAATTCTTTATTGAGTCCCAGCTTGGCATACAGCAAAAGAATCTCTAGAGGGGTTGAAATACGGGCATTGAACTACAGTGCCTTACAGGATTTAAAAGACTGCCGTTTGAGTGGAGGAATTCCTTGAATCAAACACTCCTTCTGTTTTATAATAGTAAACAATGCATCAGGTGACGCACTAAAATGTGTGCATCACTTTTTAAATTTCTTGTGAGTGTTCTAACAGTAAAACTTAAAATCAATAGCAGATTTTTCTAGAGCAGAGCTTCTCAGCCCCTGACACCACTGACATTTTAGGCTAGATAATTCTTGTTCTAGGGGGGCTGTCCTAGTCTTTGTAGGATTTTAAGAGGGTCCCTGACCTTTACTCAGTAGATTACAGTTATATACCCTCCACAGTTGTGACACACAAAAATGAATATAATATTAACAAATGTCCCCTGGGAGTCAAAATCAGTCTTGACTAGGAAACCACAGTGCTAGAGGAATTAACTACTTTTCTAAAGAAGCATATGCGGTGCCTCAAGGGAATGTTCTACTGAGCCTTCTGTGGTAGGCAGCAAATTCCAGGCCTACAGTAGAGTGAATTAACCTCTATTACTTGGAACCTCTTATGATGTAAAGGAGAGCTGGAGACCTCAGAGGCAGTTTCTATCAGCTGTGTTGTACTGGTGGAAGTGACATTGGTATCTTATACCCAAGTTTTACTGATTTGCATGGTGAGATATTGAGAAGGAAGAAGGAAAAACTTGAAAACTAGTCTATGCTAGAATTGTCCCAGCCCAGAATACACTGCTCAGTATTTAAATATTAACTAAATTTGTTATGAGAAAGTTGGTAAATGTGTGTTTATATTTATATGTTCATGTGTGTATATATACACATATATGTATGCATGTATTTACAGTGGTTCAACCCCCTAATCATTTAAATGTTGGCTCTTTGAGATTTTATATATGCTTCCATTTTTTCTTTAACAAATTGCTTTTTTGTATAGTTCTTAAATTATCTTTGCCTGGCCGATTGCTGCATGAGCTCCCGCTGCGTAAATCAAGAAAAAAAATTTTTCAGCTGTTTTGGGAAGGTTGCTTCTTTTGTGTTGTACTTACAGTTAATAACATACTTCCTAATGTCTTGTAGCGTACAGATGTCAACCCTTTTCAGGCAATGGACCGAATGATGTTAAATATGCGAAACAGTATGCAGGAATTACAAAGAAACTTTGTAAGTACTAAAAAATTGATGAGAATGTTATTCTCAGTTATTGGTACCCTATATTATAGTGGCTTTCAACTTTTTTTAATCATGGTCCACAGTGACTAAAAAATGTATCTTAACAGTATGACCCAGTACATAATACTTGTGTACTGTATTAAAAAACCTGAAACAAAAGTTGTATGACAAAATGATCATACTATTTACAGTGTGTGCTTATATTTTCTGTTTTAGCTCATATTTTCAAAATCCTGGTCACAATCCAACAAATTGATTTCACAACCTACAAGTTTGAAAAATAGCGTTAACTTACACAATTAAAAAAAAACAGAACAACCTCAAAAAACATTTATCTTGCTGAAGGTCACTATTGTAAATGAATATTTTTATATGTATTTAGACTTTTTAATTATTTTTAGTTTGTCTACTTAAAAAGCTTTGTGGCATCTAGGAAATTAAGTTTTAGTATTTTCTTTAAAAAAACTGAAAACAGAAATTTCAGGAATATGTTTAGGCATTGGATTATATCAATAGAGTTCAAATAATTATAAACTAGTACTGATACTCTTTTCTACTCACAATATTAACATCAAAAAATTAACTTGATTCAATATGAAGAAGACTCATTTTAATCATCTAGTTTAGAATCTAAGGACCATTTCAGAATGTCCAAATCTAGGGCATTATTAATGATCTTCATAATCTAGCAATCTGGTACCCACAGGAGGTATGAAACTACTTGGTGTATGGCTGATTGGCTCAGCATTGGCAAAATTGCACACAGGGGTCAACCACTGACTATAAAAGCATCATAGGCTTCAGGGCATAGCATCTATATTTAAATCTAAGCTGCAAGTCTTTGATCACAAAGACTTAAGGATCTCTGAGTGTGTCACTTATTATTCCTCACAAGCAGAGTAAGAATTGGTACCTAAAATGGAAGGAAATGAGGTCCTTCCTCGGGGTGCCATTTGGATATACCATCCTGATAGTATGGTATCCTTGGTAGTACTTCAACTAGTGTTGTTACTTATTTGAATCATCTGATGTCAATTCTTCATACTTGACTAAACTCTCCGGACTTAAAATTTATATTTCCCTCTAGGGTCACCTTTCAGTGGATCCAAATGGACATTCATTTAGTTCTTCCTCAGTTATGACTTATTCCAAAGTAGGAGATGAACCCCCAAAGGTTTTCCAGGCCTCAACTCAAACCCGTAGGGCTCCAGGAGGAGTAAGTATTTTCTGAGCATTCTTGGAGCTTTATAAAGTTGTGGATTGATAGGTCATCTGTATTTGATTTTAATTATGAAAGCTTGATCTGGTATTCTGGGGGTAGAGATGAGGGAAGAAGACACATATCACTGTGAAGAACAATAATGCTAACTGTATTTACTTAGTTTAAGGCATTTTTTTCCTCCCTTCCACCCCCACCTCAGAGCCTTTTTTCATGTAAATATCTATTGATGTTTATTCTTATCTTTACATGTTGACCAGGTAAGTAGACACTAAAAGAAGTCTTTGTCTCATGAAATAAATGTCTATTTTCAATTTATATCTGAAGCAAAAGAATCTTTTTTAACTCATGAAATACTTCAAGAATACAGAAAAGATATAGAAAATAATATAATAAATACCCACATTCCTTCCACCCAGTTTAGTCAAATCATAACATTTTTCTCTATTTGCTTTAAGTTCTCTCTTGTTTTGTTTTCTTTTTAAGCAAAAATACTAGATGCAGTTAAAGCTTTCAGTACACTATTCCTCCCTGGTTCCTTTTCCCTTTCACTCCCTCCCCACAAAAGAACCATTTTCTTGTATCTCAAACTTATGATTCTCGTGTGTGTTTTTATAATTTTATTACTTATGTATGCTTCGTAAATAATATAATGAATTATTTTATGGCTTTCTAAACTTTATGTAGTTTTATGCTACATGTGTCCTCTGCAACTTGACTTTGCTCAGGCATATACTTCTGAGATTTATTCAGCTTCATATATGCAGCTCTATTTATTTATTTTTACTTTATATATTATCCAAAATATCAATATACCACAGTTTTTAATCTATTTTTCTGTTGATTGATACTTAGGTATTTCTGATTTTTCACTTACTTATCTTTATACATGTCTTCTTGGGCAAATGTTTTAGGAACGGTATTGTTGGTTTGTAGGAGGTGGGTGCTTTCATCTTTATGTAAAAATTACTAAGTTACTCTCACACAGTGATTGAAACAGTTGGCTCCCACAAAGCCTGGTATGAGAGTTCCCATTTCTACACTTCCTCATTAGTACTTATAGTTTAAAAAAAAAAAAAAAAAAAAGGTTTGCCTGTTTACTGGGTGTGAGTAGCTCTTACATATAAGGGCATAACTTTTAATGATGCTCTTGTTATAGTGCAGACATTTTCATTTTCACTTGCTGTAAGTGACATCTTAAATGTAAACAGTTTAATTGTAGACATCCCACAGCAAACCATGCTAATAATAATAACCATGCTAATATGCTAATATTAATAGTCTTTGGCTATCATGAATATTCTCATAACCCATAGAGTTGATATGTAAGAGCTATGAGATTCAAGCTGATCAACATGACTGCTGAATAATCAGTTGCCCTTACTTATAGGGATGTACTCCCAACTATGATACTGTTAAGACACTGTTGAAGGCACTAAGTCTTATATAATTAAGTAATTATTTGATATACTATTTCATTACGACTTAGAAAAAGTTTAAATTGTATTGGTTCTATTTGCCCTAGACATTAATTTTAAGCAGTTCGGAAAATATCAGAGAACTATTACCACAATTCTACTGCAAGTTGGTAGTGGAACTAAGTAGTACCCAGTGTTTTTAGAGCTGTAGACTTATGGTCTTAACCTCTATTAGTAAATAGGTCCTGAGGAGTGAGAATTATATCCATTCTCTATATATTTAAATAATAAATTTTAATTTTTATTTTCTTCATTTTTTCAGATAAAGGAAACTAGGAAAGCAATGAGAGATTCTGATAGTGGGCTAGAAAAAATGGCTGTTGGTCATCATCTTCATGACCGAGCTCATGTCATTAAAAAGTCAAAGAATAACAAGACTGGAGATGAAGAGGTCAATCAAGAGTTCATCAATATGAATGAAAGTAAGTTGTCACAGAAAATAGTATTCTTCTTCTTAAAATAAGCAGCTGTACTGGTAGAACTTGATGAATGTTTTTTGTAGAAACATTCCATAAGGTGTCATTTTGAGGTAGTTTATGAATAATATGTGTGGAGACTACCAGGGACGACCTTATCAAAGTAATAAAATTGGGGTTTCATTGTTTTATAGAGATTTGTTTTTTATACTGATTTTTTTTGGTAATGTTATTTATTTTTGGAATCTTTTGAATTGTCATTTAGTAAGATTGCCAGTAGGCAAAATGAGTTTTTACGTTTTTCTAAGGTATATTTGAAAAGTGTAAAAAAGAATAAAGAAGAAAACTAAAATTATCCATAATCCCAATCCAAAACAACTATTCAAGTTTTAGTATATTTCTTCCCAGTGATTTTATGTATATGTAAACACATACACTTTTTCTAAAAATTAGTATTTTACTATCTAGTTTATATTGTGCTTATTTTAATTCACCATTATAATTGTGAAAACAGTTACCTATGATGTTGTTTTTCAAAAACATTCTAAATGGTTACCTAAAAGTTTTTGTGAATGGGCCATAATTTATTTAAAACATTATTATTGGGCACTTCAGTTTTTGTATAGATAAGATTTTAATTTCTTGTATTGTTAGATAATATATCATGTATATTTCAAGTACATCTTTACATTATCTGGATTTTATATTCATTCTTTATTATTGGGCACTTCAGTTTTTGTATAGATAAGATTTTAATTTGTTGTATTAGATAATATATCATGTATATTTCAAGTACATCTTTACATTATCTGGATTTTATATTCATTCCTCAATGCATTTAAGTCTTTCCAGTGTCGAAACTCTTCTCATTGTAGTTTTTAGGTTAAACTCATCTTCTACTTTCCAAAAGTATTTTGAGTAAAAGTGTTTTGTCTCTTTAAATTTTTTAAATGGAAATGGTTTAAACTATCATATCATTTCAGAAAAAAATTCTCTTAGGGTTGCCTTGGACAAAGTTATTTTTATGCAATGAGATGGAAGCTACAACATCTTAACCTTTAATTTTAACCTTTATAGTTTTGTCATAATTAAATATATACAGAGTACTTACAGTAATTAAAATGTTGAAGAAAAATTTAGTGAGGGAACACATTATTATTATAAAGGCCGTCTGATAGAACAAGTATTACCATTTACCTATTGTTAATCGAAGTTAGATTGCCTAATTCATAACAAATTGACAGTTGAGATGAGTAACCTGTCTTAGGAAACTGACAACAGAAGCTTGTGAGGTAGGCCTAGTTATGCAGGAAAACGGTGAGGTTAATAGGAAGTGCTCGTTATAGGAGAAGTACCCAAGTACAGAGCAGGAAGGTGACCCAGGAAGAAAGACTGTAAGTCAGTGTAATTGAGTCAAAGGGTTCATTGGGTAGAATAACATAATATGCAGACAGATACATGAAAAACCAGATCATCAATAACCAAATTATGAATAGGAATAAAAGAGGAATAGGCAAAAAAAAAAAAAAAAATGGAAATAGTACTCTGAATCAAAGACCTTTATATTCGGGGCAGTTCCCTGCCTCTGTCTTGAGGTTAGGCTGAGGGAAGCACAAGGCCAGAATCAAGTATGTGGGAGCCACGGCAACTACTGACAGTTGATATATTAATACTTGCCTCTTTATTTTGATATTTAATGTAGGTGATGCTCATGCTTTTGATGATGAGTGGCAAAATGAGATTTTGAAGTACAAACCAGTGGGACAGTGGCGCAATGTAGAAAACCCTAGGATGAGAAGCGTTGGTCATGAGAATTCAGGTTGCCGAGAGCTTAAAAGAAGGTAAAATTATTTCTAAAACAAATTATATTTTTTTAACAAGAATTAGAAGAAAAGTAATGTAATTTTACTTCTGTCAGGAAGTTTTGAGTAACATCCGTTGTTTCTATCAACAGTATCTTTTTTGAAGGATGTAATGACTTTATATTCTATCTGAGCATTCCACACAAATTTGAATTTGTATCTAAAAACCAATAATATTTTAAGATTGCATGATTAGTAACTCACTAGCAAACTATGCTTCAGAAGACAGGGGCTAAAATGCTTTTAAGAAAAAGTGAAATATTATAATGTAGTTCTTCTTAAAACAGATTTTAATCTGGATGTAGGAGGAGTTATACATTTCATGCCAGGTAAGATATTGGTATCTAGAGATCTGATAAGGGAGGAGGGGCTGTATTTGAAAGGCTTAACAAAACTCCCCTGACAAGTCGATGGTAAAAGCATTTTTAGATACTTGTGTAATACATAACATTATTTGCACCTATATTAGGTATTAGATATTTTGGAAGAATTTTCCCAAAACATTAGCCTCCTTTGGGATTACCTTTGGAATAGCTGTGCTGAAACCACACCATTAAGATTATAGAGGTTTTTCAGTTAACAAAACCAAAAGACAACTGACAGAACGGGAGAAGATATTTGCAAATGACATATCAGATAAAGGGCTAGTGTCCAAAATCTATAAAGAACTTAGCAAACTCAACACCCAAAGAGCAAATAATCCAATCAAGAAATGGGCAGAGGACATGAACAGACATTTCTGCAAAGAAGACATCCAGATGGCCAACAGACACATGAAAAAATGCTCCACATCTCTTGGCATCAGGGAAATACAAATCAAAACCACCATGAGATACCACCTCACACCAGTCAGAATGGCTAAAATTAACAAGTCAGGAAATGACAGATGCTGGTGAGGATGCGGAGAGAGGGGAACCCTCCTACACTGTTGGTGGGAATGCAAGCTGGTGCAACCACTCTGGAAAACAGCATGGAGTTTCCTCAAAAAGTTGAAAATAGAGCTACCCTATGACCCAGCAATTGCACTACTGGGTATTTACCCTAAAGATACAAACGTAGTGATCCGAAGGGGCACATGCACCTGAATGTTTATAGCAGCAATGTCTACAATAGCCAAACTATGGAAAGAATCTAGATGTCCATCAACAGATGAATGGATAAAGAAGAGATTATATATATATATATACATATATATATATATGTATATATATATATATATACACACACACAATGGAATACTATGCAGTCATCAAAAGAAATGAAATCTTGCCATTTGAGACGATGTGGATGGAACTAGAGGGTATTATGCTTAGCGAAATAAGTCAATTGGAGGAAGACAACTATCATATGATCTCCCTGATATGAGGAAGTGGAGATGCAACATGGGGGGTATGGGGGGTAGGAAAAGAATAAATGAAACAAGATGGGATCGGGAGGGAGACAAACCATAAGTGACTCTTAATCTCACAAAACAAACTGAGGGTTGCTGGGGGGAGGGGGGTCGGGAGACAGAGGTAGGATTATGGACATTGGGGAGGGTATGTGCTATGGTGAGTGCTGTGAAGTGTGTAAACCTAGCGATTCACAGACCTGTACCCCTGGGGATAAAAATACATTTTATGTTTATAAAAAAATAAAAAAAAAAGATTATAGAGGTTTTTGTACATTCAGTGTATATTCTAGAGTTAGAATTTAATTTGGTTCTCTGGGGGAAAAAATGGAAAACAATACCTAGTTCCTATTAAATTTACACTTGAGAGAGAGGCCTCACCAGGCCTTAAAATAGAAATCTATTCTAGGCCTTAAGAGAGTGGAGGATTGCTGCAGAAGGTGGAAGGCTTCACAGAACCAGCGGTGGACAAGTGGCTATCAAGTAAATCAGAAGCCTTGTGCAGAATTTCATGAGCTAGGATCTTTTATTTTTAAATACTTATTTAGGAATTTAGAGCCCTAAACTTTCTGTAGAAAATTAGCTTCCATATTACTTTCAGGCAATATTTGTCTCAGTTTGGAAACTCTATTGATAAAAAAAAAAATACAGTGCTAAGTTTGACTATGAAATAAGGACCCTGTTAGAGAAAGCATGCTCTTTATAGATGATCCGTAAATCTGTGGCCCTGTCCGTGGCATTTCCTGTAAACCAGCACTGTCCAATAGCCCTTTCTGGAATTATTGTCTGTAATAGTGAAAATGTTATGTATCTGTAATGTCCAATATGGCACCCATTAGACACATGTGGCTATTGAACCACTCTTCATATGTGGCTGATACAGCTGAGGAACTGAATTTTAAACTTTATTTTAATTAATTTAAATGTAAATGATGTGGCTAGTGGCTGCCAGTCAGATGGATGGCGTGGTTAAACAGTTAAATCTATCTCAGGAAAGCAGCTGTTGCTTTCTTAAATGTGAATGAAATAATCTCCCATATGTTTTTCAAAGCTATTGTGGAAGTCTTAGATAAAACTTAAAAGTATTTTTTAATCATGTTTGTATTGATTAGTAAACTACTGGCCATTTGAAAAATGGTATTAATGTTCATACTGTATTTCTCAGGGAGAAACCTCATCAAAGTCCAGCCATTGAACATGGAAGAAGATCAAATGTTTTTGTGGACAAACTCAACATCAAAGGATCACCTGTGAAAATCAACAAAAAATAAATAGCCTTGCATTTGATTTCTTTAGTTTTGATTGTTTTAACAGAGAAAGTAATGGTGCTGGGTAATACATATAAGACCAATCTCTTGTTAAATCAGTACTGTATTTAACTTTCTTCTGAATGTTCTTGGAAGTACTAGCTTTATATTGTCCATACTTTAGGAATAAAACTTTGATTTTCAACAATTCAAGTTGCTAAACATTCTATACACTCTTTTCTTTAAAACATACTAATTTTTAAGGCTGATTTTGCTTTCCCAATTATCTTCCTATTGGCTGTGTTTTCTTTTATATAGTTAAGATTGAATGTAGAGCTAGTTTTATCATACGTATTAGTTATAAGAAAGTAAAATATTAAAAAATAGTCAGTTTTCACGAACACACCACCACAGTGATGCTAAGAAAGGTACAATAATTTAAATCAGATTTCATGTGTTATATAGCCAGCTAGCTTAAGATTTAAAAAAAGTAAAGCAAAATTATATTAGTACTGTTTTATGAGAAATTAGTTATTTTGATAAATTACATTAAAATCAAAGAATTCTGAATTTTAAGGAGATTTTCAATTGCTAATATATGAGTTTTATTCTTATAATTTCATTATACAGTGTATTCTTTTTTTTCCACATCACATTCTTAACATTCATCAGACTTTACATTGACCTTTCTCTTTAACTTCTTAAAGTAGCATATTTCTGCTCTCCTTTCCCACAAACAGCTTAATCTGTCTCCACAGTTAACATTCTAAAGTTGGAATGTCCTTGGAGAAACTCTGCTCAGCCTTTTTGTGACATTTAGAAAAATGCATTTGGTATTCTGTAAACCTGGATGATTGATTGTCTCAAAATTTCTTTGACAGGTGATATGTGTTCTTGAGCAAGGTACTTAATAATTCAGTTCCCTTTTATACCATTTAAAAATTCATCTTTAGCTTTTTTATTCTAGAATTCAAGCATTAATCTGTTTTTAGAAAAAGTTTGAAGTTTATGAGAATATTAAATCTTAACCTTAAGTTTTTGTTGTTTCAGAGGAAAAAAGACCAGAAAATCCACTATCACCTTGTAATCCTAATATCTTACTTTTTTCACTTTTGAAATAGAACTATGTGATTGAGCTTATACTTTCCTATTTTCCATATTGTATCCTGTTAATTTTATTAGTCGGTATGTTTCATGCCTGTAATTAGTTACAAAATAAGATGCATACCTGTCAATTCATTTTTATAACAAAAAGTAATTGAGCATGTATTAATTAAAGATGTTAACATTTTCCTCTTATGCGTACATTGGTATACTAATAACATATTGGGAAGTTGTCATAAGGCCTGAATTCTAAATAACACTTTTGCATAAATTTACTTGATAGAGCAAAATCCCAATAGAATAGACACTGTAATACTCTTCTGCCTAAATCATTACACTGATAACTTGAATCATTATATTCAAATATGAAAACACACTTTAATAAATGTATTTAAAACTACATAACTTCTATGCAACATATAGCAGTTACAGCATTTACAGCTATTTTTTATCCCAATTTGTTTATCATAGAAAGTAAATAAAAATTGAATTAAATATATATTTCTTCTTATGCCACAGAGCTTCATAAGGGGCCACTCATAAAACTATGTGACATAGAGTGAGTAAATGTCAATTCTTTATATTCACATGTTGCTGAAATGTCAATGACACCAAAAAAACAACTAACAAAACCTCAGGAGAGTCTATGTGTTACTTGTCTAAAAGAGACCACTTTATGTAAAAGATTCTCTGTCTTTTTATTTCCATACTTCAGAGCTTTTTAGATTTTTTTTTAAGTGGTCTCCATGCCTAGCATGGAGACATAAACTGTATAGAGCATAAACTGTATGGTTTATATTTAAACTTTATCCTCCCTTCTTGAAGAGGGAAGGTAATTATACTTCTATAGGAATACTTTAATATTTGTATTATTAATAACAAGGAAGCCAGTAGACTGAGATGGCTTTAATGTCTTAGTAACCCATTTAACCAAATCAAAACAAGCCTGTTATGCCTCAAGGTTAAGAAATTGAAGCCTAAAGACATCAATCACTAACAGCCAACTAGACTTTTTAATAGAAGGCAACCATTTAAGCTAAAGCCAGTAAATCAAATAATTTTCCTTGTTTGCTTCTGCCTCTTCTTTATAAAAGTCTCCCTTAGCTCTAGTTGGTGAAGACCTCCTAACCACTTCCTGTTTGTCCACTGCCTTACTGCAATTGATTTTTCCTCAAACTCAAACTTATTTTTAAAGATTTTAGTTTTTTTCAGTAATCTCTACACCCAGTGTGGGGCTCGAACCTCAACCCCGAGATCAAGAGTCACCTGCTCTACTGATTGATCCAGCCATGTGACCCTCAAACTCAAAATGTTTAATATGCCATCTAACTCACTGTTTTTCCTGTTCCAATTTCTTCCTCCCACTTGAAAATTTTTAAAGATTTTTTTTTTTTTAAAGATTTTATTTTTTGATTGATTTGAGATAAAGCATGTCCAAGCGGGGGGAGGAACAGAGGGAGAAGGACGAACAGACTCCTTGTTGAGCTCAGAGCCTGACATGGGACTTATCTCAAGACCATGAGATTGTGACCCAAGCAGAGATCGAGAGTCAGATGTTCAACCCACTGAGCCACCTAGGCACCGTGCACTTGGAAAATTTTAAAGATGAATTAAGAAAAAAATCATTTTGGCATATGTGTAATCTAGGAATATCTAGTCCAAATAGTCTAAAATGTCTAAGACAAAAAGTCTGTTAACTACTTGTGCTGTTTTGCATAGAAAATGTGGACAAGTGCATTTAAATAATAGCTTTTGTTAGTATGATTATAAGAAGAAAGGTTTCAAGATAAAAGAGGAGTTTTTAAATATGATTTAATGATTATGAATATAAGGTTTATGAAGTACTTTAAAAAAAGTTTTATGAAATATTTCTGATAAATAGGTGCATTTGGGTAGAGGAATGAATATGGTCAACTATAGTCTTCTTCCAGGTTTTATTACATAAATTAATGCTAATAAAATCTTCTAGTTTATATAAAACCAAGGTTGAACTTCTCATGATTTAAGCTTTCCAAATTTCCTATATTGATTTTATAGGTCAAATAAGTTATTGTTGACTCCATCAATTGTGTAAGATTGCAAAATATAAAATGGTGTTTATCTAAATAAAATTACAATGCAGATCTCTTTTAAAGGGGTTTTAATCTTACAAGATTATTATACTACTATTTATTATAATGACTGAAAGTGTTAGCTAAAATTGTAATTTTCCAAATCTTTAGTTAACTTTTCCAGAGCTTAGAAAATATTAAATTAGTCCTTGGACACTTGGATAGTTTTTCTTTCTTTCTTTTTTTTTAAAGATTTTATTTATTTATTTGACAGACAGAGATCACAAGTAGGCAGAGAGGCAGGTAGAGAGAAGGGGAAGCAGGCTCCCTGCTGAGCGGAGAGCCCAATCCCAGGACCCTGAGATCATGACCTGAGCTAAAGGCAGAGGCTTAACCCACTGAGCCACCCAGGCACCCCATACTTGGATAGTTTCTAAGTAAAAACTGATACAAGATTTTGGTCACTGAAGATGGTTTCCAATTTCTTAGAGATTATAAAATGACTATGAATTAACTGTGGAAATGTTTTGGATGATATTGTATATGTGTATTTTGCCACTTTAAAAGTTAACAGAATTAGGAGTGCCTGAGTGGCACAGTTGTTTGGGTGTTTAATTCTTAATTTTGGCTCAGGTCATTATCTTAGGGTTGTGAGATCCAGTCTGCATAGGGCTCTGCACTGGCCATAGAGCCTGCTTAAGATTCTCTCTTTCTATCTCTGCCTTCTGCCCTCAACAAGCTCTCTCTCTAAACACACACACACACACACACACACACACACACACACACACACACACACACACACACACACATCCCTTAACAGAGATAATCTATAATAACATAAAAATTTAGCTAGACAGTTCTTGGTTTTCTGTCTTCCAGTTTTTCTTTTGGAATAAAGAAAAGTTGATTATTTTGATTAAAAGTGATTAATAAAAATAACATATTCAGGGGCGCCTGGGTGGCTCAGTGGGTTAAAGCCTCTACCTTCGGCTTGGGTCATGATCCCAGAGTCCTGGGATCGAGTCCCATGTTGGGCTCTCTGCTCAGCGGGGAGCCTGCTTCCTCCTCTCTCTCTGCCTGTCTTTCTGCATTCTTGCGATCTCTGTCTGTCAGATAAATAAATAAAATCTTGGGGCGCCTGGGTGGCTCAGTGGGTTAAAGCCTCTGCCTTCAGCTCAGGTCATGATCCCAGAGTCCTGGGATCGAGCCCCACATCGGGCTCTCTGCTCCGCGGGGAGTCTGCTTCCCACTCTCTCTCTCTGCCTGCCTCTCTGCCTACTTGTGATCTCTGTCTGCAAATAAATAAAATCTTAAATAAATAAATACATAGAAGCTTTAAAAACAGCATAATAATTACAGAAAAATATGAATACACACACAAGATAATGAGCATTAATTCTTACTTAAGCTTAGTTTGTTAAAGTGGTTTTAGTGTTGTAGATATACTGTTTCATTTAACATAATTATATCTTTAAAGTAACCTTAATTTTATTATCATTTGCATAATTATGTATTTTAAGCAAATACATAAAAGGCTTATAAAGACTGAATTTTTGAAAGTCTAAACAAAAGTTTATTGGGTATACTCAGCATTAATGGATTTATTCTCTAATCAGTTTACAAATCCTTTCTTGCAAATTAATACATGGATTGCATATGAAAAGTAAATTTGAAATTCATCATTGAAACTTTGATTTTTCTTTTCTTGTCCCTTGTAATTTACTCTGATTTCTATTTACTTATTCTCATTTGTACATTCATTTAATACTTACTGAGCACCTACCAAATGCAAAGGGATACAGAAGTTAACAAAACCAAATCGGTTTCCTTATGGAACTTACATTCTCATTAGGAGAGCTGGACAATAAACAGGTATGTGAAATGTCTGGATCTATCTAAGAAGTGCTCCAAAGGAAAACTAAACAGCATGAGAAGATAGGGAGGAGCCTGCTGGTTCAGAAAAGTTGGTTAGGGAACATCTCACTGATGAGGCTACTGCAAATAAAGAAAAGGGCTGTCACAGGATCTAGGGAAGAGCAAAGTCTCTGATTATATGAGGATCAGTAAGGAGGCCAATGTGGCTGGAGCAAAACCAGGGAGGGAAAGTAAGGCTATGCTGGTTTGGCTGCTGAAGTAGGGCATTTGCAGCCACTTACTCTGAGGAGGACGGGAAGCCACTTCAGAATTTTTTAAAAATTTAGTTATGGAAAGTTTCAAACCTACACAAAAGTAGAACAGCAACGATGAACTCACTGGATGGAGTATTTTCAGCAGAGAAATGACAAGGTCTGGGTTAAAAGGATCCCTCTAACAGTGTTGAGAATAAGCTGAGCTGTAGGCGAAGCAGGGAGATCCTTTAGGAAATCTATTATAATCTGGTGGAGAGATGGCAGTGTTGAGAGGCGGGGAGAAAGGGCAGATCCTGGATCTATTTTTGAAGGTGGTGCCTATAACATACGCTGACAGGTTAGACCAGAGGTGTCCAAGAGTAGTAGTGAAGTGACATTTTTGTCTGGGCAACTTGAGCGGGGTTTCCATTTTCGAAATAAAGACTGCAGGAGAAGGTTTTGGGGAGGAAGATAAGTTCCATTTTGGACATACTGAGCCTGAAACGCCCCCCCCCCCCTTTAAGATTTTATTTACTTATTTGACAAATATTATCACAAGTAGGCAAAGGCAGGCAAATAGAGGAGGAAGCAGGCTCCGCGCCGAGCAGAGAGCCCGATGTGGGGCTCGATTCCACGACCCTGGGATCCTGACCCCAGCGGAAGGCAAAGGCTTTAACCCACTGAGCCACCCAGGCCACCCTCAAAACACTTCTAAGAGATCTAACTGGAATCGTCAAAGATGCCGTCTTCCATACGGCCTGAACATGTAACATTTAACATCCAACAGTGAACTTTTTGAAATGAGAAAAAACACTTATAATGGACAGTTCATTTTTCAAGTCATGTCTTTTTTCTTTTTAAGGATCTTATTTGACAGAAAACATGAGCTGGGTGGGGTGTTAGTGGTGAGGGGCTGAGACTGAGACTGACTCCCCACTGAGCAGGGAGTCCGCTAGGGGGCTCCATCCCAGAACCCTGGAGTCAGGAGCTGAGCCGAAGGCAGTCACTTAGCCAAACTGAGCCACCCCAGGCCGCCCTTCGGGTCATGTCTTATAATTAATTTTTTTGCATTTGTAATAACATAAACAGCGACATTGCATTTTGTTTTTTTAACTTTATTCTGTTATAAACATTTCTCCACATTGCTATATTGGTGTGGCTGTTCAAGCAGGGCCTTCTAGGCCCTTTAAAGGGGAGAGGAAGCTATTTCAGATTTTTTTAAAGTTATGAAAAATTTTAAACCTACACAAAAGTAGACATGACGGCAACACCGAACACGCAAAATAACCACGTTCAAAAGGTTGGGAGGTTGTGTGAGCCTGGGGGTGGGTATTATAGAGGGCACGTATTGCATGGAGCACTGGGTGTGGTACATAAACAATGAATTCTGGAACACTGAAAAGAAATTTTAAAAATAAATAAAAATTAAAAAAAAAAAAAAGGAAAAATAAAAGTTGCCATCTTCCTAGGGGCACACAAACGCTTGATTAGCTCGCCAGAGCGATTGCACTTTCTCTTCCAAGCCCATAGAGGGCGCCATGGCAGTAGACGGGGCTGGTCGGCTCTGAGGGCCGGAAGTCTCTCTTATCTTTCCTCTCACCTCCTCCGCGTCCTTCGACCCGGAAGCGCTCTTCTGGCACTGATTGCCGGCGTGACTTTGAACGCATTTTGATGTGGGTCAGGTTGCTGAGAAGACCTACAGCTGCCCCACCTTTACGCCACTTCTGCGCTTGCCATGAGACTGCTGGGAGCAGCCGCTGCCATGGCTTTGGGGAGCGGGCGGCTCCCGCGGGTCGCCGCTACCCTGGGATGGCAGAGGAGGCAGGTACTAGAGCCCGGCGAGGCGAAACCAAACGAGGGACTGCATAAAGGATCTTGCTGTCCCTCCGGGGCTAGGGAACAGTAATGCCTTCTCTGGGACCTCCTGAGAGCTCCGGGTAGGAGGTGTCGTGCCTCAGTGCTGAAAAGTTTTTCGGTACCTGAACATCTCGTTATTCATGAGCTGCGTCTCGGTGCCCTGGGGTAGTGGACGGGCCACCGATTTATGTTTCAGCCTCTTTTTCGGGGGGGCGGGGAGTGACTGGAGTGCCGGTCAGAACAACTGAAAAATCGAACCCAGGGCTTCTGACTCATTATCGAGTGCTCTTTTCTGCACAGAATCCTTGGGCTGTGGACAGCCCTCTTCGGGCAGACCCTGGATTATTTGTTTTGGCGTTCGAACTTCCCGGTACTTTGATCCTATTTCTGTCTTTTGCGGGGGTTGCACAGTGGAGTAGGTTGGGGTGGGAGTTGAGCCTTTCCTGGTATGCAGATGTCGTTTGCTTTGCTTGCTGATATTCATGGGATTTCATCTAAATGCCTGTCCACCAGAATCCATTTAGTATTTGCCCAACTTTTCTAAGTTCTTCTGTTTCCCTTTCCCCAGAAGTGCTGCAGTACCTTTTGGATTTGCAGTCCTATAGGGAGAGGTTTATATTGTATTGATTCGGTAAAATATATGGTTCTCCCTTACCCCCACCTGACCAAAATGAAATGAAGTTTTTTAAAAAAGTAATTCTTCCTGTGCAGAAGGAATTGGAAACCTTTTGTGGGGTCCCTTAGAACTATCCGTACCACAACACAAAGCATATGTGTTGGAAAACATCCTTGCTAGCTGTCAACTACAGTAAGGGAGAAGGGGGAATATAAGTAAAATTTAAACGAAAAACTGTGTTTCCTTTTAAAATTGTTGGAAGTTGTCTTACTGGTTTTATTAGCCTCAGCATGTATTTTCAAACCTGTGACATTTGGAAAAGTATCTGTCCCCCTTTATTTAACTAGCCTATTTGAGTATATTTTTCTGATTTATTTATAGGATTTGTATGCCCTTTCTGTCCTCTCTTGCAGTTTCTCCTTTGGTTACAGGAGTTGCAGGTTGAGGCATTCCTTCTTTTGCCTGTCCAGGCAATCTCACATGATGTTTTATTTCCATTGAGATTCTTTGGTGGAAAGATACCAACCAGACCAATTCTAGTTGCCCATTATCTCTTATAAAAAGTGCATTGATTTGAACTCTTATTTTTTCAGGTTAATTGGGAAGTCTGCCGATGGTGTTCATCAGGAGTGATTCCTAATGAAAAGATACGAAATATTGGAATTTCAGCTCACATTGATTCTGGAAAAACTACATTAACAGAGCGAGTGCTTTTCTACACTGGCAGAATTGCAAAGATGCATGAGGTGTGGGGTTCCTGGTTGATTCAAAGCTAGTTCGAGCATGGTAGTTACGATTTAATAAACATCACAAAACCTGAAAGAATAAAAGAATGGTTACAGTTGATCTTTATTGAAGTCCTAGCACAAAGGGATAGATAGGTCAAACTGGCTTGCAGTGTTGTTGTGAGGAATCTTTCTAGAAACCATCACTATGAGTATCCTCGGTAGATTGTCCTTTAGGAATGTTAAGTCTGCATCTGAAACTAATATAACTTAATTATACTTCAATTAATACGTCATGATATATTCTTAAGCAGCTGTTAAAGTCGTATTTACATACTTTTTAACGTTATGGAGAGATGTTTAAGAAGGGTTTAAAACTATATATAGTATGATGTTAATAGTTACAAAATACATGTATCAGAAAAAAAAAATTTTTTTTTTTTAAGATTTTATTTACTTATTTGTCAGAGAGAGAGAGAAAGAGAGCGAGCACAGGCAAACAGAGTGGCAGGCAGAGGCAGAGGGAGAAGCAGGCTCCCCACAGAACAAGGGGCCTGATGTGGGACTCGATTCCAGGACGCTGGGATCATGACCTGAGCCGAAGGCAGCGGCTTAACCAACTGAGCCACCCAGGCGTCCCAGAAAAAAAAAATTTTTAATTTGAAAGTCTTCTAAAGAAATTACCGTATCATTGAGTAACTTAACTCTCCATTTCTTCAGATGAAGGTCATCTTGTTAAGTCACATATTTTGAAAGCTGACTCCTTCCCACTCAGGCCTCAAAATCCACATGTCATAGAGCAAGGAAAAATGTGTGCTTTGAGCATCTGCTCATGGACTACCACAAGGCTAGTGGGCAGGAACAGTGCGGAGGAAACGGAGTTGGCTCAAAGACTGAGGTGATTGCTCTATGTTAGCCGTTGTTGGGAAGAGCAATGAAAAGAGGGTTAGACAGTAAATAGAGGGCAAAACTTGTAATCATTTCTCTGTTTCACAATATGATATGGTCTGACTTCTCTGAAAATTGCATCAGTTAACTATCTGTGTTCTAGTTCCAACTCAGTAAGATTTCTTTCCTCCTTGGGATGTAGGGATGGGGGACTCTGAATTGCTGTGCTTGTGTTTAGGTGAAAGGTAAAGATGGAGTTGGTGCTGTCATGGATTCCATGGAACTAGAGAGACAACGAGGAATCACTATTCAGTCAGCAGCCACCTATACCATGTGGAAAGATGTCAATATCAACATTATAGATACTCCTGGTGAGTTGAAGTCTTAGTTTAATTGTTGCAGCTTGTTTTGACAAAAGCACATTTAGTTCTTTATTACGTCTCAGCTCATTTTTAAATGTCAAATGATATTCAGAAGTGTGACTGTGAATTCTTGTTAGAGAAATCTGGGACCTAGAGCACTTCATCATTATGTGGTTTCCTTAAAAGAGAGTGCAAATAGGGCGCCTAGGTGGCTCAGTTGGTTAAGCAACTGCCTTCAGCTCAGGTCATAATCCATGAGATCGAGTTCTGGATCAGGCTCCCTGTTTCTCCCTCTGCCTGCAGCTCCCCCTGTTTGTCCTCTCTCTCTCTCTGTGTCAAATAAATAAGTAAAAAAAAAAACGGTTCAAATAAATTTTGAGTAGGAAGGTTCTTGCCCGTTGAAAGCTGTATCTGATTTAAAGGTGCCCATGCCCTCGTAGTTTTGTTGTGTTGTTTTTTTTTTTTAAGATTTTTATTTATTTATTTGACAGAGACACAGCAGGAGAGGGAACACAAGCAGAGGGAGTGGGAGAGGGAGAAGCAGGCCTCCCGCCAAGCAGGGAGACCCATGCGGGGCTGGATCCCAAGACTCTGGGATCATGACCCCACCTGAAGGCAAGTGCTTAACAACTGAGCCACTCAGGCACCCCCCTCATAGTTTTTTGAAGAGTTGGGCTCCTGGACCTTATGGTGAGTAAACAGTAATGGTGGTTTAAGAAATCCACATTCTAATTAAAAGACTTACGTCATGAGGAGAGATACAAAAGCTTGTAATCGTGCTTGTTATAAAAATTCATACTTTAAGACCCTCACACACTTCTTTGTCTAATTTAGGACATGTGGACTTCACAATAGAAGTTGAAAGGGCCCTGAGAGTGTTGGATGGTGCAGTCCTTGTTCTCTGTGCTGTTGGAGGGGTGCAGTGCCAGACCATGACTGTTAATCGTCAGATGAAGCGCTACAACGTTCCTTTTTTAACTTTCATTAACAAATTGGACCGAATGGGCTCCAACCCCACCAGGGCCCTGCAGCAAATGAGGTACTGAGCCTTAGAAAGAACAGGAGCGGGGCGCCTGGGTGGCTCAGTGGGTTAAGCCTCTGCTTTCAGCTCAGGTCATGATCTCAGGGTCCTGGGATCGAGCCCCGCATCGGGCTCTCTGCTCAGCAGGGAGCCTGCTTCCCCCCCCCCCCACTCTCTGCCTGCCTCTCTGATCTCTCTCTGTCAAATAAAATAAATTAAAAAATCTTTAAAAAAAAAAAAACTATGGCTAGAAATTTAAAAAAAAAAAAAAGAAAGAAAGAACAGGAGGGGCTGTGATGATTTGGATAAGAAACCTGACAAACCTGACAATTATTAATTCAATGTCATTAAGCTTTATTCCTAAAAAAATTTTTAAGGGGGAAAAAAAAGATTTTTTTCCCTAAAATTTATGTGAGTGACTTATCTTAGTAAAAGAAACATCGAAGTCAGTAGTTTGGTTTGTGATGTGATCTCATCAGTTACATTTGCTGTAAAATGGGGGAAATGTGACTTAAATTATAGGGAGGTTTAAGGTGAGTTCATATAACAATCTGGCAATTCATTGTTTTGCTGTGATTAGAGAAGTAATAATCTAGTGTGGATTCTATAAGTATATGTTTAGACAAACCTAGAGGATTGTCTGTTTTAACCTTTACTGAAGGAACTTTATTTTTTTTTTAATTAATTTTTTACCCTTTTTTTTTTTTAAAGATTTTATTTATTTATTTGACAGAGATCACAAGTAGGCAGAGAGAGGGACAGGCAGAGAGAGAGAGGAGGCAGGCTCCCCGCAAAGCAGAGAGTCTAATGTGGGGCTCAATCCCAGGACCCTGGAATCATGACCTGAGCCAAAGGCAGAGGCTTTAATCCACTGAGCCACCCAAGCACCCCAATTTAAGGAATTTTAATTAATGCCCTTAAGAAGTTTTGGTGTATTCCCTTGGGTTCATATGGTAACATACTTGCTAAAACAACAGTAACACTTCCTTTCTGTACCAGATGTAACTAAGTTGTGGTCCTGGCATTTTATACTTTGCTCAATGTTGTATATTTCACATAGCCTTTGAAAAGAGTGGAAGTTTCACTTTCCATCTTTGGTGGATGTGTAAATGGAGCTATCAGTTTCCTATTCAAATATCCCAGGGCAGAGCTGATGAAAATAGTAAAGTTTCTGGTAGTGGAGAGACCAAGAGTGATGTGTCTGATCATGAAGGATACAGTGTTGAAGGAGCTTCAAGAGACAGTATTGCTCTGCGCACTGATAGAAGTGATGTATTTGGGAATTTGAGCATGAAAGTTTTCTTTACTGGGTATTTGTAGTAATTTCTTGGGAAAACAAAACCTTTTCACTTTTTGTCCTTTTTACTTATATTTTACTTGTACTTGGCAATGGATGGACTGTTTCTACCAAGTTGTCTGAATTCCAAGAAAATTCTCTTTTAGCATTTATGTGACTACTGCAGTTCTCTTTCTGCTCTACTCCCTCTTATCTGCATTCTGTAACTCCTATTAAACAGATTTTAGAATTTCTGGATCTCATCTCCATGTATTACCTTTTCTACTATACATTCTCATACATTTTGTTTCTTCTCATTTTCGACTTGGTTATGAGAGAATTGATGTCAGTCTTCCAGCTCACTAATCTGAAGGTCATCTGTGTCCCTTCTGTTATGTTAGCCTTTTCTTTTTTTTTAATTTCTGTAATTATGTAATTAATTTCCTAAACTTTGTCTTTTATTGCATTGTCTTCATTAATAGAAAGGTAGTTCTCAGATTTTGCATTTTATTTTCTTTCAATAACTCTCTCCTTGGAAGTTAATACTGTTTCTTGAGCTCACACGTCTCTTTCAAGCTATTGGTAACCTTCAAATATTTGGTGATTCTTAGTTCTCTATCCATAGTTATAGATGGGGGCCTAGAGTCTAGACTAAACAATGGTAGCCAGAGCATATTTCTTTTTCAGTGAGAATACCTGCCGTGAATCCCTTTAGTGGTTGTGCCTGATTGAGGGTACAGGCTGATAATGAGTATCTGATTTTTTTTTTTTTTTTTTTTTGAGTATCTGATTTTTAACATGCATGCTAAAAGTTCTCCTATAAGAACTTCCTCTTTAGCTGTACTCAGCTTTGCTAGAGTCAGCTGATCTAAGGAGAGATGGGCAAGGTGATCCCACTGTCCTTTAGTTTTCTGACCAACCACCATTGACTTGTTCTTCCCCCTTATGTTTTTGATCCAGGATATTCTGGGAAGCTGATGGAGAAACACTTATTTTAGAGTTCTCTTGTTGCTTAAATAGGGTTTTGGCTTCCTGAGCATGGTGAATTTGGTTACTTCCAATTGTTTTAAATTTTCCGAGTTTTTTGGGTTTTTTTCTTTTTAAGATTTTATTTATTTGACAGAGCAAGAGAGGGTTCACAAACAGGGGGAGTGGGAGAGGAAGAAGCAGGCCTCCCACTGGGCAGAGAGCCTGATGCGGGACTTGATCCTAGGACCCCAGGATCATGACTCCAGCCCAAGGCAGATGCTTCATGACTGAGCCATCCAGGCGCCCCAATATATTTTCTGTTTTGAGCTCCTGATGATACCCTTCTCAGTTCCACAACATCTGCCATTGATTTATTTTTGTCATTTCAAAGGGACTTAGGGAGGACATATGTATTTTTATTTGGTAAACATACATATTTTTATTTTTCAGGTCTAAACTGAGTCACAATGCAGCATTTATGCAGATACCCATTGGTTTGGAGGGTGATTTTAGAGGTATAATAGACCTTATTGAGGAACGAGCCATCTATTTTGATGGAGACTTTGGGTAAGTTAAAAATGTATTATTAATATCTTAAGAAGCATCAAAGAGAAAAAAGAAAGGATGATTTCTTTAAACATAGAGAGAACATCTTTTTAAAATGTGGCTAGAGGAATATACTCCAAAATGATTTTGTTTTAATGCCTTTAATCCTAGTTGGTTCCCATTTTGCTTAGTATTCTTTCCAAGGGAGAGTATGTTATTTTTTGGGTAATTTATATCCTGTTATATGCATGGTTTGGGTAATTTATATCCTGTTATATGCATGGTATGGTAAAAGGCCATCAGCTTGGGCTAGTAATGTATCTCATTTTCCATTTGTTTATTTTTCGTTGATTCATCCTGTGGACTTTTTATGGAGTAGCTGCTATGTCCTGGGTATTATGATAAAAACTGAGAAGAAAATATGGATCATGAATGTTTCTATTTATGAGGCTACAGAGATAAAACGACAATACATAAAAGCAGTTATAAATAGTGCAGATGTGGTTTGGAGAACATAAGAAGCAAACTGGTAATTTTTTGACATGGTATTTGATCCATCAATCAATTTTGAGTGACCTCTACATACAAAACTGTGTTTTCCCAGTAGTTATTCAAAATTTGACATTCAGAAAAATCATGTGCAAGCTTGTTAAAACACATTCCTGGATCCACTTCCAGATGATTCTGATTCAGTAGGTCTGGGGGGAGCCTGGAATTTGCATTTCTGGAAAGCTCCCAGGTGATGTTGCCATTATAGGTCTATAGACCACATTTTGAGTGGCACTGTTATGGACAATGTGGGAAGACATAAGTGACCCTTCATTAGGAAGAGTCGCCCCCAATAGCCTAGCAGTTTCTCTAGGGGTAATTCCCCGAGAGGTTTTCTTTCTCTGCTGTGAAACTGGGTTTGCTAGTCTGGCAGGTGGGTGAAGGGTGTTGTGTTCAGTTAACTGTATCCTTTATCCTCATCAGCTCTCTTGTAGGCAGGGGAAGGATATAGGCTGTCTAGTAGATGAGGCATTTCTCTCACTTCTTGTGTGACTGTAGTGACTGTGGTTTATCTACTGTTTCTTAGAATGTAAGGCCCAAGAGGATAGGGATATTTTATCATTTTTATTCAGTGCTGTCCCAAGCCCTAGCACTTTCTGGTACACAATAAGGACTCAAAAATATTTGTAAATGAATGAATAAATCCACTTTCCCAAAGTTACCAGGGCACACATTTGTCTTCTAAAGTAGAGGCTCTTAAACTTTGTTATGCCCCTACCACAGATGAAATTTCTTACTATACCTGCCCCCTTTCCCAGCCCTAGACCTCTGGGTATATAAATTTCGAAAGGACCCACAGCTGATTCTGACATAAAAGGCTAAGAACCAGGGGAGCTTGACAGGAAGGATGAAATTATGATCTGAAGGCTGTGAAGAGCATTTTTTGAGATAAGAATTATTTTCTGACTATATGCGGTTGACTTCTTTTACTTTTTTAATTTAGGAACACATTCTCTGAAAAGCTGATATTTTGGATGTTAGTTTCCATTTTTAAAGAAGTACTTTGAAGCTTTTGAGACGGATGTTTTAAATATCATGTATATCTGTTTCTCAGTTGTGTATATTTATAACTCTTTCCTATCCAGCCCCTAAAGAAATGGGGATCTGGGGTTAAGGTTGAAGAGTTTGTCATATTTAGTAACCTTTTTTTTTTTTTTTTACTATATTCTGTGTTAAAATTGTGTAATTGCATTTGTTACCAGTGGAAGGAATAGAGTCAGGTCTCTTTTCCTCCTTGTTAGTGACTGTGATATTCTTATTAATTTGGTTAATAAAATTTTCAAGAGTCATATGAGCTTGGAGTCAGAATGACTTTGAAGCTTGACTCTTGTATTTATTAGTAGTACAACCTTGGCAGTTTGCTTTGCTTATTTAAGTATTTTTGCCCACTATTCTGTCTAAATTTTAAAGATCTACATTGGTCTTACTTGCCATTTTAATGCAAATATATCAAAGCTCTTTCTCATTTAAAAAAATTTTAGCCATTAGGGATTGTGTTTTTCATTGGTGCTTTATACTGTTTAATTGAGTATCCTTATAGCAGTAAAATAAAGCATTTCTTTTCTTAGTCAGTTTGTTCGGTATGGGGAAATTCCAGCTGAATTCAGGGCAGCAGCAGCTGATCACCGGCAAGAGCTGATTGAATGTGTTGCCAATTCAGATGAGCAGCTTGGTGAGATGTTCTTGGAGGAAAAAATCCCCTCAGTTTCTGATTTAAAGGTAAGTGCTCTCAAAATAAGTCTTAAGAAAAATAGAGTGGGGTTTTTTGTGGGTAAGAGAAATGATGCTTTTATGCATGGGTTTTATTAATGAAATCTGAGTAAATTTATTTAATATTATTGGTTTTTTCAAAAAATACTTGCTATTTCTTATTATTCTTTAAGTAATGAGTTCTATAACATCTTACAATGGGAAAGGAGTTATAGTTCTAAAAAGAAAAGATGATATTTAAACATCCAACCTCTTGGGCACCTGGGTGGCTCAGTGGGTTAAGCCTCTGCCTTCAGCTCAAGTCATGATCCCAGGGTCCTGGGATCGAGTCCTGCATCGGGCTCTCTGCTCAGCAGGGAGCCTGCTTCCCCTCTCTCTCTGCTTGCCTCTCTGCCTACTTGTGATCTCTCTCTCTGTGTCAAATAAATAAATAAAATCTTAAAAAAAAAATCCAACCTCTTGAGTATATCTTCTTAAGGAGAAAGAAGATAAATATACAAGTGTTACAGCAATAAAACAGATTAAGTGATGAGGCTGCTAAATGGTTACAGACTAAATGTTGATACTTGTACTGTTTAGAAGGCTGTATAGATTTCTTCACTTGGACATTTAGATCCTTAAAAAAAAAAAAAAAATCTCTGCTTAAGATTGGTTTTTATTTTTCAAGTAGATAATTTTTCCAGAGGAGACACACAGAGGCCAATAAGCACATGAAAAGATGCTTAGTATCACTAATTATTAGGGAAGGCAAGTCAAAATCACGAGATTTCAATTTATCCATTAAGATAGCTAGTAAAATAGCAAGTGTTGGCGAAGATGCAGAGAAATTGGAACTCTTGTGCATTGCTAGTGGGAATGATGCAGTCACTGTGGAAGAAGTACGGCCATTCCTCAAAAAATTAAACCTAGAACTACCATATGGATTCAGCAGTTCCACTTCTGGATAATATCCGAAAGAATTATTCAAATAGGTATTTGTACCCCTGTGTTGGTAGTAGCAGTCTTCACAGTAGCAAAAAGCTGGAAACAACTCAAATGCCCATCAGTGGATGAATGGATAAACAAAATTAGTATATACATACAATGGACTATGATTTAGCCTTAAAAAGGAGAGAGATTCGGATGCATGCTATAGCGTGGATGAACCATGAAGACATGCTAAATGACACGAACCATACAAAAGGACAAATGACATATTTTCCCACTTATAAGGTACCCAGAACAGTCATAATTCTTAAAGACAGAAATAGTGATTACCAGGGGTGGTGGCAGAGGGGTGGGTTACAGAATAGAGAGTTTAAGGAGTACAGAGTTTCCATCTGAGATGATGAAAAAATTCTGGAGATGGATAGTGGTAACGACAGCATAGCAGTGTAAATGTACTTAATGCCACTGAACTGTATACTTAAAAATGGTTAAAGTGATAAATTTTGTTTATTTTACCATTAAAAAAACTGGTACTTATTTTACCAAACCACATGGTACACTTAGCAGAGATCAGATAAATGATTACTGTGTTTAAGACGTGGCACAGGAGTTGACAGTAGGCGAAATGCACAAGGAAAGAACCCTGTCGAAGCTGAGGACGCTTACTGATCTTATAACTTGAGTCCTTTAGTTTTCATAAACTATGTAGGAGGGTATAGGTCAAGCATTGTGTCCTGGGAACCACAACACAGAGTTAGGTTTTTATCTGTTAAAGGGCATGTGTCAGAGGTCCCCTGGACCATTCCCAGGTTCAGTGATTCAGGAGGATCGCACAAAATTCTCAACACCTTATCATAGTCATGGCTCTGATTATTACAGTAAAAGGATACAAAGCGAAATCAACAAAGGGAAAAGGCACCTGAGGTGAAGTCCAGAAGAAACCATGTATCAGCTTTCAAGAGTCCTCTCACCGTGGAGTCATGGCAGGGTATGCCTCACTCCTCCAGCAGTGAGTCGTGACTATACCTGTGAATCTCATCTGTTAGAAACTCATGCCCTCGGTTTTATTAATGGCTATTGAAAGACATCCTCTGCCTGGAGGAACAGACTTGCAGGAGGAAAGCAGGTGTTTAGCATCCACCCATTGTTTGTGCAGACTGTAGCCATGGTGAACCACTGTCAGTTCTGGGAATGCTGGGAACCCCCCTGGATCCAGGTTCTCAGACACCAGCCAGGATCCAACCTTGTAAACAGGCCTTTCTAAGCATGGCCAATTCAGTGCTGCTATGTTTACTGTTTTCTGCAGAGAATACATGGGTATACTTTCTGTATTGTTGGATATATTATTAGGGACAGTGGAAAGGCAGCACCTTTGAAGTGTGAAAATGATTCTTATGAAAACAAGGGAAATTTTTGAAAAATAAAGCTTTTGTTAGGCTGGTATTAGGATGGTTCTAATTTTTTTTTCTATTTATCTACCACTTTCCTGTTTTTCTGTTGTAAAGTAAATGTGGTAAGATTATTTACATCTGTACTTGCATATACGGGAGGTTTGGTAAGTCAGAGTTTTGGTCCTGTGGCTTACAGTAGCTTTTTAAGTGGTTAGTGACTTATATTATAGTGATGTTCAGAAGTTACGGTTGTAGGGGCACCTGGGTGGCTCAGTGGGTTAAAGCCTCTGCCTTTGGCTCAGGTCATGATCCCGGGTTCCTGGGATCAAGCCCCTCATCGGGCTCTCTGCTCAGCGGGGAGCCTGCTTCCTCCTCTCTCTCTGCCTGCCTCTCTACCTCCTTGTGATCTCTGTCTGTCAAATAAATAAATAAATATTTAAAAAAAGAAGTTACGGTTGTAAGTTTTTGCGTTAAGCTTTTTTTTCTTTTTTTTTTTTACAATAACTAGTTTTCTAGAAGAATAATTGTATACTGGTTTCCCTATCGCTGTTGATGTCTTCTAGCTGCTAAGACTTAGTTCCATTGGTTACTCTCAGAGACCTGCTTAGCCCGGAGGGCTGCCTGTGGCACACAGCTGGGACACATTCATAGCTCTTGCACCTTAAGCAAGAGTAACATCATAGCCTGTTACTCTCATGGCTCTTAGTTTATGAGTGATTTGTACTACTTGGCTTCCTGTATGTATGTTGTTTAAAAGAAAGAAAACATCTGTTAATTAAATGTGTTTTTTTAATAGATATTTTCATAGGTTTTAAACATTTAAAAGTACACAAAGGTACACAGTAAAGAAAAAAAAAGTCTCCCATGTGTCTCCTGTTTGCCTAGTTCTCTACCTCTTCCCTAAAACAGGTTACCAGTTAATAGTTTTTGGTGTATTTTTCCAGACATAGTGCGTGTGTGTGTTACTTTTCCTTATTATTACATAATTGTTAGTATACTGTTTATACCTCTCTCTGTGTGTGCCTGTTTTCTGTGTGTGTGTCTGTATTTTTGTCACATTGGAAATTAGTGACATTCCAAGAATGTCAAAAGCAGTTATATAGTAAATTGCTTCCTAGCCCTGGAGAAGGACTGATTTTTTTCCTTGTATTTTGACCTTTAATGTATAGAGGACCTTGTTCTAGTCTCCACTATAGCCTGTACTCCAAAGAGTGTCAGTTCCTTTTATTCACTTACTGGTTTGAAGTTTCTTTGTTTTTTTTTTTTTTTAAGATTTTATTTATTTATTTGACAGACAGAGATCACAAGTAGGCAGAGAGGCAGGCAGAGGGAGAGGGAGAAGCAGGCTTCCCACTGAGCAGAGAGCCTGATGTGGGGCTCGATCCCAGGACTCTGGGATCATGACCTGAGCCTAAGGCAGAGGCTTTAACCCACTGAGCCACCCAGGTGCCCCTCACTGGTTTGTAATTGATCTGAAATACAAAACTTTTTTTAAGGTTAATTGTTAATTTTTTTCTTTTGTAGTGTGCAATCCGAAGAGCTACTCTAAATAGGTCATTTACTCCTGTCCTTTTGGGAAGTGCATTGAAGAACAAAGGAGTTCAGCCTCTTCTAGATGCTGTCTTAGAATACCTCCCAAATCCATCTGAAGTACAAAATTATGCTATTCTCAATCAGGAGGAGTAAGTCTTGGAAATTGAATCTTAGTCCATGTAGAAATACTTTAACGTTTATGCACTGTGAAAGAATTTAAGAATGGTTCTTTTGATTAAGTTGTGTTTATCGTTTTTTTCCCCCCATAATTTACAAAAATCAATTGCCAGTTTCTATTTGGGTAACACTTTTCACATGTAGAAAACTATTATACCATTTGCCATATCATATTGTTTATGAGTTAGAAGTATGGTTTATTATCTACTAAGGTTTTCTTCATGAGTAAATTTTTTTTGGCCACACCAAAAAAACCAAAACCAAAAACAAACAAAAAAAACCTTTAAAGTTTGAAATGCAAACATTTTTTTAAGCTCTCATTGATTATTTTTTTTTTCTTTCTCTGCCATTTTTGTGTTTTTGGTCTGCTCTGGTCATGTCATAATGTAGTAACTAAGCCCTGAGAAGTTACTCTTACCAATCTCAGTGAAATTTCCCTTATATGAAGTCAGAAATATTTAACATGTAGATGCTTTTTCTCTGATGAAATAAAGTGATATGAGAGATATCAAATAATGCATCTCACAGATTTATATTTCTTTTAAGTGACTCAAGAGAGAAAAACAAAATCTTAATGAACTCTGAGAGAAGCAGTTCCCACCCATTTGTAGGCCTGGCTTTTAAACTGGAGGTAAGTTGCTCTCTAATGTATGTAATTGCTGCAGGTGGAAATTTTCTTCTAAGGTGTTCTTCCTATTACAAAATGATTTTGTTACAAATTTCTCTGCTGAAAATTACTCCCCCTTCTCTTTCCATATTGCATCTTCAGAAGGAAGTTGCTGTAAGCAGCCCACACTTAAGCTATGAGGAATCATGTTCCACCCCCACGAGGGAGCAGTATCTACTAAATTACTTGGGATTCTTCTATACGGGAGAGTTGTCTTGTCTCCCCATTTATATTTTTATTCAGTCTGTCTTTATGTCAGTATGGCCTCATGGATATGTATTTTGAGTCACAGTGAGTAGTACGTTATTTTGTTGTGCAGGTTGGTCAGGTTTGGCCATTGGAGCTCTTCGAGTTGTTCCTTTGTCCTTTTGACATTGAGTAGTGTGTTGTTCTTTTGAGTATTTCCTGACTTTGATGGCACTGCAGCATCCTCCAGGCTTATCCTCCCTGTCTCCACCCTAGAATCAACCATTTTAGGTGCCTTGGTTCCATTACTTTTAACCGAGAATGGTATTAGAAACCAAGATTTGGGTACTTTTTGTCAGGTTGTTGTTGCTGGTGTTCATATTATTTTAACGGGGAAAGAAAGTGGTTAAGTTAGAAGTGTTACAAAAGTGGTTATTTCTGGGATGGGATTCTATTTGGGGGGCTTTTAGTTTTTATTGTAAAATTTTTACAATACACTTACTCTGGAAAACTTAAGTTGAAAAGTACAAATAACAATTGTGACAATTTTTATGGGTAAAGCTTTTAAAAATATACATTTAGGAATATCTTCTTAGGATTCCTGAAATGATGATTACTGAATTAAAAGAATGGAATGTTTTATCACTGTTTTTTTTGTTTTGTTTTTTAAGATTTTATTTATTTATTTGACAGACAGAGATCACAAGTAGGCAGAGAGGCAGTCGAGGTGAGGGGGAGCAAGCTCCCTGCTGAGCAGAGAGCCTGATTCGGGGCTTCATCCCAGGACCCTTAGATCATGACCGGAGCCGAAGGCAGAGGCTTAACCCACTGAGCCACTCAGGTGCCCCAGGAATGGAATGTTTTAATATTTAATGGTTTATTATCAGATTTCTTTCCTAGAGTTAATGTATTAAATTATTTCAATGAATCTTTATCAGCATTGAGTATTATTTAAAAATTATTACCGGTTTTATAAGTGAAAGTTAGTAATTCTTCTTGCTTTTCATCTTGCTTTAATTCCTAATGGTACAGAACTTTTTCCATATATTGATTATGCAGTTATAATTCCTCTTTTGCAATTGTCTTATTTCTTATTTTAAAAATTAGTGTCAAAGTGTTTACTTATTTGAATGCTCTCTTATTTTTTAAAACAGCAGTTTAAATTTATAGTCAAATGTATTCATCTTTTTTACTTCTCTCATTTTTAACCTTAGACATCCTCTTCTTTGTATATATTTCATAAATGTTTTCTATTTTTTTTGTGACTTTTTTTTCATTGTTAATCCTGCTGGAATTTGTTTTGCTGTGTGCTGTGAGGTGGACTCTAAATGTATCTCCTCTGCCTCCACAGAGGACCAATTGTCCAGCTCCCAGTTATTGAACAATGCTGTACTTCTCCATTGTCATGTCTTCTGTCATCACTGTCTGTTGACAGATGTGTTCTATTCTGCATTTTAGATTTTTTTACTCTGTGCGCTATTGAGTTTAATTTGTCCTCCTTCTGTACTTTTTAAGTTTGGAGTATTAAAATGTTTTTATATCAGTCATGTTAGCTTCTCATTGTCAGAATACTTTAAGAAATGGCTTTTTCTTTTCATTTATTTTTCAAAATGAATTTTAAAATCAATAATATGTTTAAAAATTCCTTTTGGGGTTTTATTGTTATTGTATAAACCTATAAATCAGTATGGGAACTTTTAAATGTTAAATGGCAACTTTTAAAACATACCCAGTTGGTTAGTGTTAGTATTGAGGAGGAATTGATCCTTGGTTATTTATTTTATATTCAGTTACTTTAAAGAATGCTTATTTATATAGCTTTGCAGGTGCTTATCAAAGGATTTTTTTTTAGATGTATAATACAGTCTTACCATTTCTAATTATATTTTATTGTCTTTCCAATAATTATATTTGTGTTTTATATCTTAATTGCATTAAACCAAACTTATGAAATAACAGAAGGCAAAAGGATAATTCCTTATTGCAAATGCAATTTAAAATTATTTTCTAATTTTTATTTCAGAAGAATCAGAAGTAGTACCAAAAAGATCAACAACCATTTAACGCATTTATATTCAAAGCTAGTATTTAAGTATTTTAGACAATAAACCAGAACATGTATAAAGTATACTACCACAATTGATAGGAAAAGATTGGAGGTTGTTGTGAAGTTTTTCTCTTAATTTTGATTTTTTTTTTTTAAGATTTTATTTATTTATTTGACAGAGGTCACAAGTAGGCAGAGAGGCAGGCAGAGAGACGTGGGGGAAGCAGGCTCCCTGCCGAGCTGGGAGCCTGATGTGGGGCTTGATCTCAGGACCCTGAGATCATGACCTGAGCTGAAGGCAGAGGCTTAACCCATGGAGCCACCCAGGCGTCCCTTAATTTTGATTCTTATGTTTCGTTTTTCTTCTTTCCACCTTATCCAATCTTGACTTCTAGGCTGGACGATTTGGACAGTTAACTTATGTCCGCAATTACCAAGGAGAGTTGAAGAAGGGTGACACCATCTATAACACGAGGACAGGAAAGAAGGTGCGGGTGCAGCGGCTGGTTCGCCTGCATGCTGACATGATGGAGGCAAGTATAGGTTCTTCCTGGCAGATCAGAAATTTCTCTAATGCAAGGGATGGCCCTGTGTGAAAGCCCTGTTTAGCCCTAGAGTTTCTTATACCTGTTATAGAATCAGCTCCCCCCCAGAAGGACCATATTAGTGCTAGAATCCATCTGAAGATTTAGAACCTCTCAAAGTCTAATTAGGGAAATAAACTTTGGCTTACAGCTTGAATTTTTTAATTGGGTCTCAATCTGTTCTAGCCTTCTATATGGTCTTTTAGGGTTAGGCCTTAGTAGAAATGCCATGTGGGTGGGGTTGTCTCTTGCTCACACTCTTTCCCCAGTCAGCTCTATTGCTGGAGAAGTTTATTGCTCTGAACAAAATCTTAGGACGTACAGAAATTTGTGGTAGCCATACTGTCTCTCGAATAGGCAGTCTTTCAAAATTGGGTGTTATTGCTGTTTTGTGAGATAGGCAGCAGGGGGCATGATACAGGAATTAGTGATTGTCACAGATGTTTTTATGGGCCAGAGGCTACGAGAGGTTTACATCTGTGGAACTGTTGAAGACTCAGGCACATTTGGTCATTCATAGCCGCAGCTGTTCTGAATGAACTGTCAGTATAAATGGACAAAAACTAGGAAGCTTAAGAGGCACCAGTGCTTTGTTCTTAGATTTCCTGTGTTTACTTGACTGCTTGCATCTGTGAGAAATTAAGACTATTTTAAGTACAATGGGCTGAACTCGCCTGCCTTTGTTTTTAAAACTTCCTGTGCAGTTTTTCCTTGTACATCTTTGTCATATACTCATTGTTGGACTGTGCCAGCACACATAATACATCCTTTTGAATCCATAGAAATAACGCTAAAAGTGTGAAGCTCTGTGTTCTGTCAATACTACAGATCTTCCAACTCATGATGCCACAGCTTGGAGTTTCCATGTAAAGTCAAGTCCTGTCAGTTGAGATGTGGTTTAAATAAAGGCCCTATTCAAGGTATATCTCGCCTTGGTTATTATTGGTATTACATTGGTTCTAGCTAATTCATTCTCTGTAGAATTCATGGTGAGATTCTGCCATGTTTGTTTATATCCAGTGTGTTCATCGTGTGATTACCATGTCCTGATGTGTGTTATTTGCAAGTATTACTTAGTGTTATTTCTTTCTTTAGGATGTTGAGGAAGTGTATGCCGGAGACATCTGTGCATTGTTTGGCATTGATTGTGCTAGTGGAGACACATTCACAAACAAAAATAATAGTGGCCTTTCTATGGTACGTGATTTAATTTCAAAGTTATCACTTTTTAGAAGTCTGTGTTTATGTAGTATATTTAATACTTAAGAAAAACAGTCACAGTTTTCATTTATTGCCACAGGCATCAGTGTGGATTTGTCCTGGCTCTTTGGATGTCAGTTAGGCAAGCTCTCTGTTTGACCTAACTTACCTGATTTTTCTTAGTTAAATAATTCCACAGTCCCCTAAGATTTAGCATGGAGGGAAAAATCTTCACTAGATACACCTGAACTTGAAGCGCTGACTCCTGCACTCTGAGATCTGCTTCCCCTTTGCGGATACCTCTCGACTGCCTATCACCAGAATCAGGCTAGTCCCAGTGGGCGGTCACTTACTAACTTAACAGCCAGCCTGGGCCCTTGCCTCGGTCCCAGAGAGCTGTAACATGTAGACTAGGGTATAAGAGACTGGAACGTTGCTCAAAGGCAAGGTGCGACTAGGCAGTCTGACTTACTGTACATAGCCTGTCCTGTGGAACTCAGAGGTCCCTTTTCATGACTAAAGGATCCCAAAGGGAAGAGCATACTTGGGCACTTCCTGCCTTTGAATCCCCCTTCACTCACTTTCCCTTTATTGAGTAGGCTCTCCGACAGTATGACCATCTGTTCATGAGGGTGGTCCCACTCCTTAATTTAGTAAAGAAGGACTGAGCACACAAGGGTAATTTGCCGTGAAGGAATTTACGGTGGGTCATTTACCTAAGAACTGATCCAACCCTAATAGATGAGCACTATAATAGTCCCTGTATTATGTGATGAATTCATAATTTTATAATTTAGCTTTTCTGTGTAAGATATTCTCTAATGTCCATGGCTTTCCATGTTGATTTAAGATACTACAGAAAATCAAAGTATGTACAGGTTTTTGGGGGATCTAGAAGAAGGGGCATAGTTTGTAAACAAATATTGTTGATAAGGCCTTCTCTAAATATCTATAATTAGTAATGTGAGGGACTGGAGGTTGTGGGAAATGCTTAGGCTTTGAAGCAAATAGACCTTGATTAGAGTCTCACCTCTGTCAAGTTATTTTGTCTTTCCAAGCCTTTAATGATTTTATTTGTAAAATGGGGATAATAATATCTGCTTTTCAGAGTTGTGACTGATTGAATGAGGTATCATATGCATAAAGAATCTAGTGCCCTTTCTCTGTTTTAATAGTCATGGTATTTTTTTTTTAAAGATTTTATTTATTTATTTGACAGGGATTACAAGGCAGAGAGGCAGGCAGAGAGAGAGGAGGAAGCAGGCTCCCCGCTGAGCAGAGAACAGGATGCGGGGCTCGATCCCAGAATCCTGGGATCATGACCTGAGCCGAAGGCAGAGGCTTTAACCCACTGAGCCACCCAGGTGCCCCCATGGTATATTTTTGATTAAATGAAGTAACTAGGCAAAAGACAGCAACAGCATGTGTAGCCACTAGCCAATAAGAATTTCACATTTTGGCATTTGGGTTCATTATGATTATATTTAAAATGAATGTGTCGGGCACCTGGGTGGCTCAGTTGGTTAAGCAACTGCCTTCGGCTCAGGTCATGGTCCTGGAGTCCCTGGATCAGGTCCCGCATCAGGCTCCCAGGTCAGCAGAGAGTCTGCTTCTTCCTCTGACCCTCCCCTTTCTCATGCTCTCTCGCTCTCTTGCTCACTCTCTCTCTCAAATAAATAAATTAAAAAAAATAATAATAAAAATTAAAAAAAAAATAAAATGAATGTGTCAATAAACTTAGGGGTTTTAAATAGTGAATAATCTTTTTTTTGTTATTTATTTTGGGAGGGAGGAGATCATGTAAGTATATGCATTCATTTATTAATGTATTGTATTAATTAATACAAAACAGACCAAGATATATATTGTCTAGCATAAACATGTTGACTAGTATTTGTCCTTTGTTCTTTTGTAAGTAGCACATTAAAATTAATCCATCCCTGACCCAAATAGTACTGTACTTGAATTCTTCTTTGTTCTTTTAAAAAATATTTTAGGAGTCAATTCATGTTCCTGATCCTGTCATTTCAATAGCAATGAAGCCTTCTAACAAGGTAGGAGTTTGGTTTCAATCTCAGTATAGCACAATAGAAACTTGAGCCCTTTTTCATCTTTCTACACAATGCACATAGTATCCTGTGATACCCAGAAATCTTATGGTCTCTGTTTCTTCTTTTGGTATTGAAATCACCTTCTAAAACTACCAGTCTCTTGGTAGTAATTAGTTCTCATTATACCTGAAAAAGTTGATGGTATTAAAGTAAGCACAAGACTGTGCTTTCTGACTCTTTATAGTATCATTGGCTCCAAAATGGTAAGAATATTTTCCTATATACAGATCATTAAGGAACGGAATAGGGGAAATAGGGACATTTATCCTAGATTATAGTAAAACCTCACTGAACTACATTAGATTTCTACATAGGTTAATTGCCTCATGGATTATAATACATCTCTGAATTTGTGGTAGTTATGAAGTATATATCTCATTATAACATGGAAAGCCTGCAAACAAGACTTTTCCTTCCTTTTTTTTTTTTTTTTAAAAGATTTCATTTATTTATTTGATAGAGAAGGAGAGGGAGCAGGAGCAGGGGGAGAGGCAGACTGCCCGCTGAGCAGTGAGCCCGGTGCAAGGCAGATCCCAGGCCCATGGGATCATGACCTGAGCCGAAGACAGATGCTTAACTGAACTACCAGGCACTGCATCACTTTTTTGTTTGTTTGTTTTGTTTTGTTTTTAGTAGATTGCATGCTGGGTGTGGATGTGGGGCTTGAACTCACAACCCTGAGATCAAGACCTGAGCTGAGATCAAGAGTCAGATCTTAACCAGCTGAACCACCCAGACACCTCTTTGTCAGTTTCAAATAGAATAGTTTTATGGTTGGATTTGATGTCATTTAGCTTTTTATGAAACCAGAATTTCTTGAATAGGTTCTTACTTACTTGCATTACTACCATTGGAATTAGTTTGCATTGCTTGCATAATTGAGTTCTTAAGTTGGTCTGACATTCATAACAGTCATGTTAATATGGTAAATTGAAATGAACTCATTCATGCATTGAGTGAATATTTTATAATCTTACGTCATCTGGGAACTATTATTTACAAAACATACTCTGATGTATTGTCTTATGGTTATATTTAACAGGTACTTCTTCCTCTGTTTTGAGGAAATGAGGTTTTCCAGACCCTTCTCAGTATAGAAAAAAATGTTGAGGGAGCAAGAAACATTATGTCATTCCATCTCAGAAATTTGAGGAAAGGCAAACTTTTCATTTTACCATACAGTGAAATGCCACAGTTCCAGGTGCTTTGCTAAAATTGCTTGCTTTTCCCTTCTGAATAATCAGGGAGAGAAGTTAAAGATATTTAACTATTGATAGTTCACAACAGTGGAGGAAAATCAAAGGCATCAATATCTAAAAGTTTTTTGGTATCTCAGGGTTGTCTGTTTGCTGGAGTAAATTTAAATCAAATAATGAAATCACTGCATAAAGCTGTGAATCTCGATAGTGGGGGCAGGGATGATCTTCTAGTAAGTTGGGGGTTCTTGGCTAATGTAGGGAAAAGGCCAAAAAACTTCAGAGATAGACTAACTGAGAATTCTGTCTCAGCTTTGCCATGCACTAGCTCTATGGCCTAGAGCAGGTCACTCAGCCTTTCTACACCTCGTTTCCTCACCTGTGAAATGTGGATAATTCTGTCTTGCAGCATTTTGGTTAGAATTTGAGGTACATATTCAAAACATATAGCACAGTTCCATGCACACACCTATCGGTGTTAAATACTGGTGATTCAGGGTGTGTTAGTTTTCTATTGCTGCCATAAGAAGAAAGTACCACATACTTGGTGGCTTAAAATAACACTAATGTATTATTATACAGTGTTAGAAGTCTGACGTAGTTTTTAATTGACTAAAATCAAGATATTGACAGGACTGTTCCTTTCTGTACACTCTTGGGGACATTTGATTTTTTACTTACTCAAATTGTTAGCAAATTTCAGCTCTTTGTGGCTATTGGGACTGGGGTACCCATTTCTTTGATGACTGTCACCTGGGGCCTGGGGTTTTTTTATTTGTTTGTTGTTTTTTAGTTTGAGAGGCTATCCATTTTCCTAGGCTTGGGGCCCTGTCATTTTGTCTTCAGTGCCTTCAACCATGAAGTCACTTTTGTGCTTCAGATATCTTCTGCCTCTTCCCTCATTCTGTCTTTCTAACCTAACCCTTCTGTTTTCCTCTTCCTTTTTAAAGGCCCATGTGATTACATTGGGCCAACCCAGATTCTTCATGGTAATCTTCTCATCACAAAGTCTGTAACTTTAATTATAACTGCACAATCCCCTTCACTACATAAAGTAACATTCACAGGTTTGGGGGCATTAGGGCATATTCTTAGAGGACCATAATTCTATTTACCATGTATGGAATTATATCTAAGGAGAATAAAGGTACATGCAATCACATCCAAGCAGGCTGTTTTTAAAGGAAGAAGTCTCACTGTGGCATTTGCCTTACTCTTGGTCTTAACTGTCCTGCTTGATTCTACAATCAGGTCTTGGGAAACATGCGGATTCCTTTGGTTATGTGTAGAATTTCTAAAATGTGATAGAGTAACACAGATTCTTCTTTTCCCTTCATGGAGAAAGTTTTCCACAAATGGACAATTTCTATGTATATCCAAGAATAAAATAGGAAAGGGTATAGTTAAGCCTTAGACTCTTGTTTGTATCTTGTGGAAAGAAAATTCTGTCAGCCAACCATTCCCTGCTCTGTTGACTGTGTGGTGTCCAAGCTTACATGTTGAAAGGGTCTGGCCTAGGAACTAGATTGGGATCATTATTATTTCTTAACTGTTCATGTATTTTATTTCATTTATTAAAGTTCTTTCAACAATCCCATTGCTTATCATGCTTACTAAAATGTGTAATGACTTTCTTTTTTTAAAGAATGATCTGGAAAAATTTTCAAAAGGTATTGGCAGGTTTACAAGAGAAGATCCCACATTTAAAGTCCACTTTGACAATGAGAGCAAAGAGACAATTGTATCTGGAATGGGAGAATTACACTTAGAAATCTATGCTCAGGTAATGAATAATATGGAAGTTAACTTAAATTCATTTTATGTCTGTGTTTTCTTACAAGTCAATAATTCTCAGTCTAATGACTGTAAACTAATAGTGGTTCTTCAGACTTCATTCTGGTTTGTATCCAAACCAGATATCTGGTTGTATCTGGTATACTATGTTATAAATGTTACCATCTCTTAAAAATTAATTATTTTTTATTTCTAAATCCTTATATTTGTAAAACATTTGCAGACTCCTAGAATCAAGACTCCCAAGTATTTGCAGTAAGATCGTTCATCCAACACTAGGTCATGGTTAGTTGGGTCATTGCAAATCCCAGTGCCAGCCTTAGGGAGACAACCTGCAGGGAGAGACCTGCTGAGGAAGTTAGCCCACCAGTACCTGCTCTTGGAACCATTTCTTGTCTGTTTTCTTCTCAAGTCAGTACTTGAAAGTTTAGATAGATTTAGTACTAGAATTTAGGTAATAGAAAGAGTAGATGCCTTATATTTTTCCTAGGAAAGGTCTTCTGTATCTATGAATGGAAACAAAAGCTATTTGACTTATGATTGAAAATTCTGGTTGTGATCATATTTTTGAAATTAGGTAGTAGAAACTCTGACAACAGACTTATAGGCTATTCCAGAGAATATATAATAGTATGAAATAAAGGTGAAGTTTTAGTGGATAGATTAATTAGAGGTAAGTGTAAGTTAAACAGTCTAAATTAGAATTCATTTCTATAAAAATTTTTAAGAGTCATTTGTATTACTTAAATCATGTATCTAACCTTTGTAAGATACTTAAATGATTTAAGATTTATAATTTTTTATCATATTTAAATGAGTGCTTCAAATGTAGTTAAGATTCTTTTGATTTTTCTTCTTTCAGTTTGTTTTTTTAAGTATACCAAAAAATTATCTCCCCTCTTCTTTTTAGAGGATGGAAAGAGAATATGGCTGTCCTTGTGTCACAGGAAAGCCAAAAGTTGCTTTCAGAGAGACCATTACTGCCCCCGTCCCGTAAGTATGCAACAGAATTAAACATAATGTGAGGCCGGAATTGAAGCTTTTTATTATGGGATATACATACCACTATTAGTGTTGGGACACTTTTACATCATGTGAGTCTCTATTATGGAATCTGTGTAGTTCTATACTGTCATGAAGACATTTATACAGAGTGACATTTTGGGATTTGCTTGACCCCACAAACTAGGTATCAGTGAAGGCATACACACATCATCAGTAAGTACGTTGACACGTCAGTGTTAGGGTCTTCCGTTATTCTAGTTGTGCTTCCTTTGGCAGACGGCTGTTATGTTTGACTTTAGTACCATACTGCGGGTGCCAGAGAACTTGCATTTGCCAAGGAATAATCTCCTGCAAGTAAAGGAAACTAACTAATGCTGTGATAAAATTCAGAAAACAATGTTGGTTTACATTTTGTTGGAGACAAAATAGTCCTTACAAAGAATAGCAAAAAAGAAGTTTGGCTACAAGTATAATATACTTTGACCTGGTGTCTATATTAATTTACAGGAATTCTGATTTAGGGTCAAAATTAATAAGGCATACATACACTGTGGCTCTAAAACAAGTCTCAGTTTTCAAAGTCTCATCAAAGAAAAGTAGTTGATACTTTACCTGAGATGCAATGTCATGAAGTAGAACGGTGTAATCTAACTCAATGAAGTCATCATTTCTTTGCTATCATAAAAAATAAAAATCTGGTGTTTGAAACAGTATCTTTGGCAAAAATGGTATGTTCATTTTAAAATTCAGCTTTCATTACTAGATGATAATACTTCCATTTAATAAGTAAAAACAAAAATTGAATGTTATAATTTATTTAGCCTGATCAGAAAAACTGTGTTCCTGGGGCACCTGGGTGGCTTAGTCCGTTAAGTATTCAACTCTTGGTTTTGACTCAGGTCACGATCTCCTGGTTGTGAGCTGGAGCCCTGCACTGGGCCGGCACTGGGCCTGGAGCATGCTTGAGCTTCCCTTTCCTTCCCTCTGCCCTACTACTCAATACCCGTACCTGCATGCTCCCTGTCTCTCTCTCTCACAAAAAAAAAAAAACAAACAATGTTCTTACAAAAAAGCTCTCTTTCAAACTAAATTTTGAAATCATGATTTTTCACCTGTTCTAAAAGTTGTGTTCCCTGAGTTGTGATAGTTACTTCAGAACATCACAATCTAAAGTTTGTCAAAGATTGATTCCTTAATGTTTCTGTTTTTCAGAAAAGCATTGTTTTAGGGGATAAACTACTGAAATGAGTGTTTACATTAAAGGAAACCAATTTTATAATGGAAATTCTCTTTTTAAAAACTGAAAATAGGAAAACAATGTAGTTAAATGATTTTGCAATTAAAGCTTTGATCTGTGCTGCTTATTGTTTTGGGCATATAAAGTATTTAGACCACCAGCTACCCAGAAATACTGCATCCACATCGTTTAAAACTATATTCACCAGAGATTTGCTGTACAAGGCTTTTTAAGGTTTATAATCAATGTGTTGAAACCATCCCTGGCCTCCAAGGGGCAGCATGAGCTGCTGTGGCCTCTTCAGTTAATAGCAATTATAAATGTGCAGTAAACCTTTCTGCTGAAATTTTAATAATGCTTTAAAACTTTGATGAAGTTTTAGGAGTTTTCTGGTTATCTGGTTATAGGAGTTTTCTGTCATCAAACTTCTAGCACTGTCTGGAGCATATTTTGCTACATGATCATGCCTTGAAAACCATGATTATGATTGTATAACCGCTGTAACCTGGACCTTTTACTCAATTATTTGAGCCTTGTTACCCCAATAGGAATTTGTAACCAAAGTAGATGTCTGCAGAAATGCATTAACAAAAATCCTCTGTTGGGATGCCTAGGTGGTTCAGAGGGTTAAGCGTCTGACTTGTGATCTAGCTCAGGTCTTGATCTCAGGGTCGTGAGTTCAAGCCCTGTGTTGGGCTCCACGCTGGGTGCAGAGCCTACTTAAAAATTTAAAAAACAAAAAAAAAGGGCTCTGTTTCTTAAAATATAGTTGTGGTATTTATATTAGATATTGACATCATATTCTAATTATTGTGATTGGGTGTCCTGGCCGCCCGTAGGTGTCTACTAGGTGGTTGCAAAAGCCTGTGGAGTAAAGATGTCCAGCTGCCTTGCAGTTTGTTTCCAGCAAGCTGAAACAAGTCATTTGGAAAGTCCTATTCTCTTATAGAACTGAAACTGTTTGTTGTGGTTTCTTTGTACTCTGTTTTTCTTCATATCCATTAGATATCAACAGTTGACTTTTTTCTTTTTTTTTTTAAAGATTTTATTTATTAATTTGAGAGAGAGAGAGAGAGAGAGCACAAGCAGGGGGAGAGGCAGAGGAGAGGAAGAAGCAGACTCTTCGACTTTTTTTCTTTTTAACTTCTTAATAAAGCTAAAGTGTGAAGTTGACTTTATGTCTTTAAAGACCAGAAAGAGGAGGTTCTAGTCCTATCAGACTTAAAAGACTAGCAGGCTAGCAGTAAAATATGAGGTGGTAGATTATGACTAGAAAAGAAAATGATATACAGCAAGATTCACAAAGATTAAAAGATGCTAAGATATATGTTCTAGCTGATTCTTGGGGCAAAAAAATGCCAGCCATGTCTCTGAGGAGCTCTGGTACCACCCCATTTCAATAGAGGAAAAAAAACAGAGGTAGTTTCATTTGCATAGCTATAAAGACTTCAGTACAAAATTCAGATCACCAAAGGATATACTCTGTATTAAGCTGAGCACAAAAACTGAATGCCAAATTATTTATAACTCAATACTTTACTCTCTTGAAACTGTAGCTTCAACTTTTTTAACCTTGGTTGTAACTGACCTCTTCTTCAAAATACCAGCTTCACTATTTTAAATACAAAATGACTGAAGGGGCACTATTTATCCAATTATGAATGATCACACTTTCAGTAAAATACAACCCTGTTAATAGTATATTTTATAGAAATCACTTACCACTTGCTTGACAGTTTGAATTTTTACCATTTTATACCATGTGTTTTCGGTAGAATTCTGCCATATTATATAACCACAAGCAACCCAGGCTAAGTGTCGAACTGGCTTCATTTCTGGAGATACATTTCCAAAACTGTCTGGTGAGGAAACATTTATATGGTAAATGGAATTATTTTTACATACAGTGTTAACCTGTAAGAAATCTAAATTCTAAGTCATGTTTTAGTTTCCTTCAAATGTGTACAGAATATAAGTAAGTCCCTTTTTTGTTGAATTAGATTGGTAATGAATATTTTTGAAAAAGCCAGTATATTTCCAACATATTATTAACATCTAACAGTTTTGAGCACAGATAATTAATACTGATCTTAAAGTTGAAAAAAATTTTTCCATGCCATATTTATATACCTGGAATATTTTGTGCTTCAAGTGGTTCCTTCATGGACTTGAGTTTTTGATAAAATGTGTTATCTTCTTTATCTGGGTTCTTTCCAATTTCTCCTTCAAATGTGAAGTTGACTTCTGGTGCAGTATCTTGTCCCATTAGAGGGTAAAGTACTTCCGCTGTACAGTTCAGTGTAACTTGCTGTTTGAAACATTTTGCAAAATACCTTTACATGTAAATGGCCATCCATTCCTAACTGTCATTCTTGAGATGCAACATTTAAAGTGTTGGCCCCCAATCATGTTTCAAACTTGACTTCAGAGTGTCTATTACAGAGCTGTCTTAATTGGGTGTGGCCTACAGTTTTCTTGAAGATATCTAAAATAGATAACTTATTTTATAACTTATTAAGTATCAATCTTACAGTTCATCTTAAAACTTTATTATGCAGTGTTAATGGGGTGTCCCATTTGTGAGGCCAGATTTTAGTCTGACTTTATGTACTACCTCTAGACTTCATTTACTTTTTAAGTCTTACTCTACCCTCTGCTTCTGAAACAACAGAAATATCCTCAAGCCCAGATAAATTAATCTGTATCTAGATGTAAAATTAGAAAATAGTAGCAAATAGTAGCATTGGTTCTGCTTTGAAAGATGGCTGTCTAGTAGCTAAGATAATCTTTTAATAAATCTCTTATGTTAGCCTGTGTCTCTTCTGAATTATGCTCAACAAAAGAGCAAGCTTTTTTAAAAGTTTTAAGATGGTTATGGTATAAACTGCAGTTCCTTTTTTTTTTTTTTTAAGTTTGTCTCACTAATAATTTGGCAGGTATGTAATATTTAAAAATCTCCCTGCCACATTACTGAAAGATTCCTATGAACATACTGGTATCATTTGATCATTTTATTGCTCATGAATATCTAAATGCACCAGCTTTCTTTAAATGGAAGAAATAAAAAATAGAATGAGAAAGGCAGACATAAGAAAGTGATGATGACTGGAGAGTAAATTACTTCATTTGTTCATATCAGGCATAAGTTCAGACCGCCCTAAGAATATATTTAAGAGAATTTGTTTGAATTGATATGGGTAGTCTTTTCTAAATAGCTGAATAGAATTACTTCATGTTCTCAGAGTATGTTTGTAAAAGAGTATAATCGGACCCTTGAATTCTCATTATTTTTTTCCAAGGCAGGAATTTCACAACAACTTTAAAAAAAAAAAAAAACGAGTTAATCCTATGATTTGATTAGGGAAGGTGATCTAAAATATAAAGTCAAATTTTATTTCATAATAAAGGACATTTTACTTACTTTTTGGATAATTTCTTCCACAGAAAATTTAAGGCAATACTTGTGTCCTTTTCCCGGAATATCCTATTAAGAAAATGTGGTGAGTTATTATAAGAATAACTCCGTTCTTTGCGTTGTTAGAAAAATACATTCTCATTTGGTTGGGGCAGAGGGCTGACTTGGTGAGGGTAAATGATTAAAGCCTTTGACTTTGAAAAACGCGTGTCACTATGTATGTAACATCTAATTTAGGAGGTCCATTATGAGATTTATTTTGGATGAGAACAGAAGAGTGGGATAAAATCATATATAAAATAAGTTATAATTCACTTTCATTCATCAGAGGACTTGAACCTCTGGATCTGTGATCCTGAATTCTCTACAAAAAAAATTGTGAAACACCTTTTGATTCTAAGATGAAAAACAGGATATACCATTGAAAACATTTTCAAAAAGCCCTGTGTACCCTCTAAACACTGTTCAAGGAAGGTCAGTTCCATTTGGGACAGATTACTGTGAAGTGGTTAGAGATGTTAAATACTGTTTTTATTTGTCCATTAGTGGACCTGCAAAATGATACTTCAACAAATTTTATAAAACTGTAAGACAGTTGTGTAGGTATTTCACTTTTGAATCAAGATACAGTTAAGAGTGTATACCTAATTATCTGGTGCAGTTTTGAAGTAACATTTACTCCCTGTCAGCTCTTACAGACTGTTAAGTTTATGTCAGATAACTAAGCGACAATCTCAAATCTTACATTTTAGTAAAATAGAAACAAGCCTAGTTAGCGACAGCTGCGGCCTTAAGCATTTAATTTAACCCTTTGCCAGAGGGAGCATTATCTTTTACAGTAATCAGTGGTAGTGGTGTTTGGGTAGTTAAAGCTTCAGCCCACAATGCTTTTGTTCTCTGACTTTGGTTGTCAGTTTGTCTTGCTCTTTGCTTCCCCCTTCATTTTGGTCAAAGGGTCTGATAAAGATTGTTCCTAAAATTTCAGCAAAGAAGTATTGTTTGAAAGACAGGATGTTTTGTTGGTTCAGATTGAAGTAGCAGATGAGAAATGCAGGAGCAGTTTTGAGATTTTTTTTAATGGTTCTACAGGTTTCATTCAGAAAATGGTTAAATGCTGCCCCACATTTAGAATGCTTTTCCATTTCTTTGTAAGTGCCCATTAAAACCTGTATCGATATGTCTAACTTTCCAAGAAAAAACAAACAGCTGTGGCTGTCCTGGAGTGTCAGCTATCCCCAGAAATGTTAACTTCCCTAGACCTGACGTCAACAGCGAGTCCCAAAACAGGCAAGGGTGGAGTGGAAGGGAAGTCGCCCGAAGAACGAGGCTGAGACCCTCGGGAGTGGAGGGAAAGCAAGTAGGTGCAGGCACCCGCCCACTGCCCTCTGTCGGACTCACCTCCATGCTGGCTTGTTTGATAGTCTGCACCAGAAACACCTTGTGGGGGGTCCCCTGCTGGTAGTTGATGCAGTTCTCCGCCACCGAGGCTGCCCTGGAGGCTGGGAAATGGGTCGGGGGGATTTCCATTCTTGGTGGGAGCTTACGGCTGCTCAAGTTGCAGGGACCAGACGCTCCCAGCACACCGCTGGTTCAGCCTTCTGCCGGGTAGCTGAGACGGAAGAGTCGCACGCCGAGGTTGTCCGGGTGTGGGCGGGATCGCCAGCTCCCACCCTTCTCTTCCTCCTTCCCTCCTTCTGATTCAGGAAGCTGCCGCAGGGGCGCTGGCTCCTGCCGCTGCTCCTGTGGCCCCGCCCCACTGCCACCCACAGTACCGACTTGTTCCTGCGAGGGGAGAGCCCTGGCCTTTCCGGCTGGCGAGGGTGGAGGTGTGGGGAGGGAGTTGGTGGGTTAGGCTGGCTGGGACTTTGTGTTTCCTTTCATTAACCTTTACTGAAGTGCAGGGAAGGGAGTTCTGGCCTTTTGGTTTATGGAGCTGCCTCTCGGGCCTCCAGTTTCCTCTTCATGGAAGAAATCTGGTGGCTTCACATGCCCTTCAGAGCACACCTTCCTCAGTCATTACTCACAGTGTCAGGCACAGGGCAAAGTGCAAAAGGAGCTCCAGGTAGCGAGTGGGTTGGTTACTTTTTTCTCTTTCCCCTTCCGAGGTCCAGGAGCCCTCTTGGTTAATCCCCTTTTCTGTGGGATTGGACCAATGCTGCCCAAATCAGCATATGAGAAATTAGTGTTAATTACATATTAATATTAATTACATAATAAATGAATTAATTTTATTAATAATACATATTAATTACATAATAAATTATGTAATTTATTAGATCAAGAGAAATAAATACACCTGCACCCCTCTCTCCCTTTGCTAATCTTAGAAAAATGAGGTTTTGCTGTAAAACCATGCTTCTGACCTTCTGATCACTTTGAAATTTTTACTTTAAGAATTAAAACATTTAAGGACTGAACTTCAAGTACTATATTGAAGAAACTTCTAACAAAGGTGAGAGTTTTTATAGCTGCTTAAGCAAGCACAGACTTTTAGTAGGTAGTGGATTTCCACTCTCCAGGTTTCTTAATTACCTTGTTTTACCTTTGAAGGGACTATAATTTAGGCTTTGGATTTGCTCTAGGTCAGGAAGCTAAGGTTCCTTTTTAACTGTATGGCCAAACTTTCCAAGCTCATTGGCTTGGAAAATAGAGATTCTTTGCTTTTTTTCCCCTCAAAATGGATTTTTTTTTTTTAAGATTTTTAATTTTATTTATTTGATGGAGAGAGAGAGAGAGAGAGAGAGAGATCACAAGTAGGCAGAGAGGCAGGCAGGGGGGAGGGGAAAGCAGGCTCCTTGCTGAGCAGAAAGCCCAATATGGGGCTCGATCCCAGGACCCTGAGATCACGACCTGAGCTGAAGGCAGAGGCTTAACCCACTGAGCCACCCAGGCGCCCCCCTCAAAATGGATTTTTGAAGGTTCTTTGAAAGTTCCTTGGGTGGGCATATGTGTTGTGCTTTAAAAAATAAAAATGTATTTGTAATGTGTTCTCTCCCTCAAATATCCTTAATTTACTCATAGTCTTTATTTGCAGTAATTATATATATTTTTTAAATGTAAGGAATAAGGCATTTCTGTCTTTTCTAGTTAGATTAGTCAATTGTCAAGTGAGTTGAGGATGACAGGGTTTCTCTCCTTAAGGCTTTTTTCTTAAAAAAAAAAAAAGAGAGAGAGAGAAAGATTTTTCTTTTTGGGCGTGAGAGGGTGAGTCATTCATGTATCAGCCAACCTCTTAGGTTGTCATTGTGTGTGTGTGTATTGTTTGAATCGTGTGTTTCTTTGATAGTGTCCAGGAAAGAGTGGCTGAGTACATTCTGATGATGCTGAAAGAGCTTTTTGTTGATAATGAAAACTAATATGAATGAAAACTAAGTAAAAAGATCTGTATCTTGCAATTTTGGTACAACTATCATATCAAAATAAATGTGCAAAATAGAGATAAAACCAATATAGTTATGAAGTGCCGGATTGGCTCAGGCAGTTAAGTGGATGCCTACAGCTCAGGTCATGATCTCGGGGTCTTGGGATCAAGCCCTGCATTGGGCTTCCCACTAGGCAGGGAGTCTGCTTCTCCCTTTCCCTCTGCCCCTTCCCACCATTCATGCTCTCTCTCAAATAAATAAAATCTTAAAAAAAAACCAACACTGTTCTAATTAACATTAATTTTATCGTGAGAGATGATGTTTTGCCAAAACAAAATTGCCTCCCCAACATGACTGGGGCATGAGTTCTTTTACCTGCAGCACTCCTGTTAGCTGCCTACCAAGTGATATCTTAGTTCTTCTACCTCTTGGAAGCTGCTGTAGTCTGTCTTCACGTACCGCCCTCTAACAGCTTTTTCAGTGAAATCATCATTTGCAGGTTATGTCAGCTTATGTTCTTATTAGCCTTCTAGATAAATGTTTAATTAAGAGCATTGGTTTTGGTACAGTCCTGGCTCTGCCATTTAACTGCATCATATTTGGCAAGTTACTTTCTCATCTGTAAAATGGTGATAGTAGTGCACAATCACAGTTTGTGGGGAAGAACAAATAAAATGATACGTAAAAACTGCTTAGCATGGGGCGCCTGGGTGGCTCAGTGGGTTAAGCCGCTGCCTTCGGCTCGGGTCATGATCTCAGGGTCCTGGGATCGAGCCCTACATCGGGCTCTCTGCTCAGCAGGGAGCCTGCTTCCTCCTCTCTCTCTACCTGCCTCTCTGCCTGCTTGTGATCTCTCTCTGTCAAATAAATAAATAAATAAATCTTTAAAAAAAAAAAAACTGCTTAGCACAAGCCTGGTACCTCCGTGTTTCATTATTTGGCCTCCACTTGATTATGATTCAGACGTGACCTCTGAAACTTACTGGTTTGTGAACTGGTCCTGCAGGGCAGTGCTGGAAGTGTTCTCTGTGCTGCCCTATATTGTACCCATTTCCCACATTTGACTGTTGACCACTTAAAATGTGACTAATGCAAATGAGGAACTGAATTTTAAATTTTTTTAAAAATTTTAACTATAAACGTCCCTGGTTAGTGATTACCCTACAGACAACAGAGTGTATGTTTGTATTGATGTCATATTATTGTCAAATTGAAAACAAAACTGTAAACATCTCAGAGAACTTGTGCATACCCAAGACTTGTCAGGGGCCCATCATTATGGAATCCCTGCAGCAAGTCCTTTCGTTCTCTTAGTTCTGATAGCTGTTGTTTTCCCTCCCAGAACAGTGTCTCTGTTAGCATTTTGTTTCTCTCAGCGTGTCCCAAGTCTCCTGGTGGCTGGGAAACTGTTTAAAGGCAGTTCAGCAGGCACATTCACATTTAGGCTTCTTATGAAACCATATAGTCCAAGCTGGTGTCTGCTACAAAAATGAGTATTTAGTAATTTCAAACCACGACACATCTGTATGTAGGGACACGCTCATTCATGTCCATTTACCTGCAGTTGTCTGAGATAATTTTGAAAGCAGGTGGCCTCTTTCATCTTGAGGTCTTGAGGAAGGATTCACTTTAAAGGAAGAAATGCTTTGCAGGCAGTAGATACTCATGAAATGTTCCCAGGGAAATAGCATATGTTTACAAATGTTTTAATAAGTGTATAGAAAGTGCTTACTCTGTTTATGTGGCCGTTAGTGGTTTGAAGTAAACACTGCTGTGTCTGTATATTTTCTGTATATGTGTCTATTTATATGAGTGACTTATGTTTCACTGTTTTGCCATTACTCTCTTCAGGTATTAATCCACCTGAAACTCCCTTCCCTTGTATTGCATCACTCCATAAAGTCCAAGTGGTAAATTAACTTAGATAGGAACTATCTGAATAAATTAACTGCAGAGCTCCCATTTTCAAGTAACTGTCTCTAGCTGTAGAGATTTAAGAAGAGAATGCTGTATCCCAGGAAGGGAGGCATTCCAAAAGAGGCTGAGCTCTTTGAATGTAGGTTACTAGAGCAAGAACCTTAGACTGACTTTTAACACTTTTACCTTTCTACTTGTGAAGTAAAGAATTGGCAGAATGAAAGAAAACCATGGATTATTTTGGTGTTGTACCTTACCCTCACCTCCAAGTAAAAACATGAAAGAGAGAATTAGCTTTTAAATAAATTTTAGAGTAAAATTTTATGGCAGTAAATTCAAAGGAACAAGTAAGTAAAAATGGTGAAATGTGGTTTTTCATTTAAATCGGTAGGAATTATTTCATTTTGGTAATTATGTTAATGCCATGTTGATTTTTTTCCCCCTCCTAAATCACTTTCAGGTTTGAATTTACACATAAAAAACAATCGGGTGGTGCAGGCCAGTTTGGAAGAGTGATAGGTGTACTGGAGCCTCTGGACCCAGAGAACTACACTAAGTTGGAGTTTTCAGATGAAACATTCGGGGCAAATGTTCCAAAGCAGTTTGTGCCTGCAGTAGAAAAGGTAACAACAAAAATAACTTGATTACATTTTTTTCAACCAGTTTATTAGGTGGTATCGAATCATATTTCTTTTGTTTGTGTGTTTATATTTTTAATTTAATTTTTTCAGTGTTCCAAGAGTCATTGTTTATGCACCATGCTCTTCTTCTTTTTTTTTTTTTTAAGTTTTATTTATCTAAGTAATCTCTATACTCAATGTGGGACTCAAACTCATGACCCTAAGATCAAGGGTCTCATTCTCTTCTGACTAAGCCAGCTAGGTGCCCCTCAGATCCTATTTCTATCACATTGTCTTCTGTGGTTCATTTCAGTTACAGTCCTGCTTCTCTATCTGACTGGTAAGCTTTCCATCTGATTTAGAATCTTCAGTTCATTAGGTTGAAGAGCTATAAATATATGCTATGACAACAAGGGGGAACTCATTCTGTTTCTTTTTTTCCTTTATTTCTTTTTTCCAGAACAAAGCAGTAGTTCTTTCTCTAAGAGGACTTATTTTCCTTCTCATAGTGCAGCCGTCTCCAGATTGTAGCCAGCTTTTCAAAGACATGCACTTAGCAAATATATATTAAGCACTTTTCATATTTAAGCACTCTACTAAGGGGCAGAAGGAGAGGGAGAGAGAGAATCTTAAGCAGGCTCTGTGCCCAGGGCAGAACCTAAGAGAGGGCTCAATTTCACATCCCTGAGATCGTGACCTGAGCTGAAATCAAGAGTTGAATGCTTAACCGACTGAGCCACTCAAGTATCCCTCATTCTGTTTTTAATCATAGTTATTCTATTTCTTTTGATAAATAGAGCCTATGTTGTGAATAGCAATCAACAATTAAAATTTGTAGCAGTCAGTAGGGTTTTATGAAGGTTTTGTGTTTACTGTTACAGTAGCATGATCTCTTGCCAAGATTCCCAATATCTGAGTTCTCCCATCGTCTCTGCTACTGATTAATGCACTCTTTGGTAAATCATGGTGTTCAGAGCGAGTTTCTTCATTTGTAAAGTGTGAGTAAATAGAAAACTAAACTTGAACCCCTTACCAACTTGAGGGTCAGATAATACTCTGTGACATTTCTTTGTAAAGTGTGAAGTGCTTTGCACATGTAAGAGGTTAGTGTTTTGTTTGCTTTCTAGGTCACTGGCTTTAAGACTGTTGTAAACCTTCAGCAACTATCCTCCTGCATTGAGATTTTTAGGTTTTCATTTACCCTTTTAGCTTAGAAATCTTTGCTAATTATAATTTTGGCTTTAGTGATGGTAGCATTTTGTGATTACTGTGTTTCATTCACTATACTTTATTTCAAGAGAGTATTTTGTCACTCTTAAAGTTATCTTGTATTCTTCAATATTAATGTAGGTAAAGGAGGGTTTATGTTTTTTTCAGCATATAGAGTTTATAGTTTTACAGTGTCAGAAATATATTGTACTCTATGTGCAGCAATGTGATTGTCAGGAAAAACTAACTTGAATTGTGGGAGCTCTACAAATGTTGAAGTGGCTGAAAAAGAATTGCAAACTTATCAAATTATACTTTTAAAATATGTTTAGTTTATCATGTATCAGTCATACGTCAATGAAGCTGGTTTTTTTTTTTTTTTAAAGAACTGCATCAGGAAAAATGAATTTACTTTTGAATTCCAGTTCTTACTGGCATGTATAACACCAAAGCCATAATGTAGTGATCTGCCAGTGAGGCAGAGCCCTGATAGGTGTATAGTGGGAGCTCAAGACATAACTGTTGAATCAATGCCAAGTTTGATGGAAATATTCTTCCTTGCTTTTCCTCTGTTTCCTCCTTATAAAATTAAGAGCAGGCTGTCTGTATAATGGGTTATAAGAGGTAAGTAATTCCTGAAGATGTTAAGTGTCGGCACTCTCAGCATCACTTTCAGACCAGCTCACACTTTTAAGTGATAACGCTTTTCCAAGGGATTATTCATCTAGATGCCACAATAATAAAATTTAAGTAGTTAAGCTATTCAGCTTTTTAAAACTTCTTTTTCTGAGGAGCAAAATGTAGTATTCATAAAAATGTTCAATTTCTGAACAGTAAAATGTGTATTTTTGATAATTCACCTGGAAGTGAAATCCACTGACTCCAGAAGTTGTATTCATTCACTAACAGGGGTTTTTGGATGCCTGTGAGAAAGGCCCTCTTTCTGGTCACAAGCTCTCTGGGCTCCGGTTTGTCCTGCAAGATGGGGCACACCACATGGTTGATTCCAACGAAATCTCTTTCATCCGTGCAGGAGAAGGCGCTCTTAAACAAGGTACTGTGTCCTATGTTTGCTGCAGCACGGTGTCTGTTTCCCTGACAGACCGTCAGAGACTCCGAGTGCAGTGCTGTGTTTTAGTCTTGTGCCCCAGAGTCCCAGGCAGCCCACCGAGGCACTTGGCAGGTGTGGGCAAATCTAGAGTTGACGTGAGGGTAGCTCACTGTATTCTCTTCCTTACAAAACTGAAAGGCTACCTTGTTCTCCTAAATTACCTAATATTCGTCATATGTTTAGAGATAACCTGTTAAGTTCTGTTTTTTTGCCACTTTTTAAAAGTCAGTTAATTAGCATATAGTGTAGTATTGGTTTCAGAGGTAGAGTTCAGTGATTCGTCAGTAGCATTAACACCCAGTGCTTATTACATCAAGTGCCCTCCTTAACGCCCATCACCCAGGTATCCCATCCCCCCACCACCTCCCCTCCAGCAACCCCCAAATTTGTTTCCTAGAGTTAAGTCTCTTATGGTTTATCTCCCTCTCTCATTTCACTTTATTTTATCCTCCCTTCCCCTGTGTTCATCTGTTTTGTTTCTTAAATCCCACATATTAGTGAAATCATATGATATTTGTCTTTCTCTGATTGACTTATTTTGCTTACCATAATACCCTTTGGTTCCATCCACATCATTGCAAATGGCAAAATTTCAATCTTTTTGTTGGCTAAATAATATATGTGTGTGTGTGTGTGTGTGTGTGTGTGTGTGTGTGTGTGTGTGTAGATAGATAGATAGATAGATAGAGATATACATGCCATATCTTTACCATTCCTCTGTCAAAGGACATCTGGGCTTTTTCCATATTTTGGCTGTTGTGTTTTTAATAAAGAATATGGATGTGCTTGGAGTACTAAGAGATATTTTATAGAAACATTGCTGTCATGCTCTTTTTAGTGACTTATTCAGATATCAGGAAATCCATAAATTTTAAGTAATTTTTGTAAAGTGTGACATTTTAGGCTTTTAGGCATTTTGTGGATGGCAACATATTTTGAAGGAATTCAGTAAACTTTATTCACAGTGCAGACCTCTTGATAAACTGCTGGAATTGTCAACCTTTTCCACACAGAATAACTGGTGTATTAAAAACCCTGATGAACCAGAAACCTAAACAAACCTAAACCTAAACCTAAACCTAAACAAACCTAAACCTAAGCAAGTATTATCTGATTCTTGCTTTTTTTTTTTTTTTTTTAAGATTTTATTTATTTATTTGACAGACACAGATTACAAGTAGGCAGAGAGGCAGGCAGAGAGAGGAGGAAGCAGGCTCCCTGCAGAGCAGAGAGCCCGGTGCGGAACTCGATCCCAGGACCCTGGGATCATGACCTGAGCCGAAGGCAGAGGCTTTAACCCACGGAGCCACCCAGGCGCCCCCTGATTCTTGCTTTTAAGAGAGAAAAGCAAATAACACAGCAATCTGACATCAGGGTTATTCAACAAAGGAACTTGAAACCTGTGTCCTGGACCCAGAAAATGTATTCTCTTTGTCATCTCTTCCATGTTAATAATGTCCATAAGTATCTTTAGACAGGAGAATTATATTATGATTTATGAAACATTTCAGAAACATTTTTATCAGAGGCAGTCAAAATGGACAGTAAAAAATTAATCATAATATTTTTAAAGCATTCTGTAAATCATGATTTTGTTGATTCTACATGAATTTTGGAGTTCGTTTTGTTTTTCTGTTTGCATCTGTGACCAGATGTGGGGCAGTAGTTGGAAAAGTTTGCTCATTTCTTGACTAGGTTGCTAATTCCTTATATTACTTAAACTAATGGCAGCTGTTAATAATTTGTGTATTAGTTTCTCCGTTGTGAAAGGGAGAGAAAATCCTTCATTTTCTTTTGCCAGCTCTGTTAGAAATGCAGTTGAAGTCTGTGATCTGGAAATCTTGTTGTAATCTGAAGATTGTGTTAATAGGAAAAAGGGAAATTAAGTCACAAAGAAAGATTTTCTAAGGCATGATTCACATTAAAACACTTGCCGCTCCCAGCTCAGAGAAGAGAGCCTGCTTCTCCCTCTTTCACTCCGCCTGCTTGTGCTCTCTCTCCTCCTTAATACCCGCCACCAGGCTAATCCATCCTCTCACTCTCCTCCCCTTTGAAACCCTCAGTTTGTTTCCTGTAGTCCATAGTCTGTCATGGTTTATCTCCCCTTCTGATTTACTTCAACTCGTTTTTCCTTTCCTTCTCCTAATGTCCTCCATGTTATTCCTTATGCTCCGAAAATAAGTGAAACCACATGATAATTGTCTTTCTCTGCTTGACTTATCTCACTCAGCATAATCTCTTCCAGTTCCATCCATGTCGATACAAGTATAGTTAAATTAGAAATCACCAATTATTCTATGCTGCTGCTTGACTGGAAATTAGTAGCTTTCCTGGAGATAGAGTTTACACAAAGCCAGATAATTGGTATGGTTGTCAGTTAACAAAAAGCCTCATCTTCTTTTTAAATTGCTCCTATAAGAGATATAACTAAATGCAGACATATATGCCCATAATTTACACATGTGCATCCATGAAAACAGTCTGTACATCTGTGAATATTAGCTAAACAGGTGAATATGTGATCTTTACTTTTTAATTATTTAAGTGTACAGACATTAAGTATGAAAACTGCCTGGTAGGTGTGCAAAGGAAAAACACTAGATAGTATTTGAGATTTTTTTTTTTTTGCCAGATAATCATGTACAAATCAGGATGCTAGCATGAAAAATGAATTATTTTGCGTTTCTTCATCTGTTATTCAGTCATCCATGATTGAAGGACAAGTGTATAGGGTAAAATGAAGTTTTCCTTAGCTCAGTAAGAAAATCAGCTTTTCATGCATAAACCTTTCTTGAATCCCATATGAGAGTTTTGGTGTAAAAATGTCGTGAAATGAGCCCAGTATCAGAATAGCTTAGATTTATGAGCCATTCTCTATTCAAAATTGGAAGAAAAGTAGTTTGGATTGTCTTTTTTTTTTTTTTTTCAAAACAAATGCAAACTGGAACTGTTGGGTCACAGTTTAAACTTTGTCTCTGAGATTGATCAGTGATATAACTAAAACTGAATCTAAAATGAATGTTCTCTTTGGGCGTGTTTCACCTTACAAATGCGACCATTGCCATCTTCTTCTGTGGCCAGGTTTTAGAGCGCTATGCTTGGTCTTCCCAGAAACCTCAAACTTGTAGCCACCCAACAAGAGAAATAAAGGCCTAGAAATAAAGGTTAGCTCAGTTAACTTGACAGCACCCCTTCTTTGAGCTCCTGCCCCATTATGTGATGGGCTTGGGGATTAGATCCCAGCTCTGCTCCATACTTACTGTGTGGAAACTTTCCCCAGGCTGCTTGGAAATAGTAATTCCATAACACTGTGTGAGAGAATGTAAAATTTATAGGAACGTCTTTGAAAACTTGCACGTGCATACTTGGGCAGTGAATGCTAGTCACGCTTTCCTTTGGATTGCCTTTGACCTGGTACTGTGCCATGCCGCTGTTCCCTAGCTTCTGGTCTCCGAGTACTCATAATAACATTTATTGATCACTTATGTGCGCTGTTTTATGCTGAGTGCATGAATGATCATAGCTTATGTTCACAGTGACGTTACAGTTGAGAAAATAGGACTCAGAGTAGTTAATTGAATTGCTCAAGATTACATGATAGTGGTGGAGCTGAGAGCTAAACCAGCCTAGAGTCCTAGCCCTTGAATTACCACCTCATACGGCCTCTTCAACACCTGGCCTGGTGTTATCAGCATTATTCCTAGTGGTTGATATAAAAATATTACCACCTCTTCTCACCACCACAGGCTTAAAGTACCTGTGAAGTTGTTGGTATTTTTACTTGCTATCTTAAAAAGCCATAGACCACACAGATCTGCTTGAGGAAACATAGGTTTTAGGAGTGCGCTGCTGTGTGACTGTTGAATGCAGCAGGGTGAAATTCACTCCAGAGTCTTGCCACAGCAGCTTAGAAGAAGGCGTGAATTCTTTGGAAGTGAGTCAGGAGATGAGTTGAGGAAGAAAGAGAAACTTAAAGGGAAAGGAGCAGGATGAGAGAATATGAAACTGAGAACTGGACAAGGCATCCTCAGCAGTTAAGTGATGGGCACTGTCTACCTGGCCCTTTCTTCCTTTAAAATATGACCCTTTCACAATCTTGCTCTTTTATATTACTGATCTATTGAAAGCACGAGGTAATGTGTTCTAAATCTTAAGACATCTGCTCATATCTGTCTTTCTGGATGTCTTCTGCATGGATTGCATTTCTTTAGAGCTAGGGAAGCTGTGTTGTTGGGATAACCCCAGACACTGCAGGAGCTAGAGCCATTTCTACAGTCCCAAACTGTTAGCTGCCTTCCACGTCTGTGTGGGGTTTTGGGGGGCTTAGCTGAAGAAGCTTTGGAGTCTGCAAAGTTCAGTTACTTCTCTTTTTTAGAACAAAATTCACTAATGAGGACTAATTAGTCAAAGGTAAGTCTGAGCTATGATTTGAATTAGAGAATAATTCAAAGAAATCCAAGCATATTAAGTTGCTGTTCTTTTTTTTTTTTTTAAGATTTTATTTATTTATTTGACAGACAGAGATCACAAGTAGGCAGAGAGGCAGGCAGAGAGAGAGGAAGGGAAGCAGGCTCCCTGCTGAGCAGAGAGCCCGATGCGGGACTCGATCCCAGGACCCTGAGATCATGACCTGAGCCGAAGGCAGTGGCTTAACCCACTGAGCCACCCAGGTGCCCTTAAGTTGCTGTTCTTATAATTATTGCACTTAAGCTACTAGTGGCTTTAGGAGAAGTGTTTTAATGACTATATGAGAATGATTGCTGATTAATTAATTAATTGATTAATCTAAACAAATTGATGCCTGGAAAGCTGTGATTATCTTAAAATATTTTCTTTGTCATCTTTTCTAGGTTTTGCTTAAAGTTTTTATTTAGAGATAATTCATCCAGTCTGAGGCTGAAGTATTATTCCACACTATCATAATGTACAAATTAGATAAGAATGTTTGAAATGTTATTCTGTCCTCTCCACATTGCTAAATATAACCCTCAGTTGGCATTTGTCACATTAAGAAGTGTTCTGGTTATATATTAAGGGGAATAAAAATAAGCTTGGACACACACGTTTCAGTGCTTAAATGTCTCTTCACATCCAGTGTCTTTATTTTATAGGTGAAGAAATTTGAGAGCTGGACACATTTTGTTTTTCTAAAAGGCATATATAACTTGTTGAGGTCAGAGCAGAAACTAGAAACTTGGTCCTTTGATTCTCAATCATGTGTTGAAAATGTTTAGCCTAGAAGAGGAAAGACAGAACTCAGGTGTGACTTTTTTATTGTCTCCAAATATATGATAAAAGTTATTCTCTTGAAAATAACTGTCTTCCAGGGACCAACCAGAAGGAACTGGTTTACCTGGTCAAACAAAGACTTAACAGTGAAAGTTTTTACTCCTGAAACTATTCAGAGAAAGAGAATAAGTAACCCTCAGTGGATAATTTAGATGCTAAAGAACTTGATTGAATATCCTTTGAAGACCCCTTTTATATTCTCTGCAGTTTAGTGATGTTTAAGGATAAAAATATAGTTTAGAACTATTAATACTGTAATCATGTGTTGTCTTACTGGAATTTCCATCTAGGAGAGTGACTGTTACAGCTACTAGAAGAAAAGAGTCCAGATCAAATACTTGAACCTCATCACTTGCGTGTACCTTTGGAAGCACTCTCTCTTTTCTATGTCTGGGTAGGGAAGAGTTCGCATGTGTTTAAAGATTAATAAACTAATTGGTGTATTTTTTTTTTTAACCCAGCTCTGGCAAATGCAACATTATGTATTCTTGAGCCTATTATGTCTGTGGAAATTATAGCCCCAAATGAATTTCATGGACCTGTGATTGCGGGAATTAACCGACGCCATGGGGTAATCACAGGACAAGATGGGATTGAGGACTATTTTACATTGTATGCCGATGTAAGTACTATTGATCATTGACAATCCTGCTTTTAGTAACTGCAGATAGAAATGAGAGTTAGTTTTTGGTTTTGGAGACTTTGTTTTGGAGAGTGTAGAGTGAATTGACACATTTTCCTAACTATTCGAGTATTGTATTTGTGGCAATTTCTATAATTTGCTGTTAGAGCAGCTCTTAAATGCAAAAGCTAAAAATAAGATTTATGTGGACCTTTATGAATATGTCATTTTCTTAGATGTATAGAAGTTGTCTTTATTTCTTGTTACAAGTTTCATTTGTATAGCTGCTTTATCACATTATCTCTTACTGGATAATACTGAGTTCCATTGCCTGTGCTTTACTTAAATCTCATAGAAGAAACTGTATATCACATTACATAAGGCCTCCTAAAAGACACTACTATCAGCATATTATTGAGGTGTCCAGAAGAAAGTTGTATTAATATTTTCACAGAAGAAACACTTCTCCATGTTTGAGCTGCAGCCAGAGTGTGGAGTGGGTATGAGAGTGGTGTCCACCCTGTGAAACAGAAACATTTGGTTTTTAGTTGTGACTGCCACGTTAAATTATTTTTAAATAAGATTTTTACTTTCAGTAAAACAAATATATACTTCTCTAGCTTTTAATTCTTTTAAATCAAGAGTAGTTAGTAGAAACCTAAGACTAAAGGAATTAAATGCCTAAGGCTTTTCTGTACTTTTCTCAAATATTTGTCAGTAAGCAATACCAGAATATCTTGTGTTTGTTTTCAGGTCCCTCTAAATGATATGTTTGGTTATTCCACTGAACTTAGGTCATGCACAGAGGTAAGCAGATATTTAAACTTTACTCAGGTGCTCTTTAAGAAACCGCCCTACACACCTGGGGGGCTCAGTGGGTTAAGCTTCTGCCTTCCACTCAGGTCATGATCTCAGGGTTCTGGGATCGAGTCCCGCATTGGGCTCTCTGCTTGGCAGGGAGCCTGCTTCCTCCTCTCTCTCTCTCTGTTTGCCTCTCTGCCTACTTGTGATCTCTCTCTGTCAAATAAATAAAACCTTAAAAAAAAAAAAAAGAAACCGCCCTACACAGTGCTCAAATGTGTGAAATCCTGTCTTTGCTTGGTGGATGTACCAAAACAAACAAATAAAATCTCTGTTGTTTTTTAACTCCTTAGGGAAAGGGAGAATACACAATGGAGTACTGCAGATATCAGCCCTGTTCACCGTCCACACAAGAAGACCTCATCAATAAGTACTTAGAAGCTACAGGTCAACTCCCTGTAAAAAAAGGAAAAGCCAAGAACTAACTTTCCTCACTTTAAGTTGACTAGCTATAACCGAATCTGCAAGATTTATATACTCTCATGGGTTCTGGTAGAATGAATTCAGGCTAAAACAAATTTTAGAAGCTCTTCCTCTTACATTCAGGAGTTTCTATCATATTCAAAGATAATTCTATATATACCCCAAATCTGTGGATTGGCTTTATAGTTCATTGAAAAACCTCAAATAAAATATGATTATTAATGAAATATATTTAATATCTAAGGGAAGAAGAGACTGACTTCAGTTATACTTCTAAGTTTAGAATGGTATGTAAACTTCCTTTCCGAATTTTTTATTCTAAGAATTTTCAACATAGAAAAGCTGAAAAAGACAGTACAGAGAATAGCCTATATCTTCCATCTGGACTCAATAACGAACAGTCTTGTTAACAATTAGTTTATCACATAATTTATTTTGTCATACTTGCCTCATCTCTTTGTGTCTCATACCTCTCTATTTAATTTTTTTTTTAATTTTTGCTAAGCAACAATTTGAAGGTGAATTGCTTATATCATGACACTTCTTGGGGGAAGTGTCCTCTTTTAATGAGCAGGCTTTTGTGGAAGGCAGCTATGCTCACCACTGTACCACCAACGCATACTTGAACAAGACTTTTCTGTTTGGTGGATTTCATGTGTTCTTAATAGAGAACATTTTCCAGATTCTTCATGGGGATATTACAATGGCTAGTAGATTTCTAGCTGTTTTATATACAGGTGATTGCTTCAATTTGTGGCTTCTGCAAATTTGTAAATGTCTACTTTTATGTTAGTTTCTTGTGGATATGTTAAAATGAAAAGCAGACCCTTGCATATTGCTATTTTTACCTATGTTTATTTTAATGTTTCTGCAACTCTGAATAATAAAATAGAATTTACATAGTTGCTGTCTGGTCAGTTTCATTCACTTGGTAAACACTAGCTGAATTTGAGTCTGTTGGGAGTTTATCCTATATTGTATTCCTTGACATGCTGAAAGAACAACTGTTAAGTTTTGTTTCTAGGCTAGGTTGGACTTTCCTGGACAGTTCTACCATATCGTTGAGGACTACTTCATCCCCAAATCATCTGATGGGAAAGGTATTTTCTAGTCCTTTCTCTTAGTGGATAATAGAAATAAAATAATGGTTCCTTTCTTTTTCTTGATTTACAGGTTGGGCTTTATAACTTAAGGTTTCTAGAAAAAGATTTTTTGAAGTATTGAGCATGTTTTCAGAGTATCTGCCAGATGCTTTAAGTGCATTTAATTTAGTTTTCACAACCCAATGAAAGCTAGTACTATAACTATGTCCATTTTGTAATAGAAGCAGCAAAAGCACAGAGAGGGTAAATAACTTGTCTGGGACCACACAGCTTGTTAAATTTTCAAGTTGATAATTAATTGTATTCATGAAACCAAATGTATTTTCCCCATGAATATGTTTGTTGTTATAGTAGCATGAAGCCTGAAAAATATTGGCTTTAGCATTTCATCAGCATCTCATGCTATTGACAATGATTTTGAAAATTGTTCCTGATGAGGAAATACCTTCCTAGAATTTAGTGCAGTTCCTCTGGCTGTTGCCAACAGTTAGGAAAATGGAACTAAGGTAAGTTTTGATGTGTTTTTAACTTGTTAAACATTCTGCTTGTAAAGATAGTGCATCAGAAAAAAACCTAGATATTTAATCCGACACCAGCATTTCATAGACAAAAACACAGCCCTGGCTGGTGGGGGAGTAACCAGCAGTAGGATGACATAGGGATAGATCTAGGACCAGAACCTGCATCTCTTGCTAATTCGTTTGGTTATAATTAGTAAAGACCCCATAACAACCAAGGTCTGTAGCAAAGAAAAATTAATGAGAATATTCACAAATGAGGATTCTTTTTTTTTTTTTTAGCTCTTACAAAGGATAATTGTGGGCTAATTTAAAGAAAGACAGTATTGTGTTGGAGAAAAGTAACAGCACTGGGCAGACACTTGCAGTGATTCCCAACCTACTAAATCTGGCTGCACTTTAAAAATCATAAGGGGAGCTTTAAAAAGAAATGCCCGGTCCAGCCTCTAGATACTCAGATTCTTTGGATCAAGATCAAAAGTTTTCCACTTGTTTCTAATATACAGGAAAGTTTAAAGACCAGTATTCCCTGCACCTCCAAGACACAAAATGGAAGATTTGTTTATCTGTGTCATGTTTTTCATTTTCTCTTGTGTGATGTTAGTGTTTGGGCCATATAGGTTCCTAGTTTGATAATTTTGTCTTTAAAGAAATGTGATCAATTTTCTGTCATTCCTTTCCTCCCTGCTCACTCTTAGATTATTTAGTTGTAAAGTCATTAAATTTTAATACTGAAGTCTTAGAATTTTTCATATTGTAGTATTTTTGAAATCTGGATTAGTTTTAAAATTGATGCCAGTGGCTACTACTAGACACCACCAGGTAGTAGTAAATTGTGACCATGCAAAAGTATATCCTTTTGTAAGAAGACAACTATTTGCATTGCTAAAACTGGAATTGGTGAATGAGAGCTTTAATTGCTGCTTAAAGTGTCTTCAAATAACACTGGAATGTACCCTTGAAATAGTTTGTTGTATTTACAATTTATTGTGAGCATTCATTCATTTACCCATTCAAATAAGTGCTAGGCAGTGATTAGGTGGTTGTAGTACTTTGAAATCTAGGCAAGGTCATACATAGAACAGATCAGAGAATTTTCTAGGCTGAGAGAAATTTGTGGAATAAACTCATGTCATGAAGAACTATCATTCAAGGGCAAATACAGAAGCTTCCAAATGACTTTCAGAAGAATTAATTTCTAAAAATTCATAATTCAGGTAGGAAAAATGAAACAGTGGAAGGCAGTGGAATACAGACAAAGTCCTGGTATTATTTTGTATATCCTAAAATTTTTTTTTTTTTTTTAAAGATTTTATTTATTCATTTGACAGAGAGAAATCACAAGTAGGCAGAGAGGCAGGCAGAGAGAGAGGAGGAAGCAGGCTCCCTGCTGAGCAGAAAGCCCGACGTGGGGCTCGAACCCAGGACCTGGGATCATGACCTGAGCCGAAGGCAGCGGCTTAACCACTGAGCCACCCAGGCGCCCCATTGTATATCCTAAAATTTTGAAAGTTCTAGAGATTAGGAGATAAATGTGATGCTGTATATACCTGCCATTGGCTCAGGGAGTCAGAAGAGTTTAGTCTCCTAATGAAAGAAGACTTACGTGCAATTGCAGGGTCATAGGGAAGCTCTATTTTTAATTTCTTGAGGAATCTCCACACTGTTCTCCAAAGTGGCTGCACCAACTTGCATTCCCACCAACAGTGCAAGAGGGTTCCCCTTTCTCCACATCCCCTCCAACACATGTTGTTTCCTGTCTTGCTAATTTTGGCCATTCTAACTGGTGTAAGGTGATATCTCAATGTGGTTTTAATTTGAATCTCCCTGACGGCTAGTGATGATGAACATTTTTTCATGTGTCTGATAGCCATTTGTATGTCTTCATGGAGAAGTGTCTGTTCATATCTTCTGCCCATTTTTTGATATGATTATCTGTTTTGTGTGTGTTGAGTTTGAGGAGTTCTTTATAGATCCTGGATATCAACCTTTTGGCTGTACTGTCATTTGCAAATATCTTCTCCCATTCCGTGGGTTGCCTCTTTGTTTTGTTGATTGTTTCCTTTGCTGTGCAGAAGCTTTTGATTTTGATGAAGTCCCAAAAGTTTATTTTGGCTTTTGTTTCCTTTGCCTTTGGAGACATATCTTGAAAGAAGTTGCTGTGGCTGATATCGAAGAGGTTACTGCCTATGTTCTCCTCTAGGATTCTGATGGATTCCTGTCTCACGTTGAGGTCTTTTATCCATTTTGAGTTTATCTTTGTGTACGGTGTAAGAGAATGGTCGAGTTTCATTCTTCTACATATAGCTGCCCAGTTTTCCCAGCATCATTTATTGAAGAGACTTTTTTCCACTGTATATTTTTTCCTGTTTTGTCGAAGATTAACTGACCATAGAGTTGAGGGTCCATATCTGGGCTCTCTACTCTGTTCCACTGGTCTATGTGTCTGTTTTTATGCCAGTACTATGCTGTCTTGGTGATCACAGTGTGGAGATTCCTCAAGAAATTAAAAATAGAGCTTCCCTATGACCCTGCCATTGCACTCCTGGGTATTTACCCCAAAGATACAGATGTAGTGAAAAGAAGGGCCATCTGTACCCCAATGTTTATAGCAGCAATGGCCACGGTCGCCAAACTGTGGAAAGAACCAAGATGCCCTTCAACGGACGAATGGATAAGGAAGATGTGGTCCATATACACTATGGAGTATTATGCCTCCATCAGAAAGGATGAATACCCAACTTTTGTAGCAACATGGACGGGACTGGAAGAGATTATGCTAAGTGAAATAAGTCAAGTAGAGAGAGTCAATTATCATATGGTTTCACTGATTTGTGGAGCATAACAAATAGCATGGAGGACAAGAGGAGTTAGGAGAAGGGAGTTGAGGGAAATTGGAAGGGGAGGTGAACCATGAGAGTCTATGGACTCTGAAAAACAATCTGAGGGTTTTGAAGGGGCGGGGGGTGGGAGGTTGGGGGAACCAGGTGGTGGGTATTGGAGAGGGCACAGATTGCATGGAGCACTGGGTGTGGTGCAAAAACAATGAATACTGTTACGCTGAAAATAAATTTAAAAAAATTTAAAAAAAAAGACGGAATTTAGAGTTTTCATTTTATGTTAAGGCTAATGAAGTAATTTTTCTCTGCGTTAGCTGGCAAAATCAATATTAATCAGGTCAGCAACTTTAGAGTTTGTGCTAGAAAAGATGTTCTAATGATGTTATTAGTAAGAAATATTTAGTTGATTTTACTTTTGGAAGTTTTCTAAATGTAGACATTTGTGTTTGTGTGTTGTCTATGTGTAGAATTCCTCTTCATAGTATGTTACACTGAAATCTGTAAATGGAACAATGGTCATATCTGAGCCTAATCTCAATTAAAAAATGCTTTCATCGAGAAGAGAACTTTGAGATAAGCTACACTAGAAAGCTGAAAGCCCTTTCTTAGCCCTTAATGTGATACTAAAAAGTTGATTAAAGATCACAGGACATTGACATTATTATGCTCTTGGTATCTTTTTTGATGATTATTTAGGGGATTTCAGTTAGAGGAGCTTATTGCTTGGTTTTGACCTGATTAAATCCTTGTAGATGGATATTTTAGGAAAAGTATTTTCTTTGCATTATTACATAGGTGGGAGATATGTTTCATTTAAATAATTGTTTCCAATGTTTTAGAATACTTATGGTTTTTTAAATCAGGTGGATATTGGGAAGATGAAACAAAGGGGTTTAAATAGAAAAATACATAAATTAGATCTAAAGTTTCTGTTCATTTTTATTTTGTTGTAGTCTATGTCTATAAAATTTTTCTTTTCAGAGTAAACTTTTCTAATTTTCTTACAGTATAGACTTAAAAGTATTTTGGTATATTTTAAGGCTGATGCTTCCTAATCAGTTACTGGCCAAGGAACCTGGTTAATGGTTTTGAGACACTCATATAAGCATTCCATTAAATGTGTAGCAGCAAAGGACAGACCATCCCAAAATGTCCCACTTTGGAATATTGATTATTCTAAATAAAAGTTGCATAAGAGACAAGACTGTGCACAAGGACACTCAGACCACACTCTCTCTCCCAAACAGCAGGAAATGAATCTCTGATGTGAAAAGGCACCATCTCTGTACCACAAGGTAAAGAAACATCCTTGTTATCAGAGATAGGAAATTTAGAGCCAAGAAATCTGTATAAGCATTGCTTATGGCTTGTTACTAATTTACTGCCTCAGCCCTAATTCAGTTTAGAATTCTTTAATTGGTTAATCAAAGTTAAGTTTTCTTTGTCCTATCTATTACTCACAGATTATCTATCTATAAACTACCCAGTTTTTTATGTCTCAATTGCACTGTTGGGTCTCTCTGCACATATAATAAAACTTTTCTCCTGTTAATCTGTCACCTACCAATCCTGTCACTACTAATCCTGTCACCTACCAATTCAATTCCTAGACCCGCTGAAAGAATCTTGATGGGTAGACTGAAATTTAAATTCCTCCCCTATAGTTGGTTTCCATGGGGTAGTTGCTCCGAAGATTCTGCAGTTTTAAGGTATTGGAACATCTGACATAAAACCAGCAGAAGGTAAGATTTCTTTCCATGTCTGCCTCCCAGAATCTCTGCAGAATCTGGTGGAGTGAGAGTAATGAGAATCTTTTGTCTTTAAATTTAAATTAGCAAGAGAAAATATTGTGGAACTAATACAATGGACTTAGCAAGTCTTGGTAAAAATGTGGTTGAGTACTATTATTGATCCATTTCCTCCCAGAGATGGTCTTTTCTTTTGTCTCTGTGTTTTGTGTTGTCATGAAAAGGAATTTCCAGGGGGCAGAAAGCACGCCTGTGCTCCAGAAGCGTACTGTGGGAGCCAGCCTCACAGAGTCATGAAGTGATGGCTCTCAGCAGACTAGTGTCTGCTGAGACAAACTCCCCTGTGGATTAATGTGCACATGAGGTAAAGGATGTTGCTATGGGCAATCTTGGAAGCCAGAGCCTAAAAATTGGTAGGCATGGGTTGAGCACTTAAAAACTATTAGAGTGCTTACTGCCTAACTCAGGGACTCCCGTGTTAGGATCAGTTGGTCACAGAACAGGTTAGATTAACAATAGGTTACCTGCCTAACACCGCACAATCTCAACCCACAGCATATCCTCCTAGATAAGAGACCCGTATCTGAGAGACCCAGCACTTAGCTAAAGCTGTCAATGGGGTTTTTCCTTTCATCTTGTTACATGTCCTAAGAGCCTGGTTTTGTGATCAGTAAGAATATTCTCTCTCGTCTTCACTGTCCAGACGTGCACTTACCGGTGTGCACCTTGGTGGCCAAATAGACTGGGGTTCCAAGACCTGCAGTTACCAGCAGCACGCTTTGTCTGGGCATGCCTGTCCTCAAGGGAGTTTGTCATAAAATGTCCTAGCCCACAAGGGCCTCTGTCATGTCATCCTTCATTGCTTGTTAGTGCTGGAAAGTCCCATTCCAGTAGTGTTGGCTGCCGTCACACATTAGCGGATCTACTCATTTTTGTGGGAGAGTGCAGACACCGTTTTCACTATATCATCCTTACTGCCTGTGCAACAAAGTCCATTGCTTTCTTAGACCATCTTTGGGAGTAAACTTTTGTATGATAGGAGCTGCCCTATCTGCCCTAGAGAGGGACACCTCTTGCATATTTGATCACACCATAAAAGGGCTTAGTGGTTTGAGTTGCTATTGGAATTAATAAGATCCTACTTGTCAGTGGCCGGAAGAGGGTTCCTTTAAATTGGCTGTATTTGCGAGGAAAAAATTATTTATGGAGAGCTCTCAGTTGTCTGATTAGTATAATCACTATAACTAGGGACTCCCTGAATGAGATGAAAAAAAAAATTAGACCTAAGATATTAATGTCCACATCTAACATAAATTCCTCTTAAAATCCAACCCCATCTGCCCATTTTAACTTTCCCTGGAAGATCCACAGAGAACATGCTGGTCTAATCTCTAGGTTTAAAGGAGACAGGCTATTCAGGCTAGTCATGTACATGCTGAAAGCCAGAAAGTGAGTTTAGCAGAAGCACCCCAGACAGGCAATAGGGCTTGCTTCGCTATAATCAGGCCCTTTCAGCTTCAGGAATTTCTGGGCAGTACTATTGTGATGTATCTAAGAGCCCACCACCGCAAAACCCATGTCTCCTGAACAGCAGCAATCTTTTGAAATAAAAAGCCTCTTTTCCTCCACTTTTAGAAGATCCAACCAAATTCAGAGAAGAATTCGGTTAATAGCTATTCCCAATTCTACTCCCAGAGACCTTGACTGGCTGCTAAGGTGAGTTATTTCTCCATGATTATACTATGGTTATTCGGGCACATAGGCCCGTGGAGAAGCCCTTTACAGAGGGAAAACAGAAGGCCAAAATTTCTCCTACTTCTACAAATGAATCGGGGAAGGCCAATATTCAGACACTAATGGAAGCCAAGGTTAAATTCTGTACTCAGAAAAAAAGACTTCTGTTAAAAAGTTTGACACAGATTTTACAAAGGCAAAAATCTTTAGATTCCTTTTTTTAGTTGAAAATCTCCCTGATATTAGAAAAACTAAAAGTTTCTGGGGCACCTGGGTGGCTCAGTGTGCTCTTGGTTTTGCTCAGGTCATGATCTCAGCTTTGTGGGATCAAGCCCCATGTTGAGCCCTTACATAGCGAGGCTCCACCCTCAGCGGGGAGTCTGCTTCTCTTTCTGTCTCTCCCTCTGCCCCTCCCCCTTCCCACACACTCTCTCAAAAATAAAGAAATCTTTAAAAAATGTAAAAGTTTAATTAAAAAGACAGGTCAATCCAATGATATTCAGTCTATAATCCATTTCTTTGGGGATTGGAAACAACTGTCTTTGTCTTACAAATTGCTACAAAACCAGAAATGCAACTCTAGAAACCTTTTCAAGCCCACCTTTTTTTTTTTTTTTATAATTTAAAAAAAATTTTTAATAAACATATAATGTATTATTAGCCCCAGGGGTACAGGTCTGTGAATTGCCAGGTTTACACACTTAACAGCACTCACCATAGCACATACCTTCCCCAATGTCCATAACCCAATCACCCTCTCCCTATCCCCAACCCCCTGCCACCCTAAGTTTGTTTTGTGAGATTAAGAGTCTCTTTTGGTTTGTCTCCTTTCCGATTCCATCTTGTTTCTCACCCTTTTTTTTTAAATTAAGTTTTAAATTTTGATTCCAGCATAGGGTTATATTAATTTCAGGTGTAAACCTGAATATAGTGATTCAACAATTCCATACATTACTTAGTGCTCATTATATGTTAAGTGGACTCTTCTTTTTTTTAATAGATTATTTATTTTAGAGAGAGAGCATGAGTCGGGGGAGGGGCAGAGGGAGAGACAGAAAGAGAGAGAAGCAGACTCCCCACTGAGCGTGGAGCCTGACAAAGGGCTTGATCTCACAACCCACAGGTCATGAACAGCTGAAATCAAGAGTCAGTCATTTAGGGGCGCCTGGGTGGCTCAGTGGGTTAAGCCTCTGCCTTCGGCTCATGTCATGATCTCAGGGTCCTTGGATCAAGACCCACATCTGGCTACCTGCTCTGCTGGGGGAGCCTCCTAACCCCCCTCTCTCTGCCTGCCTCTGTTTACTTGTGCTCTCTCTCTCTCTCTCTGTCAAATAAATAAATAAAATCTTAAAAAAAAAAAAAAGTCAGCCATTTAATAGACTGAGCCACCCAGGGGGCCCTGTAAGTGTAATTCCCTTAACATATTTCACCCATTTTCTTGCCATGTCCCTCTGGTAACCACTTGGTTGTTTTTTTTTTTTTTTACTATAGTCTCTTTTGGGTTGTCTATTTTTTTCCTTTGTTTTGTTTCCATGTATGAGTGAAATTATATGGTATTTGTTTTTCTGACTGATTTTACTTTGCATAATAGACTCTAGCTCCATCCTAGTTGTTGCAAATGGCAGATTTCATTCCATTTTTGTGCCTAATATTCCATATCTATTTATCCATTTAGATAGATAGATATATAGATATCTATATATATATATATATATATATATATATATATATAGTATAGGGGCGTCTGGGTGGCTCAGTGGGTTAAAGCCTCTGCCTTTGGCTCAGGTCATGATCTCAGGGTCATGGGATCTAGCCCCTCGTCAGGCTCTCTGCTCAGCGGGGAGCCTGCTTCCCCGCCCCCCTCTCTGTCTGCTTTTCTGCCTACTTGTGATCTCTGCCTGTCAAATAATAAAATCTTGGGTCGCCTGGGTGGCTCAGGGTCCTGGGATCGAGCCCTGCATCGGGGACTCTGCTCAGCAGGGAGCCTATTTTCCCCCTCTCTCTCTTCCTGCCTCTCTGCCTACTTGTGATCTCTGTCTGTCAAATAAATAAATAAAATCTTTTTTAAAAAGTATAAATAGTATATATAAATAGCATGTCTACTATTAGTATATATTAATATAGTGTATATATACTAACATATATATTAAACAGTGTATATATATATATGGTGTGTATGTATATATATATAGATATATATGATATATGGATATCATATATATATATCTGATAGATGGATAAAGATGTTTATAAAGATATATAGATATAACTATACTATACTATACTATATATAGATATATAGATATAGTATAAAGATAAACATCTTAATCCATCTATCAGTGGACATTTGGGCTGCTTCCATAATTTAGCTATTATAAATAATGCTGCAATAAACATAGGGGTACATGTATCCTTTTGAATTAGTGTTTTTGTATTTTTGAGTAAGTACCCAATAGTGCAATTACTAGATCATAGGATAGCTCTAATATTAACTTTTTGAGGAATCGCCATTGTGTTTTCCACAGCGGCTGCACCAGTTTGCATTCCTACCAACAGTGCCCGGGAGTTTTTTTGCCACAACCTTTTCTGTACCTGTTTTTTCTTGTGTTATTGATTTTAACCATTCTGACAGTGTGAGGGGATATCTCATTGTAGTTTTGCATTTCCCTGATGATAAGTGATGTTGAGCATCTTTTCCTATGTCTGTTGGCCATCTGGTTGTCTTTTTTGGAGAAATGTCTATTCATGTCTTCTGTCCATTTTTAATTGGATTATTTGGCTTTGGGGTGTTGAGTTGTAGCAGTTCTTTATGTATTTTGGATACTAACCCTTTACCAGATATGTCATTTGCAAATATCTTCTCCCATTCCATAGGTTGTCTTTTATGTTTTATTGTTTCCTTTGCTCTGCAGAAGCTTTTTATTTTGATATAGTCCCAGTAGTTTATTTTTTGTTTTATTTCACATGCGATAGAATTTTAAAAAGGGAAAAGATGCTTTTTTGAAACACAGATTGCTAAAAGGGCTGATATGCCCAGACTAGCACCTCTGAGAATACAGTATGTCCCAAAAAGTCCATCTTGGAGAAAACGGGTTCTTTATGTCTTTGTGATGTAAATTTTCTACCCCCATCCTCTCTGGGACCTAAGAGCCATCCTTTGAAATACAAACTTAAAGAAGTTTCTCATCAGAAAAACAAAATAGATTGGAAATCAGGACTATAATGTCCTCACTACAAATACTAGTAAAAATAAAAGCTGTAAGATTTTTGTTTGTATCTGTTTGTGTGTCTATCTACCTATCTATCATCTGTCTGTCTTGCTAAAATTAGTTTGTGAAAGACCTCTATTTAGTTGGTTTGAAGGCAAGCACTTCTAAGGACTGGGGCATTGTAAAACTCTTAGAAAGACAGAAACTAACCCAAATGTTTTTCAAGTTCACATGATCTGAAAAAATATTCTGTACTGAAGCTAATTTAAGGTTGTTGGTTTAAAAGAGACATATTTTTAAGATTACCAGCATTAAAATTAAAACTTTTATTCTGCTTATGTTTACTTAGAGTCAAATAAGTTGGTGTTATTTCTATTTAAATGTTTAAAAATATGTTTAAAAATACGTTTAAAAAAATGTTTAAAAAATAATTACCATAGCTTGAGAGGATGACTGACTTTGCTATCTCTTTAAGTTTTTATGGGTAACTTAAGCATACTCGTTAAGAACAAGTAAATTGAATAGAGGTAAATAAGAAAAAAGTTTTTAGGTGAGCTTTTTAAATTGTTTCCCCCAGATCTTTTTGGTAATTCTAGAACTTTGAAGTTTTATTAACTTTAAGTGATGAACTATGTTGAATTCATTGAGTATCTAGGTCATTTCCAAATAAGACAAATTAAGAAACAATTACTAAACATAAGGTTATCTATTTTGGTTTCCTTATTACAGGGAAACTAAAAATCAATTTGGGTCTGTTAGTAAACATGTTTTGTGCCTTATTAAAATATTATATTATGACAAAACTCATGTTCCTAGAGATTATATAATGCATTCATAAATTTGCCAATGTAAAAATTGGTGGTGTAACAGGCAATTCATAATTGCTTACTACTTAGTTTTTCCTAGAAATTAAATTTCCTAAAGTTGAGGAATTCTAATTAATATATGGTATTAAATGTACTAGAAATAAGAGAAATAGTTCTGTATGCAAGGAAAGTAAAGTACATGTTTTTGGTAAGAAAAAGTGTGAGATATAAAAAATACATTTTTGTTGAGGGAGAAAACAATTTTGTCCTAAAGTGAGTCTAATTATTTGAAGAGGGAAAACTTAGGAGAAATTCTGAAAGTCAAAAAGTTGTAGAAGGTTCATAGCAAAGGAGCCTTTGGAAAGGAATTTTATTTATGGTCATTACTGGCTAAGATTAATATTTAAGAATGAATTCTGGGTGCCTGGGTGGCTCAGTGGGTTGGGCCTCTGCCTTCGGCTCAGGTCATGATCTGGGGATCCTGGGATCGGGTCCCGTGTTGGGCTCTCTGCTTGGCAGGGAGCCTGCTTCTTCCTCTCTCTCTCTGCCTCCCTCTCTGCCTACTTGTGATTTTTCTCTGTCAAATGAATAAAATCTTAAAAAAAAAATGAGTTCTATCAAAAGTATAGTGGTACAAAATTAGAATTTGTTTTTTTCTCTCTGTTAAAAGGAACACATTTTCTTAGGCTATTGATTTGCTTTTTAAATTTTATTATTTATTTATTTATTTATTTGACAGAGATCACAAGTAGGCAGAGAGGCAGGCAGAGAGGGGAGGAAACAGGCTCTCCGCGGAGCAGAGAGCCTGATGTGGGGCTCGATCCCAGGACCCTGAGATCATGACCTGAGCCAAAGGCAGAGGCTTAACCCACTGAGCCACCCAGGCTCAGTGATTTGCTTTTTTTATAAGAGTTTGTAAACAAAGTTTTCCTTTACCTTTCATGTAATCTGCCTAGAAACACAAAGATGCTATGTTTGTCTCTGTTGGGTCTTTATAAAAAAAAAAAACAGAGCGCCTGGGTGGCTCAGTGGGTTAAAGCCTCTGCCTTCGGCTCAGGTCATGGTCCCGGAGTCCTGGGATCGAGGCCCGCATCGGGCTCTCTGCTCGGAGCCTGCTTCCTCCTCTCTCTCTGACTGCCTCTCTGCCTACTTGTGTTCTATCTCTCTGTCAAATAAATAAATAAAATCTTTAAAAAAAAAAAAAAACACCTGAGTCTTATTGCTCACAACTATATAACCTTCTGTACTTGCTTTTGAAATCTTTTACCACTTTTGTTAAGTATTGTTTCAGATTGATCTGTGAGCCTATTTAATCAAATGTCTAAACCTTCTGATATTTTTTGAGAAACCTGCCAAAATCAAAGTCTAAAATGAAATCTTTTAACCACACTCTAACTGAAATATTCCAGAGGCCTGATGGAACATTTAAAGATTTGTTCTTCTTATACAAAGGGAGGTATGTTACACTAATTAGGCTTGTTAGGTTCGATTACATGGGAAGCACTGTCAGTGATACTAAATGCTCTTAAATTATATTTGTGTAGCTCGCTTCGGCAGCACATATATTAAATTATATTTGTGTAGTTAGGTTATTAAAATAAGTGTTTAGAAAATTCTATGAAACCTGGTATGTTCTAGTATGTTGTTCTCTCAATGTGTTATGTGTCACAGAAACAACCAAATTTATAATTCATTCTAATCAGCTATTTCACCATGGCCATTATTAAGTCTTTTATCATTTACAGACACATATACTTTTACTCAGATGCTTTCCCAAAAGCTTCCCTGTAGATATGTTTCATCTTCGGTGAGACTTGTGGGAGGAACTCTGAGTACAGGATTTATTCTGATGACCTTGATTATAAAACTGAACAGGGTAAGAATTTCTGGAACCAGTGGAAAAACTAGATTCAAGCAGAACAAGATTTAATAAAATAGGACTGAATGAATTGAAGAGGATGATTTTAATTTCTATGACATTCCTATTAGAACTATTAATGATTTTCTTAAATATGTTTTTTCAGATTTAAGGGAAAGTTCTTCTCTTATACTATGACTTACAGCAATTTGACAAATATTTTAATTTGTTCACAATGGTATATTTTATCTTTTTCTCCGGAGCTACCTGATCTTTCCAGAATTCCTCAACTTTCAGTGAGTATTCTTATATTTTCATAACAATTTTTATTTATGTAAGTTTAGTAAAAATTTGTTCTCCTTATAACAGGACATAATTGGAAACACTGGTTATATTACCACGATTTTCACTGGAATCTTGTATTTGAGGGAAACATGGGTAGACTCAGATATGCCCACAGAACTTTAAAGTTGACTTTATGGAAAGTCTTGCTTACAGGGATCCAAGCAACCTTACTAGGTGAGTAAGCATGGTCACTACATTGTGGGTGCAAGAGCTTCAGGATATTCTGGGGACCTCAAGAAGAGAGGAATTAACCCAAAACTATAGGTATTACGGGCCAAGTCTCATCGCAAGTATTTGGCTTGGCTTATAGCCTTCAGAGGCTGTTAAAATTTCAGTCAGTAGATTCCTTAAAAATGTTCAAGCAAGAGCGCCTGGGTGGCTCTGTGGGTGGTTAAAGCCTCTGCCAGCCTTCAGCTCAGGTCCTGGGATCGAGCCCTACATCGGGCTTGTTGCTCGGCAGGGAGCCTGCTTCCCTTCCCCTCTCACTGCCTGCCTCTCTGCCTACTTGTGATCTCTGTCTGATAAATAAATAAGAATCTTAAAAAAAAAGTTCACGCAAAGCAGATTTAAAAGAGCCTTTATGATCAATCACTATTCTTGCTGTACTTATATAAATAATCAGGCCAAGTTTATTGAAATTAGATTTATTTTGCGAACAAATTAGCCTTAGTCTGGCTATCTTTGGTTTAAAAAAAAGAAAAGGGTGAGTATAGAGAGAAAAATTTTGATTTACTAACACACCTTTGTGGATATTAGATTCTAACACATTAAGCTGGACTAGATCCTGATTTCTTTTAGTTTCCTCCAGTGCCTGTACAACTCTCCAAACGAACATCTTCAAATTTTTTGCCATCCTTTTGACTTGGAATCATTTGAGAACTAAAACTGGTCTTTTCCCTGAAGCCCTGCAAACTGAATATGAACAACTTGGTGTAAAATTCAGAGAAATCACAACAGCTCATATATAGACATTCTTCATGCCTGTTGTTCAATAGGCCACTCAGAGCAATCACCAGAAATAAACTACAAAGAAAATCAGATCACCACCACCACCCCTAAAAGTACCTATCTGAAGTTGCTCTAAGCCTGCATTTAGAACTCCTCTCGACTAGCTACTCTCAGTACTCAGAAACTGATTTATATTTTGCCCCAATCCTTAACCACTGTTTTTATTTCCATAGAAATGCCTCTTATTATCTGATTATCTGAACCATAGGCTTAACTTTGAGAAGACACCTAGATCACTGTGTCCTGAAATGAGTTTAACTCAACTGACCTATTGTCAGAACTAAGAGATTCAACAAGAAGGAACAATCTACCAGCTGTTTGTAATGTGTGAAACTTCCAGGAAAGCTCCAGTGGTGGGAACTACAGAGGCCAAAGGTAGTTCACCCCAAAATGTCCCCTTTGGCATATTTATTCTTTTAAGTAAAAGTTATTTAAGAGACAGACTATACAAGAGAGACATTCAGATCCCTTTCTGTCTTCCTGAAAGCAGGAAACAAGTCTCCCATGTGAAAAGGTACCCTTTTTATACCACAAGGTTAAAGAGAAATTTAGAGCTAAGAACTCTACAACCTGGGGCGCCTGGATGGCTCAGTGGGTTAAAGCCTCTGCCTTCGGCTCAGGTCATGATCCCAGAGTCCTAGGATCGAGCCCAGCATCGGGCTCTCTGCTCAGCAGGGAGCCTGCTTCCTCCTCTCTTTGCCTGCCTCTCTGACTACTTGTGATCTCTGTCAAATAGATGAATAAAAATCTTAAAAAAAAAAAGTCTACCACCCTGGTTACTTGTTATTAATTTACTACCTTAGTCTAGGTTCTCTTTAGCATTCCTTACTAATCGAGGCTCCCAAAGTTTTCTTCGTCCTGCCAGTTCCTTATAGATTTATACTCTGTTTATAAAGTCTAAGAACTTCCTGCCTTGGTCATTTCTTTAGGTCTCAACTGCATTACTGGGCCTCTCTGTTTTTTTATTCCTGTTAATCTATCTCATATCAATTAGGCCAGACAGAAGAATCTTGACAGGTAGAAGAAAATTTGAATTCCTCCCCTACAAATGATATGGCCACATTTCCTGGATCCCTTCTTCCTGCCTTGGGGAGAGACTCTACTGAATTTGATGATGGTACATAGTGTGTTTACTTTTATAAATTAATTTAGGCCAACACTGGGTACAAATTGTACATATTTGATAGGATTTCAGTTACATCACAATTCCATTTGCAGACACTTGGCTTTATCTATGAAACACTTTTATTTATAATATTTGAATTAAGCAATATTAAGAGTTCACTTTAGCACAGATTTTGCATATGTATATAAATCTCCACATACTGAACATTTTATATAGAAATGTAAACATTTATTTAAAAGTAGATATCAAAAAAGAATACTTGCTTGAAGTGATAAAAAATAGTAAAGTTCCTTCTAAATTGATAACATTTTCCCCATAATATATCTCAATGAAAGCAAATTATCTTTTTTACATCCTAGGTAGAAGGAATTCAGCATTAGAAAATAGTTGGCTACACTTCGTTCAAAGTAATGAGAAATACAGAGGTGAGACCATCAATGGTTTTGTTCTGTTTTGTTAAGTACTTATTGATCTAATTATAGCATATACTGAATGTTTTTTACATTTTAGGGCTAAAAACCTGAGAAACCCATTGGAGAAACTGTTAAGCACTGAGCAGAGTTCAGTGTATGCCTATGTTCCCAGAAGTAAATAAACCAAACTAATCGAACAACAAAACCCAACCATCTTTTCATTAATTTTTAGTTTTTGAGTATTGTATTTTCAGGCTTTCTCAAATATTAGACTACCCTACCTATTTTACCAGAGTAATTATTTAGGCTATTTAAATATCCTCACTTTAGAATTTGGTATAAGCAGATCCTTTTTTCTTTTCAGAAATTATTAAGCTCTGTTGGTGCCACAGCTGAACCTTCTTCGGTTCCAGAGGCTTCTTCTGGCGTCTGTAGCTCTTGACAGTGGTACTTCACTTTAAGTGGTTTACCAGGGTACCAGACCAAGTGAATACGACAGGGAATGATTTCCTAGAAAATAAGAGTTCTAAAATATTATGAGCTGCAGGAATTTCTGGTGAACGCAGTTGTGTATTGCAGGAAAGCTGGCCGTACTGACTCCTCCTCTGGCCCTCCGTCTTGTTCATGTCCATGCACTGACCTCCCCCGGAAACATGTTCCCGGCCCCTCGGAGGTAATGTGTGCCCTGACCCAAATGCTGGAAGGCTTGTTTGGATCACTAGTAGAGAACCCCCCCCCAACCCCGCACAGATGGCGCAACGAGGTCCGTTAAAATATCAGACCCCTGAACTCACCACGATGGCCCTGGCACATCTCCTTGTTCTAGCAAATCTGTGAACTATTGGGACTTTGCACAGAAGAGCTGTGCAGTGCCTTGATCCCTGCCTGCTGACCGCCCCCTTGGCAATAAGTTACCCTGAATGAGACTCTGTGTAAACTGTGTGCTGGAGCTGCCTGCTTCACTTTTTGGTCTCAAGGTGCCTTCTCAGTCTGGACAGTACTTTACTGCCCCTGCCCACCTTGTCAGATACATACAGTTATGTTTTACCTGTGTCGAGAATTCATGGAGTAGAACGGTATAATCAAAATCAATTGCATCGTCACTGGTTTTCTAGAGGAAGGAAAAAAAGAGTGAGTCTAAAAAACGGTAGATTTATATTAGCTCAGAGTTTGGAGGTTTCTATCAAATTCCTGTTTGGATGAGCCCCTTGAATCTCCTGCTGCTTCTTCAATTCCAGTCCCAGTTCCTCTGGTAGCAGCCTGCATTGAGACATGAAAGTCATGGATTCTCACTGTTTTGTCACCGACTTAGATGAAAATCTAGTTGAATATCTTTCTTTCACTTTTGCTCTCTAATAAGTATGGTTTTGGTAGAGGCTAAGTGCTATGGGAATAGGGAGAGTATTTTTGACAACCTTTGGGATCTAGATACTGTCCTTGCACCTCCATTTGTTATATTAGCCCTGATATATAAATTGGTTTTACTTATAAACTTGAAGTATTTTTTCAGGATAATGCCTTCTTATTCTGTTTTTGAAAATAGCATTTCTGGAGGAAATCATAGCAGTCTCTAGATTTTAGGCATAAAATAGGAAAGTCTGAAACAAATGATGGGTTTCTAACACCATTTGATAAGCTACTTTGCTCAATACACTGAGTGTTACATATTTTTTAATACAAAAATTGGGGTTATTATAATGTTTGTAAACCCTGTTCCATTTAATTAAGACCTTCCTCAGTAACATTATTAAACCTTTCCATTTTTGTTTGTATAAATTCTTCCCCCTCCAGGAGGAAGCATCCTTACACCAACCCCAAAATAGAGCTTATTCAAAAACTGCAGAAGGGGACACTGCACAGCCTGGCCTGGCAAAGTATCCCAGGGTTGGGCTACCCTCATCAATGCAAGCTTGCCAAGAAGTAGTTATTTTTAATGTTATTCAGAAATAATCTCCTTGGCTTCTGTTCAAGTTATCACAAATGCCAAATCCTTATAATCCAAATTGATGATTTACTGTTACATTTTCCAGTAATTCAGCACTTTAATCTTGCTAGAGACAGACTAGAGCATTTTGTTTGCTCCCTTTTATTACTCATGATCCCCACCAGAACCCATGTGGTTTTAGTACAGAGTAAGCAGGCTTGAATTATTAATACATACTATCCAAAGTAGACTGTTAGTTGAATAAATAATAAGGTCCGTAAGAAGGCTTCTATAATGCACCCTTGGCCAGTGGGCCCTCCAGGTAGGAGGGCTGATCACCACGGGATGATTGGGGCACTGACAGTGTCTTTTACGGACTCTAAGAGTTGAAACAATGCTCGCTTTTACTTTTCTCAATTCATATTCAGGACTAAGGGTGTGAGGAAAGACCTCGTCTTTTTTTTTCCCCCCTCTAGCCAGCAAATATCAGTCCTTTGTGCCTGGTACAGTCCTCATGGCATTAGGAATGGAATCTGGCCTCAGTTCTAAAGTGAAAATTGTGCCGGTTAGGTGGGTCTTACTTTATATCTGTATTTTAGCCTTGTTTCTTTCAGGTCTTGTTCATTTGGAGCTATGAGTTTATAAGCCTGCCCCTTCCTTATACTATTGCATTAAAGGGGGACTTTAACCCCAAGTATAAAGAAAGCAATTTCCACCCAAAAAGCTTCTGGAAAAACTATAATTTCTCTACTTACCTGAGCCACCGTGAGCCACAGAGCACCTAGCCCCACATCCTGTATCTAGTCTTCTAGAACAGTATATAGATCTGATCTTTGTGACTTTTAAAATATTGTTTCTTATTTTGCTTGTTGCTGGGTTGCTTCTTTTGCTGAGAGATCATGCAGTCCTTAGTGGCTACACAATAGCAGAATCTGGAAATCTGTGTGGATATGGGCATACTTTTCTTTAAGGAGAGTCTAAATGTGTATCAACTTTGAAACCAAATTTACCAGTTGCTTCAGTTATGTTAATTTCAATGACTTTAGTAAATTTGTTAATCCTCATTTAATAGGCCCTAAGAGATGGAAGTGATTTGCCTTGGGTGACCCAGCAAGCCAGATGCATGTTCAATTATTATTTATCTAAAACTCAAACCTCACAGGATAAAAATAAAAGCTAAAGCTTCTACTATGTGACCATACTCCCTCTGCATTTTTGTTTTCTTAACTCTACAATTACTTTTATACCAATTTTCCCACTTGTAGGTTGGGTGATTGATATTAATGGACAGATGAGAGGCATCAAAGACTGGCTAGAACAAGACAGAAATGGAGCTGCTGGATTTGGACCATACTGTGTCCTGGTGGTTGTTGGTTTGGCAACGGGTCAGGTACAATTGCAAATGAAAAGCACTGATGTTAAGAGATCCTGAAAAGTAGGAAGAAGGCGCAATAGGAAGATCCCAAGCTCATCTCATTCCATGGACACGCTGAAGCAACAACGGCATGGATTGCAGCTAACTATGGAAACAACCCAAAGACTGGCAGAGATCTCCCACAGCTAGTTGTAGAGAGAAGGCCACAACAGAAAGAGGTGGAGATATGGTGGGGAACCAGACCCCTGACATGACCAACCACACATGGGAGGGATATCACAACCACAGAACAGTGAGAGGATCAAATTCCACACCATAAGCCCTGGCCCTAGGAATCCACCCTGGAAAGATGAGTCCCCATAATATTTAGATATGAGGTCTGTGGGGCTTAGCTCTGGGAGAGAGGGAGGGCTACAGGAAGTGAAGGCCTTCAACAGGCAGGACGCTAAATAATAAGGTCCAAGACAGCCCAGAAGGCAGCACAGCACAGTGGCAAAACATCTGGGGTATACATGAAGGGGATTTAGTGACTAATTTTAGGACATGTGCCAAAGGGACAGGGATCTACAGGAGATTTCTCCAGGAGCAAAAGTGGTGGATGCCATTTTCTTGCTCTCCCCAGCCTAGATAGCCAGATGCTTATGGAGCAAGTTCTAATACTTTCCATCTACCTTGCTAGGACCCTGTGTCCCCTACAGACCCACCAAACTCAGCAGGCAACACTGGTAAGGTCTGGTGTGACTCCTGCTCTGGATACAGGAGGCAGAGATAACCCTACAAACCAGCAGCCTATAGTTCTTGGGGCTAGGCCTCTTCACTGGCTGTGCAGGTCCTCCCTGTACTTTGGGGTGCCCACAGTTTTTGCAGTGGTGAACTGGATCCAGCCATTCTGAGGGCCAGCCCTGCCCACCAGTGATCCCACAGCTGCTCTAGACAGGACCCTCAACAGCATGGAGAGCAAACCCTGCCCTGTGTGTCTGCAACAGGTGTGCTGAGGGCCAGCCCCAACCAGTGGCAAAGCCACAGCAATCACTGTTCATCAAAAACAGGAGGGTACATGCAGCCTACACAGAGACATCCCTGGAGCACCCCGTTCTGGAGACTCCGGTTGGGGGGCTGTGTAGAGGACACCACAAGACTGCTTCTACACAAGGCCACTAATCTCAAGACCAGAAGACGTAAACAGAATGAGACAGAGGAATATATCCCAAATTTAAGAATAAGACAAAATCACAGAAAAAGATCAAAATAATGGCTGTACAGAAATTCACTGTACTTGAGAAAAAGCTGGTGAACTCAGAACTTCAACAAAAGTGACAAAAAATATAAAAAAGAACCAGTCAGAGATGAGGAAGTCAATACCTGAAATGAAAAATACACTAAAGGGAAACGGCAGAGTAGAGGCAGCAGGAGAACGTATCAGTGATCTGGAAGACAGGGGAATAGGAAGCTGAACAGCAAAGAAAAGAACAAAAAATGAGAGTAGGTTAAGGGACCTCTGTGACTACATCAGGCATAATAACATTAGCATCACAGGGATCCCAGAAGGATAAGACAGGGAAAAGGGGGTAGAAAACTTATGAAAATAGCTGAAAACCTCCCTAATCTGAGGAAACAGACATCCAAATTCAGAAATCACAGATAGCCCCAAACAAGATGAACAAAGAATGTCCACACCAAGACACATAATAATTATGATGACAAAATAATGATAAAGAGAATTTTTAATGCAGCAAGAGAAGAAAAATAGTTACACACAAGGAAAACCCATTAGGCTGCCAGCTAATATTTCAGCAGAAACTTCACAAACTAGAAGATGGCATGATGCATCAAAGTGCTGAAAGGAAAAAAGCCTATAACGAAGAATACTTGACAAGGTCATCATTCAGAACTGAAGGAGAGATAAAGAGTTTCCCAGACAAACAAAAATCAAAGGATTTTATTACCACTAGCCAGCCTTACAAAAAAATGTTAAAGGGGATTCTTCACTGGTAAAAACAGACAAATAGTAAAGGTAATAGATTAATCAGTAATAAAGCCAATATGGAAGCTAAAATGTAAAAGCAGTAAATTCAATGTTATCTACAAAAGCTAGTCAAGAGATACTCAAAAATATGCAAAATAAGAGTAAAAATTTAGTGCTTTTAGTATATGTTCAAACTTAAGTGATCATCAACTTAATATAGATTGCTATACACAGGATGTTCTACATGAATACCATTATAACCATAAATCAAAAACCTATGATAGATACACAAGATTTAAAGAGAAAGCAATTCAAAAATAACACTAAGGAACTCCTAAGCCACAGGGAAAGGGAGCAGGAGATGAAAGGAACTCAGAGAACTGCAAAAATAACCAGAAAATAATTAACAAAATAGCAATAAGCCTCTGCCTATCAACAGTTAAATATAAATGCTCTAAAGGCTTCAGTCAGAGGACAGAGGGTGACTGAATGTTTAAAAAAACAAGACCCATCTACATGCTGCCTACAAGAATCTCACTTCACACCTAAAGACACAAGCAGACTGAAACTGAAGGAATGGAAAAAGACATTGGATGCAAATGGAAGTAATAAAAACACCAGGGCAGCAAAACTTAGACAAAATAAACTTTAAAACAAAACTGTAGCAAGAGACAAGGGCATTGCATAATCATAAATCAATTCCACAAGAGTATAGGACATTGTGAACATCTATGCAACTAATATAAGAGCACGTAAATACATGAATCTAATACTAGCAGACATAAAGGGAGAAACACTATAATAGTAGGGAACACCCCATTTACATCAGTGAATCATTCAGACAGAAAATCAATTAAGGAAACAAATGTTTTGATCAACATATTAACCTACTAGACCAGATGGGACTTAAATTTGTTGAGACTTGTTCTGTGGCCTAAAATGTGGTCTATCCTGGAAAATGATATATGTATGCTTGAAAATGTATGCTTGAAAAATGTGTATTCTGCTGTTTTTGGATGAAATATTCTGTGTATACAGAATAGACAAAGCTTGCTGTCATTATAAGAATAAAAAGATTAGATAGAAATGAGACCAAAAAAAGAAAAGATCAGTGACACCAAGACCAGGTTCTTTGAAAAGGTAAAACTCATAAACCATTAGCCAGATTCATTAACAAGGAGAGAAGACTCAGAATTAGAAATGAAAGAGGAGAAATAATATGACACCACAGAAAATTAAGGTATACTAAGAGAATACTAAGAAAAATGAGATGCCAATGAGTTGGACAACCTAAAAGAAACCGTAAATTCCTAAAAACAAAACAAAACATAAAAACAAAAAACTTCCAAAACTGAATCAGAGAAATCAGAAGACACTGATTACTGGTAACAAAATTGAATCAGTTAAAAAAAAAAAAATCTTCTCACGAGCAAAAGTCCAGGACCAGAAGTCTTCATGGATGATTTCTACTGAACATTGAAAGAAGAATTAATAAGAATTTTTCTCAAACTATTAGAAAAAAATAGAAGGGGAAGGAAAACTAGCAAGTTCATCTGAGTCCAGAATCATCTTGATGCCAAAACCACAAAAAGACACTATAAAAAATAAAAACTATAGGCCAATATTCCTGATGACTATAGATATAAAAATACTCAACAAAATATTAGCCAGCTGAGTTCAACAATACATTAAAAGGATCATTCATCACAGTCAAGTTAGATTTATTCCAGGAATGCAAGGATGATTCAATATTTGCAAATCAACCAACATGATACATTACCAAGAAGAAGGATAAAAACCATACAATCATTTCAATAGATGCAGAGAAGATATTTAGCAAATTCAACATCTGGTCATGATAAAAACTCAACAAAGTAGAGTTAGAGGGAACATACCTCAACATAATAAAGGCCACATATGAAAAACCCACACTAATGTCACACTGAATATTGAAAAATTGGTAAGTTTTTCTTTAAGATCAGGAACAAGATGAGGATATGCAGTTTCACCACTTTAATTCAACAAAAGTCATGAAGCTGTCGCTGCAGCAATGAGAAAAGAAAAAAGAATAAAAGGCATTCAACTTGGTAAGGAGGAAATAAAATTTTCAATATTTTCATATGACATGATACTCTATATAAAAAACCCTAAAGACTCCACCAAAAAACGATTAGAACTTATAATTATGACCTCAGTGAGTTTGTAGGATAAAAATTAATATACAGAAATCTGTGGCATTTCTCTATACTAATGAATTAGCAGAAAGCAAAATTAAAACAATTCCATTGACAACTGCACTAAAAGAATAAAGTACCTAGGAATTGATTTAAACAAGTAGGTTAAAGATGTATACTCTTAAATCTACAAGACATTGATAAAGAAGTTAAAGACAACACGAATGGAAAGGCATACCAAACTCATGAATATTGGAAGAATGAGTATCATTAAAATGTCCCTACTACCAAAAGCAACCTACCAATTCATGCAATCCCTATCAAAATACCAACAGTATTTTTCACAGATGTAGAACAAATAATCTTAAATTTTGTTTGGAACCACAAAGGACCCCAAAATAGCCAAAGCAGTTGTGAGAAAAAACAAAGCTGGAAGTATCCCACTTCCAGATTCCAAGATACACTGCAAAGCCATAGTAATGAAAACAGTACGATACTAGCACAAATATAGATACCTACATCAGTGGAACAGGATGAGGACCCCAGGAATAAACCCATACTTATATGGTTAATCTACAACAAAGAAAGAATACACAATGGGGAAAAGGCAATCTTCTCAAAAAAATGATGCTGGGAAAACTGAACAGCTACATGCAAAAGAATGAAACCTGGACTTTTTAAATACCATAAATAAAAATAAACTCAAAATGGATCAAAGAGCCAAAAATGTGAGATGTGAAACCATAAAACTACTAAAAGAAAACATAACCATCAACAAAATGAAAAGGCAACTTACTAAATGGGAGAAGGTATTTCTAAATGATTTATCCAATAGGGGGTTAATATCTAAAATATATAAAGGACTCATGCAACACCAAAACAACAACAAAAACAAAACCAAAGGAACCTCCAACATTGCAGTTAAAAAAATGGGCAGAAGACATGAATAGATGTATTGCAAATAAGACCTACAGATGGCCAATAAACACATGAAAAGATGGTCAATATCACTAATCATCAGGGTAATGCAAATCAAAACCACAATGAGATATAACCTCACACCTATCAGAATGGCTAATACTAAAATGCCAACAAAAGTTGGCGAATATGTAGAGAAAAGGGAACACTTGCCCACTGTTGGTGGGAATGTAAGCTGGTACAACCACTGTGGAAAACAGTATGGAAGTTCCTCAAAAATTAAAAATAGAAATACCATAAGATCCAATAATTCCACTACTAGGTGTTTACCCAAAGAATATGAAAACATTAATTTGAAAAGATAAATGTACCCCTATATTCATTACAGCATTATTTACAATAGCAAAGATATGGATTCAACCTAAGTATCCATCTATAGGTGAATGGATAATAAAGATATGGTGTATATACATATACCAGGGAGTTTTACTCAGCCATAAAAAATAATGCAATTGTCATTTGTAACAACATGGATGAATCTAGAAGAGTACTACTGCAAGTAAGTCAGGCAAAGAAGGACACATACCATATGATTTCACTTATATATGGAATGTAAAAGACAAACAACAAAAGAGATTCATAAAAACAGAGAACATACTGCTCATTGCTAGAGTGGAGGGAGGTGGGGGGATGGGGAAATAGGTGAAGAGAATTAAGAAGTCAAAATTCTGGGGGCACCGGGTGGCTCAGACAGTTAAGCATCTGCCTTTGGCTCAGGTCATGATCGCAGGGTGCTGGGATCAAGTCCCACATCAGGCTCCTTGTTCATCATGGAGCCTGCTTCTCCCTCTCCCTCTGCTGCTGCTCCCCATGCTTGTGGTGTCTCTCTCCCTGTCAAATAAATAAATAAAATCTTAAAAAAAAACAAAAAAACAAAAAGTGTTTTAAAAAAACAAAATTCCATGCAATATATGTCCTCCTTAAGACTAACATAATAGGGGCGCTTGGGTGGCTCAGTGGGTTGGGCCTCTGCCTTTGGCTCAGGTCGTGATCCCAGGGTCCTGGGATCGAGCCCCACATCGGGCTCTCTGCTCAGTTGGGAGCCTGCTTCCTCCTCTCTCTCTGCCTGCCTCTCTGCCTACCTGTGATCTCTATCAAATAAATAAATAATTAAAAAAAAAAAGACTAACATAATTAAAAAAAAATAACCCAAAAAAAGAAAAGAAATGCCCATAGTAATACTTAACTTTTTAAATATATTTCAAGACCCTTCACAAAAACATTTCTATATTTTAAACTGTTTTTTCAGGCCACATAGTCAAAGTCATATTGTATAATTTAAGAGCTAGACATGATGTTCACCACTATAAATTTAGCTATCAGTAATACTGTTAAATGTATTCCATAAATGTGAATAGAAATTTTCACCATGACTGTGTGGGTTTTTTTTTAAGATTTTATTTATTTATTTGACAGAGATCACAAGTAGGCAGAGAGGCAGGCAGAGACAGAGGAGGAAGCAGGCTCCCTGCTGGGCAAAGAGCCTGATGTGGGGCTCGATCCCACAACCCTGGGATCATGATCTGAGCTGAAGGTAGAGGCTTTAACCCACTGAGCCACCCAGGTGGCCTATGACTATGTTTTAATACAGTTAAAAAGATCTTTAAAAAAAAAGTTCAAACTTCCAGTTATAAAATAAATAAGTCACAGAAACGGAAAGTAGAGCACAGGCAATACAGTCAATAACATTAAATAATGTGAAGTGGTGACTGTACTTACTATGATGAGCACTAATTACAGACTTGTAGAATCACCATACTGTTTACCTGAAACTAATGTAACATGGTATGTCAACTATACTTGGATAATATATAAAATAAACCAATAAAATAAAGTGTTTGGAAAAAATTTTTTCCCTCTGTTGTATCTGTATTGCTGTATTCTTACTGTTTTTTTTTCTCGCATTCATTACAATTAATTCTAAATTATCTTGACATCATTTCCTACACTGTAAACCAAGTTTCACCTATACTGCCAGTTAAGGTAAAAGTCTTTTGTGGATATAATCATCTTGGTAGATAAAAGAAAGAGCCAGAAAGAGGTAGAAGAACTTTTATGTAGCATCCTGACTTGAAATATAGCAACAATTAAATGGTAGTTTCTATTAAGAGCATTCTATAAAGAGAAAGAAATGTGTTCATTTTTGTTAATTAATAAAAAACTATATTTCTCACCTGTTTTACAAGTGGCTTTTGAACAACACATCAAACTTACTGGCATTAATAATGCTTACTTAACATGATATGAAGATCCAATATGGCAATATGGGGAGACCCTGAACTCCTCTCCACAAGATGCACTGAGTCAACACCTACATATAGAAGAGTTCCTCTTCATGAACTTTAAGAGCTGACTGAACAGCTTCAGAACAGCAAAGAATAAAGGGGTCACATAAAGAATGGCAGGAAAGATGGAGAAACGGTAACCTTGGGAACCCCATCCTCAAGGCTGCAAAGTACAGTGAGGAGGAATGATACTGAGGGAGTGGGAACAAATTCACATGCCCTGGGTCACAGGAAAAAAACCATGGTTTAAAAGGGCAACTAGAATTTAAAGAAATTAGCCCCTGAGTGTCTTCTAAACACCAGGGAACCCATGGAACATTCTCTGGGGTTGGAGAGGTTGGTGAGAGTGCAGCTAGTGCAGATGGGAGTACCATCCAGCACCCTAGTTGGCTGCACCATTCCATCCCAGCTTCCCAGTAGACAGAAAAAAAGCCATGGTTTAAAAAAAACCTAGAGTATAAATGAGACAGCCCTAGAGGAGCTGCAGGAATGCTCTCCAGGGTCAGAGGGTCTGGCACACACCAATGTATACATCCCCACACTTCCACCTTGATCGTGAGGATGGGAGCAGGGTACAGAAACCCTGGCCGAGTTAACTGCTAAGTTGACTGCCTTACTGAGCCCAGGGCTCCTAGACACACCAGCCCCAGCTGTACCCCCCAAAAAGGGTCTCCTCAACAGCCTGAGCTCCAAACATCCCACCCCAGTATAGCACACACCACAGACACCCCAGGACAGCACCCACTACAGCTCCAGCTATATCATCAAGGTGACCCTGAAATATGCCATGCCTGCACCTGCTTTGGCTCCAGATGACTTACCAGGACACTCCTTGGGTGGAATACCCACAGGACACCCTGACATGTGCCCCATCTTGGCTCTAGCCACCCAGCCAGAGTACTCCCTGCATGTAGCACCCTGGGACGCCCTGGCCCGCATCTACCACAACTTCAGCTGCCCTGCCTGAGTGCCCTATGCTGAGTACCCTGGGACCAACCCTGGCTTGTACCCACTTCAGCTACAGCTCTCCCACCAGGATGCCTTCTATGCAGAAAGGTACTGTCCCCTCTCCCAGCCATCCCACCAGGACAGCCTCAGCACAAAGTGCATCATGCCTACCAGCCACAGTTCTAGCTGGCCAGCCAAAGTCACCAGGTACACAGTCTATATGGGGGGTGACCATATATAAAACTATTCCTTCAATTTAGGAGAGGTAGGTTCTAATTCACAGAAGCTAACAGAAAGTCAAGCAAAATGGGAAGACAAAGGCATATAATCCAAATGAAAGAACAAAATAAAACCTCAGAAAAAGGACTAAATGAAATGGAGATAAGCATTCTATCTGATAAAGAGTTCAAAGTAGTGATCATAAAGATGCTCGTCAGACTGAAGAGAAGAGTGGATGAACTTAGTGAGATTGTCAACAAGTAGAAAATATAAAAATAGAAGCAATCATAGTTGAGGAATACAATAACTGAAATGAAAAATACACTAGAGAGAAGCAACATTAGATAAGCAGATGCAGAAGAATGGGTTGGTGATCTGGAAGACACAAATGGAAAGCAACTAAGCAAAAGAAACAGCAAAAAGAAGAAAATGAAAATAGCAAAGCAACCAGATAATAAGAAATAAAAGTATTCAAATTGGCAAAGAAGTCAAACTCTCTTCACAGATGACATGATACTTTTTTGGAAAACCCAAAAGACCCCACACCCAAACTACTAGAACTTATACAGCAATTCAGTAATGTGGCAGGATACTAAATCAATGCACAGAAATCAGTTACTTTCTTATACACTACCAATGAAAATATAAAAAGGGAAATTAGAGAATCAATTCCATTTACTATAGCACCAAGAACCATAAGATACCTTGGGATAAACCTAACCAAAGAGGTAAAGGATCTGTACTTGAGGAACTATAGAACACTCATGAAAGAAATTGAAGACAACACAGAAAAATGGAAAAGCATTCCATGCTCATGGATCGAAATAATAAACATTATTAAAACGTCTATATTCCCTGGAGCAATCTATACTTTCAATGCCATCCCAATCACAATTCCACTGGTATTCTTCAAAGTGCTGCAACAAACAATCCTAAAGTTCTACAGAACCAGAAGAGACCCCGAATTGCTAAGGAAATTTTGAAAAAGAAAAAGCTGGGGGTATCACGTTGCCTGATTTCAAGCTTTACTACAAAGCTGTGATCACCAAGATAGCATGGTACTGGCACAAAAACAGACACATAGACGAATGGAACAGAGTAGAGAGTCCAGATATGGGTCCTCTACTCTATGGTCAAATAATCTTCAACAAAACAGGAGAAAATATCCAGTGGGAAAAAAACAGTCTCTTCTATAAACGGTGCTGGGAAAATTGGACACTATATATAGAAAAATGAAACTCGACCATTCTCTTTTACCATACACAGAGGTAAACTCGAAATGGATAAAAGACCTCAACATGAGGCAGGAATCTATCAAAATCCTAGTGGAGAACATAGGCAGTATGAGGCAGAACATAACCTCTTCAACATCTGCCACAGCAACTTCTTTCAAGACATGTCTCCAAAGGCAAAGGAAACAAAAGTGAAAATGAACTTTTGGGACTTCATCAAGATCAAAAGCTTCTGCATAGCAGTGGAAACAGTCAACAAAACAAAGAGGCAACCCACAGAATGGGAGAAGATATTTGCAAATGACACTACAGACAAAGGGTTGATATCTAAGATCTATAAAGAACTCCTCAAACTCAACACCCCAAACACATATAATCATGTCAAAAAAATGGGCAGAAGACATGAACAGACATTTCTCCAAAGAAGACATACAAATGGCTAACAGACATATGAAAAAATGTTCATCATCACTAGCCATCAGGGAAATTCAAATCAAAACCAAACTGAGCTATCTCCTTACACCAGTTCGAATGGCCAAAATCAACAGGACAGGAAACAAGTGTTGAAGAGGATGTGGAGAAAGGGGAACCCTCTTACACTGTTGGCGGGAATGCAAGTTGGTGTAGCCATTTTGGAAAACAGTGTGGTGATTCCTTTAGAAATTAAAAATGGAGCTACCCTATGACTCTGTGATTGCATTACTGGGTATTTACCCCAAAGGTACAGATGAAGTGAAAAGAAGGAGCATCTGTACCCCAATGTTCATAGCAGCAATGGCCACATTTGCCAAACTGTGGAAAGAGCCGAGATCCCCTTCAACAGACAAATGGATAAAGAAGATGTGGTCCATATATACAATGGAATATTATGCAGGCATCAGAAAGGATGAAGACCCAACTATTTTATCAACATGGACGGGACTGGAGGAGATTATACTGAGTGAAATAAGTCAAGCAGAGAAAGTCAATGATCATATGGTTTCACTTACTTGTGGAGCATAAGGAATAATATGGAGGACATTAGGAGAAGGAAAGGAAAAGTGAATTGGAGGAAATTGGAGGGGGAGATGAAAGATGAGAGACTGTGGACTCTGAGAAACAAACTGAGGGTTATGGAGGGTAGGTAGGTCGGGGGATGGGTGAGCCTGGTGGTGGGTATTAAAGAGCGCACATATTGCCTGGAGCACTGGGTGTGGTGCATAAACATTGAATCTTGGAACATGAAAAAAATAAAATTAAGATGCTAAGAAAAAGAAAGAATGAAAATAAAATCAGCATAGGTTAAAGGATTTCGGGGACAACATCAAGCATACTAACATTAGCATTATAGGGATTCCAGAAGAAGGAGAGAATGGGGCAGAAAACTTATTTGAAGAAATAATAGGTGAAAACTGCTAATCTGGGGAAGGAAACAGACATCTAGTTCTAGGAAGCACAAAGACCCAAACAGGATAAAGCCAAGGAGGTACACCAAAACAAATAACTAAAATATCAAAGATTAAAGAGAGAGAATCTGGAGGGGCACGCCTGGGTGGCTCAGTGGGGTAAGCCTCTGCCTTTGGCTCAGATAAGGATCCCAGGGTCCTGGGATTGAGCTCCGAATCAGGCTCTCTGGTCTGCAGGGAGCCTGCTTCCCCCTCTCTCTCTGCCTGCCTCTCTGTCTACTTGTGATCTCTCTCTCTGTGTGTGTCAAATAAATAAATAAAATCTTATATAAAAAAATAAAGACAGAGAATCTTAGAATCTTAGAAGCGGCAGGAGAAAAGGAACTACTTATGTTCAAAGGAAATCCCATAAGGCTTCCTCAGAAAATTTGCAGGCCAGAAGGGAGTGGGATGATATATTCTAAGTACTAGAAAAAAATACGTACCAAAAATACTCTATCTGGTAAGGTCATCAATCAGAATTAAAGGAGAAATAAATAGTTTTCCAAACAAAAGTTAAAGGAGTTTTCCACCATTAAACTGGCCTTAAAAGAAATGCTAAAGGGACTTCCTTAAGTGGAAAAGAAAAGGTCACAAGTAAAAAAAAGAAAAGAAGAAAAAAAGGGAAAATGTCATAAGTAGAAGTAAAATATGAAAGGAAATATTTCATGATCAAAAGCAAACTTAGAATAAAGTTAGAAGACCAATCACATGTAATAATAGTATGAAGATTAAAAGAAAAGTAGTAAAATCAATTACATAAAAAAATTTGTTAAGGGACTCATAAAATTAAAAGATGTAAATTATGGCAATATATACATAAAATGTGGGGGAGGGAGTAAAAATATAGTACTTTCAGACTGTGTGAGAACTTAAGTGACCATCAACTAACTATAAAGATAACTAACTATAACCAGATTGTTATATATTCAGAATATTATATATGAGCTATATGGTAACCATACATGAAGGAAGAAAAAGGAAAGCCAAGCAAAACTGTGAAGAAAGTCACCACAAAGGAAGAGAATAAGAGGAAGGAACAGAGAACAAATATAAAATAATGAGTAAGCAATTAACAAAACTGCAGTAAGTACATACCAATCAATAATAGCTTTAAACGTAAATGGTCTAATCGCTCCAAGCAAAAGGCATAGGGTGAATAAATGGATAGAAATGACAACAAGAACCATCGATATGATGCCTACAACAGACTCAATTCAGACTTACAGACACATATAGACCAAAAGTGAAGGGATCAAATAAAGATACTCCATACAAATGGAAGTAACAAAAAAAGCCAGAATAACAATTCTTTTATCAGACAAAATAGATTTTAAAACATAGGCTGTATAGCAAAAGACAAAGAAGGGCATGACATAATGATAAAGGGATCAATCTTATAAGAGGAGAAAACAATTATAAATAGCCATGCAACCAACATAGGACCACTTAAATACATTAAACAAATACTAACAGAGAAAGGGAGAAACTGACAAATATTAAGATACAAGGATGGAAATACAGTAATAGTTGGCCTGAGACACAACACAGAATCTGCAGTTTGAAAAGTTCCAAGGGCATATGTAAAAAACATTTATTTACTAATCAAAGAACATGTCCTGGAGGAATAGGGATCTTCAGATTTCTCCAGAAATAAAAGTGTAGTGGGTGCCATTTCTCCACTCCTCCTCCAGTCTAGACAGTTGGACACTTGGGGGAGCCAGTGCTAGCACTCCCCATCTTTCTTGCTATACTAAAAGCTCTGCCCCATCCAACCCACCTGCTCATGCAGGTGGATCCCCAAAGCAGGTCTTGCCCTAACAAACCCTGCAAGCAACTCTGCGCAGGGACTGGTACCACTCCAAAGTGACTCCTGCCTCGGAGGGGTGGTGAGATAACCCCAGACAACTGTAAACCCACAGTTCCTGCAGCCAATCCTTTTTGTTACCTGCCCAGGGATCAAATCTTGCCATGCTGGGTGCGCCTGCAGGTGCAACAGAGAAGCAGACTGCAGACGCCTAGTCTGACTGCTGGCCCAATTCATCAATACGCCTGTGGTGGCCTCAGAGAAGCCTCTCAACAGTACAGGAACCAAACTCTGTCCATAGCAGGCAAGGTAGAACATTGTAGCTGATTGGACTGAAGGCAAATGGGGCTCAGCCGTGACACACAGCCCTCATAGGGGACACTCCTGGAGTACTCGATTCTGGTGACCAGAGGGAACTGCCCTACAGGGCACCAAACACCTTCTACACAAGACCACTACTTTCAAAACTAGGAGATATAGCTCACCAACCTTCTACACAGAAACAAGCAGAGACAATGAGGGAACAGAAAAATATGTCCTAAAGGAAAGAACAACACAATCAAGGGAAAAAAGCTAAATAAAACAAAGATAAGTAATATGCCTGAAAAAGACCATTAAAGTAATGGTCATAAAGATATTCACTGTTCTTGAAAAAAGACTGGATGAATTCAGTGAAAACTTCAACAAAGAGAATATATTAAAAAAGAACCAGTCAGGGATGAAGAATTCAATGACAAAAAGTATACTAGCGGGAATCAGCAGCAGATTAGAGAATACAGAAGAATGGATCAGCATTCTGGAGGACAGGGTAATGGAAAGCAAACAAGCAAAACAACAAAAGGAAAACTAACAGTGAAGAATAAGAATAGATCAAAGGAACTAAGCGACAAGCTGAGCTTACTACTTGCATTACAGGGATCCCAGAAGGAGAAGACAGGATGAAAAAGGCAAAAAATTTATTTGAAGAAATAATAGTTGAAAATTCCCTAACCCTAGAGAAGGAACTACATCTAGGTAGAGGAAGCAGGGAGAACACTTAATAAGATGAATTTAAGGAGGCCCCCACCAAGACACACAATTACAGTAGCAAAAAGTAGTGATAAAGAGATAATTTTAAAAACAACAAGAGGAAAGAAAACAGTTACAAGGGAAACCCCATAAGGCTCTCTGCTGATTTTTTCCGCACAAACTTTGTGGGCCAGAAGGCAGTGGCATGATATATTCAAAGTGATAAAAGGGAAAAAAAAAAGCTGTTACCAAGAATACTCTACCCAGCATGTTATCATTCAGAATAGGAGAGAGAGAATTTCCCAAGCAAAAGCCAAAGTTCATGACCACTAAACTATCTTAAAAAAAAAAAAAAAAAAAAAAGTGAAAGAGAAAGAAAACGCCATAACTAGAGGTAAGAAAATTATGAAAGGAAAAAAAGTTACAGGTAAAAATACACAGAGTAAAGGTGTAGATTAATTACTTAAAAAATCAGTATGGAGGTTAAAACACACAGTAAAATCCATGTATCTGCAAAAGTTATTTGAGGGGTACACAGAAATATGTCAAATATGACCTTAAGTATATAAAATGTGGAGAGGGGAGAAAAAAATTAATGATTTTGGAATGTATTTGAACTTAAGTGACCATCAATTTAATATAGACTGAGAAATACAGGATATTATATATGAACCAAATAATAACCTATCATGGATACACAAAAAATAAGTGGAAAGGACTCCAAGCAAATACTAAAGAAAGCCATCAAACCAGAAAGTAAGAGAACAAGCATAGAATAAAGCAACCAGAGAGGAACTACAAAAACAAGACAATTAAAAATAACAATTAACAATAAGTACATACTTCTTACTAATTACCTTAAATGTAAATAGTCTAAATGTTTCACTCAAGACTCTGGTGGACTGAATGGGTTAAAAAAAACAAAAGACCCATCTATATCCTAAAAAAGACTCACTTTGGACCGAAAGACACATACAAACTGAATGTGAAGGGATGGAAAAACATTTCCAATTCAAATGGAAACAAAGGAGAAAAAAATGAAATAACAACAGCAATACTTATGCCGGACAAAAAAGACTTTAAAACAAAGCCTGTAGTAAGAGACAAAGAAGGGCACTACAAAATGATAGAGAGACTGATCCCATAAGAGTAGATAAAAATTGTAAACATCTCTGGACCCAACACAGGAGTACCTAAATACATAAAGCAAATATTAACAGACATAAAGGGAGAAATGGATAGCAATAAAATAGTAGTAGAGGACTTTAACAGCTCACCTATATCAAAGAATATTTCATAAAGACAGAAAACCAACGAGGAAAGAGAAGCTTTGAACAACACATTAGACCAGATGGATCTAAAAGATATGTACAGAACATTCCATCCAAAAAGAGCAGAAAACATATTCTTTTCAGGTGAACATGGAATATTGTCCAGATCAGAACATATATTGGGCCATAAAACAAGGGTCAATAAGTTTAGGAAGATTGAAATCATATTAATTATCTTTTCTAACCAAATGGTATGAAATTAGAAATCAATTATAAGAAAAAAAATGGAAAAAACCCACAAACATAGAGAGGCTAGACAACATGCTACTAAAATACCAGAGTCAATAAAGAAATCAAAATAAAATTTAAAAATATATGGAGACAAATGAAAATGAAAACACAATAGTCCAAAATCTTTGTGACCTAGCAAAAACAGTTTGAAGAGACAAGTTTATAGTGATACAGGCCTACTACAAAAAATAAAAAAAAATCTTGGGACTTCTGGAAAAGATGGCAGAGCAGAAGGATCCTCAGCTCATATCATCCCACGGATACAACTAAATAACTGCCACATTAGTGTAAATAACCCAGAAAATGACCCAAAGACTGGCAGTAGAGGCTTTCCACAGCTAAATGTAGAGAACAGGCTACACTGAAGAAGGTGGAAAAGGTAGAGATGAGGTGGGGAGTCAAACAGACTCATGGGACATCCATGGGCAGGTATGCAGTGGACACGGAGAAGTGAGGAGCAGGCACCCCAGGCATGGGGGACCCTCACGAGGAAGATGGATTCCCATAACATTTGGCTTTGAAAACCAGAGGGGCCTAAAAATAAGTAGGGCTTAACGCCTGGAACTTTAAAACAGGCTCATCTCTGGGAGAACCAGGAGGGTGGAGTCCCCACCCTTAAAGAGACACCAAAACAGCCTCACTGAGATACAGCATGGAAACAACAGTTTGAAAAATGCCTGGGGTTTATGGGAAGAAGATTTACTAATCTCAGAACCATGTCCTGGAGGGGCAGGGATCACCAGGAGACTTCTCCAAGAATAAAAGAGCTAGCAGGCACCATATCCCTCCCCTGCCTCCTAGCCAAGATATACAGACACCTGTGGGAACCAGCATAGTGCCAACACTCTCCATCTAGTTTGGTAATAGCACACCCCATCACCACATGTTTCCATGTCTCCAACAAGGCCAGGCTCAGTAGGGGCTTTTACAGGTGGCTGCAAGACCCCTCCCATGGAACCACACAGACCTTGCTGGCTCTGCATACCCTGCACCCATGTTTTCTTGCAGACCTAGCCCATCTAATGCACCATCCAATGCACCCTTGGCCAGAGCCCATCCAAATCGGTGCCACAAGTCTGGCAGTGTGCAAGCAGCCTTTACAGGGACCAGCACCACTCCAAAGTGGCTCCTGCCCTGAGGCGGAAGATAACCACACATACCAGTCCAACTGCAGCCCCACCAGCAGGCTGGGGGCAGACATATGGTCTGACTGCAGACCCCACCCACCAATGAAAGCTTCAGGGGACAATACAAAAACTGCAAAGATGCAGTTCAGTGCTGCTGCATCTTTGGCAAATGCCTGATCAGACTCAACTCAAGCCCACTAACAACACAGGGACAAAACCTGCCCACAAAAGGCAGAGAGAGCTGTTGCATGATGTCACTGATTGGCAGAATGTAGCTGACCTTCCTAACTTAGACACAGACAGTAGACAAAATAAAGAGGAATAGGTCCCAAATGAAAGAATAGTACAAAATCACAGCAAAAGAGCTAAATGAAATGGGGACAATATGTCTCAGAGAATTTAAAGTAATGGTCATAAAGATACTCACTGGACTTGAGAAAAGAGTGGAGGACCTCAGTAAGACCTTCCACAAAAAGATAGAAAACTTAAAAAAGAATCAATGGAGGGCATGTATTGCATGGAGCACCGTGTATGGTGCATAAACAATGAACTCTGGAAACTGAAATTTTTAAAAATTAATTTAAAAAAAAGAAAAAAATCAGAGATGAAGAACTCAATAACTGATACTAAGAATACACAAGATGGAATAAATAGTAGACGAGAGGAGGCAAAAGAATGGATCAGCCCTGGAGGACGGAAAATGGAAAGCAATCAAGCCTAAAAGGAGAGAGGGGGAATAAAACAAATGAAAATAGCCTTAAGGAACTGAGCGACACCATCCAGCATAGTACCATTTGCTTTACAGAGATCCTAGAAGAAGAGAGAAAAGGGAGCAGAAAATGTATTTCAAGAAATAATAGCTGAAAACTTCTCTAATCTGGGGTAGGAAAAAGAAATCCTGATCAAGGAGTCACACGGAACCTCCAATAATAACAACCCAAGGAGGTCCATGCCAAGACACATAGTAATTAAGATGGCAATAAGTGGTAAATGAGAATTTTAAAAGCAGCAATTAAAGGAAAAAAACCACAATTATGTACAAGGGAAACTCCATAAGGGTATCAACTGAGTTTTTAGGAGAAACTCTGTAGGCCAGAACAGAGTGGCATGATATATTCCAAATGCTGAAGGAAAGAAACCTGCAGCCAAAACTATTCTATCCATGGGCGCCTGAGTGGTACAGTTGGTTGAGCGTCTGAGTCTTGGTTTTGGCTCAGTTCATGATCTCAGGGTAGTGAAATCGAGACCCACCTCTGGCTCCACAGTCAGCACAGAGTCTGCTTGGGATTCTCTCTCCCTCTGCCTCTTCCCACTGTGTGTGCTCACTCTCTCCCTCTCTCAAATAAATAAATCTTTTAAAAACTATATATACTCTATCCAGCAAGTTTTCATTCAGAAATGAAGGAGAGATAAAGAGTTTCCCAGACAAACAAAAATCAAAGGAATCCATCACCATTAAACCAGCCCTATAGAAAATGTTGAAAGGGACACTGTGTGTAGAAAGGAAAGACCATAAGTAGGAATAAGAAAATGAGGAAGTACAAAAGTGGTAAAATTAAGTAGATCTATAAAAATCAAGGATTCACAAAATAAAAGAATGTAAAATGAGACACCATATACCTAAAATGTGGGGGGAAGAGGAGAAAAGAACGGGTTCAAACTTAAGTGACCATCAACTTAATATACTCTGCTATATGAATAAGATATTCTTTATAAACTTAATGGTAACCACAAATCAATAATCAGTAACAGATATGCAAAAAATGAGAAAGGAATCCAAGTATATCACCAAAGAGCAATGAGAGAAGAGACCAAGAAAAAAAAAAAAAGGAACAGAGACAAAATATAAAAACCATAGAACAAGTGACAAAACAATAAGTACATACCTCAATAATCAATAGTACTATGAATGTAAATGGAGCAAATGCTCTAATCAAAAGACATAGGGTGATGGGATGAATAAAAAAGCAAGACTAGGGCACGTGGGTGCTCACTTATTAGGCACCAGCCTTCAGCTTGGGTCATGATCCCAGGGTCTTAGGATCAAGGCACACATCCGGCTCCCTGCTCGGCAGGAAGCCTGCTTCTCCCTCCCCTATTCCCCCTGCTTGTGTTCTCTCTCTCTCTCCCTCTGTCAAATCAATCAATCAATCAATCAATCTTCTAAAAAAAAAAAAGCAAGATCCATCTTTATGTTGCCTACAAGGGACTAGTTTCAGTCCTAGACACATGCAGACTGAAAGTGAAGATATAAAAGATATAAAAAAAAGTATTTATCATGCAAATGGAGGGGAAAAGAAAGCAGGATAGCAATACTTATATCAGACAAAGTAAATTTGAAAGCAAAGACTAACAGAGACCACCAAGGACAGTATTTAATCATTGAAGGAACAGTCCAACAGGAAGTTATAAAAATTGTGAATATTTATGCACCAAATATGGGAGCACCAAAATACATAAACCAGCCAATAATGAACATAAAGGAAGTAATAGATAGTAATACAGTAACAGTAGGGTACTTTAACACCTAACTTACATAAATGGATACGTCATCCAGACAGATAACCAGCAAGGAAACAGTGGCTTTGAATGATTCATTGGACCATATGGATCTAACACATACATTCAGAGTATCTCACCAAAAACAGCAGAATAAAGTGAAAATGAACTTATGGGACTTCATCAAGATAAAAAGCTTCTGCACAGCAAAGGAAACAGTCAACAAAACAAAGAGGCAACCCACAGAATGGGAGAGGATATTCACAAATGACACTACAGACAAAGGGCTGATATCTAAGATCTATAAAGAACTCCTCAAACTCAGCACTCAAAAAAACCCAGATAATCATGTCAAAAAATGGGCAGAAGACATGAACAGACACTTCTCCAAATACATACAAATGGCTAACAGACACATGAAAAAATGTTCATCATCATTAGCCATCAGGGAGATTCAATTGAGATACACATTGAGATACCACCTTACACCAGTTAGAATGGCCAAAATTACCAAAACAGTAAACAACAAGTGTTGGAGAGGATGTGGAGAAAGGGGAACCCTCTTACACTGTTGGTGGGAACACAAGTTGGTACAGCCACTTTGGAAAACAGTGTGGAGATTCCTTAAGAGATTAAAAATAGAGCTACATTATGACTCTGCAATTGCACTACTGGATATTTAACCCAAAGATACAGATGTAGTGAAAAGAAGGGCCATCTGTACCCCAAGGTTCATAGCAGCAATTGCCACAATCACCAAACTGTGGAAAGAGCCAAGATGCGCTTCAACAGACGAATGGATAAAGAAATTTTTTTTTTTTAAAGATTTTATTTATTTATTTGACAGAGAGAAATCACAAGTAGACGGAGAGGCAGGCAGAGAGAGAGAGGGAAGCAGGCTTCTTGCTGAGCAGAGAGCCCGATGTGGGACTCGATCCCAGGACCCTGAGATCATGACCTGAGCCGAAGACAGCGGCTTAACCCACTGAGCCACCCAGGCGCCCCAGGATAAAGAAATTATGGCCCGATATACAATGGAATATTATGCCTCCATCAGAAACAATGAATACACAACTTTTGTATCAACATGGACGGGACTGGAGGAGATTATACTGAGTGAAATAAGTCAAGCAGAAAGAGTCGATTATCATACAGTTTCACTTACTTGTGGAGCATAAGGAATAAATTGGAGGACATTAAGAGAAGGAAAGGAAAAGTGAAGTGGGGAAAATTGGAGGGGGACACAAAGCATGAGAGACTGTGGACTCTGAGAAACAAACTGAGGGTTTTGGAGGAGACGGGGATGGTGGTGGGTATTAAGGAGGGCACATATTGCGTGGAGCACTGGGTGTAGTGCATAAACAATGAATCTTGGAACACTGAAAATATTAAAAAACTCAGCAGAATACACATTCTTTTTAAGTACACATGAGACATTCTCTAGAATAGGTCACATAGTAGGCCACAAAACAAGTCTCAACAAATTAAAAAAGATCAAGGCCATTCCATACATCTCTTCTGACCACAATGCTATGAAACTGGAAATCAATAATAAGAAAAATCTGGAAAGAGCACTAATACATGGAGATTAAAGAACATGTTCCTAAACAATGAATGGGTCAACCAAGAAACCAAAGAGGAAATAAAAAAATACATGGAGACAAATGAAAATGAAAACACAACAATCCAATATCTTTGGGATGAAGCAAAAACTATTCTAAGAGGGAGTCTATTGCTATACAGTTCCACCTCAAGAAGCAATAAAAATCTCAAACAAACAACCTAACCTTACATCTAAAGAGCAAGAAAAAGAACAAAAACCAAAACCAGTAGAAGGAAAGAAATATAAAGATTAGAGCAGAAATAAGCAAAGTAGAAACTAAAAAAACAATAGAACATACCAATTAAACCAGAGCTGTTCTTTTAAAAGATCAACAAAATTAATAAGTCTTGGGATGCAGATGCCTGGGTGGCTCAGTTGGTTAAGTGGCCGCCTTCGGCTCAGGTCATGATCCCAGCGTCCTCAGATCGAGTCCCACATTGGGCCCCTTGTTTGGCAGGGAGCCTGCTTCTCTCTCTGTCTCTGCCTGCCACTCTGTCTGCCTGTGCTCGCTCTCGTGTGCGCTCTCTGACAAATAAAATCTTTAAAAAAAAATTAATAAGTCTTTAGTCAGACTCATTAAGAGAGAGAGATTGAGAGAGAACTCAAACAATATGAGAACTGAAAAAGGAGTAACAACTGACACCACAGAAATACAAAGGATTATAAAAGAATATTATGAAAAGTTATATGCCAACAAATTGGACAACCTAAAAGAAATCAATTCCTAGAAACAGAACCTCCCAAAACTGAACCAGGAAAAAAAGAAAAGAAAATTTGAACAGACTGATCACCAGCAATGAAATCCAATCAGTGGTCAAAAAACTCTGAACAAACAAAAGTTCAGGACCAGAAGGCTTCACAGTGTATTCTACCAAATCTTTAGAAGAGTTTACACCTATTCATCTCCAACTAGTCCAAAACACAGAAGAGGAAAGAAAGTTTACAAATTCGTTTTACAAGCATTACCTTGATACCAAAACCAGATAAAGACACTACAAAGAAAGAGAACCACAATAATACCTTTTAAAAAGCATTCATCATGATCAAGTGGGATTTATTCCTGGGATGCAAGGGCCATTCAATATTTGCAAGTCAATCAAATTGATTCATTATGTCAACAACAGAAAGGACAAAAACTATATGATCATTTCAATAGGTACAGAAAAACAAAGTAGGTTTACAGGGAATACACTGCAACGTAATAAAGGCCATAAATGAAAACCTCACAGTTAACATCTTACTCAATAGTGAAAACCTGAGAGCTTTCCTCCTGTGGTCAGGAACAAGACAGATGTCCATTATAACCACTTTCTTCAACATAGTACTGGAAGTCCTCGCTGCAGCAATCAGACAAGAAAAAGGTACCCAAATTGGTAAAGAAGAAGTACAACTTCACTATGTGCAGATGACATGATATTATGTATATATGTGTATATATATAGAAAACCTTAAAGACTCCACCAAGAAAACTACCAGAACTGATAAATTAATTCCATAAGGTCACAGGATACAAAAATCAATGTACAGAAATTTGTTGCATTTCTATACACTAATAATGAAGTAGCAGAAAGAGAAATTAAGAAAACAATCCCATTTATAATTGTACCAAAAAGTATAAAATACCTAAGAATAAAATTAATTAAGGAAAGTAAAAGTCCTATTCTCTGAAAACTATAAAGAATAAGTGAATGAAATTGAGGATGACAGATACAAAAGTAAAAATATTCCATGCTCATAGATTGGAAGAAACAATATTGTTGAAATGTCTGTACTACACACAGCAATCTACACACTCTATGCAATCCTTATCAAAATACCAACAGCATTTTTCACAAAACTAGAACAAACAGTCCTAAAATTCATATGGAACAACAACAACAAAAAAGACCCTGGATAGCCAAAGCAATCTTAGGGAAAAAAAGAACAAAACTGGAGGGATCACACGCCCAGATTTCAAGATATACTACAAAGCTGTAGTAATCAAAACAGTATGGTATTGACACAAAAATAGACATCCAGAACAATGGAACACAGAGCCCAGAAATATACCCATAATTATATGGTCAATTAATCTTTTATAAAAGGAGAAAGAATATACAATAGGAAAAAGGCAGTTTCTTCAACAAATTGTGTTGGGAAAACTGGACAGCTATATATAAGAAAGAAACTGGACCATTTTATCACACTATACACAAAAGTAAACTAAAAATGGATTAAAAATTATAAATGTGAGACCTGAAACTGTAAAAATCCTAGAAGAGAACATAGGCAGTAATTTCTCTGATGTTGGTCATAGCAACGTATTTACAGGTGTGTCTCCTGAGGCAACAGAAACAAAAGCAACAATAAACTACTGGGACCACTTCAGAATAAAAAGCCTCTGCACAGTAAGGGAATCAATAAAACTAAAAGCTAACCTAATGAATGGGAAAAGGTATTTGCAAATGACATATCAAATAGAGGGTTAGTATCAAAAATATATAGGGGCAACTGGGTGGCTCAGTGGGTTAAAGCCTCCGCCTTCAGCTCAGGTCATGATCCCAGGGTCCTGGGATCGAGTCCTGCATCGGGCTCTCTGCTCCGCAGGGAGCCTGCTTCCTCCTCTCTCTCTCTGCCTGCCTCTCTGCCTCCTTGTAATCTCTGTCAAATAAATAAATAAAATCTTTAAAAAAAATTTAAAAAATATATAAAGAACTTCTACAACTCAACACAAAACCCCCCCCCAGATAATCCAATTAAAAATGGGCAGAAACATGAACAGATATTTCTCCAAAAAAGACATTCAGATGGCCAACAGACACATGAAAGTTGTTCACCATTGGTAATTATCAGGGAAATGCTAATCAAAACCACAATGAGATATATCACCCAACATCCCTCAGAATGGCTAAAATCAAAACCTCAAGAAACAACAAGTGTTGGCAAGCATGTGGAGAAGAGGAACCCTTGTGCACTATTTGTGGGAATGCAAACTGGTGCAGCCACTGTGGAAAACAGTATGGAGGTTCCTCAAAAAATTAAAAATAGAATTACCATATGATCCAGTAATTCCACTACTGGGGATTTACGGGAGGAATACAAAAACACTAATTCCAAAAGATATATGCACCACTATGTTAACTGAAGCATTATTTACAATAGCCAAATCATAGAAGCAATCCAACTGTCCATAGATAGATGAATGGTATATATATACACAGTGGAATATTATTCAGCCACACAAAGAAATGAAATTGCCATTTGTGACAACATGGGTAGACCGAGGGGGTATAATGCTAAGTGAAATAAGTCAGTCAGAGAAAGACAAATACCATATAATTTCACTCATTTGTAGAATTTTAGAGACAAAAAACAAAGGAGCAAAAAATAAAATAAGGCTCTTAACTCTAGAGAACCAAGTTATAGTTACCAGAGGGGAGGTGCGTACAGGGATGGGTGAAATAGGTGATGGGGAATAAGAGTGCACTTATCATGATAAGCACTGAGTAATGTATAGAATTGCTGAATCACTACATTGTATACCTGAAACTCGTATTACACTGTTAACTATACTAAAATTATAATTTAAAAAATACAAAGAACTTTCGCAGTAAGCTAACTAGAAAGAATATCTGCATAAACAAATATCTGAGATAAATTCAATTGGTATCTCTTGAATAACCTTTCCCGAAAGAAATGATTTATTTTGGGGGTTAATAAAGAAGTTTGTTTAGAGTTACTAAATGGCATAAAGGAATTAACAAAATGACTGTACAAGGGAATGTCTTGCTTTGTTTTTAAAGTTTTTTATTTAAAAAGTTTTATTAAGTTTTATTAGTCAACTTACTACTGTCAATAAAATAACAGACCATCTTTTTTAAAAAAAAAAAGATTTTATTTATTTATTTGTCAGCAAGAAAGAGCATAAGCAGGGGCAGCAGCAAGCGAGGGAAAAGCAGGCGCCCCGCTGAGCAGGGAGCGTGATGGGGGACTCAATCCCCAGACCCTGGGATCATAACCTGAGCCGAAGGTAGATGTTTAACTGACTGAGCCTCCCAGGCATTCCCAGACCATCATTTTTGATGAAAAAAAAATTAAAAAAAGGAAATTCATATGGAAAATAATTTTTAAAACAATTATTTAAAAAAAAAAAAAAAAGAAAAATCACAAACAACAGGCTTACCCCTATGGGAGCTAGAAAAAGAAGAACAAAGCCAAAGCTAATCTAAGAAGATTAGAGCAGAAAGAAATGAAATAGTGGCTAAAGAAACAACAGAAAAGATCAATAAAACCAAGGTCTGGTTCTTTGAAAAGATAAACAAAACTTGTAACTCTTTAGATAATCAATAAAAAAGAGGATTCAAATAAATAAAACCAGAAATGAAGCAAAAAAAACCATGAACACCACAAAACCACAAAGGATTAGAAGAGAATATTATGAAAAAGTATGTGCCAAACATTAGACAACCTAGAAAAAACAGATAAAATTTTAGAAACATACAATTCTCCAAAACTGAACCAGGAAGAAACAGAAAATTTGAACAGACCGATAACTAGTAATAAAATTGAATCAGTAGTAATAAAAACGCCTTATAAAAGTCAGAACCAGGCGGGCATTATCCTGATACCAAAACCAGATAAAGACACTAGAAAAAAAGAAAACCAAAGGCTAATATTTCTTGTGAATATACATGTAAAAATATTTAACCAGATATTAGCAAACGGATATCAACTATATATTAAAAGGATCATTCAACACAATCAAGTGGGATTTATTCCAGGGATGCAACAGTGGTTCAACATTTGCAAATCAACCAACGTGATACATCATATCAACAAGGGAAAGTTATGATAAAAACCACATGATCATCCCTGTAGATATAGAAAAAGCATCCTACATGATACATCCTACATGAACATCCATTCATGATAGAAACTCTCAACAAAGTGGGTTTAAAGGAAATATCCCTCAGAAAAATCCACAGCTAACATCATACTCAATGGTGAAAAACAGAAGTGTTTCCTGTAAGATCAAGACAAAGACAAGGATGTTCACTCTCACCACTTTTATTCACATAGTACTGGAAGCCTTACTTATAGCAATCAGATAAGAAATAAAATCATCCAAATTGGTAAGGAAGAAGTGAAACTTCCTATTTGTAGATGGCATGATACTATATAGAGAAAACCCTAAAGACTCCACCAAAAAATGATTAGAATAAACTAATTCTAAATGATTAAACAGTAAACTTCCAGGATACAAAATTAGCAGACAGAAATCTGTTACATTTCTATACACTTGTAATGAAGTAGCAGAAAGAGAAATAAAAAAAAAAACCAGTAACATTGACAATTGTATCAAAAAGAATAAAATTCCTGGTTTCCCCAACCTCCCACCCCCTGTCCCTTCAAAACCCTCAGATTGTTTTTCAGAGTCCATAGTCTCTCATGGTTCACCTCCCCTTCCAATTTCCCTCAACTCCCTTCTCCTCTCCATCTCCCCTTGTCCTCTATGCTATTTGTTATGTTCCACGGATTGCATGGAGCACAGGGTGTGGTGCAAAAACAATGAGTACTGTTACACTGAAAAGAAATTTAAAAAAAAAAAGAAAAAAATTCCAAGGAATATATTTAACCAAGGATGTGAAAGATCCATACACTGAAATCTACAAGACACTGATGAAAGAAATTAAAGACAACACAAATGGAAAGGTATACCATGCTCATGAATTAGAAGAATATTATTATTATTATTTTTTAAAGATTTTATTTATTTATTTGACAGACAGAGATCACAAGTAGGCAGAGAGGCAGGCAGAGAGAGGGGAGAAGCAGGCTCCCTGCTGAGCAGAGAGCCCGACGTGGGGCTTGATCCCAGAACCCTGGGATCATGACCTGAGCCTAAGGCAGAGGCCTTAACCCACTGAGCCACCCAGGCACCCCTAGAAGAATATTATTAAAATGTCCATACTGCCCAAAGCAATCTACAGATTTAATACAAGCTCTATCAAAATACCAACAGTATTTTTCTCAGAACTAGAACATACATCCTAAATTTGTATGGAATAACAAAAGACCTCAAATAGCCAAAGCAATCTTGACAAAAACAAAACTGGAAGTATCACAATTCCAGATCTCAAGATATACTACTACAAAGCCAAAGTAATCAAAACAGTATGATACTGGCACAGAAATACAGACACATAAATCAATGCAACAAAATAGCCCAGAAATAAAACCACACCTATATGGTCAATTAATCTATGACAAAGGAGTCAAGAATATGCAATGGGGAAAGGCAGTCTTTTCAACAAATGGTGTTGGGAAAATGGGACAGTGACATACAAGAAAGAAACTGGACCACTTTCTTAAACCACACACAAAAATTCAGAATAAGTTGAATACCTAAAGTGAGACCTGAAACCATAAAACTCTTAAAAAACCCCGTAGACGGTATGTTTTGCACACAGCTTTTAGCAACATATTTATGGATATGTCTCCTGAGGCAAGGGAAACAAAAGCAAAAACAAACTATTGGGACTATACCAGTATAAAAACATTTTACACAGCAAAAGAAAACATCAACAAGACATAAAGTCAACCTATGAATGGGAGAAGATATTTAAAAATGATTTCTTAGATAAGGAGTTAATATCCAAAAATATATAAAGGACTCAGTCAACCCAAAACACACACACACACACACACACACACACACACACACACACATAATCTGATTAAAATTGGGCAGAGGACCCAAATAGACATTTCTTCAAAGAAGACATAACAGATGGCCAAAAGACACTCAACAACACTAATAATCAGGGAAGTGCAAATCAAAATCACAATGTAATATTATCTTACAGCACTCAGAATGGCTAAAATAAAAAAGACAGGAAATACCATGGGCTAGCAAGGATGTGGAGAAAAGGGAACCCTCACACACTGCTGGTGGGAATGTCAACTGGTGCAACCACTGTGGAAAACAGTATGGAGGTTCTTCAAAAAATTCAAAATAGAAATACCACATAACGCAGGATTCCCATTATTTGGTGTTCACCCAAAGAAAATGACAATACTAACTGGAAAAGATATCCACACCTTTTGTTCACTGCACCATCAGTTAACAATTAACCAAGATATGCAAGCAATCTGTCAGTAGATGAATGGATAAGGAAGATATGGTATGGAGTAGCATATCCATATATGCTATAAAATCTTATAGCATATATAGTATGCTACATTACTCAGCCTTGAAAAGCTAGAAAAATATTTTTATTTTTTTTATTTTTTTTTTAAATTTTAAGATTTTATTTATTTATTTGACAGACAGAGATCACAAGCAGGCAGAGAGGCAGGCAGAGAGAGAGGAGGAAGCAGGTTCCTGGCCGAGCAGAGAGCCCGATGCGGGGCTCAATCCCAGGACCCTGGGATCATGACCTGAGCTGAAGGAAGAGGCTTAACCCACTGAGCCACCCAGGCACCCCAAATATTTTTATTTTTAATATAAAATTATTTAATTTTTTTAAAATAATAATCATATAAGCGATATATTACTTATATAATTATAAGTAAATTACTTATAATTTAACAATTATAAAATTATTATAAAGCCAGATAGCTGATGTTTATCAAAGGCAGGGAATAGGGGAAATGGGTGTATAAGGTGAAGGGAATCAAGAGGTACAAACTTCCAGTTATAAAATAAAAAAAACATGGAGATGAAATGTACAGCACATGGCATATAGTCAATAATACTGTAACAATGTTGCGCAGTGATGGGTGAGCACTGGCTAACGTATAGAAGTGCCCGATCGCTATGCTGTGCCTCTGAAACTAATATAACATCGACTATCAACATACTTAAAGAAATAATTTTTTTTTTTTAAAAAGTGCTTACTTGATGACGGGCAAATCTTTGTACTCAGAAGATATTCACTAATGATCCATCCACGGGTGAATCCACTGTTTCACCCATCCATGAAGAAAATGGATTTTAGAAATTTGTCCTTAAGGTTAGTTCATCTTGCCTCTCTTAAAAGCAACTGACCTAGTTGACTGGAAATGTCACTCTCTCTCTACGTCCTACTTTCCTGACAATAACCCCAGCTTGGGCTAAGCCCACCTGACTCTATCCAGGCCCAGACAGCTCAGCATGACTGGCCCCCCTCTATATTCATGAGTGCAGATCCTTCCGGGAGCCCATAGGGCTGCAGAATGCCAAGTCCATGCACACCCCCACACTTCCAACACCTCCACTCTTATTCTCGCTCCCACAAGATGAGTTTGTCTCAGCCTTCACGGAGAACACAGAAGCAGTGAGAACTTCCACGCCTCCCACCACGATAGCCAGCCTCCTGTCAGCAACTGTGACACTGCGCCTCCGCCCTCCCCCCAGGTGAACTCTCCATGTTCTAAGAGCATCTCTTGGACAGATCCTATCCTCTTGCCTACTCAAAGATACGAGCTCCAACAGTTCTTCCTTTGCTTTCCTACAAGTCCACCTTTGCCCCTTGCTACTGGATTTTTCTCACCAACATATAAATATGCTGTTAAACTTTCCAACCTAAAAATACAACAGAAAACAAACTCTCTTTCAACCCTATGCTTACCCATCCTGCAGCTACGGCCCGTTGCTTTCTTGTTAGTCCCCTTTAGAGCTCAGTTCCTTGAGAGACATGGAGTGTCCACTTCCCTTCTCCCAGTCGTTCCCAACGTACTTCACTTAGGTCTTTACCCACACTGTGCCAGTGAGCTAGCTCTTGATGAGCTCTCCAGTGACTTCCAACCACCTAAGTCAAATAGTCAATCTCAGGCCTCTTTAGGTAGGATTCTCTGGCAGCACTGGATAGAGTCAAGCTTCATCCCTGAAACATCTTTTCTCTTATCCGAAACCTCTGAAGTTACAAGTGTCACAGGACTTCATACAGAACTTTTCTCTATCTACACGTTCTCTGTGATGTCATCCACTCTTGTAGCTTTAAATACCATCTATATGGTAATTTAGAATTTAGTCTATATGCCCGGGATCAAGCTCATTTCTTCTCAAATCTGTTGCCCCTGCAGTCTTCCCCAATCAGTGAATGAAAACTCTATCCTTCCAGTTACTCAGGCCAAAATCCCAAGACTCATCCCTGACTTTTCTCCTTAGCTAGATCTCCATCCAGCCCATATAACAAACTGATGGCCTAACTTCAAACTACATGAAGAACACAAACACTTCTCACCACCTCGACTGTGGCCACTGGTCCCAGTCACCCCAGGCTTTGCCTAGATTATTGCCAATACTTCGGTGGTCTCCCTGCTTCTACTGCTGTCTCTCTCTGGTCTCTTCTCAGCACAGCAGCCAGAATGATGGTATTGTAAGTCAGATCATGTCACTCCTAGGCTAAAAATGCTCTAATGAGTAAAAGACAAGGTTCTTCTACTGGCCCGTGAGGCCTTCCAGGAACTGGTCCTCTCCATTTGATTTCATCTCCTGGCACACTCCCCTTGCTGACTCTGTTCCAGTCACAGTAGCCCCACAGCTGCTTCTCCAGCCCATCAGCCACATCGCTGCCCTCGGTTCCTCCTGCCTGAATCCTCTTCCCTTATGGAGGCTCGGCTCACTCACTACCCCTAGGCCTCTGCTTCACTGCCAGCCCTGCTCAAATTGGAGGGGACTTACTTGAGAAAATACAAGGAGCAATTCTAACACTCCCTTGCATTCCCTTCTCCCTGATTTTTCCCATTGTGCTTAATAGCACCATTTGACACATACTGTTTATTAGTTCACCATCTTTCTCTTCCCTCACCAAAATTAATTTCAGTGAGGGCAGCTATACTGTGGTTTTTTTTTTTGTTGTTCACTGCTAAATCCACACTCTTTAAAACTATACCTGGTCCATTGCAGGCATGGACATATTTACTGAATGAATGACATGCAAGTAAATGACAGCAAGTAAAACTGTTTCCGTCAAACTAGAAATTCAAAATAACATAGTCTTAGAACTCTGCATTATTTGTATCTCTTATGACATAAAATTAATTTTCAGGGTTTTTTTCCTTACCCATTGGTTAACACTGCTGATCTGTGCCATGTAGTAGTGTAAAAACTGGGTTGTCTTTTCCCACATCACGTAAGAGCTGCCAAGAAAAGCCAAATCCCAAATGGGTCTCAGAGAGGGATCAATATGTCCGTGACTATCTGAGAGGGAAGAAAAAAGAAAAAAAAAAAGCACCTTTTCGTTATGGCATTTTGGAGACACAATTTCACATGTTTAGGAATGAATAGGAGCGTAAACTCAGCCGTATCAGCCCTCTCTTACAGCAAGACCTTGTGCTGGACACATGATTTGTTCTTATCTGTTTCTACATCATACAGAGATTCCCGTGCTTCAGTACATACAACCTACTGGGTAAAGCTACTCTAAAAAAATGAAGGGCTATTTGTTGTACCATATTAAAGCAAAGTAAGAGCTAGAATGATATTCAAAGTTAAAGTCTTGTTAGTTGAGAGGCATTTTAAAATTAGATTGAAAAGTCTATCAAGTATCTTCTTCACATTACCTTCTGGTCTGGGTCTACAAGTCCATGCAATGGTCTTTGCCGATTGCTCAATGTCTTTGTCCTTCACTAATCATTGGCTTTAAAGCTAACCAGTGAATTGCCAGTATCTTTGTCACTGATTTTGACCACATGAAGAAATCAAGTGGGTTTTCCCCTGTGGTATTGTTTTTGGAACTGCAATCTTCTCATTTCAACATGTATTTATAAAAACCTACTTCATATCAGACACTGCTAGAGGTGGGGATACAATGATTAATAAAACACCTTTTGTGACTTTGAGGAACTCAAATTTTAGCATGTAATTAATTTATAAGATAACTGTTCATGGACCATCCTTTTATGCAATTTGGTGGAGCTATTCTCAGTTTAAATAAAGGCTCAATAATAATATAATATGTGAGGAATAACAAATAAACTTATCAGGAAACTACTCCTTCTTGGAAGAATAATCTTTAGCATAAATTCTTCTCTGTACAGGTGGAACTTGACTTGGCTGGTTTATAATGCTAATCAATTCAAGGAGCATTCATGGATGGTGTGGGTGCTGTGAGAGACCCAAAGATGGGTCCCTCCCCTCCGCTCGCTGACACTGCAGAAACACAGCTGATACCGGCCTCAAGAGGAGGAGGATCAAAATGCTGACAGAGCACAGGGAAGGGAGAGGTTTCTTTGGGCAGGAGGAACCTGGGGAAAGCTTCACAGAGAAGAGGTTTGAGCTGAGCCTCGGACTCCTGTGGTGCATGTGGGGGTGGGAGCAAGAGAGAGTGAAAGCTTCCTTCATCCAGCCACCCATCACAGGACTCATCTCACAGTGCCCCTGTGGGCTCAACAAAGCCATTGCTAGTAAGCAAGTTAGTTACACTGAACGCTGGGAATAACAAGGATGGCTGACAACCCTGCTACAGATTCATTTAGGTGGCTGGACCCGGGCTGGTTGTTTCCAGGTCTTCAGTATTTTCCTCTGTAGCATACTTGGGCTCAACTAAAGGAAGTTTGTAAATTCATTAGAAAAGTGAAAGTTGTACTCGTCACAAAAGCCAAACGACCACTTCTTTAGGGGAAAAATAGTGTGGAGTGAGGATATCCTGAAACGGATTAGATGGTCTCACCCATCAGTTGTAGAGAACGCTGTCCTCCAGAAGCCCAGCGCCCCGGACTGATGCATATGGAACAGAGGCTGCTGAGATCCGAACTGGCCAATCCGAGGACAGCACCACAGTTCTGACTCACTCTTGTCTAAAACCAAACCCTTCCGGTTTTAATAATTTTGTATACAGAGACAGGCTATAAATAGTACCATTATATGCCTCCACTGAACTCAAAGTGACAACAGAACTTGTAAATTGTTAACAAAAAGGTGCCCTCTATTAAAGTAAGTTTTTGGAGCTTTATGCCACACTAAGTTAGATTGTTACAGAATGATCCTTGTGGGCATGTAGGACGTATTAATTGAACAAAATGCAGTTTACTTCATGATTAAAAAGTATCCAAAATGTAGTGATCCTATAGCAAATATTCAAAGAAAAGGTCCTATTACAGTTTCTAAAATTTGTGTTTTAAGGAGACTATATAAAATCTTATTTCCCCAGCTAATGCAAAAGGGAGGAAATCCCTAGATAAATGTAGATTGTAAGCATCAGTCATGATCCCATTTATCTCAGACAGTACTAAATATAAGGAAATCCCAAGATTTTGAGTTGTCTCTCATAATTCTCTGGGACAGGATTTAAGCTGAGTTGTTAGAGAATGACTATGGGAAACACCCAAGTTTCTGAATTTTAGAAAGGCAAGGAGCAGTATTCTATAGGCAAGTTTTTAAGAACACTTAGTCTTGACAAATGGAGGGGGGCACAGATGCACTCAGGAGTGGAGACCACAGGTCTCGCCATGTGGACATGGGTCCATTATAGTCTCTGGGGAAACGAGGGAGCCGGGAGAGAGCATGGGATGCAGAGTGCTACACCGGTCAGATGTCAAGCTTAATACCCGAGCACAAGTCCAGAGATGACTTTTGTGGTTTTGCAAATTGGATTTGCCAGTAAGTGCGGAGTTTCAGCTGCTGCCCACACACGCACTCAATAGTGCTGAGGTCAGAAAGCATGAGCTCTGCTTCACTGCAGCTGAGTCACTTCGGAGGGCCGGGCTCATTTCTTATTAAAGACGGCACCGCTGCCCATTAGCTCATGACTTAAGTGAGACAAACTTGATTCCGCTGCAGCCTCCCAGCGAGGCCCCGAGACAGCTGGCTCGCCCAGCTCTGTGCGGACGTCTGCGGTGAGCACCGTGGGGGTCTGGTGATGATGCCTCATCACATACGTTTCCAAGGCCAACAATGCAAATCTTTAGAAATGTCGCCTCACTCTGGATTCAGCCCTGGAAACTTCCCCACTACGTGCCTCTCCTGTAGCAACTCTACCTCTTCTTTGAAGGTTGAGCTCTCACCCTGACCCTTGTCTGGGACACATAGTGGGGAGATTAAAAGGGCACCAAGAGCTCTTGATGGAGTTACTATATTGTCCTGAAGATGAAGAACAGGAAAATGATAATTCTGAGGGTTTTTTTTTTTTTTTTAAATAAAGAGGTGTACCACATTCTATAGATGAATTAAAGTGCCACTTTGGGGATAAAAATGTACACGATCATTCTATTTAGGATTTAGTCATTACATACATTCCCTAATACAGAAATTCCACACACTGGTTCATACCAGGTATGCTGATGACATCCAGGGGGGTTTTAAGTTGCTTTATGTGCTTATAAAGCAGGTAATCCTCTTCCTGTCTTTTGTTCTTCTCAATGAGCCGTGTGCAAGTCACATTAATAGCTGGTCTGGGTTTCTGATTCCTGAAAAACACTCGAGCAGAACATTTCCCCAAATGCTCCTCACCAACCTGAAATAAAGATTTTGGAATTAAACAGAATGGCTACTTATCACTGCCCATTGACCCCAATACACAGCTACACACAGGATCGAGAAGTTCCTCGTATGTGGCATCAATATAGATGCAGCGGTCTTGGCTTTGTGGAAAGGGATTTCTGTGCTCACTGCTGAACACAATGGTCCTTCCTCTTTGCTGTCATTTAAACTCCTGCTTTCCGACAATGCCCTTATACAGTAATGCTGGGTCTATCTGAAAGAAAGATTGTTGATGCCTATTGAGTACTGCTTGGTTCCAACCTCAAGGACAGTAGGTACTTTTTCTACTGTGCACCAACATAATGCTTAGCTGGACCTCAAGCTTGCTAACTTGAACCGAAAGATGAAGTTGGTTCCCCTTAACAGAAGTGACAACATCCTCATACTGCCTTATGAATTCGGCTCTCTGATGCCAACTTTACAGATGAAGATACTGAAGTCTAAGGAGGAACTTACTCCAAGGTCTCCCAGCTAGTAAATGCTAAGCCAGGAGTTGAGCTCATGTCTATCTGATGCCAAAACCTTGGCTCTATACTAACTCCATCTCTCTACTCCAAGATCTAATTTGGAAGGAATGGAGACAAATGGCACACAAACAGGAACAATCCAAGGGATGTCTGTTTGCATTTGTATTTAAACACAGACATACCGAGTACTCTGGGATCATCTCCTCACTTTTCTTCCAGTCCAGAGACACGTGGAGATGGACAGTTATATGCTTCAAATAAACATTAAATGTATGATTCAATCACAGGATAGTGCTTCTTCATCCTCATCGGTCACAGATACCTTACCCCAACAACAAAAAAAGCCAGAATCTATTCCCAGAAAAATGCACGTATGCTCAGACCATCACCACTAAGCCTAGAATTTGAGGAAGTTCATGGGCCACTAGTCATGGCCCCACCCAAACCCATCCATGGGCCCCTAGTTAAGAACTCCTGTTACAAAGTGGTTGGTTGAGCAGTTCAGTTCTTTTCACTTTTACAGTCATTGAAACTGGATGACAACAACCAAAAAGAAACTTTAAATTAAAAAGCTCACAAGGAGACAAATTTTAATGAAAATTGGATCTGCTTAGTAAGTCCATTTCTAGCACTAACTCAAAAAAACTGAACTATGCTTTACAATGGGAGATCCTTCCTCCCATGAGTGCTACTTGGAATGAGAGGGAATTTCAGTAGTGCATTAAAATCCTAATTATCGGCCGCAACATGGAAGAAAGGTGAAGGGGGTGTCCCGGAAGAGGCTTATCAAAGGCAGAAGAGAGAGCTGGCATATAATCTCTTTTGATGTCTAAGCTGTTTCCAGGAAAGAGAAAAGAAACCTGGTATTGTCTCCTTTCATTTTCCTTCCTTTTCCGACCCTCCCATCCCGAAACAGCTCCATAGAATCAAGGCAAAGCACTCTCCTCATGCCCTGAAATGGAGCATTTCAACTAGCTAGCTGTGCTCTTCCCAGAACACTGTTGGTCAATATAATCTGTTTTCCCTTTACCTTTAATCTAACACTTTCAGTTTGCAATGCTAGAAATCAAAGCGGTCTTCCTTATGCTTTAAGAAGATGTTTAGCTCTTAAGCAAAGCAGCAAATCAGAATACATGGCTATGTGGTTAGAACTTATTTCTATGTACTGGTAGGCATTCTTCCAGAAGCCTCCCTGTGGGCTAGGGGGCTGGGGTCATGCCTTCCCTCTGGAAGCTCTGCCCCTGAGACACTTGAATGGGATGCTGCCTGCTTTGAATCAGCACCACGCAGACAGCATCTGGGCTGGTCTCTCCACCCAAGTTCCAGCTGCTGACTCCTAGCTCAGCCCAGCACATGGCAGCTCATCTGGTTCTAATTTGGGTATGAGTCTTCTGTTTACTCTCTTCTTAAGATCAGGTAAAGGAAACTTGGCAAACCATGGCCTGACTTGGTCAGGATTGTAGAGACATTAATAATGCCTGCGGCATACATTGCTCTGTGTTTTAGAGAATACTTCTGTATGGGAGCTCGTGGAATTGGCCTCATGTGAAGCCGGCCTGCTAAGAAAATGTCAAGAGATGACAGGAAGAGGAACAGGTTGACATTTGGGAGTGAGTCATTCTAAGCATTTAGAGGTGTGAGGAGGGGGTACCAAAGGAACTGTGAAATTCCCTCCCAGGGGCAAAGGAAGGAGGGGACGGTGGCTCTGGGACTGTTTTAAATGCAGTCTTGCATAAGGCCATGGAGTTGAAGGCATTCGATCGTGGGTTCCTGTTAGCTCTGCTCTTCAATTCTTGAGAATACAAAACAAAGCATTAAAAAAACCAAACCAGAAGCTAACCTCCAGGTCACTATACATTCAGACTTTCACCTTTTTGAAAAAAATAAATCCACAGGAGCTGCTAACTGGATTCTCTAGCGATTGTGGCAGCTTACCTCTGGGTTATAGTGATCTGTGGTAAACACCAGGTCCACCTGACATCCCTTCTTTGGATTAACCTGAAACAGAGAAACGGAATCTTAGCCTAGTAGAAGCTCTGTTAACATCTTGCTATTGAAGAATCACTCTCTTGGGATAGCAGGGAGTGCAAACAGAAGCCCTAGCATTTATACTGGAATAAAATCATGTTTTACAAGGGGAAAAGAGTTCAAATTTTGCTCCAGTCATGATACTCTACTTGCTAGTGTGACATCTACTCACAAAAGGGGGTTGAAGAGGGGAAATGGTTGTAAGGAGGGGGCTGGTTGGCTTTGTGAGACAGGATGTGTAAAGGTCAGGCTGGGAGGGAGCGCCTCTCTCTGCCCTAACACAGGGCAGGGGGCGGCGGGGGGGGGGGGGGGGGTGTCGTGCGGCAGAGGGAGGGATATGCATTCATGAGGGTGCCAGCCAGGGGGAGCCCTCATGCTCCTTGCGGCTATGGTAAACAGGGAAGATGGCACAATAGTGTGCCCCATTATGGATAATGGGTTTTCAGATGGTGGTAAATGAAGAAGGGGGGTGTGGGCAGAAGTGGCTACTTTCACTAAGGTGCCCCATGAGGATGCCTCAGCTCCAATGCACCCCCAGACCCTGTAGGCAGAGGAACCTGCCCCTGAGGCTGGAGGTCTGAGATAGAATGGAGTACAGACACTGAAGACCCTCAGACGTATGCCTCTCCCTCCCTGGAGGCTTCACCAGTGGGTATATTTCTGAACTCTGGAAATGCACATGCAGCCTTTTCAACTTGTCATCGACTCCGAGGCACAGTTTTAGACTCGACAAAGTCATATCACTGAGGCAGTTTCAGCTGTTTAGAAGGACTTCATGCCATTTGCCATCAAGTAAGACTCTGGAAATACCGATTTCCTTTGAATCTTAGCCCAGAAACACAACCACTAAACAGGATGGTTATTTTAAATATGCCAGATATCATCCATTCCTATTTTAGATCCTTAAATAATCCTGGAAAGCTAGAGAATGGAGGGATAGGATGTTCTGGCAATTATTTACATAAAGACTATTGAAACATGTGAATGTACAGATGTCACTGTGTTGGGGGTGGGGAAGCCCCCAGAGCGGAGCACAGGGGCAATCTGCTTAGGACTCATTTTCAATTTTGAGAAAGTTCTGGGGGCACGTGGGTGGCTCAATGGCTTAAAGCCTCTGCCTTCGGCTCAGGTCATGATCCCAGGGTCCTGGGATCGAGCCCAGCATTGGGCTCTCTGCTTAGCAGGGAGCCTGCTTCCTCCTCTCTCTCTTCCTGCCTCTCTGCCTAATTGTGACTATCAAATAAATATTTTTTTTTTATAAGAAAAGAAAAAAGAAAAAGTTCTGGTGTAAGTTGAAACACAGACTTCAATGTACAGAATTCACACACACAAGTCTGCCTTCTCCCTCATTTCCTGTTTGCCACCTACCCTGCCAAGCACAGTGTGAGGTATGGGATACAGAGAAACAGAACATCCAGTCCAGCCCTACCAGAAATCCACTGCTACTGTGACAATGGGCAAGTCACTGGAGACATAGCGTGCTCATGAGTGTGGCAGAAAGCTATGCGTGTGCAGGGCGCTAAACGTAGGGAGGCTTGAACTAGTTCTTTGAGGAGCAGGTACTGGCTGGCCATTCCAGGGAAGGCAATGAAGCCAGAAAAAAGGCTGTATGGGGAGATGGGCACAAGGTGCTGGAAAGCCTTTTTTTTTTTTTTTTTCCCAAATGAAGAGGACTTAGAATTTCATCCTGAACTCAGGGAGGAAGTTCCCAGCACACATAACTACAGTACTTAGGGTGTTGTCAAGAATAAGATAGGGCATTAAAAGGGCTTAGACAGGATCAGGGTAAAAGGTCAATATACTTCACTATTTTTATCATTAGGAAAATCTATAGACCTGAGGGAGAGAAAGAACCATGCTGGAAATTAGAGTCTGGCCCAAGTTCCAGGCTAGAGAAGAAGGGCAACACGGACTCAAGGTTGCTTTGTTTGGTTTACTTGCACCTGAAGCTCCCGGTGAGTGGTAAATGGGTCTGAGATCTGCACAGAAGTCACGGGATAAGGCGGTCCATGGCCCCTGTCTCCGAGACTCCTCAACTTTGGGGTCTTCGCTTCCCAAGTTAAAGGAACGTGAGGAATGGTGGGCTTGCTGCCTGTGACTCTCACACCACAGTGGGACCCACCCGAACTAGAACTCGGAGAAGGCAGCCCCTCCACTTGCCAGCCGGTTCTAAGCCCGAAATGCTGATCGTGTCAGCCCTGGGCCCTCTCACCTGCTACATTCAGGACCTTCGTTTACACCCACTTCCAGCTCCCCCACCCCCACCAAGTGGGCCTCCTATACGAGGGTCAGGGACCATCAAACTTCGTTATCAGTAATGCATGGGGGGTGGTGATTATTTGCCATAGGAAAGGATTAACAAAAGTCTTCCTCATCCTTGATAAAACTGTGCATATTTTAAATGACCTACTTAAGATAGTATTTGAAAACAGTTTTTTGAAAACACACAGAGGCAAAAGGAGGTATCAGTATGTACTCTGTGTAGGGAAAGAAACAGAACTCGATTAACAAAGGCTATGAGCTGAGTCAGAATGGAGCCTGGCCTTTTGAAGAGTTATTTGCCTTGCTGATTTGATTTCCTTATTTTAATCAGGCACTCTTAAAAGCATCTACATTTGGTCCAAAATAAGATTTTTGTATTTTTGGTTGCACTTTATCAGTTACCAAGAGCAGAGCTTTTATCTCCCACAAGGGCCTCTTCCTCCTTCCTTGCATGAGTCACAGCTCCTGGGGGGCCACTTTGCTGGTCCTCCGGAGATAAGCCTGGTGAGCAGCACCAGCCAGCCTGGGCTCCATAGGGGACAGAGTGTCTCGTGCCCCCTGGCCGTTGCAGGGCTGTGTTTCCCTCTGGCTCTCTTTGATTACAACTGTTCTGCAGTAAAGAGGCCTCTGTTGGACACCCACCGCAGGAGCTCGGAGTGCAGTGCTAAGTGCTGGAACATGGGGCGACAGGGCAATGGTAGCCTGGGCCCTCAGCACAGTGCGGCAGTGGGGGGGTGTGTAGGAGGAGAAGGACTTCAAAGAGATCCCTTTGGAACTGACCATGTGATTATAGATGACTTAAGACCTATGAAAGGATACCTGGAGGACTGATCCAGTCTCAGGATCGGGGAAGTGACCTCCAAATGGAACTGTGAAGATAAAGAAGGAATTGACTAGGGCAGGGGAAACAGTGCAGGCCAGTCATCCCACGGGGAAGCAATGGTGGGGCGGAAGTTTCCCCAAGGAGCTGCCACTGGGGCCAGAGAGCAGGGAGACAGGAGCCAGGATAAGGAGGGGCTACCCCACAGTCTATGGTGAGGATTTTATTGGCAGAGAAATAGGAAGCCAGGAGAGATGGAAGAGATTTTTTTTTTTAAGATTTTATTTATTTATTTGACAGACAGAAATCACAAGTAGGCAGAGAGGCAGGCAGAGAGAGAGAGGGAGAAGCAGGCTTCCCGCTGAGCAGAGAGCCCGATGCGGGGCTCGATCCCAGGACCCTGGGATCATGACCTGAGCCGAAGGCAGAGGCTTTAACCCACTGAGCCACCCAGGCGCCCCTTGAGATGGAAGAGATTTTTAAAAGATCCTTCTACTGGAGTGTGGAGAGCTGGAGCTAGAGTGAGGAGGTGTCCAGAGTGAGCACGGGGCACGGAGACTGCAGGAGAGCGGAAAGTCATGGATGAACCAAGGTGGGGATGGTGGAAATGGAGAGAAGTACACGGTGGACAGATAGGAGGGCCACAGTAGAAGGCAAACACTGAATGTAATTCAAGAGCAGAAATAACCACTAGAATGTAAGTTTTATATTAGGACATTAGTACACCAACCATCATTTAAACAATGCTTGTATTTAGAGAACAACAGCTACCCTAGTGGGGCTGTGCGGGGGACTGCTCTGAGCACCCCACCATGTCCTAACTATGCTAACAGAGCTCTGAAGGCCAGTTCAAACTCATGAGTAATCAGAGAAATGCAAATTACAGAAGCCATGAGGTATCTCCATAACATCACTGGCAATACATTAGAAAGTGGCTAGGGCTACCTGTGGGATGGGTTTGGGGGCTGACCGAGAGAAGTCTGATGTAGCCTGGCTCGGGGACAGTCTGGCTGGCGTGGTCACATCACGCTTACACACGCCCTGCAAGCTAGCTAACCCACCTCTGGTTCACAGCCCGCAGGACTGGGACGCTGGTTCCTGGCACCTCACAGCGGGAGGTTCCTCGAGGCACCATATGTGTAAGGGGGAGCTGGAGGCACTCTGGTGTCCATCCCCGGAGGGTGGGCAGTAAAATGGAGGTACCGGCCACAGAGTGTCATTCGGGGCGACAGGGAGCAAACTAGCTGACATACAGCAATGTACATGGATCCGAAATTCTGAGAGTGAAAACAGAAACAAAAAATGTACGGCATAAAACCAGTTACAAAAAATTGTCTAAATAAAAATTTGCACACAAACCCAACAATATCTTTTGTAAGAATACAGACAAACAGATGAATACACATCTGACTTTTTTGATGGTGGCCCATGGGAAGGTGGGGGAACGGGGGTACAAGAACAAATTCCAGAAGGAGCCTCCGTGGACCAAAGACAAAAACGGCTCCTGAAATGAGGTGTGGTTCTCCCTGAGCTTTGGACCCAAGACGGAGAGCCCACGAACAGGCCTTTAAAAAGATAGAAAGTCATTATAAATGGTAAGTCCAAAGTAGATGAGCATGGATGTCCTCACCCCATCATAAGGAGCCCAACTCTCCCCATCGGGTGATCCTCCCTCCACAGCTGGCTCTTGGCTTGCTACAGCTGCATGGGGCAAAGCTACTCCATCCATTCATAGCTATTAAAAAGAAAAAAAAAGCTAAATAGGTATTTTTTTTTAAAGAGTTTACTTCTGGGAAAGGTGACAACAGTTCCAGCTTCCCTGAGGGAAGGAGTGTTCCTGGAATATAGCCCATCATGGTGCTTATGCCCTTCCTTCCCCACCACATCCCCTCCCCCACTGCTAAACTAAGTGGGAGACAGATTTCGAAGTCTTATCTGTTTCTTCAAACACAGCAAGAGATACTACATGCTGTTCTAATATTTTCCAGATTATTGGCCCTTTATATAAAGGGAAAGTTCACAAACAAAGCAAATGACTGTGTGAATGCATAACCTGAAGGGACGAATTAGCAGTTCTTTGCTACAGATTTCTTTTTAATTATGTATAAAAGAGGATTTATGGGCTGTAGCCTAGAACAAACTGCTTTACAATCAGGGACCACTAATGACATGGATTATAAGCTAATCTGTCTTGTTTTCCAGGTTTCTTGGTTTTGCCCTCACGGGCCAAGAGGAAAGGCAGCCCCTCCCATGTGCACTTTCCACATGCCGAGCCTCACAACGGGCTCTTAGGGGAAGGAGCAGCACTTGGATTTTGGGCTTCCCTTGCAGTAGGGAGGCAAACAGACTGCTTTTAAAGTCCTGTTTGAGGGGCACCTGGGTGGCTCAGTGGGTTAAAGCCTCTGCCTTCGGCTCAGGTCATGATCCCAGGGTCCTGGGATCGAGTCCCACATCAGGCTCTCTGCTCAGCAGGGAGCCTGCTTCCCCCTCTCTCTCTGCCTGCCTCCCCCTCTCTCTCTGCCTGCCTCCCCCTCTCTCTCTGCCTGCCTCTCTGCCTACTTGTGATCTCTCTCTCTGTACAAAATAAATTAAAAAAAAATCTTAAAGTCCTATTTGAGAAAGTGTTCAAAGGAAAGTGTACGAAGGAGGACTGGACTCGGTAGACTACATTTTGGGGGACATGCTCCTCAAATCCTTAGCCAATCAGTCTCAAGCACTGACTGCATGCTTGTAGGTAAGGCATCCTGCTGGCCACGGGGAAAGAACAAATGATAAAGGCAGGATGCATATAACGGGCTCTCACTACATGCTCCTTGGGGTCCTACACACCGCCTGTGTGTTCGCACATCCCAAGAGCCATTTCAGGTAGATACAGTCATTGCTCCATTTTAAGGATGAAGAAATGGAGTCAACGACCCACAGTCAAGAGCTAGTAAGCAATAACACCCAGCTTCCGACTGCTGCTCTGCCCCCACACGGCACAGAAGCTGTACTGGGCCAGCAAACTCTAAGAGAGGGTGGAAAGAAAGCTCTTGAATGTGTGCCTGAGGGGCTGGAGGGAAGGGAGGGAGACAGACGGTGCTTATAACCATGGTTCCTACAGACAAGACCACCCAAACCTTCTGGAAGGGCGGGGCCGGGCATGTGTGTCAGTTTCCTAGGGCAGCCATAACAAAGTACCACAAATTGGCTGCCTCCACAGAAACCGATACTCTCACAGCTTTGAAGGCTACAGCTCAAAATCAAGCTGTTGTCAGGGCTGTGCCCCCTCTGGGGTCTGGGCAGAATCCCTCCCTGCCTCTCCTTGGCTCCTGGTGGCTGCCAGAAGTCCTTGACTTCTCCTCAGCTCACAGCTGCAGCATTTCAGCCTCGGCTCTGTATTTATATATTTATTTATTTTTAGGATTTTATTTATTTGGCAGAGAGAGAGATCACTAGCAGGCAGAAAAGCAGGCAGAGAGAGGTGGGGAAGCAGGCCCCCTACTGAGCAGAGAGCCCAATGCAGGGCTCGATCCCAGAAAGCGGAGATCCTGAGCCAAAGGCAGAGACTTAACCCACTGAGCCACCCACGCACCCCTCGGCTCTGTCTTTAAATGGCATTTTTCTCTCATGTGGTTTTCCTCTAAGGACATCAGTCCTTGGATTTGGGGCCCATGCTAATGCAGCACAGCCTCATCTTAATCTGATTATATCTGCAGAGACTGTATTTCCAGGGAAGGTCAGACACACAGGTGCATGGGTTAGGACTTCAGTGCATCTTCTCTGAGGACACAACAACCCCCAACCAGTGCATAAGTGAAGATGATCTGAGCTTTTGTAAGGAGCCCGGGATGCGCTATTTCAGGTAAAGTATATAGGGGAACAGGAGCCGACGCTGGTGAGGAAATCTCCAGGGAGGCCTGGGACTTCGAGAAGCAGAGAGAAAGGGCGAGGAGCCTGGCACCAGGAAGGGAGTGTGAGCCCCAGCATGGAGGTGAGCAGCCAGGCTGGGAGGTTGGCAAGTTAACGGACGGATATACTTGGAGTGAAGGTTAAGATGGTGGATTGGGGCCAGATTAGAGAAGGCCTCTTACGGAGACTTTATTCTAGAGTGGTGACTCTCCAACTTAAGCAGCAACAGAATCTCCTGGAGAGCCAGCTAAAACCCAGTGTGGTGGGGCACCCCTCCAGAGTGTGGGGTCAGCACCAGGGGAGGGCCCTGGGGATCAGCATTTTAAGGCGTGCCAGGTGGCTCTGCTGCTGCTGGTCTGGGGACCACCATTTGAGACGTTCCCTCGAGGTGCTGAGTGGAACTGCTGAAGTTCTGAGGGAGGGGCAGAGGTGACAAGTAGCTCCAATGACAGTCACCAGCAAACAGATGACCGAGAGATGGAGGACACGATGATTCTGAGGGCCCAAGGCTTTCTTGAGGACAAAATGGAGGAATGTAGCTCGAAGTCTGGTTGACATGGTGTCCCTGGCCATTAGGTCATGGGGCCTCAGAAGGTGAAGGTACCCTCTGCTTCAGGGAGCCCAACCAGTAAACTCCATGACAGCACATGACAGCAGAGAGGACAGGGTCTTGTGCAAGCGGGGACACCTGAAGGCAGTACTCTGGACCAAAACCATTCAAATACAGGAAAATGCTGACGAAAATTCACTCCTTGCTTCCTATTACATGGAGAACTACTTTGCCAGGTAAAGTATCCATCAAGAAGTTATATATCCATCAAGAAGTTATATATCCATCAAGAAGTTAAAACTGGGGCGCCTGGGTGCTCAGTCAGTTGAGCAATCAACTCTTGATTTCGCCTCATATCATGATCTCAGGGTCATGGGATCAAACCCCGCATCAGGCTCTAGGCTCAGTGGGGAGTCTGCTTGAGGATTCTCTAGCTCTCTCTCTCTCCCTCCACCCCTCTGCCCGCTCATGCACACTCTAAAATAAATAAAATCTTCTAAAAATTAAAAATAAATTTAAAAAAGAAGTTAAAATTCTACAAAGTCATGGCTTACTTTTAGTACAAACCTGTTTACTATTAAACATAAAGGTTTGTTTTCATGTCAATGATCAAAGATTCTTCTCCCAGCAAATGTCTGGCCTATATTTACATTAGATACAATACAGTGTTTGTTTAAAGTCAAGTCACTGAAATATTGGTGTGAATATTGGAAATAAAACTGAGGACCTTAATGAGGGATAGAGAATAGATGTTTATTTTGTTTTAGAAACCTAACATCCCCTTTACACTCACTCAAAAACTTGGAGCCGATTAAAGAGCAGAAACGGCGTCCCCAAGAAGGCTTGCTGTCGGCTGCCACAGGGAGACCATGGAAATGCTGTGACTCAGAGTTTCCAAAGACACAATTTTGCCAAAAGCTAATCTACAGAAAGAAAACCTTGTGCTCAGGGGGAAACACGGTCCTTGCTTTTCCTCTCTTCGTGGATGGCTGCTCAGCACAGTCCCTTCATCTTGCCTGAGAACTCGTGGTGACAACTTTCAGCTTCATGCTTTCAGGTTGAGGGGGTGGGTGGCGGGGACAAGTCCGTGGGCATCGAGTTCTCGGGTGATTCTCCTCTCCCTTCCCACACACACTGGGCCCTGCTGGCCTGACAGACTCAGCTTTTAAATGTCCCCTCCAGCCTTCACATTTGGTAAGAAAACATAAATGTCCTGCCATTTCAGTAAAAGCAAACTTTTTCATTCTGGAAGGTTAACTTTATAAGTCAGGCTCAGTGGCAGAGAAGTAAATGAATCATTTGTGGATGAAAATTGCTGTGCTGTTCTTATGTTCTGGACAGAGCTTCAGTGTGTTCCATTATACCTGGGAATTATCATACTGCATTTTCTTCTCTTGGGCAATGCCAGATAAAGCAAACAGTCTACTGAATGAAAGTCCGTGACCTTCTCAGGCTCTATCCCATGCGGTCCAAGGAGACCTTTGCATGTGGACACCCTGCTTTATTAGGTTAAGTACCAGTAGACAGAAAGACACAGAGTGTATAGCCAACTCTGATTCCAAGTTCTCGACCCTTGGAAAGAAGCTAAAGTGGAAATGGCCAGCGGCCGTGTTACCCTCAGCTTCCCCTCTAGCTCAGGGTGGGGCTCACTGGACAAGGCTGGTTATGAGAGGGTTACTAGGTGCTGAGTCTCCCTCATCCCTCTAGAAGGGCTGGGCAGGCCCAGCTTGGGTTCCAGATGCCCCATGGCCCCAGCACCGCTCCAGCTACCTTTATTTTCACTGAACAAATATTTAGTATTTCTTCCTTACAGGGCCCAATGTCAGAGGAATGGAGGAACAAGGAGGTCTGAGGTCTTCCACAGGATAGAAACAGACACGGTCCTGTTGAGGAGCGAGCACAAGGCAGTCCCCAGTCAAGTACCAAGACAGCGTGTTGAGGACAGATGTGTCTGGAGGCAAGGAGATTACCAAGGTGGTGGAGATGGGCCAGACAAGAGGCGTGAGTGAGAACTGCTATTTCATGGGTACAGTCACGTGCCGGGCAGTGTGGGGAGTACTTGCATGAGCCCATAGCCAGCCCAGAAACTGGGTGAGGTACGCTGAGTAACAGCCCTCAGCGATGCCCAGGTCCTAATCCCTGAGATTAGGGAGTCCTTAAAAGTCCTGAGAGTCCTTTTAAGGAGGATATAGTAGTGTTGCATCCAGATGTTGTGCTCTTGGCTTTGAACATGGAAGATGGAAACCAAAGCCGAAACCTGAAGAAGGCAAGGAAACAGATTCCCTCCTAGAGCCTCTGGAAGAAAGGCAGCCCATCCAACACCCTGATCTAGACTCCTTTGGACTACCGACTTCCAGAATTGTAAGAGAATAAACCTCTGGGGTCTTTTAACCTATAAAATTAGTGGTAACTTGTTACAGCAGTGGAACTAATTACAGATGATAGCGATTCTTACTGTTGTGCGTCGAGCGGGCAGGTCTTTGGAGACCACTGTGGTTTTATGTCCATCCTGCACACAGCTATGGTACAAGACCCCCTTTGACAACTTGACTTTACTGGGTAGAGACGTGCTGACCAACCCCAAGATGTAACGTCGGGTGGAGACTCGCTACGGTTACCATCCCCAGCCACTCCTGTGGGACCAGCTCTGAAAAACCTCTCGGATGGAGGCACCATCGCAAAGGCAAATAAGTGCTAAGGCTGCAGATGTCAGGGGAAATCTCTAGAGTGACTCATTGTCCATAGAGATCAAAGGGCAGGTTGGACTGGCGAGCTATTGTGTGTATTTAACATTGCAGCCTCACTGATTCCATGCCAGGGCTGAGTATTAATAGCTCGTCTCCAACAGAACCACCTAGGCTGTCCCAGGAAGAGTGTGCAACTAAGCCAGAGTCCTGGCGGTTAGATTCACGAGCCTCCTCCACCAGTGAGCTTTAGTCGGGGCCACTGCTCATATCACACACACCCCTGGCTAGGACACCACATGTGGCAAGACAAGTGGAAAAGTGTTGTGGGCTGGTTAAAAAAAAAAAAAAAGTTTGTGGTTCAAAACAATTTATTACAAGGAGGTCAGAAGCATTCCTACTTCCTACCTCATCTGGGTGCAGCTGGCTTGGGTGAGTGGTGTTAAGTGCCAAGGAGGCCAAGGCCTAAGCTTATCGTCAGGGCCAGGTGGCCTTTTCCCATCCCGTGCTAGGCCCAGACTCTGCAGTTAGGGTTTTGCGGACCAGACGGGTGCAGTGGTGGGAGGCTGGGCACAGACCTTGGGTGCACCTGTGCCTTTTCAGCATGAGCAATGCCTGAGAGGCAAGGAGAGAGTGTGTCTGTTTTGGGCTCTAGGGTTAGGTTCCATCCCCAGGGCTGTGGGAGGGCACACGGAGAGACACCATGTTCATCTTGCAAATCCCACCCCTATTCTGTGATGATTATAAAAGCAGCTAGGAGGTTTCCTTGAGTGAAAGTAAAGATTGGACAGCGATAGAGGAAGAAGGTTTTCCTTAGCAGAGTAAGTGCTCTCCTAAAAGCCTGTGGCTCAGTGGGCAGGCTCTGTTCAGCTGTCAGACATGTGGGCGGGTGCCCTCAGTAGCCCAGCCTGTCTGCCCTGACGGTGGCCTGAGGCTTGCCAAAAGTCCATTGTTCTGCTCCCAAACCCGCTCCTGCCAGGGGTACCTATTGCCTAATTGCATGCAAACCGTCACATAAACTGTGAAGAGTGGGAGCAAAAAATAAAATAAAATAATATATAATATATATAATGTCCACAAATCCAAGTTAAATTTGTAGAAGAATCTGATTAAGTCTCTAAAACTCTTGCTATTGAATTGGGTGTGGATGAGTCAAGGTTGAGCAAGAAGATAAAAGGGTAAAAGTAGAGGATTGTACTTTGTATTCTTTGCAAGTGCTCCCTGCACTGTAAGTAAACCAAAAGAGAAATGAGATGATCCATAAAGGCTGTTTTCTTGCTAGAAAAACTGCAAGGGGTGACAACGAAATGGCCTTGGCCCTATACCCAAAATAGGTGATACATTTACATTTATTGTTTTTAATTTAAATTGAAGCATTGTGAGGTATGGGCATAACCTCCCTTCCCCAGACACTGAAGCCAAGGAGTGCAGCGGACATTCACCTGAAGTGACCAATCCCCAAACAACAGCGGATTCCTGAGTGGGTCGCTTTCCTCACGAAGTCTGTGCACACACGGATCTCTAAATTGCCAAGGGAAGGGCTGGCCTCTTATCTGCTAGGGGCAGTGGTGTCAGGACTTGCTAAGACCCATATCAGTGTAAGGGGCAGCCTCTTAAGGGAGGAAGGTGCTGGGAGTGGGGCTGATCTAGGATACCCTGGGTATCAGCGTCACCCAGCACCTCCCACCTCTCCGCACTGTGGGTCATGAGGCTGTGCCACATGCTATGTGGAGGGTAAAGCCAGAAGAAAGACGGCACCAGATAGGACAGTGAGGGAACACAAGCTGTGGTCTGCAATCTCTCCCTATAATTTAGTAAACAGAACAAAACACTTGGCTCTTTCCGCAGCTGTATCACGGATTCTTTTCAAAACTTAGCTACATTGACTACCACAGCTATTACCGGATCTCACCACAAGAGGGCGACAGTGTTTCTAAAATGAGAGATTCCTGCACACCAAGAAATCAAATCTATCAGGGCTGGAAGAGGTCTTAAATATCACTCTCCCTTGGTTCACCGGTTTTCAAAATCTCTTTGGTTGAAACCCACAGCAAGAACTGCATTCTTCATAGCGAACTAGTTCATAAATATATATTTGAAATGCATTTTAGGTACAATTTACTCTTACATTTGCAAAGCATTCTAATAGTTTGTATTCCAACAAATTTTGTTAAAAATAAACGAACAAACCACAAAACATCTGCAACCTACCAGCTTGATTTCCTAACCCACTAGTGGGCCATTACTTTGAAAACCCCTGACTTGGCTACAGCCTCTCATCTTACAAAGGGTTGCGCAGACCCTTAGGATTAAGAGGGCTCCCTAGGAGCTCTACTTTTCACACACACACCCAGCCCCCTGTTCACCCTAGGGGCAGTCCTGGATGAGTGACAAATATTGTGTAGCAACTGATCACTCACTCTGGAAATGCACCAATTTAATAAAGAATGCAGACCCATTTGGGGGATGTACCATTTTTCACTTCTTGTCAATACTATGACTATTCTTGGAAGTAGAGCAGAAATTCCTTAAGCCACTACATTGAAAGGTTCATGCAGGTGATGTCTGTGCTCCTCACTCAGGTGGCCAAGAGAATGCTTCAAAACTGAATGAATCTCAAAGAGGCTTTCCCATCAACCCCACCCCAATCTGAACTGGGGCCATAATATCCAGCCCAGCGCCAGGCACATAGTAAGCGCTCAAGAAATAACTCATGGATAAATGGATCACCCCTCAGACAATATAATGGTAACTCACATTTTTATATTTTACAATTGGTACTTCCATCCTCTTACAGAATTCTTAAAAACACCTAGGTGTTTGGCAGAACATGGATTACTTCCACTCCAAATGAGGAAATGATCAGAAAAGACATGATCTGTCTTCTCTGGGTTGTGTGCTCACGGGAGGCAAAGCAGGGGCTGGAATCCAGGTTCCCAACAACACCACGCCAACCAGTCACCCACATTCTGGAAAGGCAGCCCCATGGCAGCTCCCTAGTAGGAAAGAGCACTCACTCTCAGCGGCCCCCTGCTAGACTTCTGCCACCCTCAGGATCCCAGCAGGCCACTGCCACAAATTAAGACATACCTTGCGCCAGGCTGCCTTGATCACCCCTGAAGGTGGGTCCTCACTTAGTGGTGATGTTTGAAGGTGGTAGAGGAATGGAGAAAAAATTTCACTGAATACCTGCAGAAAAACTGAAACCCCTTCACTCTTAGGAGATTCTTGACCCTGAAAGTCAGTGAGCTCTCTTTCCTGGCTCCTTGACTTAAAAACATTTATAACCATTTTCAGAAGAAATGTAAAGGTAAACCAAATGACAATAGGAAGTTATCTTTTCTTAGAGTCAATACCCTGAATTCTTCTACGTATTAATTACCACTCTCCTCCCCATCCCTGCCCACCCATGCATATCTGCCTCTAATTTATTGATTTATTGCCCCAACCCTTTTTTGGTCAAAGGTGAATTACTTTAAAGTTCAGGAACACTATACTATTACAGATGAAAAACACTGACTGAGCTCCTTGTGGAAGAGACGGAGAACTTTTACTGAATGCACTTGGGTTTCGAGAGAGCTTAGTTATCTTGTGAAAGACACCAAGTATTTAATTTTCTTTCAAGGGGGATGACTAAACACATAAAAAAAGCAAAGTATTATTATTTAGTTTTTTATGGCCTTGGAAGGAAGAAAAGAATTCCCAGAACTTGAAAACTGACTTTTCTGTAGGGAAAAGTCATAACTTTTCCTCAGTGATAACGAGGGAGCAAATCTTTATGGACCCTCTCTTTGGGCTCTAGGGGGCAGTTACTGTCCTACTTTGATAGAAAGTTCTCAAGCTCTGTTTCTTCACTTCTCTGATGAACTAGTAACACTGAACTTCTTTTCTCCCTGAGAAAGCAAGGATTGTTAAAACAGGTAAGAGTAGGATGCCCTTTTCTAAGAAAAATTTTATTTCATCCATCAATAAATTTAACCACCTGAGGTACAGGATTAAGTCTTTGAGCAACAGAGACTGCTTCCAAAAGGCCTTCCCCACCCCTGTATCTGACACCAAGTCTAGAACAAAAATCCTACTGCCTCTATTTAAAACTCTATGTATTTACACTCTACACTCAATTCTAGATTTTATGAGACCGGGTCTGCAGGTTTTGTGGGGGTATTTGGAAAGAGCGTCGCTATTTTGGGGACAGACTGAGTGGAGTTCTTTAACTCTGCAACATTCTGTTTGATGAAGAAAGCAAAGTAGCTCCACAGACACAAAGAAGTAAGGGTCCAACCGCCAGTCCCTGGAAATCAACCAAATCAGGAGCAGCCAAATTCTCATTCATTCCATTCACATGGAAAGCAGCCCTGGTTCACTCCCATTAAACCAGAAGCCAGCATTAGGAAGGTTCCTGCCCGCCCCCTGCCAACGCACCAATTCCAACCACATCATCCGGAAGCCCTAGCAGCTTCGCCTGCTGTTAAGAGACAGTGCGTCCACGGTCTGCAGGGAACTGGCACAGATTTTAAAAATCCCGCCCAGGATCTCTGCTGGAGCCAGGTGGGTCTCCCAGTGACCACCCCTTTGGCAAGCACCTCTGGATACTCCCAGACAAGGAAGGTTAAGCCTCGCCGTTGGGGCCTGCTTCTCATTTTCCCCACACACCTCTTTCCCAGGAATGGGAGCTGCCCTCTGAAAAATCTACGGCCTCATAAACGGCGAACGAGCCAGCCGGCTCCCCGTGGACTTTGCGCAACCATGGGCCCCTGCACCGCCTGACCGCTCCGCAGCCGCCAAGGCCCTCGCCCGATCTCCCCCAGCGTCGTACTCCGCGGGGCTGACGGGCGCGCGCGCACAGATGTCCTGCCCACGCGCTGCGCGGCCGTGTCACTGGGGCACTCACCGTGGCACGGCCCTCCAGCACGGCGGCCAGCACTCGCAGGGCGCTGGGCGAGCCCGCACGGAAGTTGAAGAAGTGCAGCGCCGCGCGCGCCGCCTGCTGCAGGAGTCCGCTCGGGAACTCCGCGTCCTGGAGCCCGGGGGAGTCCTCCGGTCCCCCGGCCCCCGCGGGTGCCGTCGCCACCCCTTGCAGGGCGAGCAGCAGCGGCGCGAGCAGCAGGACGGCGGGACGCGGGCCCCAGGGCCCAGACGCGGGCGGCGGTTGCCGGCGGGGCGGCATGGACGCGGGCTGCAGGTGCGGCGTTCGACGGAGCGGGTTCCCAGCGGGCTGTGCCGGCGCTCGAGGAAATAAGGCCGCGACGGGCTCCTCCCCTCCGCCCCCGGGACGGCCCGCTGATCAGAGCCCGGGTCCTCGCTCGGCCGCGCCCTCTCAGCGCTTCCTGCGGCCTCGGGGCCCCTCCGCCCCGCCCCACTCTGCCTGGGCCCCAGCTGCGCCCGCTCGAAGCCCCGACGCGGCGGCGCCTTTGCGGCGCGGGGCCGGGGAGTCTGGCCCAGGCTGCTGTGGCAGAGGGACCGGGGGGTGGGGGCAGTGGCGACTCCTCCCGCGAGGGAGCGCAGCTTGCCCGCCACCACCCTGCGCCAAGCCCCCAGCGCAGTAGGGGACCCGGCTGCTCTCTGCCGTAGCTTCGATTTCGAAATCCTTTGGGTTTCAGAGCGAACCTGCTTCGGTTCTCCAAGGCTTGGAACTTCGGTTTCCCAGACTATGAAATTGGGGACCGCAGATAAGGGGGCGGGACGCAGCCAACATTGATGGGGGGGGGGTCCCCTGTGGCACAATGACGTTGGGAGCGGGACAGGTCGTTGGATAGCTGAGGCTGGAGAGGAGATTGTAGTGGTCAGCAAGGCCTTTCACCCCTTGGTGATTGCGGGGGAGGTTGGTTCAGGTGTAGGCTCGGGACTCTATTCGGGTGAGCGAATCACGAGTTGTTGGTGAGGTCTTGGAGAGAAACTGCCTTGTTCCTCTAGAGAGCGTGCTCTCTCCTCCACCTGCCGCGCCTTTGAGAGGAAGCCTGTAGCCCCGAAGCTGCTGGTTCCCTCATGCCACCCTCCGGAAAGTAGGCATCCGGATGAAGCCAGCTCGTGGAAGGTAGAAATGAGGCACGGAAAGACCTTGGGGATATTATCTCCTGGCTCAGGACCTCCCGGAAACCTGCCCTATCTCAAGATTTTACAGTTACAAGAACCAATAACCCACATTTATTGTTTAAGCCAACTTGGGCGTGATTTTGTTACACCAGTGGAAAAATTCCTAATGCATTGCTGAAGCAGGAACCAGAGATAAAAGGCTGCCCCATTTGTGTGTGTGGAATCTGCTTGCGCCAGCACTGGGGGACAGTCTGGGAATACCTCAGCGACCCCCTACCTGGAGAAGACCATATTGGCAGATCCCACCAGCTCTGGGCTGAACCAGCTGGTGAAGGGACATCTTCCACATCCACTCCCAGCTAGGACTGTGCAATCTAGCCAGCCATAAGGGTCAGGCCAGGCTGGGAGCCTAGAGAAGTGACTGCTCCCAAGTCGGACAACTGTAAGCTACTCTCTCAGGCTCTTTAAGAAAAGCAGGGGCAGGAGGAGGGATGGGGGGAAAAGACCCTGCAGGAGAGGAAGAAATCCCTTAGAGACTTGAACCTCCACCCAGGGATGATGGAATCACTGGGGTAGATGGAATATTTTGTAAAGGCCTGAGTATTCTTTATTGATAACTTAGGTTTCTCCCCTCCTCTCACACCTGATCATGCCAGTGCAAGCCCCACCCACCCATGGGGCTTGGAAAGCACAGATGATATCAATTATTAGAAAACTGATAAAAACAACTATTTATACATGAGTGAGACCACAGGATGTAATACCACAACCCCTTCCTACATGCTGATGCTTGCACAGACCATCTGGAAGGACAATCAGAAACTGGGAACATGGGTTGCCTCTGAAGAGGGAGCTGGGGTGGGAGGAGATTACTGGAACTGCAAGTCTTTGATTCCTTGCTCTCAGCTCTTGCGGGTGGTAACAGCAGCGAGGGGTGTGGACTTGGAGCCAGACTGCAGGGTCTGGCGAGCAGCTTCACCAGTGTTACTGGACTGGTCTGCACTTTTGTGATGCCTCCTAATGGTTTGCTTGTGCTAATAGCTATACATATGCAAAGCGTGCAGTAATGGCTATGTGAGTGATTGCTATTATTATTATAGCTATTAATCTAAAAATCAGATATAATCTTGAAACTAATGCAGTCAGCTGTGGATTTCTTTTCACAAATGATGAGAGGGGATGCCAGGAACTACAATATGTTGGGCCATCAAATAAAATCTTAACCTTCTTAATCCTTCTTAACCCACCCTTTTAGCAGAGCTATTAGCAAGTCAGAAAATGTGAATCTATATCCTCTTTTCTATTCTTCTTGGCAGGTGAAAGTGAAGGTAGGTGGGATTGGGAGAAGAATATAATCAGCACTTGACTACTGAAACCCGATTAACCAAATCTCAGGTGTGACTGAGATGATCCTTTCTCTTGGAGACTTGGAACCAGGAGCACCTGTGGACAAAGTACTGCTCACCTAGTTCCTTGGGTCTGCATCTTGCCTGCCCTGAGGTGACCTGAGCTTTTGTTTCAGTTAAGCCCTGGAGACCTACATATTTTCCATGCTATGTCTCCAGGCCTGTATCGGTTGTCCTAAAACCCCTGGAGGAAGGCACTTTGCTGGTCATGGAAAGATCAGAAACCCTGTTTGTTGGAGGGAGCTGTTTTCCTAGAACATTTGGCTTCCTGATCTCTTCCTTGAAGGTGCCTAGGACTCATGGAGGAATTCATTTTCCTCAACATTGGACCCATAAGCTACCTGATGCTCACACTGTCTGCAGCAAGTCCCTAGAGATGGTAACAAGACCCAGGGCTTGGAGCATCACATCTATACCCCGCCAGACTCTCAACAGCAAGGCAAAGAGCAAGGGGGCACCTGCAGAGCTCAGGGCTCTAGAATATGGGTCTCTGCTGTGATGGGCCTATGATAGTTTTCTTAATTTGTGAGGTTAAGAAGGGAGTCTTTCTAGATTGAACCAGTGAGAATGAATCCTTTGAGATGCAGAACTGGAGCTATTCTTTCTAAAAAGAGATGTGATAGAAAATAGAGGGGGACAGGGGATGGGTGAACCTGGTGATGGGTATTATGGAGGGCACGTATTGCATATGGAGCACTGGGTGTGGTGCATAAACAATGAATCTTGGAACACTGAAAAAATAAAATTGAAAAAAAAAATAGAGTAGTTACATTAATTCCTGTCACCAAGAAAAGATTTCACAAAACATAGCTTAGAGACTGACACGGATGTGTTTGGAAAGCCTCAAAATCAAGTGGATAAGGTAACCAGCACTACCCAATGCAATTTTCTAATGAAAATGTTTCTATATTTGCATTATCTAATATGGTAGCCACTAGTTACATGTAGCTACAGACTGTTTGAAATGTAGTTAGTGCAACTGAAGAACTGAATTTTTAATTATATTTAATCTTAATTGATTTGAATATACGTAGCCGCTTGTGGCTGAGGATATGGCTGTGCCATGTTAGCACAATTATGGACAACTGACTTTTCAGTACAACAGTGATTTGCAGAAAGAGGGAAAATAATATTTTGGGGAGCTGTGTTTCAGATACAATGCTACGTGCTTTCTGTAACAGAATTATCTCATTCAATCTCCATAGTCTAGAGGAGTAAACTGGAGGCCAGAGAGAGGTTCCACGACCTGCCCAAGGTTGCCTTACTAGCAAGGGTCAGGAAAGGGGTCCACAGTCAGGTGTGCCCAAGCTTTCTCCAAGCACTGTTTGGTATATTCCACAAGGAGAGACTCGAGATGGAGGGGTTTAGATCACAAAAACAAAGCTAAAGGAGAGTGTGAAAATACAACTTAATAGAAGAGTTGGGATTATTTTATTTCAAGAGAAGAATACTGAAGGAGCCACTCAATCTTCAGTGCTAAATTAAAAGATTTTTTAGAGGACAGTAAGTGGGCTGTCTCTGTTACCAGTAATGAAAGCTTCACTTTATTTGGGTTATTCTCGGGGACATGGGGAAATTAATATAGCTTTGGTTCTGATGTGTGGGCATCTCTCTTTGTACCTCAGTAAGCCTGGTTGGACTTGAGGTCCCCAGAAGGAAGTCAACTTGGGCCTTTGGACCCTTTATGGGTAGCATTTGGGCTGACCAGAACTGGTGGCTTCTAAAGATGATAAGAAGTATCAAGCTTCCTAAGGGACACCTGGGTGGCTCAGTCAGTTGAGTGTCTGCTCTAGGTCCTGGGATCAAGTCCTGCATCAGGCTTCTTGCTCAGCAGGGAGCCTGCTTCTCCCTCTTTCTGCTGCTCACCCTGCTTGTGCTCTCTCTCTGACAAATAAATAAAAAAAAAAAGATTCCTATATTCCTATATTCAAATTTTTTGGTGATCACAACACTGGTAGTTAGCTATGGTACATAGTGAGTGGGTACAACCTATTTGCTTGACTACTCTCGATTCGGAGTCATTGTTACATTTGAGCAAATGAATAAAACTGTTACCCAATCCTCTGTCCACTTACCTGGGAGCATGAAAATCCACCATGTGTTCACAGTTAAAACTGAAAGTAATTTAGATGGTGTGGCTTTGACAAAAATTTCTTCTCTTGCAAAGATTTGACAAGTCCATTTTGACACATAATTGCCAACAGATGTTTTTAAAATGTAATGAACATGGTCAGTACCCAATGTATTGGATTTTGCAATTTTCCAAACTAAACCCTTATTTTTGGCATGTCATGCTCATTAGGAAAGCAACGTCTTTATAGATCAATTATACATTTCCTGAGAAATCTGGCATGGCATTTTGTTCTTCCATCAATCATTTAAGACAGGATATTTGCCATTCCAAGAATGAATTAACATTCTACTTGATTTACAAACTGTGATGTAAAGTAAATTACAGGTTGGGACTGTTTTAATTTTCCAAGCAAAGGATATTCAAGTAAAGCTTGAAATTGTAAAGTTTATTCTTTCTTATTTGAAAAGATGCTATATTTATTTAGAGTGAAGTAAAATTGTTAAAGTTTTTCCCCCGGCAGTAATACTTAGAATTTTATGTTCTTCAAAGAAAAATCCCTAGTAATTGTTAATATTTGTATACCATGAACTCCCTGGAATGACTGATTTATGAAACTCTAGTTATGAACACTAGTGTTCACGAATCAAACGTCATAGAGTATGTTATTAGGGCAAACTAAAATCAGTTCCTCATACTGCAAAAGAATGTATGTGCTGGGCGCCTGGGTGGCTCAGTGGGTTAAGCCTCTGCCTTCGGCTTAGGTCATGATCTTGGGGTCCTAGGATCGAGTCCTGCATGGGCTCTCTGCTTGGCAGGGAGCCTGCTTCCTCCTCTCTCTCTCTGCCTGCCTCTCTGCCTACTTGTGATCTCTCTCTGTCAAATAAACAAATAAAATCTTTTAAAAAAAGAATGTGCCCACATACAGTGGCCTAGATAATAAGACAATGTGTTATAAAACCCACATAGTATTTTTTTTCTTTCTCACCATTCTTTCCACAGACATGACAAGGCATGCATCTAATAGAACAAAGTACTGATAAGTAAATCACCTTCCTGATAAATAGATGACGCAACCACCTAGACAACTTATATACCTACAGAGTTGGTTGAGTTTCTTGTAATGATGCCATGGGTGGATTTTCAGGTTGGGCAGTTATTCAAGAAAAACTGTATTTGTAGTGGGTTTAGAAGAAGCACCAAATTGTGAGAACATCAAGGTAGGGGACTGTCCCAGGCAGGAAGGGTGGCCTGAATGAATGAATTGTAGGGAGGGCCAAGCACAGGACAGCAGTGAGACTGGCTGGCATGGTGCCAGAGGTTACCTGAAGGAAAGGAAAAAAGTGGGAGACTTGAGCCCAGAAAGAGTCATTATGTTCTTAGAGCCCAGAAGTTCCCACACACCTAGGCTGAAAAGAATGGAAAATGCACAAGGTGAGTTAGATTATATGAACACTATTTTTTGGAAAGAAATGCTCGTGCAAAAATGATTTTCTCGGGGCGCCTGGGTGGCTCAGTGGGTTAAGCCGCTGCCTTCGGCTCAGGTCATGATCTCAGAGTCCTGGGATGGAGCCCCGCGTCGGGCTCTCTGCTCAGCGGGGAGCCTGCTTCCTCCTCTCTCTCTGTCTGCCTCTCTGACTGCTTGTGATCTCTCTGTCAAATAAATAAAATCTTTAAAAAAATGATTTTCTCTTCACTGATAAATAACAGAAATATGATCAGACTTTAGAATAAGGAGGTACTAGGATGGGCTAATATGAAATTCTATCTTTTGATTCTTAAAGGACTAACAAGTACAGAAGAGTGCAAAGGGCTCTGGTCTGAAAAGGCAGGAGGAAAGAGTTCTAGCCCAGTTCGGCTGTCCTAACTGGCTTCAGTCTCCTCTGCATAAGGTGCTGGGTTTGGGGTGATAATTAGATGATAATCAGAAAGAAGAGCCAGTTTGGAACACAGTGGTTATATTCTCCTTTAGCTGTGCCTACGCAAGGCAGAGAGGCTTGCTGGATTGTCCTTTCTTGGGACTATTCTCAGTGATATTGTCCCACCTTCTCCAAGAAGCCCCATTCTCTCTTGCCAGCATGCAGGTGTCATAGATGGACTAACCTGATATTTTATCTTGTTATTTTTTCAGTACTTTTTAAAATTTAATTTACATTTTATTTATGTATTTCTCAGCTATTTTTTGATTTTAAAAATCCAAACCAAAAAAAGATTCATAGTTTAATTTTTACACCTGTTATCCAGATTAAATGAGATAATTGGATGTTTGGGATTTGGTTAATGAGATGACTCATGTTTTAGATTACGAGTAAACTGATGTAGCAGTCAGGATAGGCTAGGATATGCTGCAATAATGAACAAGGCTTACATCTCAGGACTTAAAACAGTGCTGCTTTCACTATGAGTCCATTGAGGTTTGGCTGGGGGCTATGCCTGTGTCCCTCGTTCCAGGGAGCAGGCTGAGGGAACAGCCTCTTCGGGAGCATGGGTCCTTGCTGTGCCTGAGGGGAAAAAGGAGCTGGGGGGACTTGTGCTCAGGCTATTAAAGTTCCCATCACATTTCACTGGCCAAGGCATGTCATGTGGCCATGCCTAAGTTCTCAAGGGGTGGGGAGGTACAATGACCTTATGTTCCCCAGGAGGTGGCAAGCTGGAAATATCTGGAACAGCAACAAATGTCTACCACAACAGTAATTACCAGGCAAGGCCCCACTTAGTCATAAGTCTTTTTGTATGTCATGTTCGTCGGCTAGGGTTTCCAGAACAAACTACCACAGACTGGGTGGATTAAGCAACAGACGTTCATTGTCTCACAGTTCTGGAGGCTAAAAGTCGGAGATTAAGGTATTGCAGGTTTGGTTTCATCTGAGGGCTCTCTCCTTGGTTTGCAGATGGTCACCTTCTCTGTGTCTCCACATGATCATCTCTCCATGTGTGTCTGTGTCCTAACCACCTCTTTTTATAGGGACACTGTCATATTGGATTAGGGCCTACACTAATGACTTCATTTTGTCTCATTACCTCCTTAAAGGTCCTACCTCCAAATATAGTCAGAAGTACTAGGGGTTAGGACTTCAATATGAATTTGAGGGAACACGATTCATGCCATAATAGAGACGATGCTAAAATTGGAGACTGTCTCATTAAATAAGACTATAACAATGACAGGAATATGCAAAACTTTTCAGTACATCTTTATTCCTACCTGGTGCCAAAACTCTAATGAGAGCAATTTTTGTAAATAAATCATTTTTTACTACAACTTTCGAGACAGATATAAAGAGATGCTGTGATTAGAATAAAAAAAATTAATACAAATTTAACTACAGGCCTATGGATGGTTTCCCCCATTCATCTCTACCCTAAATTCTCTGAATTGATTAGATAGTTCAGAGTCCTGATTTAACTCTTTACTGGTTTCAATAAGTCTCTTACAAAATGTGTTGGAGAACCACAGACTGACTGCTCTTATTGAATATGTCCCTGCTATTGGACAACGGCTTAGGCTAGTGGTTCTCAAACATGTATATGTCTCAGAATCCTGGAAGGTCTGGGATGGGCCTGAGGTTTTGCATTTCTGACCAGTTCCCAGGATATGTGGAAGCTGCTGGTACCAGCCCAGGGATCAGACGTCAAACACCAGTGGTTCAGGAAGCTGCAGTTGGCATAATGGAGAACCACCTTCATATACATCTTGCCTCTGGGTGCCTGCATGGGGGATGCCAGAAGGCAACTCAGTTAATGTACATATAGGCAACTCAGTTAATGTACGTATACCAATAGGCACCTTCTAGATATGGGCAGACAGTGAGCAAGAGACTCAGAATTGTGAATTATCTAACCAGGTCTAGCTCTTTTATATTTTCTTTTGTACTTCTTAATTGCAACACAACCCATGTAATTTTACCCACTCTGCACAAGCCTGCTTCTTCTTGGCGCACTCTTCAGTCATTTTGCTTTTGTTTTTAGAACAGAGGGTCCTGGTAGAACATTCTTTCTAATAGCTATGCCAATGCTGCCCGAGTCTTGAGGGGAAAAAAAAAAAAAGACTTACCCAATCCTTTTTCCATGCCAACTGTGCTATTTTTATTAAAGGAAAATCTCTAGGGCCTGGTGTTAACTGTGACCACCAATGCTTTGGGAATCACAGAACTCCTTGTCAGGACACAGCATGATGGCCCGCACTCACTCTCTTCTTGATGGCCTTGTGCCCTCCTGTTTGGGGCTGCACACTCAGGCTATGCCATTAGGTCTGCTGGTTTTTCAGTTTCCCAAGGAGAAGTGAGGTGGGAAGGTAATGAATGAATGTACCTCCCAAAGGAGGTAGCTTGTGGTGGTGGTGGTGGGGGGCGGGTAACACTGCTCTCTGCCAACCCAATATCCATTCTTCTTTTCTTCCTTACTAACTGAACCCCAGTGTTGTTCAGGGTGTCAGTGTGTCCACTAAATATGGCACCAGGGGCCTTGAAGCTGGGGTACTGTGTGGGCTGATGCTGGCCAATGACATCCATTTTCACACATGGCTTCTGGGAATGGCTTTTAGAAGGGGTTTGGCTTATCAGAGAAAGACAATTATCATATGATCTCATTCGTATGTGGAATTTAAGAAACAAAACAGAGATCAGAGGGGAAGAGAGGAAAAAACAAGACAAGATGAAATCCAAGAGGGAGGTAGACCATAAAGACTCTTAATCACAGGAAACAAACTGAGGGTTGCTGGGGTGGGGGGGATGGGAGTGGAGGGGATGGGGTAACTGGGTGATGAGGATTAAGGAGGACCTGTAATGAGCACTGGGTATTACAGGTATTATATAAGACTGATGAATCACTGAACTCTACCCCTGAAACCAATAACACATTGTATGTTGATTGAATTTAAATTAAAAAAAATAGGGGCACCTGGGTGGCTCAGTTGGTTGGGCAACTGCCTTTGGCTCAGGTCATGATCCCGGAGTCCCGGGATCGAGTCCTCCTTTGGGTTCCCAGCTCCATGGGGAGTCTACTTCTCCCTCTGACCTTCTCCCCTCTCAGGCTCTCTCTCTCTCTCAAATAAATAAATAAAATCTTAAAAAAATAAAATAAAATAATAAAATTTTAAAAAGGGGGGTTTGGCTTAGCCAGGGTGTTCTTATAGAACCTGCCTTTCACCCCCTTCTTTTTTTTCTTTCTGGAATACAGATGGTAGGCTTGGAGGCACAGCAGCCTCTCTGCCACCACAGAAGCTATGCACCAAGGAAGCTGGAGCAGGAGAGAGAAGGAGGTGCCTCTTCAGCGGCGTCTCTGAGCAGATGCAGGACTCCAGACTCTCTTATGTGAGAAAACAAACCTCTGACTAGACAGAGCCTTTCTCTGTCAGGTTGGTACTTGTGAGTGCTCTGCCTGCCCCAGGGAGCATGGGTCTGGGAAAGAAGAGAAGCTGTTGGGGAATACAAGAGAGTGCTCCCAGCACTGATGATGCTGATGAAGACAAGTGTTAACGACCTTTTCCTGAGGACTTCCTCTTGGTGGGTACAATGCCATGCTCTAGATAGGTCATTTTCCTGACGATGAATCTGAGGCTCAGAGGGTTTTAGTAATGAGCCCAAATCACACAGTCGTCAAGTGATGGAGCTGGGATTCTGGCCTGGGCGTCTCTGAGCTCCCCGCCCCCCCCATATGACTCTTGACCTCTCCAGCTCTGGATCCAAGGCCTCTCTGCCTTCAGTGTCTGGAGTTGGGTGTCAAGGTTCATTACCCTGACTCCCACAGATTGTATCTCTCTGTTATGGACTGATGTTTCTGTCCCTCCCCTAACCCCCAATTATATGTTGAAGGCTTAACCCCCAAAGTGATGATATTTGGAGGTGGAGCCTTGGAGAGATAATCAGGTTTAGATGAGGTTATGAGGGTGACACCATTCTCCATGACGGAAGGGTATTTTTGTAAGCAGAAGACAGAGCAGAGCATGCTCCTTCTCTCCACCAGGTGAGGATGCAGTGAGAAGGTGGCCTTTTGCAGCTGAGCAGAGTCTGTACCTGTTTTGAACCTGAAAGTTCTGTGTCTGAAAACTCCCCTCAGTCCCAGGCAAACCAAGATGGCTGGTCACCTACCTTCTACCTCTTTACTCTTTTTCAGCCTAAGCAAAGCATTTCCTAAAATGTTTGTGGTAGAACGAGGTATCTATTCTACCTGATCCCCTCTCTGGGAGACACTCCAGTTTGTCAATGTCACTCTTAAAATGCATCATCTGTAACCAAAGAGATAATCAACGTTGAATTTAGTGGATCTGTCGATGTGTGTTCAATTTTTCACTAACTGCACCACACCATTGGCATAGAACCGCATGTGTGATCCGTGAAAATCACTATCAAGTCAGGTTCCCCACTCATACCCTGGATTTGGCAATTCGTTTCTGGAGCTAAGGGCAGTTTACTTTTTAATTTATTCTATTTTAACTTTTTGGCTTGGGCCCAGTCAGTGTTCCTGTTTAGGTGATGTGAATTGTGAGCCTGTGGCCCAACTTACTGGTGATCCCACCCCTCTGTGTGGCTTCTGAACATTAGGTAAATGCATCTTCTGTGCCCTCATCCAAATTGTTGATTAAAGTGTTTAAGAACCTTGAGGATCTGTCAGTCCATAATTTATAGTTTTCCTCTCCAGCCACTTAGGAATGCATTGAATTCTGTTTGGGCCCTCAGGGGTAAACCCTAGAGGCTTTTTAGCACATACTCATGAAAAATTGGGATCCTTTAGGGGTTAAAGCCTTTCCCAGAAAGCCCAGGGTGTCATCAGGTCAACTCCACTCTGAATGAGCACAGATAATTGAAGCATTGACCCTGTAATTATGTTGGCGGTATACTCCCAACAAAGGCCTAATCTTCAGTTGACTCCCTTTGCCACTCTGAGGTCCCTGAGTCACCTCCTCTCACCTTCAACTATTTATCAAACTTCAAGACTTTATTCCATCATAAAGAAACTGGTGGGATATACCTTCAAGTGTAACCTTTTAGAGTCTGTGTTTTAACTTTTTTATTCCTCTACATATTCCCATAATGTCAATTAAAACTGAGTTAATACCTACAGAGAAATGCCCAGATCTTAAGCGTGCAGGTCCATGAGTTTTGACAAATGTATAGATCCACGTAGCCAGCATCCTGATCAGAATACAGATCATGTCCATCACCCTAGAAAGGTCTCCTTCCTCATCCCTCCCATATCCTATAGCTCTAACACTCTAATAGGCCTTAGACCCTATGCAAATATAATGGGGGGGGGAGAGAACAAATATCCTATAAAAATGAGACAGATATACATGATTTACAAATATCTACAGTTTAAAATTCCCTATCCCCCTCCATGAAACAAGTAACCAAGTGTTAACGATACTGTTTTCCCACATTTCCATTGTATAATTTTCTTTAAATAGTTCAATATGTCATACCAATTAAATAATTTATTCTGTGTTCTAACTTGCAGTATTTTTCAAATATGTATATAAAATTTAATTGAAATGGAGACCATCTCCCTGGTTGGTCATGAATGTCATTAGGTATGTAAGGACCTCATGGTAATTGATTGGCAGAACTGACTCATGAGGTCTCTAGCTAGGACAGGTGCACACAGGTGCATGAGTGGGTGCTGGCCTGCCTCCATCACTGATTTGGGTTGGCTGCTGTTTATGGAGACCTACAATGGCAAGAGCATCACTGACTTCTGTTGCTGATACACCTGCAGGTGTCTGTGGAATGTGTGCGATTGGTGCCAACTGGTCTGCAGATAATGAAGGCGGGAGATGAACTGGACTGGCCCATTCATCGTGGATGGACAGAAGACAACTCTCAGTAATTCCACTTGATAAAGAGTGTGTCCCACTTCTTAGTACAACAGTGAATTTAGGAAAATCTTGAGAAGTTCTCTAAGCCTGATAGCAAATTATCATTTAGCTATCCTGTGTAGGCTCAGCTTTGGTGTTTTTTGCCCAGCTACGGTTATGAGATACTCAGATCACTAGGTAGCAGAAAAGAAAGATTAGAAACAATAGTAATAACCATCACCATCATGATAATAATAGTAATGATTTACTGACTGCTCATCATGCTGAAAACTGCACTGAGGAGCTTATGTAGATCATTTAAATTAATTCCCATAGTAGAACCATTTATAGATGAAGTAATTGGAGTCAGACAGGTTAAGTAACTTGCCTAATAGGTTAAAAGCAGAATTTGTACTAGGTATGCCAGTGTCCAGGAAGAGATCAGATGGCAACCTTAAGTTGAGCAATTGGAAGTGAGTACAATAAAAGTGTGGACAGGACTCAGGGAAACCATGAGGACTCCTAATATGGGGGCATTGTACCCCTATGCTGATAGGATAGAGAAGGAACCTGGGGACAGTGAGGCTATGTGAAGAGGGCTCTTTCAGAGTTGTGGTCTTTGGTTGAGAGTCACAGACAGTTATGGGGACATCCACGGATCCTGGGAGAACAGGTGCTCTGGCTTCATAATATTTGCCTGCCTCCAGTCTATTAGGCTCTTCACTGATAAACCCAATGGAAGCAAGAGAGTGGGGGACCCTGTTGATATAGTCAATTATATGCCCAGAAAATATCTTCTCTCAGTCTGTGAATTGTTTTTTTTTTTTTTTCACTTTATGTCTACTGACTTTTGTTCTACATATGTTTTACATTTTTTAAAAGATTTTATTTATTGGGTGCCTGGGTGGCTCAGCTGGTTAAGAACCTGCCTTCAGCTCAGGTCATGATCTCAGGTTCTGGGATTGAGCCCCATGTCAGGCTGCCCACTCAGCGTAATCAGATAAATAAAGTCCTTAAGAAAAAAAGATTTTATTTACTTATTCCTCAGAAAAAGAGAGAGAGAGAGAGAGAGGGCATGCACGAGCAGAGGGAGCATCAGGCAGAGAGAGGAGAAGCAGGTTTTCTGCTGAGCAGGGAGAACAATGCAGGACTTGGTCCCAGAAACCTGGGATCATGACCTGAGATGAAGGTAGAGGCTTAACTCACTGAGCCACGCAGGCATCCCATGTTTTACATTTTAATGTAATCAAAATTTTCTGGGGCGCCTGGGTGGCTCAGTGGGTTAAAGCCTCTGCCTTCAGCTCAGGTCATGATCTCAGGGTCCTGGGATTGAGCCCCACATCGGGCTCTCTGCTCAACAGGGAGACTGCTCCCCGCTCCCCCACCCCCACCACCTTCTGCTCAGCCTACTTATGATCTCTCTCTCTGCATCAAATAAATAAAGTCTTTAAAAATTTTTTTTTTCTTTCATGGTTTGTGCTTTTATATCCCATTTAGGAAATGTCTTTCCTACTTCAGTATCATGAAAATAATCTCTTATTTTCTTCTAAAGATATTAAGATGTTGTTTTCCACATTGAGTCTTCATCATACATAATTCTGAATATGTGCGTGAAAGTGATTTTCTTCCCAAATCAACAGGCAGTTGTCCCAGTATCACTTATTGGTTTAAATTGTAATGCCAGCTCTGTCATAAATGGCATTTTCATGTGTGAGGACCTGCATCTAGATGTGCTCCTTGCTCTATTTGTCTGGGTCAATACTTGGCACTCATTATTTCAGAGTTTCTAGCTTCATATTAAGTCACATTATCCAGAAACATGAGTCTCCTTCTCCCTCCTCAGTTTTTTCCTAGCTGTCCCTTTCTATTCCTATTCCTTTGAGGATGAACTTGACAAGTTCCATGAAGAAAGTCTGCTGGGGTTTTGTTTAAATTGCTCTGCTTTTATTAATTTGGAGAAAACTGACTTTTTAAAGATTTTAAGAAGGGTGACTGTGGTAAACAGGACCATGTGCTCAGGTTTCCTTCCATGTGCTTCATTATAGTTTGAGCGTCTTCCCTAGACCTTGCACTGTTTTTGTTAGATGTTTTTTCCTAGTTAGGTGCTGGTGGTTTTATTTTGTATTAATACTGAAATCTTGTTTTCTATTACATTTTTATTAATTGATTCTGTCTAAATACTTTGGCTTTTTGTCTGTTGATTGTGTATTTAGCAACCTGTTAAACTGTCACATTTGTTGTAATAGTTTTAAAAAACCTCTTGGATGTACCATGTTGTGGTAGGCAAAACTCTAAGAACTCCCCCAAGACTTTTATTATCTGATGTACATAACCCCATCTAATCCCCTCCCCTGAGTGTGGGCAGGACCTGAGAATTGATAGAATGGTCACTCCCTTGGCTGGGTTATTTTGTATGAAAAAAGTGATCCAAGAGTCACTCCCATTATTATGATACATCATATAAGACTCAGTCATAGTCCACAGAAAGGAGAGTTTCTCCTGGTGGCTTTGAATAAGTATGCTGTCACACTAGGAAGCATGTGGCAAGGGAATGTGGCCAACTTCAGGGGGCTGAGAGCAGCTCTCAGATGACAGCCATCAAGGAAAGAGAAACCTCAGTCCTACAATCACAAGGAACTGAATCCTGCAAACAACCATGTGAGCTTGAAAAAGGACCCTACGATCCAGCTGAGAACAGCAGAAGAGCCCCACTTTGGTTTCTGCCTCCTTCCATCCTGAGCAGAAAACAAGAGTTCTGACCGATAGAACTGGAAGATAATAAATATGTGCTGTTTGAAGCTGCTAAATTTGTGGTAATTTCTTATTTAGAAACAGAAGACAAATACATACATTAGCAACATATTGTCTACAATTAATGGAAAGGCTGTTTCTTCTTTTCCATTCCTTGTACATTTTATATTCACCTCTGGTCTTCTTGTCTGACGAAAACCTTGAGTGAAATAGAAGTGATATTAGAAAATCCTTGAATTTTTCTTGATTGTGAGGAAATGCTTCTAATATTTCATTCTTAAGTATAATGTTTGCTGTAATTTCTTGGAGGGCATCTTTTGGAGGGTCATTAGTTTCCCTTCTAATCCTACTTTGCTAAAAGTTTATTTTCTGATCATTAATGGACTTCAAAGTTGTTAAATGAGTTTCTCTAGACCTATTCAAATAACTTTATGTTTTCTCTTTTTAAATTATTTATTTTTTCTTTATTAGTCTGTGTTCTGTATTGATAGATTTTCTCTAGTTAAATCTTCATTTCATTCTGGGAATAAGCCGTGTGTGTGTGTGTTTGAGTTTCAATACATTGCTGGATTTAGTTTGTTAATGTTTTATTTAAATTTTTGTTACCTCTCTTCAAAAGTTTGATAAAACAATTGTGAAACCATCAAATACTGTTGCTTTAAAAAATTTTTTTTAAAGATTTTATTTATTTGATGCAGAAAGAGAGAGAGAGAGAGAGAGACAGATCACAAGTAGGCAGAGAGGCAGGCAGAGAGAGGGGGAAGCAGGCTATCTGCTGAGCAGAGAGCCCGATGTGGGGCTTGATCCTAGGACCCTGAGATCATGACCTGAGCCGAAAGCAGAGGCTTAACCCACTGAGCCACCCAGCTGCCCCCTTTTAAATTTTAAATAGACCATTTTTTTTAAAAAAAAGAACAGTTTTAGGTCTACCGCAAAATTGAGCAGAAAGAAGGGAAAGTTCCCCTATATTCCTTGTCTCTATCTGCAAACCCCCAGCACCCACTCACCAACTATCAACATCCCACATCAGAATGGTACATTGGTTGTAAGTAATGAACCTACATGAACACATCGTTATCACCCAAAGTCCCTAGTTTACATTAGGATTCACTTGTGAGGTCCTACATTTCTTTATGGGTCCTGACAAATGTATGATGACAAGTATGTACCATTTTAGTCTCACACAGAATAGTTTCAGTGCTCTAAAAATCCTCCGTGATCTGCCTCTTCAACACTTCCTATCCCTAGCCCCTGGCAATCACTGATATTTTTACTCTCTCCTCGGTTTTGCCCTTTCCAGAATGTCATATGTTTGGAATTGTGCAGTATGTAGCCCTTTCAGATTGGCTTCTTTCATTAGTAATATGCATTTAACTTTTTTCCATGTCTTTTCATGTCTGGACACATTTTATTTATCCATTTGCCTACCAAGTTTTAATAATTGCTTCTAAGTTTAGGTAATAATAAATAAAGCTACTATAAACACCCATGAATATATTTTTGTGTAGCTAAGGGTTTTCAGCTCCTTTGGGTGAATACCAAGGAGCATGACTGTTGGATCATATTAGTATGTTTATAGCTTTGTAAGTAACCACCAAACTAATATCCAAAGTAGCTGTGCTATTTTTTTAAAAAAGATTTTATTTATTTATTTATTTGACAGACAGAAATCACAAGTAGGCAGAGAGGCAGGCAGAGAGAGAGGAGGGGAGCAGGCCCCCCGCTGAGCAGAGAGCCCGATGTGGGGCTCGATCCCAGGACCCTAGGATCATGACCTGAGCTGAAGGCAGAGGCTTAACCCACTGAGCCACCCAGGTGCCCCGTAGCTATGCTATTTTGAAGGATTGTTGTTGTCAGGGGCTGATTTTTTTTAATTTTTATTTTTTTTTAAGATTTTATTTATTTATTTGTGTGTGTGTGTGTGAGAGAGAGAGAGAGAGAGCACAAGCAGGGACAGCAGCCAGAGGGAGAAGCAGGCTCCCAGCTGAGCAAGGAGCCTGATGCAGGACTTAATCCCAGGACCCCAGGATCATGACCTGAGCCAAAGGCAGACACTTCACCTACGGAGCCACCCAGGCATCCCTGATTTTTTAAAAATTACTGACTCAACTTTTTTTTTAAAATGCATACAGATCTTTTCAGGTTTTTTATTCTCCTTGAGTCATTTGGTTTTTTTATATTTTTCTAGAAAATTGTCCATTATATCTAATTATTTAATGTCATATTGTTCATAGTGTTCTTTCACGAAATTAAAAAAAAAAAATCCTAGCCAGAAGAGTCCAACGTGGTGGAAGAGTAGGAGACCTTAGTTTTGTCTGGTCCCAGGAATTCAGCTAGATAGCTATAAAATCACTTTGAACACTTATGAACTCAACCAGAGATCTAAGAAAAGAATTGCTGCAATTCTACAAATAGAAAAGCAACCACTTCCTGCAAGAATGACAAGACAGAAAAACTCACCTCAAAAAAGAGAACAAGAGGCAGTACTGACTGCCAAAGACCTAAACAACGTGGATATAATTAAGATGTTAGAAATAGAGTTCCTAATAATGATTATAAAGATACTAGCTGGCTTCTTCCACAGTTTGGCTATTGTGGACATTGCTGCTATGAACTTTGAGGTACAGGTGCTCCTTCAGATCTCTACATTTGTATCTTTGGGGTAAATACCTAGTAGTGCAATTGCTGGGTCATAGGGTAGCTGTATTTTTAACTTCTTGAGGAACTTCCTTACTATTTTCCAGAGTGGCTGTACCAGCTTGCATTCCCACCAACAGTATAAGAGGGTTCCCCTTTCTCTGCATTCTTACCAACATTTCTTGTTTCCTGTCTTATTAATTTTAGCTATTCTCACTAGTGTGAGGTGGTATCTCATTGTGGTTTTGATTTGTATTTCCCTGATGCTATGTGTTGCAGAGCATTTTTTCATATGTCCATTGGCCATTTGTATGTCTTCTTTGGAGAAATGTCTGTTCATGTCTTTTGCCCATTTCTTAACAGGATTATTTGTTTTTTGGGTATTGAATTTGAGAAGTTCTTTATAGATCTTGGATGCTAGCCCTTTATCTGTAATGTCACTTGCAAATATCTTCTCCCACTCTGTAGGTTGCCTTTTAGTTTTGTTGACTGTTTTCTTTTGCTCTGCAAAAGCTTTAGATCTTTTATCATTTTTTAAAATTTATTTTCAGCATAACAGTATTGTTTTTGTACCACACCCAGTGCTCCATGCAGTCCGTGCCCTCTCTAATACCCACCACCTGGTTCCCCCAACCTCCCACCCCCCCCACCTCTTCAAACCCTTCAGATTGTTTTTCAGAGTCCATAGTCTCTCATTGTTCACCTCCCCTTCCAATTTCCCCCAACTGCCTTCTCCTAACTCCCCATGTCCTCCATGCTATTTATTATGCTCCACAAATAAGTGAAATAGATAATTGACTCACTGTCTCTCTCTGTCAAATATATAAATAAAATCTTTTAAAAAACCCCCAAATGCTAAAATTTTATTGTCTTTTTCTTTCTGGATGGTAAAGAGCTCTTTGGTCCATTCCGGGTGTGAGGGCAACATTCTCCAGGGATGAGAGGCAACATCTTTCTTCTCTCCATGGAGGGAAGATTACACTATTGGATTTGATGAAGAATAGCATCCCCAGCCCTTGAGGACTGACATGATGATGTCAGTTGCTAACAGTTGGGGTTTGGCACTGGTAGGGTGATTCAGAGTCTTCCCAATAATAAGCCAACCACAGATAAACTGAGGGAAGAGAAGAGACAAAGGCTTTGGGTCAGAGAATAAAAAGGGGTAGTGGCCAGGAGAGGAGAAAGTCCAAAGAAGTCAAGGGAACCAGGCCCCCTCAAATTGTGATTGTGATCTGTAAATAGGGGCCTTGGCCTAGAGGCAGCCTTGAGTGGGTCAAGTGAAAAACTACTTCCCAGGAGCCACAGTGGATTACAGCCTTGGCCAGGCACTGCAGGATTTACATTGTGGGTTTCCCATTCATGCTGGTTACTCTGGTGCCCAGAGGATACAGAAGTCCTGGCACCTGTCACATCAGTTATCACAGTCTTAAAATATATATAATCCCTGGCAGAGCTGGCTTATTCTTGCTATTCTTTTCAAACAACGTTGTCTTTTCCTTGAGAGTCTACAAAAGTTGAGAAGAAAAACCACTTTAAATAAAGAAATTAAGCTAGAAGTGGGAATGGTTTATTTCAGGGAAAAGAGGGCTTGGTATCCATCGCTACATAGAGAGCTCTGAAGAACGAGGAACACACCAGAGCTACACATGTTTGATTTTTATTTCCCAATCAGTCAAAGGGATGTAACACATGAAAAGCAAGGAGACATTTCTTTGTCTTTTAAGGTGAATAAATATTCAAGTGGTATTCCACTAGACTTCTGGGGCAAGAAGAGAATCTCTAACAGTAGAAAGAAATTAGGAAGCTCAGTTATCTTGACTAGACTTCTCAACATTTGTTTCATGTTTAAAACATCCAATTAAAACAAGTGAGTCCCATTTAACCATGAGTCTATGATGATTTTCTTTCTTCTAAAAGATGGAGAGGCACAAACTGAAGTAATCAATATGCTCTTAAATTCCAGAGAATAGGGTGTGAATAAACCTTTACCGTATTTGGGATTAAAGTTTGTATGCTGATTATACCTTGTGTTGGAATGGTGAGGAGTGAACCCAAATATTATATTTAAAAGGAATGGGGCAGCACTCTGCCATTTGTTCAAGCACCAAACATTTATTAAGAGTCTATGATGTACCTCTGCCAGGCATTAGGAAAAAACATGGTAAGCAAAACATACATGGGCCTTGCCCTTATGGAGATGACAGCTTAGGTGGAGGATAAAGACATTAATCACATAATCACATGCATGACTGTATAATCACATACGTGATACATTCTTGAGGGAAAGGTATTTGGTCTGGAAGAGGTAAAGTAGTTTGGAGCAGGAAGTTTATTGAGGAACAGACTTTTAAGTTGAGATCTCAAGTACTAGCATGAGCCAAGGGCTAAGGCAAAGTGTGGGTGGGGGTGGGAGGCAGGAAAGAGCCTGGACAGAGCTCTGTGGCATCAAAGTGCTCTCATGGAAAGCCTGAGGAGCTTGCAGAAGACCAGTGTGCAGGAGCAAAAAGTGGAAGATGATGGTGAAGTGGGCAGGAGTCAAAGCCAAATCCTGAAGACCATATTAGGATTTTGTCTTTGTTCTAAGGTTGACAGGAGGCCTGAGTGTTTAAGCAGAGGTATGACATAATCAGACTCGGTAGGCAAGGAGTCACTCTGGCTTCCTTGCTGTGCTCATAGGGAAATCGGCACAGTGAGGTGTCAATGAGGAGGGTGTGACTGTAACATGTGGTGCTTGTATTGGTTTCTTCATCTCCCCAGTGTGTCCATTAGTGAAGGACATCAGGTTACATCATACTTGTAACAATAACTTTTCTCAGGCACCCAGTGCCCGGGGCCCATGATAGGACTTTGAGGGGCTTCCAAGGGTTCAAAAGCACCAGGAGTGCTAAATATTGTTATTACTGACTCAAGGGGCAGGAGCCCTCCTAAATCATAACTCCCATGTCCTGCTGTACCTTGTGTGCTCTTTGTCCTGTTTGAGTTCTTGCCAATCCTAACTCCACTTTGCCTGAGAAAATGATCCCACAAAACCCAAGGGGGCATGCCTTTTGGCCATGCCTTGAGCAATCTTAATACTTTAGGAAAATCATTTCTCTTTTTCTCTTTACTGACCCACAGAATTTTTACTTACATCATTTCAGGATTAATTATGAATTTTGAGGCAATATCAATGTAAAATGATGTGCTCTTTCAAACCATAATATGGAGAAGCGAAGTTATTTTTCTCTGGTGATTATTAATGGAACTATTACTTTCTTGTAATGTTAATTTTTATCACAAAATAAATAGTAACAACAAAATAATGCAATATCAACCTTCTACAAATTAAAGCTAGTTTTATTTTATTTTATTTTTAAAGGTACTGAGTAAGATTTAGGGCTACACTACATCTTAGATTCAGCAATTAACACAGTTTATTTAGGGACAAACTACTGAAAAAGTACTTTGTTCTTCTCTAATTAGCGAGAGATTCTTATGCTATCAGAAGAGATCAAATCTACTCTGTCCATCATCCTGGAGCCTGTGGAAGCCCACTGGGAATAGGACTTCTAAAGTGGTAACTATGTCAGGGAGCCTGTGGTCCAGGGCTATTTTTGCTGGCAGTGTCTCCAGAACCAGAGAGAGCATACAACTCTCTTTAAAATTGAAGGTGTTTGCTTATGCCTGGCATGAAACTAAAATTTGGGTGAGAGATGTGTTTATAAGCATAAAGCAAAACACAGTGACTCCTGCTGGCAAACCAAACAAAACCAGAAGGATCTGGAGAAAGACAACTCATGCCATAGAAATAGTGGCATGGTTCTTGCCAAACCATGAAGCAGCCGTCCTGCGAAGGCCACTGCACAGAGAATCCTTGCAATGTTGTACCTCTCAAGGATTTAAATTAACAAAAAGTAAATAAAATTGTGCATTGGTTCTCTTGAAAAAAAAAAAAAACAACAAAAGATGTCAAATTTTGTTGTGTAGGGAGGGACAAACAATGGACTATGAAGCTTTAAGGTGAGGACAACACATTAGGGTCCTTCCTTCTAACCTGCCCTTTATAGCACAAAGGCAGTCTGTCTGGAATGTCCTTCTACTTGCCCATGCTCTACTTCCCCAGCAGATCACTGGTAGGTTGCTCTGTTCTCCCCAGGGGGCCTTTCTAGGAGCTTGGGGGGTGTCCTCTCTAAGGTGATGATCCACACAGAGGTAAGACTCATTCTTGGAGAGAAAACTAATTAGATGAAAATGTTGAGCAGCTTGAGGTCAGGACAGTGAGAACAGGTCATGAATTTTATGAGGAATCATTAATAGAGTTGCCATCTGCAAGCTGGAGACCCAGGGGAGCTGGTAGTGTAGTTCTAGTCCAAGTGTCCACGTAGACCAATGTTCAGCTGGAAAAGAGCCAGACGGTTTAACAGGCCCCTTGAATATGATGTGCTGCTGCAAGCCCTACTGATAGCATGAGCTGAGATAACAGACCTTGGTCTGGTCAGCTCTGTAGTCAGTTTTGGGTGGACACATTTAAACTAGAATATGCAAAAAACACACTCATTACGAAGGCTACTATTTAAAAAAAGAAAAGAAAAGAAAGAAAGAAAAAAAAGAGCTGGGAAGGATGTGGAGAAATTGGAACTCCTGTTGGTGGGAATGTAAAATGATAAGCAGCTGTAGAAAACAGTAGAGAGGTTCCTCAAGAAATTAAAAAGATAAAATTGCCATATGACTCAGTAATTTCACTTTGCATATAGACCCAAAATAATCAAAAGCAGAGGACTGAGAGATATTTGTGCGCCCATGTTCATAGCAGCATTATTCCTAATAGCTAAAACACAGAAACAATGGAAGTGTCCACTCATGGATGAATGGATAAGCGAAATGTGGTGTATACATGCAGTGAAATACTGTTCAGTCTTGAAATGGAAGGAAATTCTGAAATATGCTACAACATGGACGAACCTTGAGGATATTATGCTAAGTGAAATAAGCCAATACAAAAAGACAAATATTGTAGGATTTCACTTATATAAGGTACTTAGAGTGTCAAAATCATAAAGATAGAAAGTATAATGGTGGTTGGCAGGGACTGGGGAAGGAGAAACAGGGAGTTATTGTTTAATGAATATAGAGTTTCAGTTTTTTTTTCCTCCAAGATTTTATTTATTTATTTGACAGACAGAAATCACAAGCAGGCAGAGAGGCAGGCAGAGAGAGAGAGAGGAGGAAGCAGGTTTCCTGCTGAGCAGAGAGCTCAGATGTGGGGCTCGACCCCAAGACCCCGGGATCATGACCTGAACTGAAGGCAAAGGCTTTAACCCACTGAGCCACCCAGGCGCCCCAAGTTTCAGTTTCACATGATGAAAAGAGTTATGGGGATGGAGGATGGTGATGACTGCGCAACAATGTGAAATTTAATACCACTGAGCTGTACACTTAAAAATGGAGTGTGGGGGGCACCTGGGTGGCTCAGTGGGTTAAGCCTCTGCCTTCGGCTCAGGTCATGATCCCAGGGTCCTGGGATCGAGCCCCGCATCGGGCTCTCTGCTCAGCAGTGAGCCTGCTTCCTCCTCTCTCTCTGCCTGTCTCTCTGCCTACTTGTGATCTCTGTCTTTCAAATAAATAAATAAAATCTTTTTAAAAAAGTGGAGTGTGGCACCTGGGTGGCTCATTCAGTTAAGTGGCTCTTTCTTGATTTTGGCTCAGGTCATGATATCTGGGTCCTGGGATTGAGGCCCTCATCCAGCTTTGCACTCATCGGGGAGTCCGCTTGAGGATTCTTTCCCTCCTTCTGCTTCACCCTACCCCCCTCTTTCTCTAAAATCAATTTAAAGGCTCCTGGGTAGCTCAGGGGGTTAAGCATCTGCCTTTGGCTCAGGTCATGATCCCAGGGTTCTGGGATCAAATCCCACATTGGGTTCCTTGCTCAATGGGGAACCTGCTTCTTCCTCTCCTGCTCCCCCTGCTTGTGCTCTCTGTCAAATAAATAAATACAATCTTTAAAAAATAAAATAAAATTTAAAATAAATTTTTAAAATGGTTGAGATGGTAAAAAAAATGGTTGAGATGGTAAAATTTATGTTATGTGTATTTCAACCAAAAAATATAGACATGGCTATGTCTTAAAAATGAAAAGGAAGCTTCAATGGGTCAAGATGGCAGAGAAGTAGCAGGCTGGGACTACATCAGGTAGCAGGAGATAAGCTAGATAGCTTATCAATACATTGTGAACATCTACAAATCCAACAGGAGACCAAAGAGAAGAATAGCAACAATTCTAGAAACAGAAAATCGACCACTTTCTAAAAGGTAGGACCGGCAGAGAAGTGAATCCAAAGCTACAGGAAGATAGACCGCGGCGGGAGGGGCCGGCTCCCCGCAAGCGGTGGAGCAACTGATCACAAAATCAGGACTTTTAAAAGTCTGCTCCGAGGGACATCGCTCCAGAGGCTAAACTGGGGTGAAGCCCAAGTGGGGTCAGTGTGGCCCCAAGTCCCACGGGGTCACAGAAGGATGGGGGGGTATCTGAGTGTCACAGAGCTTGCAGGTATTAGAGTGGGGAAGCCAGCTACAGAGACAGAGCCGATGGGTGAGCTCTCAGCTCAGGGTTACCTTGAACCGGTTGCAGGCTGGATGAGCTTGGAGCGCAGCCAGATGCCAGGGACATGGGAGTGATTGAGCGCTTGTCTCTAAGGGCACACTGAGGAGAGGGGCCCCAAGCTCTCGGCTCCTCCAGGCCAGAGATTGGGAAGCCGCCATTTTCATTCCCGTCCTCTAGAACTCTACGGAAAGCGCTCAGGGAACAAAAGCTCCCGAAAGCAAACCCGAGCTGATTACTCAGCCCGGCCCCTGGTAAGGGTGGTGCAATTCCGCCTGGGACAAAGACACTTGAGAATCACTACAACAGGCCCCTCCCCCAGAAGATCAACAAGAAATCCAGCCAAGACAAGGTTCCCGTATCAAGGAGAACAGCAGAATCCCAGAAAATGAGAAAGCAAAGCATGGAATTCATGGCTTTCTCTCCATGACTCCTTAGTCTTGCAGTTAATTTAATTTTTTTAATTTTATTTTTTTTCTTCTTCTAATTTTTTTTTTAACTTTTACCCTTTCCTCTTTTAAGGTTTTTTTAACTGGTTTATCTTAACAATACCTTTCATAAAAAAAATAATAATCTTTTTTGAACCTTCATTATTATAGTCATATTTCATCCTTCATTGTATCTAACCTTATTTTTTGTATACACATAGGGTTTTTTCTTCTAAAAAATTTGGGGTAAAACTTCTAATAGATCAAAATATGCCCTAAATCTAGCTCCGGGCTTGTTCTAGTCTCCAGACCAAGCAAAACAAAATCTCTCCACTTTCTTTTTCTTTATTCTCCCAACCAACTTACTTTGTCAACTCCTTTTTTTGAAATTAAAAAAAAAATTTTTTTCTCTTTATAGGCATATTCCATCCCTTCATTGTTTTTACCCTTATATATGTTTTTCGTACATTAAAATTTGGGAGGTAGTTTCTTTAAGAGACCAAAATACTCCCAAAATTAAGTGGGTGACCCTGTTCTAGTCACCAGTCTAATATATACATTTTTTCTTTTTTATATTTTTAAAATTTGTTTTCTTTTTTAAAAATTTTTTTTCCTGAACTTCTTTTTATCCCCTTTCTCCCCCTGCTCCACCGCCATGAATTGGGGGTCTCTTCTGATTTGGCTAAAGCGCATTTTCCTGGAGTCTTTGCCACCCTTTTAGTACATTATTTGCTCCTTCATATATTCTTATCTGGACAAAATGACAAGGCAGAAAAACTCACCACAAAAAAAAAGAACAAGAGACAATACCAAAGGCTAGGGACCTAATCAATATGGACATTGGTAATATGTCAGATCTAGAGTTCACAATGATGATTCTTAAGGTTCTAGCCGGGCTCGAAAAAGGCATGGAAGATATTATAGAAACCCTCTCTGGAGAGATAAAAGCCCTTTCTGGAGAAATAAAAGAACTAAAATCTAACCAAGCTGAAATAAAAAAAAAAAAAACTATTAATGAGGTGTAATAAAAAATGGAGGCTCTTACTGCTAGGATAAATGGGGCAGAAGAAAGAATTAGTGTAATAGAAGACCAAATGACAGAGAATAAGGAAGCTGAGCAAAAGAGAGACAAATACTGGACCACGAGGGGAGAATTCAAGAGATAAGTGACACCATAAGATGACACAACATTAGAATAATTGGGATTCCAGAAGAAGAAGAAAGAGAGAGGGGAGAAGAAGATATATTGGAGAGAATTATTGTAGAGAATTTCCCTAACATGGCAAAGGGAACAAGCATCAAAATCCAGGAGGTGCAGAGAACCCCCCTCAAAATCAATAAGAATAGGTCCATGCTGCGTCACCTAATAGTAAAATTTACAAGTCTTAGTGACAAAGAGAAAATCCTGAAAGCAGCCCGGGAAAAGAAGTCTGTAACATACAATGGTAAAAATATTAGATTGGCAGCAGACTTATCCACAGAGACCTGGCAGGCCAAAAAGAGCTGGCATGATATATTCAGAGCACTAAACGAGAAAAACATGCAGCCAAGAATATTATATCCAGCTAGGCTATCATTGAAAATAGAAGGAGAGATTAAAAGCGTCCAGGACAAACAAAAACTGAAAGAATTTGCAAACACCAAACCAGCTCTACAGGAAATATTGAAAGGGGTCCTCTAAGCAAAGAGAGACCCTAAAAGTAGTAGATCAGAAAGGAACAGACAATATACAGTAGCAGTCACCTTACAGACAATACAATGGCACTAAACTCATATCTCTCAATAGTTACCCTGAATGTTAATGGGCTAAATGGCCCAATCAAAAGACACAGGGTATTAGAATGAATAAAAAAAAAAACCCCATCAATATGTTGCTTACAAGAAACTCATTTTAAACCCAAAGACACCTCCAGATTTAAAGTAAGCGGGTGGAAAAGAATTTACCATGCTAATGGACATCAGAAGAAAGCTGGGGTGGCAATCCTTAGATCAGATCAATTAGACTTTAAGCCAAAGACTATAACAAGAGATGAAGAAGGATACTATATCATATTCAAAGGGTCTGTCCAACAAGAAGATCTAACAATTTTAAATATCTATGCCCCTAATATGGGAGCAGCCAACTATATAAACCAATTAATAACAAAATCAAAGAAATACATAAACAATAATACAATAATAGTAGGGGACTTTAACACTCCCCTCTCTGAAATGGACAGATCATCCAAGCAAAAGATCAACAAGGAAACAAGGGCCTTAAATGACACACTGGACCAGATGGACATCACAGATATATTCAGAACATTTCATCCCAAAGCAATAGAATACACATTCTTCTCTAGTGCACATGGAACATTCTCCAGAATAGATCACATCCTGGTCACAAATCAGGTCTCAACCGGTATCAAAAGACTGGGATCATTCCCTGCATATTTTCAGACCACAATGCTCTGAAGCTAGAACTCAAACACAAGAGGAAATTTGGAAAGAACCCAAATACATGGAGACTAAACAGCATCCTTCTAAAGAATGAATGGGTTAACCAAGAAATTAAGGAAGAATTGAAAAAATTCATGGAAATAAATGATAATGAAAACACAACTGTTCAAAATCTGTGGGACATAGCAAAGGCAGCCCTGAGAGGAAAATATATAGCGGTACAAGCCTTTCTCAAGGAACAAGAAAGGTCTCAAATATACAAACTAACCGTACACCTAAAGGACCTAGAGAAAGAACAACAAAGAAAGCTTAAATGCAGCAGGAGAAGAGAAATCATAAAAATCAGAGCAGAAATCAATGAAATAGAAACCAAAAAGACAATAGAACAAATCAATGAAACTAGGAGCTGGTTCTTTGAAAGAATTAATAAGATTGATAAACCCCTGGCCAGACTTATCAAAAAGAAAAGAGAAAGGACCCAAATAAATAAAATCATGAATGAAAGAGGAGAGATCACAACCAACACCAAAGAAATACAAACAATTATAAGAACATTTTATGAACAACTCTATGGCAACAAATTTGACAATCTGGAGGAAATGGATGCATTCCTGGAGACATATAAACTACCACAACTGAGCCAGGAAGAAACAGAAAACCTGAACAGACCTATAACCAATAAGGAGATTGAAACAGTCATCAAAAATCTCCAAACAAACAAAAGCCCAGGGCCAGACAGCTTCCCAGGGGAATTCTACCAAACATTTAAAGAAGAATTAATACCTATTCTCCTGAAACTGTTCCAAAAAATAGAAATGGAAGGAAAACTTCCAAACTCATTTTATGAGGCCAGCATCACCTTGATCCCAAAACCAGACAAGGATCCCATCAAAAAAGAGAACTACAGACCAATATCCTTGATGAACACAGATGCAAAAATTCTTACCAAAATACTAGCCAATAGGATCCAACAGTACATTAAAAAGATTATTCACCACGACCAAGTGGGATTTATTCAGGGCTGCAAGTTTGGTTCAACATCCGCAAATTAATCAATGTGATACAATACATTAATAAAGGAAAGAACAAGAACCATATGATACTCTCAGTAGATGCTGAAAAAGTATTTGACAAAGTACAGCATCCCTTCCTGATCAAAACTCTTCAAAGTGTAGGGATAGAGGGCACATACCTCAATATTATCAAAGCCATCTATGAAAAACCCACCGCAAATATCATTCTCAATGGAGAAAAACTGAAAGCTTTTCCGCTAAGGTCAGGAATATGGCAGGGATGTCCATTATCACCACCGCTATTCAACATAGTACTAGAAGTCCTAGCCTCAGCAGTCAGATAACAAAAAGAAATTAAAGGCATCCAAATTGGAAAAGAAGTCAAACTATCACTTTTTGCAGATGATATGATACTATATGTGGAAAACCCAAAAGACTCCACTCCAAAAACTGCTAGAACTTGTACAGGAATTCAGTAAAGTGTCAGTAAATAAAATCAATGCACAGAAATCAGTTGCATTTCTCTATAACAACAACAAGATAGAAGAAAGAGAAATTAAGGAGTCAATCCCATTTACAGTTGCACCCAAAACCATAAGATATCTAGGAATAAACCTAACCAAAGAGGCAAAGAATCTATATTCAGAAAACTATAAAGTACTCATGAAAGAAATTGAGGAAGACACAAGGAAATGGAAAAATGTTCCATGCTCCTGGATTGGAAGAATAATTATTGTGAAAATGTCTATGCTACCTAAAGCAATCTACACATTTAATGCAATCCCTATCAAAATCTCTTCAATTTTTTTTCAAAGAAATGGAACAAATAATCCTAAAATTTATATGGAACCATAAAAGACCTCGAATAGCCAAAGGAATCTTGAAAAAGAAAGCCAAAGTTGGTGGCATCACAATCCCGGACTTCAAGCTCTATTACAAAGCTGTCATCATCAAGACAGTATGATACTGGCACAAAAACACACACATAGATCAATGGAACAGAGTAGATAGCCCAGAAATAGACCCTCAACTCTATGGCCAACTAATCTTTGACAAAGCAGGAAAGAATGTCCAATGGAAAAAAGACAGTCTGTTCAACAAATGGTGTTGGGAAAATAGGACAGCCACATGCAGAAAAATGAAATTGGACCATTTCCTTACACCACACATGAAAATAGACTCAAAATGGATGTGAGAAAGGAATCCATCAAAATCCTTGAGGAGAACACAGGCAGCAACCTCTTTGACCTCAGCCGCAGCAACTTCTTCCTGGGAACATCGCCAAAGGCAAGGGCAAAAATGAACTATTGGGATTTCATCAAGATCAAAAGCTTTTGCACAGCAAAGGAAACAGTTAACAAAACCAAAAGACAACTGACAGAATGGGAGAAGATATTTGCAAACGACATATCAGATAAAGGGCTAGTATCCAAAATCTATAAAGAGCTTAGCAAACTCAACACCCAAAGAACAAATAATCCAATCAAGAAATGGGCAGAGGACATGAACAGACATTTCTGCAAAGAAGACATCCAGATGGCCAACAGACACATGAAAAAGTGCTCCACATCATTCGGCATCAGAGAAATACAAATCAAAACCACAATGAGATACCACCTCACACCATTCAGAATGGCTCAAATTAACAAGTCAGGAAATGACAGATGATAGCTAGGATGCGGAGAAAGGGGAACCCTCCTACACTGTTGGTGGGAATGCAAGCTGGTGCAACCACTCTGGAAAACAGCATGGAGGTTCCTCAAAAAGTTGGGATCATGACCTGAGCCAAAGGCAGAGGCTTTAACTCACTGAGCCGCCCAGGTGCCCTGCAAATATTATGTTTCTAACCAGCTTGAAATATTTCAATGACTTCCCATTACTCTCAAGATAAAGCCCAAATCTCCTAACATGATTCCTGTGTGATCTGCCCACTGCTTCCCTCACCCTTTCTTATCTGCAGCTCCTTCTTCCTGTTGCTTTCTTTATTCCAGGCTTAGGCCAATACATTACAGCATTTCTCACCTATGAGCCTTAACACCTGCTGTTCCCCTGCTGGAACACTCTTGTTTTCCTCCTGCTTTGGCCTGGTTTTAGTTCTTGGAGGACACTCTCTGTGGTTGTCGGGGACAAGTGCACCTCAGGTGCCTCACGGACTCTAACTTCTGGCCTCTTCTATGAGATTGCAAGTTCCTTAAAAGCACATATCATGTCTGTCATTTCCCACTGACATAGTAGGTACTTATCCCCCACAGCAGAATCCTTAAATGGAGCATGACTGGGGCAGGGTTTGGGGACCTTCTTCCCATGAATTCTAAGGTGAAACCTCCAGCCGCTTTCTCCTATACAGAGATTTTTTTATGTGATAAACCAGCTAACGGCCTGTATAGTTCATGGAAAGTGGTAGCTACAGCCCTGTCATCCTAGAGCTGGCTTTATGAAAAAGATTATTTGGAAAGAGCCAGGACAGAGTCCTTTTCCCTTACACTTGAGATATATAGGCACTAGATTAATCATCATAAGCTGGTTCCCAGGGCAGGCTCAAACAAAATAGGTAGAATCTATGTGAGTTTGCAGGATGGCCACGTAGATTTGAAGAGAACACAAAATAGAACTATCTAACACTCTCATACTATGGTAGGATGACTTTATGGCCATCAGATGAAAGGTTCTGATTTTTCATTGATCTAAAAATATTTATCCAGAGTCTTCTTTATGCCAGGCCCTGTTCTGGATGCACATAGTTAGAACTGAGCACACTACACACACAGAAGGAACCATCCTATAGAATTTAAGGACCTTTTAAAGGTTCAACTCCTCTTGTAATTATCTTATTTCCAAAGGAAGGGACATTTAAATGCCAAAGGTGTGCATTTTGCTAAAAAGAAATATTTACAAAACTGAAAGAATACTGCATCTCTGGATATTCTATACAAGTAAATAAAAGTAAAGCAGCCAGAGCTAAAGAAATGAAGACTTTATGTTTTGAGGTCTGAACCTCTAAATCTGAAGTGCAGAGTAAGAGAAAGAGTTCTGCTCTATCAGGATATTCTCCTAGAAAATGGAAGGGGCTACTCTCACGTGAATTGGTGGGGCTGGCTATGAATGTGGTGCCACAGGAGAACATAGGAGTTGAGACAAAGAGTTCCAGAACTAGAAAACACCAAAAGAAGCCCAAAGCAGTGAAAGTTCTCTTAGCTACTCCTGTATAATGGTTTGATCATTTGGGGGTGCCTGGGTGGCTCAGTCAGCAAAGCATCTGCCTTGGCTCAGGTCATGATCCTAGGGTCCTGAGATCGAGCCCCACATCACTCTCCCTGCTCAGTGGGGAGTCTGCTTCTCCCTCTACCTGCTGTTCCCCCTGCTTGTGCTCTCCCCATCTATGTCAAATAAATAAATAAAATCTTTTAAAAAATGTCTTTGATCATTGTTCCAGTGGGAAGAAATACCCAAATGGGGGAAATCACTTGACATCTGCAGTCATGGAGGGAGCAGAGCAGGCAAACAGTGGTACCTCTCTCATGATGGGAGGGCAAGACTGGTGAGATTTCATCACCAGAGGAACTGTTATTTTTCTTCTTTAGAGTGAAAGTACTAAAGCAAACATGAGATTGCTTGTGGGATACCAACCAAATCTGTGCTTTGCTGACTTTTGTCAACAAGAGTGTTACTTGGTATGACACTTTCTTCCCATCTTCCCATTTCCCAGCTCTACTGTGAGCAAAATGCTTGGAGACCACCCTAGGGATTTTGCAGCCAGTACTGGGAAAGTCACGCCTCCCTGAACCAGAGCCATATTCAGGTTATGAGCTCAAATCCCATAGTAGCTTCTTTGCACCCTCTGCTCAGCTGTCCGTGGCTGTATGCTTAAACTTGTTTATTCACATTTTGCCTCCCCAAACAGATTGTAATCTTTGAAGACAGGAGAGTTCCTTGTACCGTAGAGGTGCCTATTTCATATATAACAACACACACAATAGGCCATTAAATCTGAGTGAATCAGAAAAAAGCATTAGAGGCAAGACAGTGTTGGTCCTGGCTTGTAGGCATTCATAATATATGAAAAATAATGGGTTCATTTGTTGTCCATTCATTCACTCATTCGTTCATTCAAATGTGTATTGAGTGCCTGGTATTTGGGGTGGCTAGTGAAGCCACTCAGAGTTCATGTTGATAGGAAACACAGATGAAAGAGGCTTAGAAAACAGACCTGCTGCACTAACACCCCACTTATCCGTGTGGGCTCTGGCCCTTTCCCTGTTTGTTATGACAATTTTGGCTCAGAAAAAAAGGATGAACAAAGTTCAGATGAAGTTCATTGTGTGTGTTTGTGTGTTCCTTAGAGCTTACACTTGGCAAACCTCAAGGGAGGACTCTGGCTGAACCCAGTGAACTAGGGGGAAAGAATCACAAAAGTCTGGGATTTGTTGACTGGAAAAATTCCCTGTGGTCTGACAGACTACAATTTCCCACACGGCCCTACTCATCAGAGACACGGAAGTGTCACTTTCAACTGGCTATGCTTTCTTCTGGATCTTTCTTCCATGCATCTAAATAATATGCTTCCCTATTGACTTTTCAGAGTTAAACTCTTGACTTCCTCCTATAAAAGATGAAGATTCAGCACCCTTGTTCTCCTCATTCTTCCAACATAAATATATCATAATATTTGGTTAAATCAGTATTCAAAGTTAACACTGTTTTGATTATTGTAAATATCTTCCCCAGCTAAGTCGTGCAACATGCACTAATAATGTTTCCTTTGTTATGCAACTTTTTTTTCCTCCCTGAGTACAAAATTATCTTAAGTTTTGATTTATACCTATCCCTAATGTTCCTTCAACTTTTTGCCAAAACTGTTAATCTCCTCTTAATAGTTCAAATTTGGGGCGCCTTGATGGCCTAGTTGATTAAGGGTCCAAGTCTTGGTTTTGGCTTAGGTCATGATCTTAGGGTCATGGGATTGAGCCCTGCATCAGGCTCTGTGCTCAGTGGGGAGTCTGCTTGAAGATTCTCTCTCCCTGGCCCTCGTCCCCCCTCCTCTAAAATAAGTAAATAAATCTTTAAAAGAATAACTAAAGTATGTCAAGTATTCTGTTGATTTTAAAATTTTTAACATATTCCCTCTGGAGCCCACTGGCTTCCTGCTCTGATGTGTCATCCAACTTCTTTGAATTGGATTCCTTTTTCTTGAATCCCATGTCTTCTTTTTTCCTGATTTATTCCCTCATTTTGGTGGAATACACCCGCAGGTAGTTTCACTTAAAGCATGCTTGGATTCTACTGAAAATTTTTTTCTGCTTTTATATTTTTTAAAACTGAGAACTCATTTTTTCCTATGAGCCCATCTACTCTTTTTTTGCTGATAGAATTATCTTTTATTACCTCCCTGAAGATATGATTTTCCTGACAGCTTATTCTGCTCTTTGTGCTGTCTCTGTTTTCTCTGAATTTCTAGGTTTGATTAGGATTCCCAGTAATCATTGTCTATAAATTTTTTCTTTGAAGAACTCAGTTCCCCTAGGCCGCTGCCTCAGGTGTCTAAGCTAGGCCACCAGGATTCTCAGAAGCATTGGGGGAAAAGTTACTAGTGGTTCTCACCATTCATTCAGAATGCTGACTGGCTCTCAGTCTCCTTCTCCAGTATGTTTTCTGTTGGACGATGGAGATGCCTCATGGGGTAGGCCGGGGAAGGGATCTAGGGATCTCCCTGCATTTAGCATAGGCTTTTAACCAACACCCCAGCTCTGGAACAGTTCCTTGTACCTCCAATCCTGTGCCTTTCAGGAGCTCTATGGGGCCAATCTGTTAGCTTCCTGCATCCTCTCTGCACCCCACACACAGTCTCTGAGTCACTCATCACCGGTTATCTGTTTTTCAATTGCCATGGGAGATGTGTTCACATCTCCCTTTCCATTCTTGTTGCCTTCAACAAAATCTTTATATTGTGGGAAGAGGTTTTGAGAGGAAATGGAGACAAAAAAGGTGTTTAATACATCATGTTTACTTGGATAATTACCCCATCTTTCCTCAACGGGAAAAGTACTTAAAATAGATTCTATAGAAATTCTACCTACTTTGAGAATGTTAATAAATCTTCATGTTTCTAAGCCCAGTTCACAACCTCTCATAGAACTGGTGTCTGTCATATAAAAAGTGAACAATTACTGTTTGTTGACCATTTGAATGAATAAATGAATCAAGTGTTCACTGGTAGTGCTGCTGACTCCTTTGGAAGCTAAAGGACTCTGAAAACTGAGAAAAGGGGGTAGCACAGCAGTGCAGTTAACTAGGGAAGAGTGACTCCTACATTTGGTTGCAAATTAGGATCACTCAGGAAGAGTCTAGAATTATATATCCCTGGAGATCACTCCAGAACTAATTGAATCCTGTCCTCAGGATTCTTGGGGAAATCTGTATTTTTACAGAGCAACTGCCCACCCTAGCCTTTTTATTACATGAAAAAATAAACCTCTAATGTTTAAGGTACCGCTAATTTTATTTTTTTTGTTGCTTGCAGCTGAAAGCATTCCTAACATATACATGCGGCCCATGAGAACCCTAAAACACTGAAGTGGAAAGGATGACAATCCAGGAGAGTTTGGAAGGGGCTTGGCAAATGCCTCCAGGGGTATGTAGCCTGCTGAGGGCCTCCTGGGGGAAGCAGTGGTAATGTGGCACTGGGATGTAGTTGTCTGCAATTCCTCTAGTCTCTCTCCTTGCTCCATGTTTCTTCATGTGCTTTCTGATTCAAACCTCACTTTTTGATTCTCAAAAGCTATTTCAGAGTCACAAAGCTCAGCACGAACTATTCTCAGTTCTTTTAATCCCTATTAATTTTACTCTTCCATGGGGCTACTTGCTTATTGTATAAGGAAGTGGGGGGAAAACTCCACAGATTAGTATCTCAAGATAGTAATTTCTAGGTTTGTTAATGACAGTCTGCCCACTGTTTCACCCATCCCCCCAGTCCTACCCTCAGCAAGAGAGGCTGAGTTTACTTACTGAACCACTAGAGGCACATTATATAGCATCCTACAGAGATAGCAGAAGTACAAAGAATTCTAGGGAGACAGGAGTAACTAGTCCCTAAGGGAGATCCCAGGGACTACAGAAAAGTAAGGGGATGCTTTCTTCCCCCTTTGGGTGAAAGGAAATGGGTGAACTCCAGGGTCAAAGCCCTAAGTCAGGGAAGCAGTGGGAGAGGAGATACCCCAAAAGGATGGTGTGAATCCTTTGAAGGTTAAAGTTGGGCAAATGTGTAATTAGTAGTAACTCACTCTTCAGATCAGTTTTGAACTTGATCAATGATTTCCCTCCATCAATTTCAGATATGTCTTTTTTTTTTTTTTTTACTTTTTGTATTTTGAAGCTAAGTTATTGGGTGTGCAAGAATTTGAGATTGTGCTATTTTTCTATTGGACTGACTCCCTGATCACCATAAAGCATCCCTCTTTCTCTTGGGTGATGCTTTTTGCCTCACAATTTACTCTGTCTGGTATTAGGATAGCTATACTAGCTCCTCGAGGTGAATGTTTGCATAGTGACTCTTTTTCCAATCTCTCAGTTTCAATCTTTCTGTGTTTTTATATTTAAAATGTCTCTATGGGGACGCCTGGGTGGCTCAGTTGGTTAAGCAGCTGCCTTCGGCTCAGGTCATGATCCCAGCATCCTGGGATCGAGTCCCGCGTCGGGCTCCTTGCTCTGTGGGGAGCCTGCTTCTCCCTCTGCCTCTGCCTGCCACTCTGTCTGCCTGTGCTCGCTCTCTCTCTCTCTCTCTCTCCGACAAAAAAAAAAAAAATGTCTCTATGGTTGAGTGGGAGGGTCCCACATGGTGACATAGGAAGACCCTGAACTTACCACCTCCATGGACACATGCTCTATTTATAGAGCTATTCCTCCTGAAAAAGAACTGGGCACTGACCTAACAGCTTGTGCACAACCAAAGATAGAGACCACATAGAGAATGGCAAGAGAGATGGAGATACAGTAATGAAGGAAACCCCCATGCCTGATGCCATGAACTGCAGTGAGGAAGGACAGTACCTAGGGACCATGAGTAAATTCATCTGCTTTGCAGCACAGAAAAAAATGCTGCAACTAGAATATAAAGCAACCATCCCTAGAACCTTGGCAAATGACAGGGGAGATTCTGGAACTCTTTCAGGTTCAGGGTAGCTGGTGAGCACCACAGTTTATGTTACCTTTCCACCTTGACAATGCAGATGCGAGCAGGGTCCAGGTGCCATAGCCAGTCTGTCACCTCAGCAACCCCTAAGTCCCCAGCCCATACTAGCCCTGGTCACCCTGGGTGACCCTGGGTCACAGAAAAAAAAAGTCATGGTTTAAAAGAGCAACCAGATCCAAAGCAATCTACAGATTCAATGCAATCTCTGTCAAAATATCAACAGCATTTTCCGCAGAATTAGAAAAAAATTCTAAAATTTGTATGGAATCACAAAATACTCCAAAAAGTTAAAGTGATCTTAAGAAAGAAGAAGAAAACTGGAGGTATCACAACCCCAGATTTCAAGATACACTACAGAGCTGCAGTAATCAAAGCAGTTATGCTACTGACACAGAGACACATAGATGCAGGAACAGAACAGACAGTCCAGACATAAACCCACACTTATGTGGTGAGTTAATCTATAACAAAGGAGGCAAGAATATACAACGGGGGAAAGACAATCTCTTCAATAAATGATGTTGACAAAACTGGACAGCTACATGCAGAAGAATGAAACTGGACCACAACTTAACACACTAAAATAAGTGCAAATAAAATGGTTTAAGAACCTAAATGTGAACCATGAGAGACTATGGACTCTGAAAAACAATCTGAGGGTTTTGAAGGGGCGGGGGGGAAGGGGAAGGGGAAGTTGGGTGAGCCTGGTGGTGGGTATATGGAGGGCACGTATTGCATGGAGCACTGAGTGTGGTGCATAAACAATGAATTTATGGAACACTGAAAAGAAATTTAAAAAAATAAATAAATAAAAAAGAACCTAAACGTGAGACCAGAAACCATAAAATTTCTAGAACAAAACATAGTAATCTCTCTGACATTGGCCTTAGGAACATTTTTCTAGTCATGTCTCCTCAGGCAAGGGAAAGAAAAGCTAAAATAAACAAATGTGACTAAGTCAAACTGAGCTTTTGCCCAGAGAAGGAAACCATCAACAAAGCAAAAAGCCAGTCTACTGACTGGGAGAAGATATTTGTAAATGAGATATCCAATAAAGGGGCTAACATCCAAAAATATATGAAGAACTTACACAACTCAACACACACACACACACAAAAACAAAACACACACACACACACACACACACACACACACACACACACACAATCAAACCCAAATAGTCCAATTTAAAATGGGCAGAACACCTGAATGGACATTTTTCCAAAGAAGACATTACGCAGATGGCAAACAGACACAAGAAAAGATGCTCCGCATCACTAATCATCAGGGAAAGCATATCAAAACCACATGAGATATCACCTCACACTTGTCAGACTAGCTAGAATAAAAAAGACAAGATGTAACAAGTGTCAGTGAGGATGTGAAGAAAAAGAAACTCTGGCGCTTTGATAGTGGCAATGTAAATAAATACAGCTACTGTGGAGAAGGGAATGGAGGTTTCCCCCAAAACTAAAAAGAGAAATACCACATGATCCAGGAATTCCACTACTGGGTATTCACCCAAAGAAAAAGAGAACTTTAATTCAAGAAAATATATGCACCCTTATGTTCACTGCAGCATTATTTATAATAGCCAAGATATGGAAGCAACCTAAGTGTCCACTGATAGATGAAAGGATAAAAAAGAGGAATGTGTATGTGTGTGTGTGTGTGTGTATATATATATATATCTCCATGTATACATATACACATACATATACTTATTATATACATATTATATATACATATATATACATATTATATATATGTAATTGTATACATAAAGTACGTATAATTGTATTACTCAGACATCAAAAAGAATGAGATCTTGTCATTTGCAAAAACATAAATGGACCTAGAAGTATTATTATGCTAAGTGAAATAAGTCAAACAGAGAAAAATAAATACCATATGATTTCAGATATATGTGGAATCTAAAAAACAAAAAAAATGAACAAACAAAGCAGAAACAGACCCATAAATACAGAAAACAAACTGGTGTCTCCCAGAGAGAGGGAGTTGCGGGGGTGGCCAAAATGGGTAAAGGGTAGTGAGAGGTACAAGCTTCCAGTTATAGAATGAATAAGTCATGGGGATGAAAGGTACAGCATAGGAAACAGTCAGTGATACCGTAATGATGTTTTATGCTGACAGAGGGGAGCTACACTTGCACTGAGCATAGCATAATGTATAGAGGTGTCAAATCATTATGTTGAATACCTGAAACTAATGTAACATTCATGTGTCAACTGTACTTCAATAAAAAGAGCGTCTATTGTTTTTTAGTCAGTATTGCAGTGTTAGTTTCTTACTTGGATAAGCCAATTTACATTAATTATTGACTTAGTTGAGTTTATAGAGACTCTTACTCTTTTCTAATTAACCCACCTACTTTGTGTTACATTTTCAATTTTTCTTTTCATTTTTTGGATTAATACATTTTATGTTGTTCTACTTTGCCCCTTTTCTAACCTGTCATAGACTTATTTACTGATTGTTCTCAGTCTCTGATAACATACTATGGTATTACCTTCAGTTCTGGATTCCATAGATTGAAGAAGAAAAGTAGCAGACTTTCCAAGTTCTAAAAGTTGAGCAATAGATGGTTTAAGCTTAAAAATTAAAGGCTGGATGGATAAATAAAGATGGAGGGATGAATCAGATAATTCTTTGAAAGGAACCATGAGATACACAGTTTTATAATGGAAGGGACTGGATTTACAACAACAGAACACACCATTGATGGTGTTTACAACAGGTGACGCCTTTTAATCTGTATCATATAGCCAATTGCTATTGGAAATTGTCACCAGCTTATCTATGCGTATCTCAAATTCAATATATCCTCCCTTCTTCACAGCCCCGGCTTCCTTTTCTGTACTCTTCTCTCAGGTAACAGCACCACCATCTACCCAGTGGCCAAGCCAAGAACAGGGACATCATCTCTAACTTCTCTCTCTTTCTCACCCACTTTCGCCACCTAGTCTGACTGCCCCTGTACCTTAAAAGTTCCTCACATCCATTCACATTTCTCCATTTTCTTTTTTTTTTTTTAAGATTTTATTTATTTATTTGTCAGAGAGAGAGAGGGAGAGAGAACAAGCACAGGCAGACAGAATGGCAGGCAGAGGCAGAGGGAGAAGCAGGCTCCCCGATGAGCAAAGAGCCCGATGTGGGACTCGATCCCAGGACGCTGGGATCATGACCTGAGCCGAAGGCAGCTGCTTAACCAACTGAGCCACCCAGGCGTCCCACATTTCTCCATTTTCACTTCCTCACTGACTCTACCTCTTCTCCATTGCTTAACCACAGAACAATGCGTAAAGTGGAGGAATAACTCAATTTACTGAATGAATGAACGTCCACTACTGGCAGAAACAATTTTTTTAAAAGAAACAAACATTTTGAGATAAGCAATGAATACCTTCTCCCTGTATCAATTAACCTCTTTTCTGGTGCTAAAGAGGTGCCCACAAGGGGTTTGGGTGGAGGGATGAGGACGAGGCCAGAATCAGCAAGATGGACTAACAGAAGAGTACCTTAAAGGATATAATGTTTAAAGTCTGTGGGTCCTATACTAGCCTATGCTTCTCTCTTCATATTAGGAAACAGAACATGCTGTCTCTGGAGGTCATAATAACCAAAGTGAGTAAAACTCTGAAAGCCAATTTGCAATTCCCAAGTATACTGGCTATCTGGAATTTTCAGTGGACTTGATGGATCAGAGTAATGCAAAAAAGCGGGACCTCCAGCCTCCGGATTTTATAGTACCTATAAAACATGTTTTACAGTTTTGGTTCAATTTTATGCTGTTAAGCTAAACATTTGATATCATATGGCACTTTAAGCACATTGATTTATGGTAAGTCAGCAATTGCATCTGTAATAAAAAGTCCAAAGTATGGGTTTTAAAAGTAATCTACTGTATTTATTATTGACATAAACAGTTACCTGCCGTCCATTTGAACATCATCTTAGATTTAACTCATGTATTAAAGATATTATGTTTCCCACCCAGCAAGGTCATCACCAAGGTGAAAACTATATATGGTTGGAAATGAAAAAGATCAAATGTGTAATGATAAATATTTTAAAAATAAGTGACATATAGGATTTCATCTTTCTACATTCCTGGTTAATAATCATATTCTGTTTATCTTTTACACCCACCTCCTTCCCCCAGGTCCCAACTCTGACAACCACTAATCTTTTCTTCATCTCTATAATTTTGTTATTTCAAGAATGCTGTGTAAATGGAAACATACTTTTGTAATATTTTGGTATTGGCTTTTTAAAACAAAATTCAATGTAATTCCTGTGAGTTCTGTTTAATCTTATGTGGATTGTCTCATGCTTATTTCACCAGCATGGTTACAAATAGGGTGGCATAATTCAATTAATTTTTTTTGAAGATTTTATTTATTTATTTGGCAGAGAGAGAGATCACAAGTAGGCAGAGAGGCAGGCAGAGAGAGAGGGGGAAGCAGGCTCCCCGGTGAGCAGAGAGCCCGATGCGGGACTCGATCCCAGAACCCCGAGATCATGACCTGAGCTGAAGGCAGAGGCTTGACCCACTGAGCCACCCAGGTGCCCCAATTCAATTAATTTAAGAGGTACTTCAATATATACCAAACTAAGAGAGTCTAAATACAAAGTAATTTCATAAAAGGGAACATTATTTATAATTAGGTCCATATTAATGAGTAAGAGATGTTTATTTTTAGACAGTGTTAGAGCAAGTCTGGACAAAAATGCATCTAGTTCATCTAAAGGATAGTTGGCAGCATAATTAAAAAGCATCCAATTTCCCTAATGCTAATTTAAGAGCTGATTTAATTATACATTTGGAAAAATTACAAAAAATTTGGAAAATATTCCATTTTCATATTGCATGTGTAGAATGTATGTTATTTAGTTTGTAAGCATTTATTGAGTTCATCCAATGTGTACACAGTAAGCTCAAGTCATGGAAAAACAAAACTTGCATGGGTATTATAATAGCATAGATTTGTATTGCCTTATTTGGATATTGTTCTTAAGATACAGTATGTGGTCTTATTTTTGTTTTCACACATGAAATTTGACAAAGGCTACTTCTTTTCAAATAACCCAAAAAAGGGAGGCCTACAGTATGTCAAGAACTGTTAGCAGGCCATGTCACGAGGTCCCCAAGACCACCGAAGGTTCAATTATTCTCTAGGAGGATACACAGGACTCAGAGTGTCAGAGTCACGGTTTTGATTTATTACAGAGAAAGAATATACAACACAATCAGCAAGGGGAAAAGGCACATTGGGTGAAGTCTAGAGAAAACCAGGCATAGGCTTCTAAAACTCTGCTCCCAGTTTAGTTGCACAGGACACTCTGAATTCCCTCAACATCGAGATGTGACAATATATTTATAATGTGGCCAACCAGAGAAGTACATTAGAGAGTCAATGTCCAGAATTTTTCTTGAGGGCTGATCACATAACACTCTTTATCTAGCATATACCCAAATTCCAGACTTCCAGAAGGAGAACAGATGTTCAGCATAAACTACATTATTTGCATAAACAATTTGGCACAGTGAGCCACATTTATTAGCTAATGGGTGGGAACCCCCTCGTGAAATCTACGTTCCCAGATACCAGTCAAGAGCCAACCTTGCAAGTAGGTGTTCTCAGGGACAGCAGCTTAGGCATGTTATGTTAACTCTTTTCAGTACATAGGCCCATTTAGTGTACTACTTATTATTCTGATCTCTACCTCTCTGACTGTTGTGTCTTAGAACACAGGTGTCATTTGTTTACTCTCAGCTAAGTAATATAGCGAGACAATGAACATGGAAATAGCCAGGCAGTCATGCCTCTTTCTCCTAGCATGAGAAAAAAGAAAACCCAGCAACAAAACCAACATATAAATCTTTAAGATTTAAGAATACTACCTGAAAAATGGATTCACATTCATTATCCTTTTTTTTTTTAAAGATTTTATTATATTTATTTGTCAGAGAGAGACAGAGAGAGAACACGAGCACAGGGAAAGGCAAGAAGAGGGGGAAGCAGACTCCTCACTGAGCAAGGAGCCCAATGCAGGACACGATCCTGGGACCCTGGGATCATGGCCTAAGCTGAAGGCAGATGCTTAACCAACTGAGCCACCGAGGCGTCCCTCACATTCATTATCCTTATTGAGAAAGTCTGTATTGTGACTAGAGATACTGATGATGCATGAAGTATCCAATTATTCAGACATTTAAACTATTATTTCATTTTAAAATCTCATCCTTCAAATTTTTCATATATGTGTGTTCATTGCTGTAAGATACTAGTACTGTGTGCATATGTTCCTTTTGAAACTAAATAAGTATGCATATATTAGGGATGGGTATGCAAGCTGCTTTACTAATAGGGACTTACCACTCCTACCTTTGGGTCATAAAATTTTAGAACTGGAAGGAATCATATAGATTTAGTTAAATTTCCTCTTTTATATCGAAGCATTGTTCACAGTAGTTGAGATATGGAAACAACCTAAGTATCTGTTGAGAGATGAATGGATAGGAAAATGCTGTAAATATATATAAATATATACAATGGGATATTATTCAGCCTTGAAAAAGAAGAAAATCCTGCCATTTGCAACTACATGGATAAGCCTGGAGGACACTACACTAAGTGAAATAAGCTAAATACAGGAATATAAATATCACACAATGTCACTTACATGTGGAATTAAGAAAAGTGGAACTCATAGTAACAGAGTAGAAAGGTTGTAATCAGAGGCTGGTGTGGGGATGGGAGAAAATGGGAGATATTGACCAAATGGTATTAACTTTCAGTTATAAGATGAATAATTTCTGAAGACCTAAGATACAATATAATGTATTGTATGCTTGAGATTTGCTAAAAGAGTAGATCTCACGTGTTCTCACTACACACAAACAAAATGAAAACTATGTGAAGGGACAGATATATATTAATTACCTTGATACTGTAATAATTTCACAATTTATACATAATGTAAAATATCACATTATATTCCTTAAATATTTATAATTTTTATTTGTAAGCCATACCATAATTAAACTTGGAAAAAAATAAGGAAACTGAAGCCCAAAGAGGTGAAGCTGACTTGTCTAAGATGAAGTAAAAGTCAATGGTAGGGAGAGGCTAGAACCTGGATCATCTGTGAGCCATGTAGGAATATTTGACAAGATCTAAAAAGCTTGGGAGCCATGGTTCTTTGTGGGGAAGGAATGAATGAGCTACATTTCCTCTTATCTCTATTTCTCTTCTATCATCTCGCCTTAACATCTTTTTCATATTTTTCTTTCCAAGGGGAACTGACCTGCCATAGTTTGCCTTATCTGGAGAGAGGGAAGGAGTTGTCCTTTTGTTTATTTGGTGAGTGATTTCACATCTTAGAGTGAACATGGGATACTGACAGTTAGACATTGGCCAGGAATACAATAGCTGAGAACTGTGCCATTAGTGCATTGTAAGACATTATTTTACTCCTTTCTACTTTAATAGGTCAGAATTAGAAAAAAATTAAATTAGCCCGGAACATCAATAGTAATAACCTCTTATGTTTTCACAAGGCTTCCCCAGTTATAAAGTATTTCGTCCTATAGTATAAATTGGTTATTGCTTAAACAACTAAATTTTGGGGTAGTTTATATAACCAGAAAAGAATGGATAAAATTATTAGTTCTGTCCAGGAGAAACCAAGACTCGGGGATTTTAAATGATGTATGTGACAGAATTGAGTCCCAAACAAGGGCTTCAGAACCGCACTCCCTCCCCCCGCGACCCCACTGCCCCATTACACTACAATGCTATGAGTCTGCAGTTTTAGTCACATCATTATACAGACCTTTATACAGAAAGGGTGAAGGATTGATTCCAGATTAATGATTTTCTATCCCTCCTATCTGTAATTTTGGTTTGAATTTAATGTTAATGTTATTCTTACATCATAGGTCTCCTTTGTATAATTTAATGAGCTGATTCTAAAATATATGTGGACATTTGTGCTTTCTCCATAGTTTGGGTATTGTTGATAATGCTGCTACATCCACTGATGAATGGATAAGAAGAGGTGGTATACGTACAATAGAATTTTATTCAGACATCAAAAAGAATGAAATCTTGCCATTTGCAATGACATGGATGGAGCTACAGTGTATTATGCTAAGTCAGAAAGAAAACAGATGAACATATGGGAAGAGGGAAAAGGGAGAGAGGGAAGTAAGCCATAAGTGACTGTTAATGATAGAGAACAAACTGAAGGTTGATGAGGATGTGGGTGGGGGCATGGGCTAGATGGGTGATAGGCACTGTTGTGATGAGCACTGGGTGTTGTATGTAAGTAACAAATCACTGGATTCTACTCCAGAAACCAATATTGCACTGTATGTTAACTACCAAAATTTAAAATAAAAAAAAAAGTGAAAAGAAATTCTTTTAGAATATAAAAAATAAAAATAAAAAAGTATGAAATTTCAAAGTATCAGAATAGCCAAAATGGCTTTGAAAAAGGAGAATAAAGTTGTAGAATTTATATTCTTAATTTTAAGATGTATAACAGAGCTACATTAGTCAAGACAGAATGGTTTTAGCATAACAATAGACATACAAATAAGTGGGATACAATAGAGAATCCAGATGTAGACCCATATGTATATGTTTAATTTTTTTTTTTTTTTACAAATGTACTAGGGTAATTCAATGGGGAAAGGACTACATTTCCAATAAAAATACTGGAGCAACTGGATGTATAAAAAGAAAAAAAAAACTTTGTTACCTCAAACCATATACAAAAGTTAACTAGAAATAACCAGATCGATCTGAATATACAGGTTAAAATGGTAACAATTATAAAAACAAAGAACAAGAGCAAGTTTTTTGTGATCTTAGTAAGGAAAAGATAACTTAGATAAGATACAAAAAAGCAGAAAACATTAAAGAAAAAAATTGGTTAAATGACCTTTATCAAAATTAAAAGTATATATACTTTCAAAAGGCAAGATGATGAGACTTCTGGAAAGGCCATGTGATAAAAGAAGAAATAAACAATTCAATAACTATAGTTGGAGACTTTAATGCCCTACTTTCAATAATGGATAGAAGACGTAGGCAGAAAATCAAGAATGACATAAAAGACTTGAATAACACTATAAATCAACTAGATCTAACAGATATCTATAAAACACTACATTCAACAATGGCAGAATAAGCTTTCTTCTCAAGTACATATGGAACATTCCCCAGGATAGACTATATAGTAGGCCATAAACAAACTGTCAGTAAATTTTAAAAGATTTAAATCAAACAAAGCATGTTTTCAACCACAATGGAATAAACTAGGAAGCAATAATAGAAGGGAAGTTAGGAAATTCACAAATATGTGGAAATTAAACAACATACTCCTAAACAACTAGTAGGTCAAAGAAGAAATCACAAGGGAAATTAGAAAGTACTTTGAAATAAATGGAACAAAATACAATACACTAAAATTTATAAGAAATCAGTTAATGTGAAACATCACAACAAGGACAAAAACCATATGATCATTTCAGTAGATGCAGAAAGAGCAGTTGACAAAGTACAGCATCCATTAACGATAAAAACCCTCAACAAGGTAGGCTTAGAGGGAACATACCTCAACAGAATAAAGCCCTTATATAAAAAACCCACAGGAAACATCATACTCAATGGGGAAAAACTGAGAACTTTCCCCAAAGGTCACAAAAAAGACAAGGATGTCCTACTCTCGCCACTTTTATTCAACATAGTACTGGAAGTCCTAGCCACAGCAATCAGACAACAAAAAGAAATAAAAGGCATCCAAATTGGTAAGGAAGAATTAAAACTGTCACTATTTGCAGAAGACAAGATATTATATACAGAAAACCCTAAAGACTCCACCAAAAAACTACCAGAACTGATAAATGAATTCAGTAAAGTTGCAGGATACAAAACCAGTGTACAGAAATTGACTGCACTCAGGGGCCCTTGGCTGGATCAATTGGGGATGCATGTGACTCTTAATCTCGGGGTTATGAGTTCAAGCCCCACACTGAGTGTAGAGATTACTTAGGAATAAAAAACTTAAAAAAATCTGTAGCATTCCTATATGTTAATAATAATGAAGCAGCAGAAAGTGAAATTAAGAAAACAATCTCATTTAGGAGTGCCTGGGTGGCTCAGTGGGTTAAAGCCTCTGCCTTCGGCTTAGGTCATGATCTCAGGGTCTTGGGATCGAGCCCCGCATCGGGCTCTCTGCTCAGCGGGGAGCCTGCTTCCTCCTCTCTCTCTGCCTGCCTCTCTGCCTACTTGTGATCTCACTCTCCGTCAAATAAATAAATAAAATATTAAAAAAAAAAGAGTCAAGAAAACAATCTCATTTAGAATTGCACCCAAAACAATAAAGTACTTAGGAATAAACCTAATCAAAGAGGTGAAAGACCTGTACTCTGAAAACTATTAAACACTGATGAAAGAATTTCAAGACAATGGAAAGAAATGGAAAGACATTCCATGCTAATGGGTTGGAAGAACAAATATGGTTAAAATGTCTATACTGCCCAAAGCAATCTACACATTTAATGCAATTGATATCAAAATACCAACAGCATTTTTCACAGAACTAGAACAGACAATCCTATAATTTGTATAGAACCACAAAAGACCCCAAGTAGCCAAAGCAATCTTGAAAAAGAAAAACAAAACTGGAGGTATCATAATTACAGACTTATATTATAAAGTTACATTACAAAGCTGTAGGGTATCACTTCCATAAATAAAATACAGTTATTACACTGTGTAAATTTAACATTGACAATCCTATTATCTTCCATAGAGCTCATATGCAAATTATGTGCCAAGGGATATTGATGTGTATTTAAATGCTGAAACAAAACAAACCCCCCCCCCCCCCAAACATAAGACTCAACTACCTGCTGTCCAAAGAAACACAAATCCCAGGTGTGATTATTTTTTCAATATAGGTCACTCAATAGGTTTTCAGACTATTCAAACATAGAGTTTGCTTCAATCAAAGAAAACACTTTTTTGTTGATAAGTTAACATTGTTTTCTCAATAACAACTCTATCTTGATTAAAAAAAAGAAGGCAATGTGAACCACAAAGACTGAAATGATTTTTTTTTAAAGATTTTATTTATTTATTTGACAGAGAGATCACAAGCAGGCAGAGAGGCAGGCAGAGAGAGGAGGAAGCAGGCTCCCTGCTGAGCAGAGAGCCCGATGCAGGGCTCGATCCCAGGACTTGAGATCATGACCTGAGCCGAAGGCAGTGGCTTAACCCACTGAGCCACCCAGGCGCCCCGAAATGATCTTTTTTTAATAGAAAAAATGTATTTCACTATGTTCTGTAGCAAATTATCAAGAGCATAATATCCCACCAAAGACATATATACATTATTTAAAATATAACAATTTTTCTAAAAATTTTGGTGACTGAAATTTCCAAATTAAGCATTATTGTTCTACTCAAAAAGATTACTTAAAATTGTGCCTCTTGTACTGCATGCTTAAAACAAAATATTAAAATATTTAATTTTTAGCATATATTAGATATTCTGTATTGAATAAATTAGGAATATTTAAATTTTATCATGTCATTCTTTTTATTTTAAAGTTTACTTGAAAAGATTAGAGGTTGCAAAACATTTTTTTTTTTAAATTTGGTATCTACACGACATAATGGTTGGTCACAAAGGACTGAATTTTGTAAATAATGTGATTTTAAATATAACTTCTTTTTTTAACACTAATAATTTAAGTATCTGGTTTTGGGAATGGTGGCATTTGCTGGAAGATTAAATGATTACAAATTTTCCAAGCTTAATAAAAAAACAACAACAAAGCTGTAGTAATAAAAACAGTATGGTACTGGCACAAAAACAGACACATAGATCAATAGAGCAGAAGAGAAAACCCAAAAATAAACCCACAAATATACAGTCAATTAATCTTCAAAAAAGAAGGAAAGAATATCTACTGGAAAAAAGACAGCCTCTTCAACAAATGGTGTTGGAAAACTGGCCAGCTGCATGCAAAGAAGGAAAATGGACTACTTTCTTACACCATACACAAAAACAAACTAGAAATGAAATAAAGACCTAAATGAGAGTCCTGAAAGTATGAAAATCCTAGAAGAGAGCATGGTTGGTTATTTCTCTGACATGGGCATAGCAACAGTTCTCCCCAGTGGCAAGGGAAATAAAAGCTAAAATAAGCTACTGGGAGTACATCAAAATAAAAAGCTCCTGCACAGTGATGGAAACAATCAACAAAACCAAAAAACAACTGACAGAATGGGAGAAGATATTTGCAAATGACATATAAAATAAAGGCTTAGTACCCAAATATATATGAACTTATACAACTCAACACCAAAACCCAAATAATCCAATTAAAAATGGACAGAAGACATGGACAGACATTTCTCCAAACAAGACATCCAGATGGTCAACGGAAACATAAAAATATGCTCAACACCACTCATTATCAGGGAAATGCATATCAAAGCTACATTGAGTTGTCACCTCACATCTGTCAGAATGGCTAAAATGAAAAACAAAAGAAACAAGGGTTGGTGAGGATGTAAAGAAAAAGGAACCCTGGTGGGAATGTAAACTGGTGCAGCCACTGTGGAAAACAGTATTGAGGTTCCTCAAAGTTAAAAATAGAACTATCTATGATCCAGTAATCACACTACTGGCATTTACCCCCAAAATACAAAAACACTAATTCAAAGGGACACATGCACCCCGTGTTTATTGCAGCATTATTTACAATAGCCAAAGTATGGAAGCAGCCCATGTGTCCATCGATTGATGATAATATAAAGAAGAGGTGTGTGTATTTATAAATGGAATATTTGGTCATAAAAAGAATAGAATCTTGCCATTTGCAATAACATGGATGGAGCTAGAGAGAATTAATGCTAAGTGAAATATATCAGTCAGAGAAAGACAAATACCACGTGATTTCACTCATACATGAAATTTAAGAAACAAATGAGCAAAGGAAAAAGTGAGAGAGAGAGAGAGACAAACCAAGGAATAGACTCTTAGCTATAGAGAACAAACTAATGGTTACCAGAGGGGAGGTAGGTGGGAGGATGGGTTAAGTAGGTGAAGGGGGTTAAAGAGTACACTAATCGTGATGAGCACTGAGAAATATATAGAATTGTTCAATCATCATATTGTACACCTGAAACTAATATAACATTGTATGTTAACTATACTGGAATTAAAATAAAACACAATAAAAAATAAAGTGAAATATTAAGCAAAAAGAAAATGTATATGATACAGCTAAAGTCGTGTTTAGAGGGAAATTTATAGCTTTGAAGGCTGATATGAAAAAGGAAGAAAGATATCAAGTCAATAACCTAATTTTACATCAAGGGAACTGGAGAAAAGAAGAAACTGAACCCAAAGCAAGAAGAACAAAGGAAATGGTAAAGTTTAGAGTGGAAATAAGAATAGAATACTTACAAATAATTCAATCAACAAACCAAAAAGTCGGTCTTCTGAGCAAGAAAATGGAAATACTATTATTATTAAGGAAAGAAGAGGGAAGACTTAAGTTACAAAAATCAAGAATCCTAGAGGGGACACAACTACGAACTTTACAGAAATAAGAAGAAATATAAAAGGATAACTTAAAAAAGCTGTATACCAACAAATTTGAGAGATAAATTGGAAAAATTCCTGAAAAGATATAAACTACTGAAAGTAACTCAACAAAACAGAGAAAATCTGAATAGACTTATAACAAGTTAAAATACCAGCTTTGTAATTTTAAAACTTCCACAAAGGAAAGCCCAGGCCCACATGGCTTGACTGGTGAATTAAACATTTAAAACATTTAACATTTAAAATATTTAAACCATTTAAAACATTAACATTAAATATTAAATATTTAGAGTTAACACTTATCCTTCACAAATTTTCAAAAATAAAAAAGGTTGGAATATTTTCCAATTCATTCTATGAGGCCAGGATTACCCTAATATCAAAACCAGGCAAAGATATGATGAGTGCTGTGAAATGTGTAAGCCTAATGATTCACAAACCTGTACCCCTGGGGCAAATAATACATTATATGTTAATTAAAAAAAAAACAGGCAAAGACATTACTGGAAGCGAAAATATAGACCAATATCTTTTATGAATTCAGAGGCAAAAATCCTCAATAAAATGCTAGTAATGTGAATCCATAAACATATGCAAATGGTTATACATCACATACATGTGGGATTTATTCCAGGAACTCAAGGTTAGTTTAATTTAACTTAGGAAATTTGACTAATGTAATATACACTAAATAGGATAAAAAGAAAAAATCACATGATCATCTCAACAGACACAGAAAAATTTGACAAAATTCGTATCTTTTCATGATAAAAACACTCAGCAACTAGGAAAAGAAGGAAATTTCTTAACATGATAAAGGACATACACACACACACAAATCCTAAAGCTAACATTATACTTAATAGTAAAACAAGACAAGGATGTCTGCTCTTCCCACTTCTATTCAACATTACTGGAGGTTCTAGCCAGGGCAATTAGGCATGAAAAATAAAAGGTATTCAGGTTAGGAAGGAAGAGGTAAAATGATAAAATGATCTCTATTTGCAGATGACATGATCTTGTGTATAGTAAATCCTAAGGAGTCCAGTAAAACACACAAGAACTAGCAAATAAAGGATCATTTTCATATATAAAACTCAATTATACTTGTATAAATTAGAAACAAGCAATCTGAAAATGAAATTAAGAAAACAGTTCCATTTACAAAATCATCAAAAAGAATAGACTAGTAAGAAATACATTTAACAGGAGTAAAAGATTTGTATACTAAAACTTGTAAAACATTGTTGAAAAAATTTAATACAATCTAAAAAAAACAGAAAGACATCCCATAATCATGGGTCAGAAGACAATACATGGCTGATTACCTTGGACCTTTCTGAGTTGCTTCCTTTGTTTCTATTTGGCATATGCTATGTAAATAAAACACAATTCATCTCCTACCTCCCACCAGCAAAGAAGACAATGTTGTTAAGATGGCAATATTCCCCAAACTGATTTAGATTCAATGAAGCCACTACTAAAAATCCCAGCTGGTTATTTTTTTTTTCTTTAGAGAAACTGACAAGTTGACATGAAAATTCATAAAGAAATGCAAGGGACCCAGAATAGCTAAAACAATTTTGAAAAAGAACCAAACTGGAAGACTCACACTTTTTGATTTCAAAATTTACTATAAAGACAGTATAGTGTTGGCATAAGGATAGAACTGCATATCCCTGGAGTAGAATTTAGAGTCCAAAAATAAACCTTTACATTTATGATCAATTGATTTCTGAGAGGGGTGCCAAGACAATTCAATGGGAGAAAAATAGCCTTCAACAAATGGTACTAGATAAATGACATATGCACATGCAAAAAATATATATATATATATGCTCCTTTCTTGTATCACACGCAAAAGTTAACTCAAAATAGATCAAATACTCAAATGTAAGGAATAAAATTATAACTCATAGAAGAAAACAAGAGTAAATCTTTGTGACCTCACATCAGGTAATGGTTTCTTAGATATGACAAAACTTAAAGTGAAAACAGAAAAAGTTTATACATTGAATTTTATCAAAATTTGAAACTTCTGATCTGCAAACAATATGAGTAAAACCTACAGAATGGGAGAAAATATTTGCAGATTATATACCTGATAAGGGTTTTATGTCCAGAATAGATAAGGAACTTTCATATATAATAATATATATTAGGACAATCTCATTAAAAATGGGAAAAGGAGGGTCTCCTGAGTGGCTCAGTTAAGCGTCCAACTCCTGATTTTGGCTCAGGTCATGATCTCAGGGTTGTAAGACAGAGGTCCCTGTCAGCTCTGTTCTGGGCATGGAGCTTGCTTAAGATTCTCTTTCTCTTCCTCGTCCTCTACCCCTCCCCCACCTCTCCCACCTCTCAAAAAAAAAAAAAAATTAAAAAAATAAATGGGAAAAGATCAGAAGACATTTCTCCAAAGATTTGCAGAGTCTAATTCTCACATGAAAAGATGCTCAATTTCATTTGCCATTAGGAAATGTAAAGCAAAGGAATAGGACTTCACACCTACTAAGATGGTTAAAATAAAAAAGACAAGATAATAAACAAGTATTGACAAGGATGTGGAGAAGTTAGAACCCTTAGACATTACTAATGATAACTCAAAACATATGTCCACAAAGAATGTTCATAGCAGGGGGTGCCTGGGTGGCTCAGTTGGTTAAGCATCTGCCTTCAGCTTGAGTCATGATCCCAGGATCCTGAGATTGAGTTCCTGAGTCGACTCCCTGTTCAGTGGGGCGTCTGCTTCTCCCTCTCCCTCTCCCTCTCACCCTGCCCTCTTATGTGCTCGCTCAGTCGCTCACTCTCTCTCTCTCAAATAAATGAAATCTTTAAAAAAAATGTTTGTATTAGGCTTTATTCATAATAGCCAAAAAGTGGAAACAATCCAAACGTCCATCAACTGATGAATGGATAAAGAAAATGTAGTATGTTCACACAATGCACTATTGTCTGGCAATTAAAAGGAATGAAGTACTGATACATGCTATAACATGGATGAAACTCGAAAACATTTTACAAAATGAAAGGAGCTAACCACAATATACTCATATTATATGATACCATTTGTATAAAATGTTCCAAATAGGCAAATCCAGAGATACAGAAAATAGTTTCGTGGTTACAGGAGCCTGGGTGGGTAAGGAAGGGTCAGTAAGGGGATATGGAGAGTGACTGCTAATGAGTACAAGGTATATTTTTGGAATGTTGAAATGTTCTAAAAGTAGATTGAAGTGATGGTTGCACAACTCTGTGAATATACTAAAATCCACTGACTTGCATACTTTAAATGGTGAATGGTAAGATATGTGAGTTATATTTCAATAAAGCTATTTTAAAAGGGCTTCATTAAGAAAATAAAAATGGAAGCTACAGGTTGGGAAACATTATTTACAAAATATAATATGATGAAAGACTTGTATCTTAAATGAATAAAGAACTCTTACAATATTGGGAACACAACTCGCTACTTAAAAATGGGGAAAAGATTTGAACAGACACTTCACCAAAGAAGTTATATTACATGGATGCCAAGTAAGCACATGAAAAGTTGCCCAATCAATATGGATAGTCATCAGGGAGATATAAGGTAACACTACCATGAGTGATTAGTATATATCCATTAGAATGTCTAAAACTAAAAGAAAAACATCTGACAATATCCAGTCCATGAGGATCTGCAACAACTGGATTTCTCATACATTTCTGTTGGGAATGCAAAAAGCATAGCTGGTTTGCCTAGTAGTCCTGCAGTTCTTAAAAAATTAAACATACCAACTTGCATTCCCACCGACAGCCACTTTGGAGAACAGTGTGGAGATTCCTTAAGAAACTAAAAATAGAGCTTCCCTATGACCCTGTGATTGCACTACTGGGTATTTACCCCAAAGATACAGGTGTAGTGAAAAGAAGGGCCATCTGTACCCCAATGTTCATAGCAGCCATGGCCACGGTCGCCAAACTGTGGAAAGAACCAAGATGCCCTTCAATGGACGAATGGATAAAGAAGATGTGGTCCATATACACTATGGAGTATTATGCCTCCATCAGAAAGGATGAATACCCAACTTTTGTAGCAACATGGACGGGACTGGAAGAGATTATGCTGAGTGAAATAAGTCAAGCAGAGAGAGTCAATTATCATATGGTTTCACTTATTTGTGGAGCATAACAAATAGCATGGAGGACATAGGGAGATGGAGAGGAGAAGGGAGTTGAGGGAAATTGGAAGGGGAGATGAACCATGAGAGACTATGGACTCTGAAAAACAATCTGAGGGTTTTGAAGGGGCAGGGGGTGGAGGTTGGGGGAACCAGGTAGTGGGTATTAAGGAGGGTATGTATTGCATGCAGCACTGGGTGTGGTGCATAAACAATGAATTCTGTTACGCTGAAAAGAAATTTAAAAAAAATTAAACATACACTTACCACACAACTCAGCAATCCTACTCATCAGTATTTACTCAAGAAAAATAAAAACATGTTTACAAAGGTTTTTTTCCCCATGAATGTCCTTAGCAATTATATTCATAATACCCCAAACTGGAAGAAACTCAAATGTTCATGAACAGGTGAATGGATAAATAGATCATTCATTCAATGGAATACTGCTCAGCAACAGAAAGATGAACTACTGATGCTCACAACAATATGGATGAATTTTAAATGGCTTAGGCCAAGTGAAAGAAGGTAGAAAAAAAAAACTACATATTGTATGATTCCTCTCACATGAAAATCTAGAAAAGGAAAATTACAAAGAAGGAAAACAAGATAAATATCTAGTATTTGTGCTAGGAGTAGAGGAAAAGATTGAAGGTAATGGGCCATGAAGGAACTTTTTGGGTGACATCTATTGTGTTTAGATTGGGGTGGTGATTATATAGTCATATAAATTTATCATGAATCATTGATTTGCACAATGACAAAGGACACATTTTAATGAATGTAAATTATACCTCAATAAAGTTGATTAAAATTTTTAGAAAAAAAAATCAAAGAAATGGGCTTATGGTGGTAGGGAATCGCTATAGATTGAATGTTTGCTTTTCCCCTAAAATTCATATGTTGAAATCTAATCCCTAACATGATGATGGTAGAAGGTAGAGCCTTTGGGAAGTGCTCAGGTCATGAGGGCAGATCCCCATAAATGGGAAATAATAATGGGAAAAGTACTTTTACAAAAGATAACCAAGAGGGCTCCCTTGCCCCTTCTGTCATATTAAGGACACAGTGTAAAGAACCAAGAAGTGGACTCCCACCAAATACTGAATCTGGTGGTATCTTGAATCTGGTGGCTTCCAGAATTTTAAGAAAAAAATTGATGTTATTTCTAAGCTATTCAGTCTATGGCATTTTGTTATAATAGCCCAAATGAATGAAAATAGTAATTTACAAGGGATTATTGATAGCAACAACCTGAAATCCACTGAGGTTAGCCAATCCTTATGTGAAGTGTAAAAGGACTGAAGATCCCTAACTCCCAGAACAGAGATCTAGCCGCTATACCACATTCTCAGTTCTTTTTGGTGTGTGTAATATTATTGTATATGAATCCAAAGCATTTTGAAAAAGGGTGAAACATTAGTAAGTTTCAAACTCAAATATATTGAGTTTCTGACTTGATAACTAGCCAGTAATCTCAGAGAAGGAGCATACTCCAGGATTGGTCTGGGTTAAGTGAACCCTGACACAAAGATCTGAGGGAAAGAGATTTATTTGGGATATTTTTAATGTGGATAAAAGCATTAACACACCAGTCCTAAGATTGCTATCCAGGGGACTGCCTGCAAGGTCAGCCCTTGGCTGGATTCAGGGAACTTGGATTTTGAGAGGGTTCCCAAAATCCTTGTATGAATGGCTCACTGTGCCTAAACCTCGGGTAAACAATGTGGTTTGTACTAAGCACCTACTTTCCTTTTGGGAGTCTGGGGTTTGGGCACATGCCACACAGACGGTGTCTATACGCTAACTCTCATTAAAGACTTTGGGCATGGAGTCTCTATTGAGCCTTCCTAGCGACAGCTTTTTGAACATGCCATCCCAACTTGTTGCTGTGGGAAGAAATCACATCCTGTGTGATTTACTGGAGGAGACATTTTAGAAGCTTGTTTCTGGTTTCTTTTGGGCTTTACCCCATGCGCCTTTTCTTTTTGCTTTTAGCTGTAATAAATCATAACCACAAGTATGACTATATACTGAGTTGTGTGAATCCTGCTAGTGAATCACTGAACCTGGGGGAGGGGAGTCTTGAAGATCCCCCAACACAAGAGATGATCCCTGAAGACATGAAGAAGGGTAGGAATGATGGCCCTTAAAAGGATATATTATTAAATAAGTTACCAGAGTGGACAAGTGAGGCAAAATTCTCATGGGGAACATGCACTTCAGAGTTATCTACTCAAGTAGCAAGAAGGATGTGATATTTATCGCCCAACTATAGAGGTGGTATTAATTGTCTGGAACTTTCAGGCCACCCTGTGCGCAGGCCCAGTGGGCTCTGGTGGTCACAGCCAGCCTGCAAGCAGAGCTTCAGTTGGAAGTCAGGCTTGCCTGTACGCAAATTATAAATGCCTGTGGTTGGAGCACTTCTCCCACAGCCTCTACAAGGCATAAAATCAAACAGGAACATGGAACTGTCGTCCAGTCATTTCACATGCTACCCTCTGCCTTCCTTAGGATGAATTACTTGTATCTTATTCCCACTAGGGAGCCCTTGCCTCCCAGGAGAATCCTTTATAAGCTGCAGTCTGGCCCAGTGCAGCGAGAGCATAAAGGAGAGTTTGCCTTATCCATATAAGATGGAAATAAGGTCTTTATTCTCTCTCTGCTCTCAAGTCTTGGAAGTCCTGGTCACAGGAAGCCCTGCCAGGGTTTACTGTTTCTTTTGTTTTACCTCTTTACCAGCCCAGTCTAATTAGTAGGGTGAATAGCTTCTTCTCCCACAGAATGGGCACCCAGTCTAAGCCTCTGGATCTCTCTCTCCTCAGGACACAGGCTCCTTCATCAGACTACATTACTGAGAGATACTCTACCTGGGTATTGTGTAGGTCCACTGGGGATGATCTACCCTGCCTGCTCTGGCTTACTTATGGTTTCCTCATTCTACCTTTTCCTACTTACATAGCTAGATATTCACTAATTATTTAAATTTATTTAATATAATTAACCCTGTTATATTAGTTCCAGGCCTACAATATAATTTTTCAACAATTCTAGATATTTCTCAGTGTTCATCAAGATAAGTCTACTCTCAATCTATTTCAAGTGTACTCCTTCGTCTATTTCATCCATCCCTCCACCTACGTCTCCTCTGGTTACCACCAGCTTTTCTGTATTTAAGAATCTGTTTTTTTCTCTTTTTAAAAAATTTTGTCCATTTGTTTTGTTCTTATATTCCCACGTAAGTGAAATCATAGGATATTTCTTTTTCTGATTTATTTCACTTAGCATTGTACTCTCTAGGTCCATCCATGTTGTTGCAAATGGCAAGATTTCATTCTTTTTTTATGGCTGAGTAATATTCTATTGTACATGTATAACACATCTTTCTTCATTTATTTGTAGATGGACACTTGGGTTGCTTACATAATTAGGCTCTTGTAAATAATTCTGCAATAAACATATGGGTGCCTTGTGATTTTTAAATTTAAAACATTAAATTAAATAAATGTATTTAAATTCTAGTGTTTTCATTTTTTTGGATAATGTAGTTGAATTACTGGATCATATAATAATCCTATTTTTATTTTTTTTGAGACAACTCCATGCTGTTTTCCATGGTGACTGCACAAGTTTGCATTCTCACCAGCAGTGCATGAGGGTTCCTTTTTACCCACATCTTCACCAACATTTGTTACTTCTTGTGTTTTTAATTTTAGGCATTCTGACAGGTATGAAATGTTATTTCACTGTGTTTTATTTTTATTTTTTCCCTTTCATTGTGTTTTAATTTGCATTTCTCTGATGATTACTAGAAATTCATTATTTATAAGATGGGAATATTCAGAGCATCTATCTCATGGGGTTGTTGTGAGGATTATGTCAGATAATACCAGGAAAGTGCTTAAAACTGCCTGGAACACAGCAAGCAGTCGATATTATTTTGTATGTATAAATAGTTGGCAGATGAGTATTTATTAGATTAAAAAAAAGAAATGTTCAGATTGCTTCAACTTGCTCATCGAAATGCATAGGCAGACTAGAGAGGTAATAGATTCTTCAGGAACACTTAGCTGATTTTAAATTTCAACTTCTGAAAAATATCAAAAGTTCTAGGTAAAATATTATTCCTCTCAGTTGTGATTTACCAGTTCAACTTCTAAATTCAAGGTTGCTAGGTAGACTTAGTGAAATTCTTGTTCAAGAAATGGAAGGTAATAAAATGGTAACTCTTATAAACTCACTGTCATTTTCTACTACCCATATAGTTTAATCTCCCCCCCCCCAAAAAAAAGCTTGATATTTACAGAGCAGATCTGAAAACCCCTCCTTCTATAACTGCTTGTGAGGAGAACAGAGGCTATGGCCAGAAAACTTAGAATGCTCAAATCAGAGACACAGAAGCCACAGGGCCTCACACATACACACAAAGAGATGAGCCAGTCCTGCGGTCACACATGATTAGCAATAGACATTGAGCAAGCATGGTGGAAGGAAGAGGACACTCCTGGGAATTCCTTTGTGAAGACAGCACTTCAGGTGACCTTGGAACAAGAGCATAAGCAAGAACTCAGGACTTGTCAGGCAACTGGTACAAAGGCTGTATGACCAAAATGGGACTGAGCCAGCAGGTAAAAATGTGTGGCAGAACTTCCATAGTGCAGAGAAAGAAATTCAGAATGGAGATGATTTCTTAACCACACTTGGCTAAAGGTTGTTTTAAGGAGTGACTTAACTGTTGGTATCAGAACTCAGTGTGTATCATGTTGTCAGTTTCATCATGGTAATGTTTACTGAATATTGTGCTTATTCTAGAACGGGAGTTTGGCGGTCTTTTGCGGTCTTTATTACAACTGTTTTTGCTATACCCTATTTTGATGTATCCTACGCCTATGCTCTCATTTTTCTGCTAGGACTCTGCTGATAAAATATTTTAGAATATGTGCTGCCAAAGCGAGCACTGATAAAATATTTTAAAATATAATCTATATGACAATTTAATTAATTTTAATAATGAATATGCCTGATACTGAAGATAAACAATACAGCTCTAATCTGCGAACTCAACCTTCTTTCTTTTTGATTTGAAAATTACTTGCTTTTTTTGGGCGCCTGGGTGGCTCAGTGGGTTAAAGTCTCTGCCTTCAGTTCAGGTCATGATCCCAGAATCCTGGGATCGAGCCCCCCATCAGGCTCTCTGCGGGTAGCCATCTGTCTCCACCCCACCCCGCCACCTGCCTCTCTGCCTACTTGTGATCTCTGTCAAATAAATAAAATCTTAAGAAAAAGGAAAATTACCCGTTTTTTGAAGTAAGTAATGAATATTCAAGATCTATAGTTTAATACTCTAAGTTTGCTAAGATTTCTGTCTTCTTTTAGTCCAAAGTAATCCGTGTAAGGATTCTCTGGTTCTTAAGATCATCCTTGTCAATTTTTCTTAATGCAAAAATACTTTAGGAATTCATGTCAAGATCAGTTTTACGAAAGTAATGTTAGGAAAGGGACTGCACGAGCTAAACTAACACATTTGCATTTCATGTTTGGAGATTGGCGTAAGGGAGAGGGGTGTCTATAGAGTGCAGGTAAGGCTGCCCTCTAATTGTTGTGGACTTATGTAGGTCATTTCATCAAGGACAAAAATGCAAATCTGCTAATACTTACATATGTTAAAGGGCCACATGATCATGGTTTAGTTCTCTTTGCCCATTGTTCTTAATTTAGTTAATTTTTGTTACCGGATCAGAACTACCACACGCTGTTTAAATCAGAACATGCTAAATTGTTTTTCTTTAGCCCTTCGGAAAGCTCTTTCCTGCTAAGCATATTACTCTTGGGTTTTGTTTTTGTTTTGTTTTTAAAGACTTATCCCTTAGAAACTCTAGTGAACACAGACCATGGATTTTTAGTTATTGTCCTAAGCTTTGTGAATGGAGAGGGCTGTACTAGAATCTACCCTTTAAAGTAGCACTAGAGTGCCACCTACTGGCCAAACAGCTTTAGTGGCTGTGCGAGAGAGACTTCCCTCTGAGAGTAACAAAGACCATCAGGAGACAGATGCTCTCAACAGGTGAATACGCCAATCCAAAAGCAAATGATTTCTGCCTTTAAAAACGTATACCCACTATTGTATACATTCCTTCAAGTTATTTTTATAAGTCTATGCTGCATATGCCAACCCAAACAGGCAAAAATTGAAAAGCTTGACAATACAGTCTCTCCGTAAGGCTCTGGGGAAACAGGTACATTCACAACACAAAATGTTATGATCCCTCTCGGGAAATTTGGAATATCTAAGAAAGCCATATATGCACTTATCCTTTGACTCAGCAACTGCGCATTAGCCTGAACACAAACTTCCAGCAATATAAAGATACATATGCAAAGATTCTTCATTGAGACCTGATTTGTAATTGCAAAATACTGAAAGCTTCATAAGTGTCCCAATATAGGAAAGTGGTTGAATAACTACAGTACATATATATGATATAGTATTATGCAAGTATCGAAAGAAAGAATAAGTAAGATCTGTAGGAACTGATATGGAGAATTTTCCAGGATTTGTTGTTAGGCAGACAGAAACAACTTTTAACAATTGACATCTGTATCAATGCTGTTTTTTGACCTAATCCAGGAAATATTTTAATTGTTAGTATTAGAAATCTGTGGTGAATTGGGAATGGTAGAGATGGACAAAGATGGCATTTTAAGACAGGTACACCTGTCTTTCCCTTCCCTGGGCCCACACTCCTGACATATTCACTAATGTACTGTGTGTGTGGCAGGTCACTTCTCTCAGTAGATAGATAGGTAGAGAGAGATAAAGATATGGATCTGAAACAGTAAATTGTGTTTAGGTTTAGATGTATGAACTGAATCACACACCAAATGTGCTATTTTGCAGAATTCACAATTTATTCTAGAATAGACGACAGCAGGTGGACCAGAGTGTAGTAAGAGTGTTCAAGATTTTACAAGATCTGTAGGGCGCCTGGGTGGCTCAGAGGGTTAAAGCCTCTGCCTTCAGCTCAGGTCATGATCCCAGAGTCCTGGGATCGAGCCCTGCATTGGGCTTTCTGTGCAGCAGGGAGCCCACTTCCCCCTCTCTCTGCCGGCCTCTCTGCCTACTTGTGATCTCTGTCTGTCAAATAAATAAAAAAGATTTTACAAGGTCTGTTTGACATAGGTGTGTATTGACTTAAATTTCAAGCTCAGAGTACAGAAGAACTTACCACTTCCCAAATTATAAAATCTGCCCTGCTTCTGGAGTAGATGCTCACATTTCCCTTTCTGTTGTTGTTCCTCCAACAGGCTGGTCATTTTAATTTTTCTTATCCTTTTCTTTTTCTTCTTACTCTAAACTTCAGAGGCATCTCTGTTTTATAGCTTTGTTATAGTAATAACTTTACAGATTTATTTGTTCTATTAAGCTGTGGGTTCCTTGATTTTCTTTTCCTTTTCCTTTTTTTTTTTTTTTTTTTTTACCTGTGCTGCAGGAAAATACTGGATAAAATACCAGGTAATATAAAATATAAAATACCGGGCACTGGAGAGGCTGTGCATGCCAAGCCCTGGAGTGAGCACAACCAACTGCAGGCTAGATCCTTCCAGCCTGAGATGTCTCTCCTGTGTCTTCTACTGACAAAGCTTCACATCATGCCAGGGGCAAAGGAAACATTTAAATTATCACAGGCTGGGTGAAAAGAATGAGCTGAGACAGTAAACCACAACCTGTGTAAGATGTGTCCATATATGCTTCCTATACCTATTCCTCAAAGAGCTTAATTTTTGTCTTTTTCTCATAGTCTTTCTCTTCCTCAACATGTAATTCATATGTGCACAATTTTTGTTGCTTAATATGTATATGTCTGTATACATATATATTTTCCTTTAAAAATTTCCAATTAGAAAATTCAATATTACATATTCTTTCCCGAGCCCCTTTACCTGTTATGAGGGAAGGAAGATATGGTGAGTTTATTTTTGCAATTAGTCTATAAAACAATTCCACAACCATAGTAGATAAATAGATAAATAAATGTATAGGTAGAGGTAGGCATATGGATGAAAGCACAGATGGACACATAGAGAAAATAGAACTAGATTGAAACAGGAATGCATGCATACATTAAAAATTATCACAGTAAGAGAGACATCTCTTAAAAATTGAAGTCTGTAGGGCATAAATGCAGTCACTGGCATTAGAAATTTAGGGAAGTTTGAGACGGCATCTCATCTTGGCCATGGTACCTATCTTTGTTCCCAATGTATCAGCCTTCTTCCTCTTCATCCCAGCATACTCAATTTCCTATCTTTGGGGGCAGGTCTCTTCTCTTTAATTAATTTTCAAAACAGATTAATAAGGTTGTGCCAATCTGGGGGTCTGTGTATGAATAGAAACACATGTATTTACTTTTACACTTTACACTCATGCATGTTTTGGTTCTAAATGTCTCACTGGGATCTGAGGGTCAATGGCTCTGACCTCTGAGGTGTAAGAGCTCTCTCTTTCCTTTCCCACTAAGAAATCTCTTGTGCTTCTTTAGGGCCATTCTTATATTTACTTTCTTATGCTGTTTTTCCAAGGGGCTGGTTTTGGTGTTGTTTTTTCTTATCTTTTCCTCTTCATCTTGTAATTCTTTATTGTGTATCTCTTTATTATTGTTTTGTCATATTGCCTCATATATTTCTAATAGGTCTATAATTTTTGTATTTTTTAAATTAATTTTTTCATTCAGTTGAACAGTCATATATATTTGCATAAATAATATATTTTGCATTCTCTTTCCTTCTTTTAACCAGTTCTTCCAAGTAGGTTATATAGCAATTTATGGTCTAATTTTTCTTTACTAATTTATACTGAAACCCCAGTGAATTATTGATTCTGCTCTTTCAGGACTCCAATTTTCCACAAATGAGGAAAACATCAGAATTATTCCACTGGACATGAATAAAATAAATCAATGCTTCTTAGGTATTTTTCTATCCAATAAAAAGCATTACTTATTGAGCATGCAAACATTCTTTTAGATCTTTATAAAAGAAGTTTGGCCATAGAGGGTCAGATCCATAAAGACTGCTCTTTGGCTTTAATTATTTTAGATGCAAAACTTTGTATCTAAGAAACATTAAGACTAGTTATTTATTGCTCACTGTCATTCATTTTTTTCCCACACAAACAACATTAGCATGCTTAAAAATCCCACAATCACCTTGGAAGCCCAATAAAATATGCAGGTCACAAGTATGATTTTTACTCATGGAAAAATTAAGGTGTAGAAATGTGCAATGAGTCCAAGTCATATACTAAGTATCTTTTCTTAATGAAAAATCACTTCTATTTCAATCAACTTTTAAATCATGTTTAACAAAGACATTATTTCAACTTTATGTCATGCCATAGTTCTTTATAAAGGATTGAATTTTATATTCTGGTCAAAGGAAGCAATATTCGGAGTGGACTTCCTTGCAAACATATTGCTGAGAGAAATGTTAAGGAATAAAAAATAGCATTACCTGAGTCCCAGAATTGAGAAGTGAGGGAAGAGCTTTCTCCAACTGGAGACAGTCAAAGGCAAGGTACCAGGCAAAATGTGTGGGAAGCACAGATTCTCAGGTCATGATGGTAATGCCAAAAAAAAAAAAAAAAAAGAAAAAATACCCCAAAACCCAAAAATCAAACCAAACCAAACCAAAAGAGGAAAAAAACTAAAGGAGGCAGTCAAAGAATAAGTAGATGAATTAGCCAAGGTTCCCCAGACCGTCTAGTGGATGCCTTCCCATTATCTGGGCCACCAGTTTTGCCAATTCAATTCTTTAAAAAAAATTTTTTTATTATGTTAGTCACCATACAGTACATCATTAGTTTTTGATGTAGTGTTCCATGATTCATTGTTTAACACCCAGTGCCAATTCAATTCTAAAATATAAGGACAATCTTTTTTTTTAATAATTTTTTATTTTTTAAATTTCTTTTCAGTGTACCAGAATTCATTGTTTATGCACCATACCCAGTGCTCCATGGAAAACGTGCCCTCCATAACACCCACGACCAGGCTCACCCAACTTCCATCCCCTGCCCCTTCAAAACCCTCAGATTGTTTTTCAGAGTCCATAGTCTCTCATGGTTCATCACCCCCTCCAATTTCCCCCAACTCCCTTCTCTTCTCCATCTCCCCATGTCCTCCATGTAAGGACAATCTTATCTTCCACTACTTAGTCCCATGATTTAAATCAATCTAATTATTTTTATCAGACTTCCAAAGCTTGCTTTGTACATTTGCCACATAGAGTTGGATGAAGCTGATATGGCAGTTGATGTGATTTTGTATCTCTTTTTAAGCCTTTGCATATGACATTGTTTTTGCCTTTTGCCTTAAATAACTTACCCCTTTCCCTGCCCCCCCCCCCCATTCCTCCTCAATCTTCTTCATTCTTGGAGATCAAGTTCAATTATTACTGCTTCTGGGATCCCAAGCAGAACCAGACACTCCTCACTCTTGTCCTGCATTAGAAACTTGCATTGCTGGTGGGGAGAGGTGGGGTGGATGTGGGCCAGAGAGGGAAAGAAGGGACTGAAAAGGACTATGAGGTTTTCAGCTTGGCTTCTGCATAGAATGGAGATAAAGGGAATATTCTGATCCACACAGCCCTCTGATGGAGTGGCAAGAAGTAAAAATCTGTGAATCTAGATCTTAAGATTTTCAAGAAAACCCTACCGTTTTTTCTGTCTGTGGGGCTAACTTTGCTTCAGAGGCTGCACCCATCCCCACACCAATGAAAATGGCTGGTCAACCTGATGGCTTTGTGTCCCAGGTGATAAAGTCTATACCTATGCCCTCATTCCTATTTTTCCAACACCTGGTAATTAAAAAGGAAGTCAATTTGCTTGTCATACAGTAATAGGACTCACAGAAAAGCTGAAAAACTAGTACAAAGATTTTCCATATACCTGGAACCCAGATCCCCTAAATGTTAACATTTTACATTTTTCCCTCTCTCTGTAGACATTTATACATGTATGTATGTAAGCTACATACACAACTTAAAAATTTCTAGTTACATTAGAAAAGCAGGTAAAATTAACTGCAACATCTTATTTGCCCCAATATCTGTATGTTTTCATTTTAACATGTATTCAGTAGAAAAATTAACATATCTTTCATACCAGTTTTTTAAATCTGGTATTTTACACATACAGTACATCTCCATTAGAGCCACACTTCAAGTGCTCAAGAGCCATGCACAGTGACAGCTACCTAAAGGACAGCCCAGAGATAGTTATGATCTTTCAAGTTATGGGACTGGATGGTGAAAGAGAGCCCAGGGCTGGGTCTTGGAGCACTGTAATGTTTAGAATTCAAGTCAAAGAAGAGGAGCTGACAAATTAGACAGCAAGTGACAGCCTAGTAGACTAGAAGGAAAGCAAGGCAAAGGTAGTGTCAAGGGGATCATAAAGGAAGAGACTGTCAATGGCATCAACTGATGCTGCAAAGTCCAGTAAGATGAAGACAGAGAAGCCATCACTGTAATTGGAAAGATGGAGTTGTTAGTCATCTTGGCAAAGCAATTTCATTAGACTGGGGGCTACTCTTTTGGAACTGAAGAAAGAATGGAAGGTGGAAAATGGATACTTCAAGTGTAGGCATCTCAAAGGCAAAAGTTTCAAGCTAATTTTTCTCCTTTGACACTCTCCCCCACTCTCCTCTCTTCCTATATTCTGACCTCTTTTTGAGATCTGTGCTAGATATCTGGGAGACATTCTCGAATCCTTTTCTTTCAAACCTTCTATGCTATTATTCACAAAGTCATCCCCATTTCACCTCCTAAATACTTATTGTCTCTTTTGCTCCATCCCTATTTCCCCACTGCAGGCCCTTGCCACCTCTGATATTCTTACACCTAGCAATCATCACTGTAATTAGACCTCTAGGATTCACCCTCAAAATTCTTTTTGTAAAGTCTGGAAACACGCAGAAAGGCTGGAGATCGAATGATGCTGCCTGATTGAATTTTAAAAACACAAATCTTGTATTTTTGCTATTCTGCTAGAATCCTTGCATGGAACACATTTAGTGTTTCTACTCTTGAGTTCCTTCTCTCACAATCCCAAATCAACACACACACACACACACACACACACACACACACACACACACACACACAGTTCTGTTTCATGCTTGCATCTTTTATGATCCCTCCTACCCACCCCTCCCCTTCTCCCCGTAACTCATCCCCTGAAACAGGCAGCACGACCGGCTCATTTTTACTAAATCTTGTTTAGATACCAACCTTCAAGTAGCTTCAGCATTTCCCATCCCCTCTATGCTACTTTCTCTAAAGCTAATTAAAGTGTGCACCCGTTCTCCCTTTCCCAAATGCCCTGCCCTGGCATTTCAATAAAATTTAGTGCTGATTTAAGTCACTGTTCTCACCACATTCATCCATTCATCCTAGTTCTTTAAAGTAGAAATTTTTGTCACTGTCGCCAACTAAACCGTAAACTCTCAGAGGTCCGAGAGCTCGTCTCATTTCATTTGTATCCCAGTACCTGGCATGTCACTTGACATATCAATAGGTATTCAATCAAATGTGTTAATATGGAGAGCAAAGAGGCCGAGGAGAGCAATGCTGCGAGAAGGGCTGCGCGTCTTTTCGGGTCTCCAGCCCACATCGGAGCACGCAGGACCTTGGCGTCGATGAGGACGCAAGGCCCGCATTTCTCCCGGCGGAGCTGCGCAGAGTCTGCAATAAGGGCAGGGCAGGAAACAAAAAGACAGTGCTCCCCACGGTGGAAGGCCGAAGGTGGGAACCTTAACAGAATCTCAGAGAGAACGATCGGCGAAACACCGCCTCCTCCTTACCTCCCCGGCCGGTTCTGCTCGCCACGTGATCACGGCCACTCACGTGATCTCAGCTCTGCGAGATCCGCCGCCGCGTCACGTGAGCTACAGTGGCCACGTGACCACAGACTTCTCTGGCTCCTAGGCGCCTGGTTTTCTCTCGGAGTTTATCTCGCGTCCTGGTCTTCCCCCGGCCCAATGGAAGAGGACGATGAGGAAGCGCGAGCGCTGCTGGAAGGCGGCCCCAGTGAGGCTGGCAGAGGTGCCCCTGCCACCTCTCCTGTCCCTGCAGCCCTGCCAGCCCTTTGCGACCCTAGTCGCCTGGCGCACCGGCTTTTGGTGCTGTTGCTGATGTGCTTCCTAGGCTTCGGTGAGACATCTGGCGGGGTGGGGAGGGGCTGATGATCCAGAAGTTCTCATGTTGTGTGGTATCCCCGAAATCCGCACTGAGCTCAGAGCTGACACGCGGCCTCAGTGCAGCTTCTGACCTAAACTCCTGAACTTCCTCCCCCACCCCTTCGCGACTCCATTCAAGTTTGCGGACGTTGCTAGCCCTTCGGCATCTCGGAGGTAGAGGTTAGGGGACTGAGCCGGTCGAGTTTTGTCCCACTCTTTTGCCCTTCAAGAAGTCCCGGAGGCTTGGCAGCTCGCCCCCTGGGGCCATAGATGTGAGGGAATCCCTATTTTGTCAAAGCTTTCGATACACTGTTAAGAAAGAATTCAGAGAGCTTGAACTACCTACCCCTAAGTAATATTCCCCTTTTAATGACTAATAGGTAGCAGAAAATATTAGTGGAAGGGAAATGGTCCGTGGTGTCAGTCCTGGAGCCCTTCATATAAACGTTGAAAGTAAATGTAAACATTGAATAATATTTGCAACCTGAAACTTCTCTATGGGCAGTATTATCACTTATAAAATGTTTGCTCTTCCTTATTCTAGGCAGCTATTTTTGCTATGATAATCCTGCTGCCCTTCAGACTCAGGTTAAACGGGTAAGTTGGTTTTTCACTTTGCTTCTCTGGAGTTAGCTGTTGAAGCATCACCAGGTCTCAGATTGCCTAGTCTGAAACATTGTTCAGTGAATCATTTTAACATCTGTAGTAAAATCCATATGTAGTAAGGAGTGTTCTTGAGTTGGAATGAGTGACCACAAAGACTTTATTTATAGCACTTCTGACTAGATACTGTTTTACACTTAAATTAATTAAGTCCTATTTCCACAGAATTGCCAAAAATTATTAGCAGATTTTTGTTTGCAGTTCCCTTTCCAATTGCATAATCATCAGAATGACAAATGATTCGGTAGAATAGCTTTTTGTTTCTTAAATAAGTCTTTTTTATTCCTTCATTTTTAAAATGTGGATGCCAACTGCAGAGGATTCTCCATGTCAGTATTTTTAGTTTGGTTTTGTAAAAATACATTTAATATTTATAGTTTCTTGTGTATTTAGATAGTTTTTTCCTTTTTAAGGTTTTTACCTTTGGACAGGAAGAAATAGATTGGCCCTTCACATTCTAGAATGAAAGGGAAAGAAGGTAGGATTTAGTGGGGGGTGGGTAGGGATGGACTAAGATTGTCTTTTTCCATATTGGGGTAGGAGAGCACCAGTGCATATAGTATAAGGGGGATAAGAATGTAGTAGATAGAGGCAGATGCAGATGGAGATGGTCCCAGTAATGGGAGATCTAATTGATCCTGGACTCCCTGAAGCCTCTGAAAGGCATGTGGATCCATCAAGTTTCCAGGGATCCCAGGTGTGACCAGTTTTCTGGGGGAGGGGGCCACAGCTGTCATGGGATTCTTAAAGCAGTTAGTAACTACAAATGATTATGAAAACGCCTGTCCTACACAAAAAGAATGTTTTGATTTGTTGATAAACTTAACTGTTGGAAAAAAAATAGTTTCATTTTCTTCCCATATAGGATATGCAGGTGAATACAACGAAATTCATGCTGCTATATGCCTGGTATTCTTGGCCAAATGTAGTTTTGTGTTTTTTTGGTGGCTTTTTGATTGACCGAGTATTTGGAATACGGTAAGCTTGAAAAACATCTCACCTATGCGTAAAATATTACTAGAAAATCATGGAACTAGATTAAGGTATTTCTATAAGAACTGACTAAAATTCTATATTGACTATGATAATCTACATTAGTTTTTTTTTTTTTTATGGTTTTTATATATTCCTGGAATTGGCTTTTGAAACTTGGTTGGTATTTCAGTTAAGGTTGGAACTAGTAAGTGCTACTCATGAAATATGGTAACTCAGTTATCTAAAAGTACAAATTATATTCTTATTTGGGATCAGGCAAACCAGGGTCTGAATGCCATTGCTGCCACTTGCTCAACTTCCTATTCTGAGCTGTTGCTAGCTTCCTGAGTTTTAGTTTCTTTATTGGTAAAGTATGGTAATGATTCCTGCCTTACAAGGTGGTTATGAGGACTGAGAAAGATGTATAGTATTTGGCGCATATATAGTATTTGCCTCTCACAGTCCCAGTGAGATTTTCTCTTTCTGCCCTTGGGCACTGAACTTTTTGTGGCCACTTCTGTTAGATGCTGAGGAAGGAATAACATTTTAAGCTTTGTCACTTTTCATCCTTATGGTTGTATATATATTATTAATGGAAACTTCCATGAGGGATGCAGAATATTTTCAGAATGCAGAGGGAAAAATGATGAAGGATCTTCCAGCCATGTCCGATGGAAAAGGATTGAAGAAACTGAAAGTGTATAGACTTGGGGACTTAAAAATTTTGAAGGGTTAAGTATTAAAGAGGAATTAAATTTGTTTTGCTTAGTCTGAAGGGATGGAATTAGGGATGGAAACTTCAGGGGGACAGATTCTGCTTAGTATGACGAAGAATTTCCTTGATCAGTTTGATGAGGGGCCATGAATTGCCTTGGGACCACAGCAAGTTTTCTAGTGCTAGAGAACATTCAGTAGAATGTGGGATGGCCATTTCACAAGGATATGGAGAGGGATTTGAGTTTCAGAAGTATGGTTTACTCATAGAATCTTTAAGGACTCTTAAAATACCGGCGTTTTATTACTCTGGGGAGTAATAAATATTATTCCCCATAAATAAATATTACTGTGGGGAAACAGACATTTGAAGTATAGAATGTGTGAGTAGACAGATTTGTAATTGTATTAACTTGTATTTATCCTTTTAAAAATAGTTACTGTGATAAGTGGAATAAGTCAGACAGAGAAAGACAAATAGCATATGACCTCACTGATATGTGGAATCTAAAAAAATAAACCAGCAAATGAATAAACAAAAAACAGAATCATACCTATACAGAAAACAAATTGATGGTTGCCAGAAGGGAGGGTCTGGAGGGTTGGCCAAAATGGGTTAAGGGGAGTGGGAAATACAGGTTTCTAGTTATGGACTGAATAAATTGCAGGAATAAAAGGCACAGCATAAGGAATATAGGTAATATTATTGTAATAGTGTTGTGTGGTGACAGATACCATACTTCTGGTGAACACAGTATAATGTATAAACTTGTCAAATCACTGTGTCGTATACTTGAAAGTATTAAAATACCGTATCAACTATACTCAACCCAAAACCAAAAATCAATAAAGAGTTTTTAGTTACCAGGAATTATGACCAGTTAAAATTACTTAATCTTGGAATAAATTCTAAACTCTTAATAGTAATTTTATAAAGAATGCCCATGTGCATGCAGGGGAGGGGCAAAGGGAGAGAGAGAAAATGTTAAGCAGACTCCTCACTGAGGGCGGAGCCTGATGCCTGACTGATGCCAGCCTGATGCCACACTGAGATCATGATGAGCTGAAACTAAGAGTTGGACACTTAACTGACTGAGCCACCCAGGTGCCCCAAGAATGTTGATTTTTTTTTTTAAGATTTTATTTATTTATTTGACAGAGAGAGATCACAAGTAGACAGAGAGGCAGGCAGAGAGAGAGAGAGATAGAGAGGGAAGCAGGCTCCCTGCCGAGCAGAGAGCCCAATGCGGGACTCGATCCCAGGACCCTGAGATCATGACCTGAGCCGAAGGCAGCGGCTTAACCCACTGAGCCACCCAGGTGCCCCAAGAATGTTGATTTTTAAGTGGGAACCCTGGGAACTTCTTGAAGATTATTTAACAAGTTTTGTTTGTTTAAGAGATGATAATCGTTTAAGTTAAACATGCCATTACTGAAGTCTCTGAATCCCCTTAGAAGTCAAGACTTTTTAGATTAACATGTAGCCTGGGAAAGCTGCTGACTTTAGAGGCAGACTAGTACTTCATTTTTCTTTCCTTGGAGGGAATATAGGGGTCAAAGAAGACTGAAGAATTATTACTGAAGGGTTTTGGTGACATACTTATCTTAATTCATACTCTTTCTCTCTCTCTCTCTCTAACAGATGGGGCACCATTATTTTTAGCTGCTTTGTTTGCATTGGACAGGTGAGAAGGTCCAAAACCTTCATTGATTATGTAACAGTGACTTTTGAATTCTTGTCTAATTCCACCAGCAAAAATGTGTTTATTGAATGCCTGACTTAATTAAGCAGAGTCCACAAATGCCTACGTAGCATAATGTATAGTCCATTTTAAGCCTTGAGATAGTTGAACATTAATATATATATATTTTTAAAGATTTTATTTATTTATTTGACAGAGAGATCACAAGCAGGCAGAGAGGCAGGCAGAGAGGAGGAAGCAGGCTCCCTGCTGAGCAGAGAGCCCGATGCGGGGCTCGATCCCAGGACTCCGAGATCATGACCTGAGCCGAAGGCAGCGGCTTAACCCACTGAGCCACCCAGGCGCCCTTGAACATTAATATTTAAATTTCACAGATTTACTAAGAGGGAATGTTAAAGACTATTATAGAAGTTGTGATTCATTATAAGTTACTTATTTCTCTTGAATACTTTTAAGTTTACTCTTTCATTGATTCTTCATTTATATTCTACATTCTAGGTGATTTTTGCTCTGGGTGGAATATTTAATGCTTTTTGGCTGATGGAATTTGGAAGGTTTGTGTTTGGGTAAGTTATGGATAATTTCATTCATCCTAATATATTACTATTTCACTGTTTACCTATCAATTTAATAAAGATTCACAAAAATATATTACTGTCTGTTGTGGAGAATTACCTCAAATCCTTGAAATCTAGCTATATATACACAAGAATGTTTATTGTCTTACTTTTCCTTTAAAGTGAGCAACAATTTTGAGTGGTCATAGTTAACTCTGTTTGGGCTTTGAATATTAAGTTGTTCTCCAGAAATGATATTTTTCCTGGGTGTTTTGTCTTTTTTTGTACTGAAGACTGATTTAAACCTCATTTAGAAAAGTATAGACCGGGGCACCTGGGTGGCTCGGTGGGTTAAGCCGCTGCCTTCGGCTCAGGTCATGATCTCAGGGTCCTGGGATCAAGTCCCACATCGGGCTCTCTGCTCAGCGGGGAGCCTGCTCCCCTCTCTCTCTCTCACTCTCTGCCTGCCTCTCTGCCTACTTGTGATCTATCTCTGTCAAATAAATAAATAAAATTAAAAGGAAAAAAAAAGTATAGACCAACCATTTCTAGGTTGGTGACTTATGGACATTTTGCTGTTTCTTGGTGGATAACATGCAGGTCCTTTTGAACCCTGTTAAAGAGGCTTGAATGAGCAAAATAACCAATAGAATGATTATTCTTTATGAATTTCAATGTCTGTTCAGTAAGTTCATTCTGAGTCCAGCCTTGGGCTTCCTGCCCTGAGAGCTGCAGATGACATCACTCATTTAAGCTTTTTTGTAAGTACTGGGGACATGTAGACATATGTGATATACCCCCAAAAGTGCTCTAAATGAAAGAGAAGAAAACAAACGGTATATAAAAATATGAAAGGGATCCAGAGACAGAGGTATAGTCAGAAATGGCCTCATGGATGAAGTATGTCTTGACATCAGTCAGGGGTTTGGATTAGTAAAAGAGAATGGGAGTATTTTTGGATTAGGACAGAGTGTGAAGGACTCAGTGTTAGGATATGGAAGGAGAATCTCCTAACTAAAGGCCTGGAGGGGGAGTGGTCTTACAAAACGAAAGTTACAAAATGAAAAGTTAAAACCCAGGAAATAGGAAAATTTGATATATGGAAGGTATTGACCTGAAAAATGTGCCTTTTTGTCTTTCTACAAAGTATGAACCACTCTTCCCCCATGAACATTTTATATAGCACAGGTGGTGTATAACCCAGACTTCTGTTATTACAGGTCATGCTTATTATTGCAACATACCACACTCCCCAAAACTTAGTGTTATAGAGCTGTTACAATGTGTTTGTGGACTTTGTGGGTCAGGAATTTGAACAGGGTACAGCATGGATAGCCTGTCTATGCACCAGATGTCTAGAGCCTCTGCTCAAAAGATTCATGGAAGGTTGAGTGCTGGAATCATCTGAAAGCTTGTTGACTCACGGGTCTCATTCTGGGGTTGGGACACCTTGAAGACTAGCACTGCTGGATGCATTTCCTAAATGCAGCCTCTCTCTGTGGCTTGGCTTTCTCATAGCATGGTGTACTGAGGGTAGTTGGACTTCTTACAAGATGGCTAAAGGCTTCAAGTGTGAATGTTTGAATGAGAAGGCAGATGTCTGCTTTGATTACACAGCACCACTTCCACCATATTATATTGATTGAAACAGTCTCAAGCCCACTTAGATCCAGCGGTGGGGAATAGAGCCAACCTTTTGATAGGAGGGGTGTCCAGATTTTAAATTTACATTGCTAACTGTGGTGTTTCTGTAACAGCAGTAATTTTTCTTCCTTTTCTCATTTTTAGGATCGGTGGGGAGTCCTTAGCAGTTGCCCAGAATACATATGCTGTGAGTTGGTTTAAAGGCAAAGAATTAAACTTGGTGTTTGGACTCCAACTTAGTATGGCTAGAATTGTAAGTATGACAAACCTAATGAAGCCAAACAGGAAGTAAGAGATTTAATCTTGTAATCCTCTCTTAAAAATAATGGGATGAAATATGTTTTCGTTTGCTATATTAGGTATTGATTTTTTATGTCTGTAGACTATAGTATAGCATTTACCTTTAGTTTAAGGCATTTCTAACCTTATAGCACTTAGGAAACAGTCTAAAAATACTATTTGAGCATTCATTAGTTAAAAGAATGTGAGCACTGGGAGGGATCCTACAGGTTTTGTCATCTAATTTCTTTGCCCATTTTTGGACTCCCTGGTATGCAAGGCTTCTGGACGAAACCTGCACATTTCTAGTGATTGGAAGCTCACTGTTGATAGAGCAGCTCCTGTACTTAAGTTAACTTTGTAAAGTTCGGCCTCACGCATACTATTTCATTATACATGTAATTTTCATAACATTTTTGTGATTTTCATACATGTAGGTTCTTTCTAATTTTTCAACCATTATAGATAGTGCTATTGTGTGACACTATAAAACTTGTCTGCATCTCTGATTGTTTCCTGAAGCTAGGCTGCTAGGAATGGGATTGAGTCAAGAGGGTTTGTTAGGGTTTCTTAGGTTAGTAGTTTCATATTATCCTGTCAGTGATGTTTACATCCCCCATCTATGGGATATGAAAGGATCCTTTTCATTATAGCTTTGATAGTAGAGACTATTATTATTTAAAAAAATCATTTTTGAGTGAAAACACCTAAATATGACTTTAATTTGTAATTCATAGCTAGTGTGTTTTCTCATATTGTCTAAATTTTATCCACAAGTATATTTGAGTACTTCATTATGTATCTTGTGGAGGTCAAGATATGTCTGTGACAGTTTGTGAATTTCATTGTCTAATAACTTATCGAAGAAAGAAGTAAGATACAATCTTGGTGACATCATTGTGGCTACTGGTGGTCTTTAAATTCTTTTCTGTGTGGTCACAAATTAGCTCTCATCCATTGAGCTGCATTCTGAGGAGCCTTAAGTTTTTAGAAAGGAATCTCAGGGGCTTTGAGGATGCAGGGTGGAGGTTACTGGGGGTGATGGAAGGACTTGAGGACGAGGTAGAGTAAGCCAGACCTCAAGCAGCCACCTCCTCTTTAGCTAGGGCAGTTCAGCTTTGATCTGATTTCTGTGCTTAGGGTCTTTTTGAGAAGCATGGGACCAAAGGATTTCATTACAGAACTGCTGGGGTAGATGGAATTTCAGTGCTTTTGTGCTTCCCTTTTCCCTGTGCATATTCAGAATGATCATAGAGAGTCTGGCTTTACCTCTTCATCATTTTCCTATAGGCTGAGCTGTGAGTTTGTCTGGTTTTGGACACTTGATCTGTTATGTTACCATTGTACCTTTAGGCAGTGCACTTTTCATTTTTTATATCTTATTGGGGGTTGGAGTCTAGCACCCTTTTGATTTTCATTTGTAATTTGTTACTTTTAAGCTCATTATTTCAAAGTATATTTATTGAGGACTTGCTAAGCCATGGCACGTTAGGCATTTTAGGATTAAAGGATTTTTAAGGCAACATCCTGGTCTTTGAGAAGCTTTTATTTTCAGTGATATTGAGGAAAGTTTCCAGTAAGTCTCCATTTATACCTTATTGCTCATTTGAGTAATGCCATAGGCTAGCATTTTTCAAGTAACAGCTGTGTGAAATTTGCTACTGTGTTTGCTGTGAGAATATTGCTGAGGACATGTTCATTTTTCAGTCTTTAGTGTCTGACCTGTCAATAATAGCATTTAGCGCAGTTGACATTCCCCCTATCCTGATTTCTTCTCTTGGGTTCCAGGACACTACAGTCTCATAGTTTCCCTCTTGTCTTTCTCTTTACTACTTCGCCTGTTTCGCTAGATCTATGTCAGTCTTCTGAACTTGTAAATGTGGGGGTGCCCTAGGGCATGGTTACTGGATATCTTCTCTTTTCTTTTGACACTTCCCATCTTTTGTGATCTTACCTGGTTTTGCAGTTTTAAATAACATGTCTTTGGTCCTATATTTATATCACTTGTCCAGGCCTTTTCCCTGAATTCCACACCCCTATAATGCAGCTTTCTACTTGACATTTCCATTTAGATGTCTGGTAGGCACATCACAGCTGACATGGCCAAAAGTCAGTTCTTCATTTTATACCTACTACCCTCCAAACCAGCTTTTGCTGCAGTTTTCTCATCATCACTTATGGGCAACTCTTTATTTCCAGTTGCTTGGGCAAAACCTTAGGTGTGATCTTAAATTACTGCCCCCCTCAACATGTATTTTCCATTAGCAAGTCCTTTTAGCTTTACCATCAAAATATATCCATATTGTGACCACTTCTCACCATGCCCATTGCTAGCTACCCTAGACCAAGACCCATCATCGTTCTGGATTATTACGGTAGCCCCTTAATTTATGTCCTCACTTCTGCCTTCATTCCCACTTGTAGTCTCTTTTGACTATAGCAGCCAGAGCAAATCTGTTAAAATGCATGGAATCCTGCCACTTCTCTACTCAAAACCCCAGTGGCTTCCCATCTTACATAGAATAAAAGCTGGAAGTCCATATTATTACCTATAGCCAGCCTTCCCACCATTTCCTCTTCAGGGGTATCATCTCCTGTTCTTTCTTCTTCATTTACACTGTTTTAGTCTCTGCCCTCCATGCTGTTCTTTGAGCATGCTGCCGTATGCATTCTCAGGGTCTGTGCACTGGCTGTTCCTTCAGCCTAAATGCTCTGTCCTTCCCCCAGATCACCTTGTGGCTAGTTTCCTTCAAGTTTTTACTCAAAGGCACAATCTCCCTTTATGTTCTCCTTCCCTGCTTTTTTTTTTCCCCTTATTTTTAAAAATACTTACCACAATTTAATATACTACATGTTTTACCTCTTTTACTCCACTGAAATGTAAGCTTTATGAAAGCTGGAGGTTTTTCTGTTTTGTCCTTTGTTATATTCCCAGTACCTGGAACAGTGACAGGTTCAATCAGGGCTCAATAATTGCTGAATGAACGAGCGAATGAGGATATTATCTTCTATAACTTTTATTGTCTTTTTATGGATAGGATCAATTTTTTTTTGAGATGTAACTATAAGCAAGGCTGTGCTTTTTCTGAGTGAAAGTTTATTTTATTCTTAGGTACCCTGTGAATTTTGTCACTCGTTTCATTTTTGCTTTTGCTGCTAGAAAATTCTAAATGTACTGTGCTGTTTTCGGTACTAGCATTTTCTACATATTAGCATTTTTTTGTGTGCAGTAATCTTATCTGTGGGTTTATCTTAGTTTGTTAGTTTTTTCCTAGTCATGTTTTAAAAAAAATGTATCTCTCTGTTTAATCTGGATCCTGTTTCTCTTAGCCACCTCATATCCTTTATTGAACAAGGCAGAGTATATGTAATATATGTAAATGAAATGTTTTTTCTTTCTCTTTCAGGGAAGTACAGTAAACATGAATCTCATGGGATGGCTGTATTCTAAGGTTGAAGCTTCATTGGGTTCTGCTGGTCACACAACCCTTGGGATCACACTTATGATTGGTTAGTGGATCCTGATGTCCCTTGTTTTAGCTCTTCTGAAAGTATGTCATAGGAACTATGTGGCAGAGCAGGAAGCACACTGGAATTGGGATTAGACCACTTTGGTTATAGTTTTGCCTGAATAGTTCACAAGTTCTTGGACCTAACTAGAAATAGTGAATCATTCACGCAGTTTATGTTACTATTTCCATTTTCTTAAAATGGAGGATTTAGTCCCACCTTGTCTACTTTAGCGTTGTCATGGTGAGCAAATAAGAGAGTGTATTTGAAAACTCTGAAAACTGACTTTATACATGTAAGGTGTTACTAGTCTGTAGCAGAGGGATAATTATTTCCTTTTGATCAAGGTTCAATTACAATACTATGGAGCTAAGATTTTAGAGAAGTTAGAAGGGATATAATGTTGTGGGAAATCCACTAAATTGAGAGTCAGGAGTCTGGGTTCTAGTCCTGGCTGTAACTAGTTCTGTCATCTTGGACAAAGAAGTTAACCTCTGTGTCTCAGTTTTCTTTTTTGTAAAATTTCAGGTGTTTGACTAAAAGTGTATAGGTCCCTTCTGGCCCTAAGTTCTGTTAGGTAAGACTTGGTTGTGCTGGTTGCTGGGTGGATCACTAAGAAACATATGAGACCTTCTGGAATTCCCTGTGCTTTTCTCTGAGCAGTGGATTTTTGTAACTGTGCCCCATAGTGGGTAAGAGGGTCACTTGCAGAGCCCTACAAAGACTTGTGGATGGTGAGGTGAACATTCTGTGCCATCTTTTATTCCTTATAATTCCTTGGTATAGCTTGGTAGAAAGAGGGCAGTGGAGAGGAAATCTTGAACAGGCAACCTGAATCTAGAGGCTTTTCCTTTCCTTCCTGCCCACTCAGATCCCTTGCCTTATTTAAAAGCTCTTTTTCTTACTCTCAGATGCTCTTCAGTATTCCTTCCAGTCTTCTCCACACTGGAGAATTTGAGAATTTTAAAGAATTTTAGCACCAGAAAAGATCTGTGCCATCAAGTCAAAGCCTCTGATTTTACAAATGGAGAAGTTGAAGCCCTGAGAGATTAAGTTCTGTGTTCAATATCATTCAGCTTGTGGCAGAAGTAGAACCCATATCTCCTTTAATTTTAGCAATTTTCCTCTAGACTGCATTATGAAATTAAAGATTCATTTATTTTACTGAGCTTCTTTTAAAGATCTTGAGAAGTATAAACTTTATTTACTCTTTATCCTGATTTGCTTTAATGATATCAGATCAGCGTTAGTGAGTAATTAGTGAGCTGATTACACAAAGGAAGGAGAGCCTGGCTAGCTGTGCTGTGGGAGGGTGGGACCCTATGGGTTGCCAAAGGGTAGAAGCAAGGGTTACAGACTTTGGGAAGGAATCAAGAGGAAGATAGATGATCACAGAATCAGACTTTGCTTATATAATTTTTTCCCTTTGGCATCTGTCAGTAATCAGTGCTTAGACTTAGTTAAGAAATTAGTACAGATTTGCTAGCTGTCATCCACTTTCTTAAAGTCTTATTCTGTATTACAAGATTAGCCTAGTATGTTCTAGTCTTTTCCCTCTAGTCTACAACCTTCTACTAGGAAATAATATAATAAGAGTGACTTTTGTTTGTTGAGTACTTATCACATGCTGTTTCTTTCCTTCTGTCCCGATTTAGTAATTGTAGGATTTTCTTCATGTGTCTAAATGCTATCTGTTTCATTTGCTAAGTTTTCTGCTGTTAACGCTAAGCTACTGCCTCTTGGGAACCTTCAGTCGCTCTCTTTTAAAAATCTCTCTCTCTCTTTTTATTGTAGGGGGTATAACATGTATTCTTTCACTAATCTGTGCCTTGGTTCTCGCTTACTTGGATCAGAGAGCAGAGAGAATCCTTCATAAAGCACAAGGAAAAACAGGTAGGTCTAAATGCAGGAAAGGGGGGCTTTGGAGAATTGCAGACCTTTGAAGATAATTTATAACGAGGTAAGTTCCTAATATAGTGTTATAAGTCCAGTGAGGCTTAATACATGTTTTACTTTCTAATCTGTTCCTACTTATCTAAATTTTGGGGTACTTTTTTTTTTCCCTTAAGTGCTTTTGGCAAAATTTACATTCTTGATTGCACTTTGTGTATTTGCAAAATGATGAGTGTTCCTGGAAGACAGCAGGAGAGTAGACACTAATATTAGATTTTGTTTTTTCTAATGTCTTTTTAAGTTTTCCCAGAAGCTATGTTCCAGTAATTTGCTGAGAAAAGTATTTTGTAAACTGGATGGCAAAGGTTAATCACAAGATAAAAGAAAAATATTGACCTAGATATACAAAACGATGCTGGTAGTTTCTTCCTTTTCTTTTCAAGGTGAAGTTATTAAGTTAACTGATGTGAAGGACTTCTCCTTACCCCTCTGGCTGATATTTATCATCTGTGTCTGCTATTATGTGGCAGTGTTCCCTTTTATTGGACTTGGGAAGTGAGTATTCTGTAGCATTGCATTTTTGTTGGCTAAATTATAATGAGAATTTAATCACACAAATACAATTTTGTTAGTTATAAATATTTTTTTTTAAAGATTTTATTTATTTATTTGACAGAGAGAGATCACAAGTAGACAGAGAGGCAGGCAGAGAGAGAGAGAGAGAGAGGGAAGCAGGCTCCCCGCTGAGCAGAGAGCCCGATGCGGGCCTCGATCCCAGGACCCTGAGATCATGACCTGAGCCGAAGGCAGCGGCCTAACCCACTGAGCCACCCAGGCGCCCTGTTAGTTATAAATCTTGATTTTTTGGTTATAGTTTATATTTACATAGGAATTATTTTATATCCTGGGATATAACTGATTTTCTTATCTTAAGGTTTAATATTTGGCATAATAACTTTGATTATTTTTTTGATGAAATACTTAATAGTTTTTGATGCCTAATGTAGATTTATTTTAATGCTTTGTATCAGATTAGTATTCTTTTTTATTTCCTCTTTATTCTTTTGTTTGGAAGCCTATTCTTGAGAATGGAAACAGTACTTTGGCTCATTATACCTGGGCACATTTCCATTTGCTAGGACTATAATTATGCCGGGGTTCAAAATCAAATTCTTTTTTGTGTTACCACTTACCTCTTCCTTTCCACTGGCAGCTGTTCGAACAGAGCAGTGTGTGTGTGCTTATAGGGGTGCGTCTTTATAATCGGAACCTTTAAATTCAGATTGTTTTCAGTAATTTGAAACTCTGTTTGCAAAGAACCTGTCCAGTCCCACTTTAAGGAAAAGAAGCACTCTTAATTTTATGTTGTAATAATTCATTTGGTTTTCTGAAAATTTATGCATACTGTTTGGTGCTTATTTAAAATGAAAAAAATCAGGGTGCCTGAGTGGCTCAGTCAGTTAAGTGTCTGCCTTCAGCGCAGGTCATGATCCCAGGGTCCTGGGATCGAGCCCTGCATCGGGCTCCCTGCTCAGTGGGAGCCTGCTTCTCCTTTCCCTCTGTACTTCCCATCCGCTTGTGCTCTCTGTGTCCCTCTCTCTCTTTCTCAAATAAATAAAACCTTTTAAGAAAGAATAATAAAATGAAAAAAATCCACATCAGTGTATTTTACTTAGCTAGTGAAATATTTATGTAAACCCTAAAGCTTTAGCGCCAGTTGCTTAAAGATGAATGTTACATAAGGTTGGATAACAGTATCAAGAAGGAAAAGTTGACTAACTTAGAGTTACTTTTATGTAGTTTTATTTTGCCTTTAATTATTAAAAACAGAGTAGTTCTCTAAAGTGCTTATTTCTCTCTCTCTGTATTTTAGAGTTTTCTTTACAGAAAAATTTGGATTTTCTTCCCAGGCAGCAAGTGCTATTAACAGGTATTTCATTAATCCTCTTGAGTGCTTGTGTGCATAGCGTGTGTCCTTAATTATAAGCAAATGTTCTAAGAGACAAAAAAGGCACGTGACTTAACATCTGTAATGTGAAACCAAGAGCATATTGCCACTCGATCCTGAGAGACCATCTATGCATTAACGGAAAATCGAAGAAATCTTGGATCACTCTTTAATATTTAAATTTCTGTTTACTGATGACAATTTTAGAAGAATGTTTAATTAAACGAGCTAGGATTTGCTTTGCCTAATAGTTTTAGGAACTTTTTGGATTTTTTTTTTTTTTTTTTGGTAGCTGTGATACATTTCATTAAATATCTTTTGATTCTCTGGGCAGTATTGTATATGTCATATCAGCTCCCATGTCCCCAATATTTGGGATCCTGGTGGATAAAACAGGAAAGAACATCATCTGGGTTCTGTGTGCCGTGGTGACCACTCTCGCTGCCCACATCATGCTGGCCTTCACGCTGTGGAACCCTTGGATTGCTATGGTAATGTCACTGCGGACACTCACAGGGCACAGGGCTTCGGGGAGGACTGTCAAGTGCACGTCAGGAGCCACACTCCGCTCCTCTGAAAGCCAAGCTTGTGACAGTAGGAAGAACAATGCTGTGATTGCAGTCTCTACAAAATAACTATTTTTAAAGTAAATAAATGTTAATTATTAATGAATAAGATATTTTTAATTTTATTTGGCTTATTTAACACAGTAATCTCAATGCTGAAATAGAATTTGAAATAAAGTCTTTTAAAGCCTAATTGCTTACCAGTTTCATTTATTTTCCTGTATTTCTTTAAAAAATTCTTCCATCATAGGTGGCACGCAAAAAAAAAAAAAAAAAGTCTGTCAGCCCAGGATTCATGATTTTGCATTCTTTTGTCTTTGACCTTTAGGCAGTTAAAAAGTGATAATGAATTCATCATCAGGTTTTTGTTACTATCCTTTAGAATATCATTTTAAAGACCACAGGCTCAAGTGCTACAGTTCTTACCTATTAATAAAAGAATATTTTGGGCATATATGTTTGTTGTACACTTAGTAAAATTTCTATAGGACAGATTCCTGGAGGTATAAATGCTGTAGCAGAGGCTTTGCACATTTAACATCTTGATAGACATTGTGAAACTTCTTCTCTAAGAAATTCTTACCCATTTATAGTTTTACCAATAATATACGAATGTGTGTGTGTTTTTAGTATCCTAGCCATGGTGGGCATTGGCCCAATTTCAATCTTTGCCAGTATCTTAGGTGTAGATGATCTTATTTAAACTTAAATCATAAGGTTTCTTTTTTAACTAAAGAAAAAGTCAGCATTAGGTGATAGTTTTCTGCCTTGCCCTCCAGTTAGGTGTTGATGATCTGAAGTAAGATAATGGACTGTTGGTGTGATGTTCCCTTGATTGCTTAATTTGTAGTTAATAAATACTGGAAAATTACCTTGCCTGAAACATTGGTGGTAACTTTTTGCAAATTAGCTTTATTTTCTTGCTTAGTCCTTGATTGTACCCTGGGACCAGTAAGTTATGTGTGCATATAATATAATATGGTTAAGATAGTGTGTTTTGTCACTAGAGGGATACTGTTAGGGTCTAGACTTTTTTCTATCAAATGAGTTTTAGCAAAATTGCAGTAAAATATGCATGAATGTTCATATATTTGCTGTTATGTCACTCTGGCTAATCTGCATCAAAGGAAAATCACCTTTTGGTTAATGTTAAAAGACTTTTACGTTTTTCTGTGTCACTTTCTGCAGTGTCTCCTGGGACTCTCTTATTCGTTGCTTGCTTGTGCATTGTGGCCAATGGTGGCATTTGTAGTTCCTGAACACCAGCTGGGAACTGCATATGGCTTGTAAGTGTTTACACCATAATGTCTCTCTGCTATAGCAATCATATGAAACTCCAGGTCTCCTGAACCTAGTCATCATCATGCTTCTGGGACAGCTCTGAACCTGGAAACCACCAGAAAAGTCAGTTAACCTAATTGTGATATTATTGTGGCAACAGAAATGCCTTAGTCTTCCAGCAAGAGAGTTGGTATTAAGCTAACCCAGAAGTTATTTCTGACATTGCCATTGACTGCCTTTTTATCTGAGGGCTTCTTAGTGAGAAGTTTGAGTTCTGGTGTCTGACCCAAAGGGCAAAAGGGGGAAACTGCACCCATGGTTGGTATTCACTTAGCTCTTACTTTCAATCAGCAGGAAAATGTTGAGCTTATATTGCATTTAATAAGACAGGCTCCCTTACCTCTGAGCATAACATCTAGTAGCAGAAATAGTCATGGGATAAAAATACCTGATCAGGTTGTCCCTAGGTAAAAACATCTCTTAACACTAATAGTATGTCATTTATAGATACTAATATTTAAAGTGAACTGTTACTGTGTGTATGAAGATGTGTCTTTATATTTCTTGAATTGTAGCATGCAGTCCATTCAGAATCTTGGGCTGGCAATCATTTCCATCATTGCTGGCATGATATTGGATACTCGGGGATATTTGTTTTTAGAAGTTTTCTTCATTGCTTGTGTTTCTTGTAAGTATGTGATATGGCAACATTTAGTTTCTTTTAATGGATAACAGTGTTTTCATTTATACTTCTAGGTTTTTGTTGTTATTATTCTCTTTTTCCCTCTTTTAAACCAAATCCCTAAGATGTATCTCCCAGATTTGCCTATTTCTTAGTCTGTGCATCAGAGTTTCCCAGCTGGTGGCTTTCTGGTTCTGTGAAGATTCACAGGCATTTTTTAAAGGAGATTCTTATTTTTAAAAGTAGTAGTAGAATCTGCTTCTTATTCTATTTTAGATATTTATGGTTTTTAGAAAACATTATCCTCTTTAAAGTGAAACCATTTTGAAGAGTGGTGAGTATGTCCCTGGTGTGAGTGTGTGGACATTGATAAGATTCAGGTGTGAGTGCTCATGGTTTATCCATAAGGCAACTTTAAGTTGCTTTTATTCTTGGCCCGGTTACTTAACGTTTACCTGTAATGATTTATTGGTTAAAAATAGGAAGTATTAGGAAACTGTTGAAAACTACAAAAATAAACATTTTTCCTGTGGTAGGCTTCACCATACAGATAGTTGTGTTCATCTTATAAATTCTTATAAACATATCAAGTTGTCTTTTATGCTTTGACATGTGTTTAAAATGGCAAACCCCAGTAATGATTTTATCGTTTACATTTACATGGATAAAAGACAGTTTATACTTGAAATGTGGTTTATGATGTGCCTGAATGCATTTTATTATCCCATAATTTTAGAAGTAAACACATCAAATTTTAAAAATATGTTATTTGTTTTTAAAAAGTGAATCATGTAGAATTCAAAATACTCAGGTCATGGAAGTGTTTATGTCTGTTTGATGCTGCAACGTGTGGTTTAATTTCAGTCCACAACTCTATATATATTTGGTTCTTAAACCAAATACCATGCTATTTAGAGTTGTTTTTGTTGCCATATTAACCTAAAGTAAATTTAGTGTGCCTTACTTGTTATGGTAAAAAGACAAGCCATGACTTTCTGAGGTTTCCACTGGCTCTGGGCTTTCTGGGCTTCTGGGAGTCAGATGACCACATTCTAACACTTGGTTAAATTGTAAAATGGACGTGGTGTTTTCAGACTTAAAATCCTGAAAGGATTGTTTCTGTTCGGTTCTCTGTAAAAAGATAAACAGTTAGGAGGCTGGCAGGAGTTTTTGGAAGTACCAGGAAAACTAACACTTAAACTAGAGAGTAAAGAGCAGCAGGGGTGATCTCTGGGTGGATCAGCTCCATCCCTTCTCTCAACTGCTTTTTTTCTGGTCCTGCTATCCCTGGGCTCATGTAGCCCATGGGAAAAAAATGGTGTGTAATTAATTTTTAGTGGTTTTTGGAAAATAATGGGGGTAGTGTTTTTATTTTTAATTGCCAATCAATGAAGATTTATCTGAGTTTTACTTTGTAATTATGATTACATAGGAATCTTTGGGAAGAGGTACATGTTTTTTAAGGACCCTGTGATTTTTTTCACTTGCAGTGTCACTTTTATCTGTGGTCCTACTCTATGTGGTGAATCGTGCCCGACGTAAGTAGAATTCAGACATTTTCTTCTTAAACCATCGTGGATCATCTTGTGGGGTCCCTGGATTGTCTGCATGCCTCTTTAGAGGCCAGTGCTTTAGTTCATGTAATAATGACAATCTGTTCATATGTTCATGGAAACACATTTCATTATGTAACATATAACTATGCATTTTGGAACTTCAGACTTATTAAATCATTGTCATGTTCTTTCTGGCCAGTTCAATTTAAGTTTTGTAATAGAAAATTTTAGATGTTCTTTTTATGTTAGCATAAGGAAGTATGGCAGTTTTAAAATAACCTAAGGCCATTACTGTGTTATTGTCTCATATTTAAAAAAATTAGTAAGTGGAAGTGGGGGGTGGGTAGAGGGGCTGGGAGGGATGGGGTCGCTGGGCAATGGACACAGGGGAGGGTATGTGCTATGGTGAGTGCTGTGAATTATGTTAAGACTGATGATTCACAGACCTGTACCCCTGAAGCAAATAATACATTTTATGTTAATAAAAAAGTAAGCAAATTTATAGTTATAGTTTGTATTTTAAGGTTGAAAGTGTTTGATACAGAATGAGGTGTTACAGATTTTTTTTCTTTTGCTAGTATTTTTTTTTTTAAAGATTTATTTATTTATTTATTTGACAGACAGAGATCACAAGTAGGCAGAGAGGCAGGCAGAGAGAGAGAGGGGAAAGCAGGCTCCCCGCTTGAGCAGAGAGCCCGATGCGGGGCTTGATCTCAGGACTCTGAGACCATGACCCCAGCTGAAGGCAGAGGCTTTAACCCACTGAGCCACCCAGGCGCCCCTCTTTTGCTAGTATTTTTAAAATGCATTTGTACTTCTTTCTTTCTTCTGTATAAGATTTTGATGTTACTCTTATTAATTTTTCTAACTAGGTTGCCCCTAAAGGTTGTTAGGTACTTAGTAAAATGTGTAAACCTGCTGTTTAAATGATTTTAGGTCATTCCTTTCATTTCTCTTAATTTCCACTATTTACTGATTATTAATACAATGTCTGAGTTAACAAGATGTAAAGAAGTATGTAGGTCCAAACTTAAAAAAAAATGCTGAAATTAAGAAGTGGTTATTTGTATTTGTATCATATAAAGATTTTTTTTTTTTTTAAAGATTTTATTTATTTATTTGACACACAGAGAAATCATAAGAAGGCAGAGGGGTAGGCAGAGAGAGAGGTGGATGCAGGCTTTCCTCTGAGCACAGAGCCCGATGCGGGACTCCATCCCAGGACCCTGAGATCATGGCCTGAGCCGAAGGCAGAGGCTTAACCCACTCAGCCACCCAGGCGCCCTCATATAAAGATTCTTTTTTTTTTTTTTTTTTAAAGATTTTATTTATTTATTTGACAGAGAGAGATCACAAGTAGACGGAGAGGCAGGCAGAGAGAGAGAGAGAGGGAAGCAGGCTTCTTGCTGAGCAGAGAGCCCGATGTGGGACTCGATCCCAGGACCCTGAGATCATGACCTGAGCCGAAGGCAGCGGCTTAACCCACTGAGCCACCCAGGCGCCCCTCATATAAAGATTCTTAAAAAACATTTTTTCCCTTGGGAAGGCCCCAGGAGATAAACCATTTCTTTGTCATCTCCCATTGCCTTTTCTGTTACTTTAAGGTATACCAATGCATGTGTGTGTGTGCGTGTGTGTGTGTGTGTGTGTGAATTTTACTTTTAATAGTTGTGTAGAAAAAGTTCTGTGCTTATTTGTATTTTAGGGGGGAACCTAAATTATTCTGCAAGACAAAGGGAAGAAATAAAACTTTCTCATGCCGAGTAAGTACTGAAAGAGAAAAATTCTCTCCTTTTGCAAATCTGAAACATTAGCATTTTATTTCCAAGTATTAGGTTTGGGCTTTTAAGAAACTAGTCTTCTTGAGATTCGAGAGCTAGCGATTATCTGGGAACTACTACAACAAAATTCTTGTTTATAGAAAATTTAAATAGGGTAGATATCAAGGGTTAAAGTGAAGGGGGAAAAATAACTGGGTTTTAAATTGCTTTTTGAGAGAAAGGGAGACCTGTAGTATTTGTAATTTATTAGAGGAAAGGTCTTTGTCCTAAGCTTATGTTCTGGGCTTACCCTTCCATTGTCTTATCTTTTGTTTTTAACTATTTGAGATAACTTTTCATCTTCTCCCGGTACTAATATTCTGTTCTCTGACTTGGAACCAATTAAGTATCTAGTGTGGCATTAAGTTAAACTTATTTTTTCCATAAGTGTATGCTAAAACGTAATATTGATTCTATTTCCTGTTATTATGATTTCTGATTTTTTAGATACTCAGTTTTTTATGACTTAAAACATTTATTTGTAAACATATATTATGTAACTATAAGTTTTGTGAATTTTATATAGGTTAAAGTCTTGTAGAACAAAGGATTTTTTGGGAGGTGATTCTTGGCCATTTCAAATTTCCTTTTAACATAGTAATTCTAGAAATATATCTTGAGAAGATAATCAGAAATGTTACAGGTTTTAAGTATCTTTAAACAGTCTTGTTTGTTATGTCAAAAAATTAGAAACAACGTGAGTGTCCCAAAGTAGGGAAGTGGTTAAATAGATGATGACACATCCATATAATACATTGTTACAATCATGTTTGAGGATTTTAAAAGTCAGAAGTAATTCCCTCCCTGCACCAAATCAGAGTTGCTTACCATGCCACATGTTAAGTAGACAAAAGATTAAAATGCAAATGTAATATTCTAATTTTGTTCAGGAAAAAGTATGCAGGCACATGTATTTCTTATTTACGTACTTGTATATAATAGAAGAAATACTGAAAGAAAAAACCCCCAATACTAACAATTCTATTTGAATGGTAAGGTTACAGCATACTTTTTCCTTTTGTTTTTCTGTATTTTCCAGATTTTTTATGTTGATCTTAATGTTACTTTTATAATCAAGAGGATTTAAGAGTTTATTCAGCAAAGTGTGCAACCTTTAACATTTGGCAGTATGTGTTTTGTAATGCTAATGGTTTTTATTTTGTAAACCAGATGAGGCTGCTGTTTTTCCCCCCTTCTGATAATTTACTGCATTGTTTTGCAGATGAGAAACTTAAATGACTGTGTCATGAGAATGAGCTGCACACATCATTGGTCTGAAAACCTCACTTTTTTTTTTTTTTTAATCTAGAGTTTAATCAGGAATAATAATGGTCTGGAAATTTATACTTACATTTCAAAAGCATCTATTTCAAAGTATGTTTGTGAGGAATATTTTAGCTTGTGTCTTATGTATTGTTTATTGCTAATGAATTCTGCTTTAGACTAGGCTAATCAACAGTAAAGTTTAGAAAGTTCCTCTGGAATATGCAGGTGAACTTTGGTAAGGACAGTAAATAATGGAAAACTTGGATCTGGCATTGAGATAATTTTCAGAAGATGTTTCTTAAGGATATGGCTTTTTTTTTTCTTTTTTAATCTTAAAACAAAAAAAAGCTTTTGAGAGGGTAGAAGGGATATTTTATACAGAATAAACAATGTTATTTTAATAGGCATTCCATGTTTCTGTAGGGAATATTTGAAAGATATCTTTTATGCAGTCTCTTCATTTTTACAAATAGCAGATTGTATTCTGCTATCTTTAGTTATAAGAGGTTGCTGAGCAGTGACCCTCTTGAGCTTCTTTATCTCTCCATTATTGAGGACACTGATCACTTAGGGATATAATTTTATGGTATAAACTTTCTGTACAGTTTTTTCTTATAATCTAATTAATTACTAAAAAATGTCCTTTAAATTATGATAGTTGCATATCTACATGAATAAAGACACTGCAAAAGGAATACTTGATGTCTTCTAAAACTTTATTTTAAAAAATATGAAAATACTGATTTTAAGTCTTTTTTATTTGGACTATTTCTGTAAGATAATCAACGTCAGAGTAAAGAAAATTTGCCTTTGAAAATCAATGGAGTACTGTTTTCTCCAGAGTAGAACCTAAGTAACATGTATGATTTCCAAGTTAAATAAAATACAATTATAAAATTTCTTTTGACAAACTTAAAAACTTTTTAATTGACTTAGTTTTAGCATATTATATATTAAAGTCAAAGAATTTTTCATGTGTTTTGCTCTCCAGGAGTATGCAGATATTTTAGACAACTGTTAAACTGTCATATTTAGCTAGTTGTATTGTTCAAAATATAGGACATAAGATTGTATGCTTGAAAGTTCTGGAACAGATTGAAAGTACATTCCTTGTTCAGGTCAAGTTTATTTACATCCATTTTTCTGATTTACAGTTTTATTTTGTCATTATTCATTGTTTGTTCTTTTGACTTTGACTTTAGCCCAGATTATTGAATGTTGGTTTTACCAGCTGGTGAGAGTGGAAGAAGCCAGTTGCTGCTGCTGCTGGAGGGCTTGTGTGGTCTGGCCCCTGCCTTACTCTTTCCACTGCCTCCGTGCCTCAGCCATAACGAGCTGCTTCATTACATTTTTTCAGATGGGTCCTCTTCCTTGCCTTTTCAGGGGCTTTGTCCTTGCTGTTCCCTTTGCCTAGAATATTTCATCCAGGATTCTTTACAACCTGGTTTTACCTGATTTACAACAGAAACCTTAGCCCCAGCTCAGACGCATTTTTCCCAGGGAAACTCTTCCAGACCTTCAGGCTATATCAAGTTCTTCTAAAATTTTTGTGATTTTTGAAAAGCCCCGTATTTTTCCTTCTTTGTTCACCTCAGCTTATAATGAAGAATTTGTGATAGTGTGGGTGGGGGCGTGTCTCGCTCTTCCTTTAGATTGTAAGCTCCATGAGGGTGGGGACCGTGTCTCATGTGTTCATTATGATTGTGTTGATAGTTCCTAGCAAAAGTAGGCACAAAATAAATATTTTTTTGAATGATATATAAATAAAAAGAATAAAATGAAATAACTTTTTGGAGGATAATTTGGCAATATGAATAAAAAGACCTATAAAGGGAATGATGGTGGGCTTCATGCCTTTTGGCTTAGCAGTTTCATTTCTAATAATTTACCCCAAGGGAACCACCAGGCAAATATACACATAAATGTATTTTAAGAAAGTGTTTTCATAGCAAGATTGCTTTATAATAGCCTAAAATAGGAAGTCACCCACGTTTTAAGAATAGGTAATTTGTTAAGTACATCATATCATATGCTTTAAGTGAAATATTAAAACAGTCATTAAATGGTTTCATTAGAGAGCATTGACATGGAATGATGGCATTATTATTATATGAAGATTCATAGTGCTGCTTTTTTTTTTTTTTTTTTAAAGATTTATTTATGAGGGAAAGAGAGAGCCTGCCTGCATGGGAGAGAAACCCAAGCAGACTGCACTGAATGTGGAGCCATTTGGGGCTTGATCCCATAATTCCCAAGATCACGACCTGAGCCAAAATCAAGTCAGATGCTCAACTGACTGAGCCACCCAGGTGCCCCCAGAATGCTGCTGTTTTTATAAAAACAAACAACGTGTCTGAAGGATATGTATGTAAATGCCTTTGGATGAGGACTTTCTTTTGGCTTATTTATATTTTCTAATTTTTCAACAGTAAATACTGTAATAGAAGCTTTTAAAATCCCACAAAGAAGAAAATTCAATACAAGTTTGAGTGCTACTTTTGAGGAAAGTGGTAGTTGGTTTTCAGAAAGGAGGAAGGTAACAGATAGTGTTTCTCAAAGAACTTTGGAGGTGTAGGTGGGAATTAACAGGTCCCTGAGTTAGAAATAGAATTTGCATTGACTGGAAAAAATTGCATGTGAAGGGAACCTTGAGAGACAAAACAGAATAGAGAATGGGGTAAGGGCTAATAACACACTTTCTGATCTCATTGGTGGCACAGTACAGCTTCAAGTTGTCTGCAGACTATCCATGATTTCTGGACTGCCTCAACCTCAGCCTCATACTCCCTCATACTCCCTTCCATTAACTTGTTCTTGGAGCGCACCAGGGGAAAATTGAGTTCAGGCCCCGAACAGAGATTTGCTCTCTAGAAGTTAATGGGGGAAAACTGATCTTTTGTAGGAAATACTGAACAGTCCTAGACATCATGCAGGTAGGCCAGACAACCAAACTATTTACAAACTTATTACCACATAGTCCCATGAGCTGTTCCTATATAAGGTCATGTACTCAAGTATATATGTCTTCTCCTTGGTGGATCTTTATCAGTACCACATGTTGTCAGTGACCCTGCCTAACTCACTCAGCTTCTTAAAATTATTTTTTCCCCCATATCTTTGCAAATTAATTGTGTAATGAAAATCAGTGGTATTTCTGTTTGGGATTAGTATGTCCTTTGTAGGAGTTTGTCTTTTTTTGTCTCTTTGAAGAAGATCATCTTCTATGCTCGTCTCCTAAGTTTTACTAGGTTGTAACTTTCTGTGCTTCCATTTCCTGATCAGCAAAATGGAGTATCATTAGAGTTTCTTCTAGCACTCATGTACTTAATTTATGAAACATACGGATATGGTCGATTACCACATATTAGATATATATTCATTGGTGGATGATGACCTGAAACACTGTCTAGAGAAATATCCATCCATTCCTTGCATTTAGTTGATGAATTGGAGAATATGGCTCTCCTAGGATTCTGCTCGGATTCCTTTGGGCACTCTGGCAAATAAATAGAGCATGGTGAGAAATTTCTAGGACACAGTGGGTTGTTCACGAACAGATGAAAGTGTGGGCTGATGACACTTTTAAGCTTCTTGCGAGGTTTATCCAACTCCTTCCCTCCTCCCCCAGTATTGAAGTTTGTTCAGTTTTCTGAGGGAAATCTGACTATTTCAGGTTCTGTGTCTTAGCATGTTCAGTTAGTTTTTAACCTTTCAAAGCAGATCCTGTCTGCCCTGGGGAAGAGGTAAATACAAGTGTCAGGACGCAAGGTGAACCCCTCTTCTTTTTCCCCCCTCCTGCCCGCATTAGAGCCCAGATTTCGCAGGGTACAGTGCACAAGAGTTGGATAGTTGATGGAGTGAGTGAGGAGGAGGTTGAGAGGAGAATGGCTGGGCTTGAGCAGCAACTGCGCTGGGAGAGAAATGACTGGAAGGAGAACAGGTCCTGTATTAGCAAGAGGAAGCCTGGGCTGGAACACAGAGGAAGTGGGCAGATGGGCCTGGAGACAGGTTATCACGGATTTTAGGGTCGCTGATCATTAGATGGAGTGAAAGTGTCAGAGGAGAAATGTGTCCTCTTTGGGTTCTGGTGGGGTCTTTGGAGGTGGAGTCCAGACTTGGTGGATGGAAAGTGGGGGAATGGGCCTAAGAGGACAGATATATTTAGTGGATGTTTAGAAGTATTTTCCATGGCTTTAACTTTATTTTATAGTTCTGTGAATTTTAATAGGTAGAGATTTGTGTTCAGGCTACCACAATTAGGATACAGAACAAACAGTTACTCAATGATCATTTCATAGGAAAAATATTACAATATTTTAAGGTAATGTACATGTGGTATCTTCATTTAAGAATTAAGTTTGATTTATTTTCGACACTTGAACCGGGAAAATGCTATTCTAGTCTGATGACTACATAAAGTTTTTATGATCATGTTACTTAATATGCTGTATCTCATAGACTATAATATTTCACCTTAAACATCTCTGAAATTGGGATGTATGTTTGACATCATCTTTTAATTCAAAGGAAACCAGATGTGGGAAAAATCGAGCATGATGCTATAACAATGTGATGATACTTGATAATATAAGATATGCATAGATTTCTGTGTCATCATTTGTTTCTGGCATCACTGAACCTAAAGTTCCTTACTGGAGGTGGCTGTTGAGAGATGTGGAAAATGTTGACTGTCTTCCTCAAGAGTTGCATGGATGCATGGGGAAATGGACAAAGGATCAGTGGTTCTGTGATTGTATTACAGTGTGATGAGCACTGTCCTAGAGTGATGGTTAATGGGGTTCAGAAGACCTAGAATACGTCAAAGATTCCCAGAAGAGATAGTCTTTGAACTGTATCATAAAGAGTAAGTAGGATGATTCACCTAAGCAGGGAAGGAGTGAGGAGAGAGTGGGGAGGGCAAGAGATCATGGAGCTAATCCTGAGTGAGCCTGCTGGTAATGAAAATGGAATGAAGGGGATTCAGGGGGAGTTTAGCTTGAAAGTTTTGATATGAGGCAGATTGGTGAAGCCCTTTCATTCTGTGTTCATCATGGTTTTTTTTTTTTTTTTTTTTTTTTAACACTTACCTATTTATTTTAGAGAGAGTGTGTATACAAGTGTGGAGAGAGGTGGGGTGGGGGAGAGAGAGAAGTAGACTTCCCACTGAGTGCAGAGCCTGACCTGGGGCTTGATCCCAGAACCCTGAGATCATGACCTGGGTCGAAACCAAGAGTTGGAGGCTTAACTGACTGAGCCACACAGGTGCTCCCATGTTCAGCATGATCTTAATCCTGAAGGCAAATGGAAAGTTTTGGAAGACAATGGGAATTTTTGGAAGATACTTCTGTTGGGGATTAAGAGAGGGTTTACATTTCAGAAAGGTGACCCTAGGAGCAGAAGGAAGGAAATGAAGTAGAGGTTGAGGGAACAGATCTAGAGTCAGGAGGATGTTTAATAGGTTGGAGCAGTGACACCCACGAGAGGTGATGGGAATTTGAACTAAAGCAGTGACAAGGAGATGAAAAAAACAAGTTCTAGTGATGCTTGGGAGGTTGAACTGACAATGTGATTATGGGAGATGAGGGAGAGACTGGGATTGAGCACGACTCCCAAATTTCCAGCTTCAGTAGATGGGGGGGCCATTTAACCGGAAAGAGCCGCCAGCTTGCAATGATTTGAAGTATGAATCCATGGTAGAAATTACACTAAAGAAGTGTAGCCTGTTCTTGCAAGAAAGTAGGCTATAAAGTAAGAGAACATAAGGAGGAGTCTTTAGTGGCTGTTTTTTTGTTTTTTGTTTTTTTGATCGTGAGGTTAAAGCTTTATAAAGGTCTTGTTGTTAATGTGATTCTCTACTTGCAGAGTGGAACATTCTCAGACTCTGTGATTCTTTAATTTTCTTGAAGTGGCTCTTTTTGCTTTTTGTTCACGGTTTAACCACTTTAAACATTCCCAGCTATAGCTAGCTGCAAGAACGTAAGTTCTGTTTCTCGTCGTGAATTTCTTCTTAAGGCCATTACCTTTGAAATTGTTTGATACATTAAAAAAAAAATCTCAACAAAACAAAACATTGAGAAACTGAAATACTAAAGAGATTTGGTCGGTTTATAAGAAAGTAAAAGATAATGAGAATACATAACTTTATAAGGTTAGGTTAAGTTATGCTTAACTGCAAACAACTTTGTGAAACATTTCCCTTCCTTTTTATTGTTTTTAAAACATGGGCTAAAAAGTGAGCATGCTTACAGGTATTGTGTATTCTGGAATTGCTTTGAATTGGAGTTGGTGAGTGTTGGAACAAAGAAATCCCAGACAACTTATGATTTAATTTTATAGGCACACATTCATAAATTGGATTTAGGCAGTAATTCCAGAAAAGCATACACAGGAGAACCATTTGCTGTGTGTTCATTTATTCTACAAAGATTTAGTGGGTACCCATATGTTGAAATCTGCTAGATCCTGTAGGAGGGGAAGTAAGAGGATTTAAATATTGCTGCTCATACTTGGTAGAAGGGGAGATGTTTCTTGGGTGTGGGTAGTGGGTGGGAGAAGGGAAAGGGTGTTCTGATGCAGGGTCAGGGAAGGCTTCTTGGAAGAGGTGGCATTTGAATTGTTTTCTGAGAGACAGCTGTTTATTCTCTTTGACTAGTCTGTTTCATGTGACATCTTTGGTTAATTACTCTCTTTCTTGAAAGTCTTCCCTCATTTGATTTTCTAGCACTCTAGAATCCAGCACCACCTCCTGTCCCTGTGTTACCTGTCAAGACTTTTATGGTTCCCATATCTCCTAGGTCCTTCGTTCTTTCTTTCCTTCTTTATCAGTGGTACCCTTTACATCTTCAGCTTTGAATATTTCCCTGGATGGTTAATTGTAAACTGAGTTTGAGCCTAAGCTGTCTCTGAACCTCTATCCTGCATTTCCCGCTGAGGCCTCCCTAGCCGCTCACATTTAATTTGTCTGAATCTGAACTCTCCCCTGCAGTGTACAGATTCCCCCCCACCTTCCTTTTTCTTTGCCCGTTGACTGTTGAGTGCCTACTATGTGCTAGGTGCTAGTTTATCATTCCTTTGATTCCTTAGGCTTGGAGACTTAGAGTCATTTTTGTTCTGTCTCCTTACCACCTGTCTAAAGGAGTATTTTATTTCTCTTAATTCTATCTAATGTTTTACAGTCTTTTTAGTTCTGTTCATGCCCATTATCTGTATGCTTGGCTTACTGTAGTGGTCTTCTAAATGTGGACTGCCTTCTTCATTATCAGCATCACCATTGCTTACTGAGTGTCTACTATGTTCAAAATGTTGCTAACATGCCATGTTGTATAGATTGGAAAATGAACTAGTGGGTGAGAGAAAACAGACCTGGAATGAGAAAGGAGACCATCCTCAACTCCACGGTGATAAGGCATTGGCAGAATCAGCGGTGCAGAGTGAGACCGATGGCATCTGGAGGAGGAAGGGTACTTAAGCATGTGGAGAAGGTTTGGGGGAAGGTATTGAGTGGTCAACATGTGAGGGGTAGAAATCCACATGGTGTGGCAGGAGAGCTGTGAATTGAAAAGTTCAGTTGGGACTGGACTGTGATAGGTGTAGTATGCCTGCATGAGAAGTCTGGGCTTTGTCCTGTAGAAGTGAGGATATAGAGAGGGCATGGACAGAGCTGGGGAGAATGTCGTATAAGAAAAATGCTCTTTTAAAGAAAATGTGGAGGTGGTGTGTAGGCTGGCTTTGAAGGAAAGAAAGGCCAATTAGGATCTCACACAAGTTGGCTGTGACAGTTTTGTTTCTTTTCTCTAATTCATTCAAAACATGGAGGCTGCCAGGTTAAGTTTCTGGGTCACAGCTTTGATCATATTCCTCTCCCGCTTAAATGCCCCCAAAGATTCCCTGTGCCTTGAGTGGTTCTTTGGCCGGCTCTGGGGTGGCCTTTGTAATCACAATTCAGCTCACCTTTCCAGCATTATCTCCTTCTCCTCCTCTTCAAGCACCAACATGGGCTCTCACAGATTTTTCCTTTTCTCGAACACTGTTTGGGAAATTATGCTAATTGAAATTTCACCAGCCTTCTGCATGCTTATGATGCCTTCCATGGCCCTCTCAGTCAGTAGTAGTATTCTTACCCCTGCTCTTCCCTAATATGTACTGCTTGTACTGTTTATTTTTGGCTAATCAACAGCTGGCATGATTTCTTCTGTAGCTGCTGAAACTGTTGAATTAATGTTCATATTGCTGTTGAACATTTCAGTTTTATTTCTCCAATAGTCTGTAATGTCCTTAAGGGCTGGCCCCATGGTTGACACTTTTGTATGTGGCTACAGCCAAGATATGGGTATCTGCTACTGCCCCAGTCATGCTGTTTGGAACATGGTAATATTTGCTGACCTTCAGTTTTTTTCCGAACAGCCAGGCAGATTTTGCAAGATTCTTGAGGCCCAGGGCAATAACATATTTGAAGATCCCAGCTTATACCAGGATGGTGGGCATTGGATGACTAGATCCAGGAAGAACTTTTGTTTCTTCTAGTCTTATTGTACCTTCTGTGGGTGAGTTTTTTTTTCAGTGACCACAGAGGAGTCAGGAATATCCCCTTGACTTATATTGGGTTCCCAGCTCCCATTACAAGTGGGTCTTTTTTTCAAAGGGAGTAGTCTAGTTTGATTTTTGTCTTGAGATAATTGTCCCTGAAAACCAGGATGTGATGTCAACCAAGTTAAACTTTTTTTATCCCAACTATACAGAACTAAGTTAAAAATGGATGCTTATACTTTGCTGTTAAGTAGGTCGGAAGACTCTGCAGAAGCAAAATTAACATTATATAGATCAGAGAAATAATTGCAAGCACCTAAGTTTACAAAGACTAAAGGCTGGAAAACTTTGATTAGGGGTGTTAAAGCACATGCTTTTTAGATAAAGGTGATGTAACCTGAGGATTCTAGATTAATTTTCTTCCCACCTCCAGGGTTGGCAGGCTGGTGTATGTTCGAGGTAAGTGCTAGGGGGACACACGGGATGGCTTTATGTTGTTTTTTTTTTTTTTTTTTTTTTTAAAGATTTTATTTATTTATGTGACAGAGATCACAAGCAGGCAGAGAGGCAGGCAGAGAGAGAGGAAAAAGCAGGCTCCCTTCGGAGCAGAGAGCCCGATGTGGGGCTCGATCCCAGGACCCTGGGATCATGACCTGAGCTAAAGGCAGAGGCTTTAACCCACTGAGCCACCCCAGCACTCCTGGCTTTATGTTTTTATTGAGGAGCCTCGTGCACCATTTTTCCAGTAATGTAAACCGTATTAATTTGTAAGGTGTGACAATTGGGACTTTTGGATACCTGACTCTTCTGTGTGTGCTATGCAAAGGAAGGGACAAAAATGAATAATATAAGCAAGAAAGCTGAGAATATTCAAACGAGCAAACAGTTTTAAGTTCTTTTAGCTGCTATAGAGGCACTTATGTGGAAACAGCTGACCTACTAATTAGAAAACATCCTTGCCTTCCATTAAATTAATTATCCTAAAGAATTCTGCTAGGCAACCCTTTGTCTAGTTCTAATTATTGTGTGCCTTTGAAAGCAATAAACTGCACTTTCAGAATAAAATTTTATAATGTAGACATATACACGGCTTTCTCAGACACTTCCTGTAATTAGAGTGGGGTAGTAATGACGGGTTATTCTTTGGTTTTTATTAAAAAGGCTTATCCACCTCTTCATAGGGAGATTATAATGAATTATTGAATAATGTATGTTTAGATCTGAGAACTCCTTGGAGATCATTACTGTTCAAATATGAGAGGTTTTTAAGGTTATCTTTTCAGATTACCATGGATCTTTTTTTTTTTTTTTTTACAGATTTTATTTATTTATTTGTTAGATTGAAAGAGAGAGACAGAGAACACACAAGCAGGGGGAATGGGAGGCAGAGGGAGAAGCAGGTTCCTCACTGAGCAGAGAGCCTGATGTGGGACTCGACCCCAGGACCCTGGAATCATGACCCAAGCCAAAGGCAGATGCTTAGCAGCTTAACCAACTGAGCCACCCAGGTGTCCCTTTATATATATATATTTTAAGAATGAACATCATATTATGACTAAATACAGTGGTAAAATTTTTCTGTCATAAACATTATGTTCAAATAAGGATAAGGTGAATCGCCATTCATGCACTTGCGTTGCCCTGTTTTTTTTCCCCACTTTGCCCTGCAGAGCTTTTTTCTAACCTTAGAACCCTGGTTAAGAAGTATAGTGAAAGAACGCACGCTGTATACCCCTTGGTCTGCACCTGCGAGCGGCTGTGTGAGAGCTAAGCTGACGTGAACGAGGAGCGGGTGCTGCTAAGGTGCACTCGGCTGGCTCTTGAGCAGCGTTTGGACTGGGCCATATGCGTCTGTCTTAGGAGCCTGTGCTTCAGAGGCCGGTGCCTGGGTTCAAAGCTTCCATCCAGCATGAGGATCTAACCATTCTGCAGCTGGGTGACCTTGGGCAAGTTACTTAAGGCTCTTTGTTTATCTGTAAATGGGGCTAACAGTAGTTCGTACCTCCAGGGGCTGTTGTGAGGAACAAATGAATTATTGCATGTAAAGTGCTTTTCCATGGTAAGGGCTTTGTTCACTTATCCATGCATCCACTCATTACTTATTCATTCCACTCCTGTTGATTGTACACTCACTGTGTGCGGGGCCCTGCTGCGGAGGCACCTTAGGGGTACAGCAGTCAGACAGATGAGGTCCCTGTCCTGTTGGAACCTAATTCTAGGGGGAAGAAACAGACTGTACATGAGTAAACCAGTTAACAAGGTCAGGCACTAATAAGTGCTAAAAAGACAGTAGATAGGGAAATAGTGACTGGGTTATGAGGAAAGAGGTCAGTATTAACTAGGGTGGGTAGGAGCTTCTGAGGAGGTGATGTTCAAGCTTAGGCCTGAGTGATAAGAGCTAAATTCCAGCTCTGATTAAAATGAGAGTTTTCCTTTGTGTTGGTGGCTGTCTCCATACTTTTCCTTTACAATCTCTTAACATCAGTATAAAATCCTTTGTAGCAGGATACTGCTCAGAGATCTTGAGCCCCTCTCCTGATACCACATGACTGTGTTCAGACAAGTCATTATCAACATCTTGGAGCTCATTTTCCCCAAACTTCATCTTGTCAGTACCCAGATCTGGCCACCCCTGGGTTTCTCTCCCTTGGCTCCAGCTGGTTGCTCACCCACCTTATTATGCCTGAGTTCCTGGAAGAGCCTGACTCTGTTATTCCCAACCGATAGAAAGTACAGGACTGGGTTAAGGCAGCTGCTCATGCTCACCAGAGGCCTCCATATCTTATAGGCCATGCTGGCCACCATTAAGAGCTGGCAGTCCTGTGAAGATAGAAAGCGGAGTGTGAGGTAGAAGGAACGTGTGATGTGGAAGGGGACAAAGCAGAGGGTGAAGAGGCCGCACACCAGCAAGATGGTCCGGATGGACTTGGCCCGGGCTGTATTGCCTGTCCTCCTGAGGGTCTCTCCTGGCTTGATCAGGCTCCTCACCATCAGCGAGTAGCACACCAAGATGACCAACGAAGGTAAGGCGAAGCCAGACAGTGTCAGAACCATGCCATAGGCAAAGAACTGATCAAAATTCTCTGGGCCGGTCATGTCGTAGCAGACCATCTGGCCATCGATGTAGTCTGTGTGGGAGAAGAAGAGGGTGGGCAGTAGCTGGAGGACCACCAGGGCCCAGGTGGTGGCCGTGCCCAGGAGGGCGTGCCGGCGGCTCCTGTAGGGCAGCGAGCGCAGCGGGTGGCACACGCCCAGGAAGCGGTGCGCAGAGATGCAGGTCAATAGCAGGATGCTGCCGTAAAGGTTGGTGTAGAACAGGAAGCGCACCAGCCTGCACAGCAGCTCCCCAAAGGGCCACCTGTCACCCAGGGAGTAGGTGATGATGAGGAAGGGCAGCGTCAGCACGTAAAGCAGGTCAGCTATCATCAGGTTCACCAGGTAGATGGTGGCACAGCTCCAAGGCTTGGTTTGGCGCCAGGAGAGCCACAAGACTGTGCCATTCAGGGGTAGCCCTAGTATGAGGATGACACTGTAGGTCAGGGACAGGTAGATTTGCTTATAGTCCTCCGAGAACTTGCAAACTTGCTGGTCCCTCGAGGCATTAGTATCCAGCGTCTCCATTTCCTGGGATGCTCCCTCCGGAAGCACAGCTGCTTCTGCTTGTGCTTTACCTGGAAGGAAACAAAATGGGCAGCATAGCGTCATGAACTTGGCTGCGTGTGTCTTAGGTTCTCCCTTGATCTGGCATTCAACTCTGTTCTCAGTCTGGTCAGAGTCCTTGTTTGACATAGGCCAGCTCCAGGAAGAAAAAAAAAATTAAACCCAAGGGCACAGGAGTCTTTTAAAGCAGGGCTTGTAGACTTACCAGCTCCAAAGGGCTGGCCTTCCACTATCCTGTATGCTTTCTGCTCTAGGCTGGGATGTGATTAGGAAGCTCAGGTACACATGCTGCAGGGAGGTGCTGTAATTTCAACAGGGCATACAACTGTGACTCCTCTGCCTAGAATCCTTTGCATAGAGTCAGGAAATCTCCAAGGGCATTTGGATTTGTATCTCTTTCGAGATTTCTTAACTGCATATTTGAATACTGAGGCTGATTTGCTTATTAACCACCTCAGCATCCCGAACATCCAAAACCAAATCTAAGCCATGAGGTCAGGTGCAGCTTCTTCCATACTCCCATCTCTGCTGAGGAAGCAGATCCAGTAGGCAGATCCAGATAGCGGAGGAAACTGTGTGTGGAGCCTGCACATTTCTGTCACACTGGGAAGTCAGTGTGTTGGTCAGCCAACCACCATGGAGCCTACAGGAATGAAAAGAAATTTATTTCTAGGGTTTGACATTCAGAAAGACAAGCTAATACAGGGCAAGAGAGAAAGGTTTCAAATAGGTAACTGGCATAGATTGAGTGTCGACCAAAAGCTATAGCACAGTGCTACTGAGGGCTGACTATAAGCTGTAACGCAGAGCTTTATTCACAACAAAAGGAACAGAGACCTCATTCACTCTGTCAGTCAACAAACATTTATTGAGCATCTATTGGGTCTGGCACTAGGGATACAAAGATGAATAAAATACAGCTCTTACTCTCTAGGATTTCAGTCTGGTGGGAAAGACAGAAACCAATACAGCTAATTGTAACAATGTGAAGAATGGTCAGCAAAATGCTGTGAAGACCAGCAGGATCAGCAGTTCTCTGCTGAGCTGCTGTTTGAGCTGCTTGGGGAAAGAACAGAAGAGCTCGCTAGGCAAAGAAGGGTGAGGGGCCTTCCTTGGGGTTGGGGAGGCAGCCCACGAAAGGCAGTGGAGCTTAAGGCCTCCACATTTCCTGGCAGGGAAGCCAGCGTGGGGGTGCCTCCAGAAGGAGGGTGGGAGTTCTTCAGCAGGATGGTGATGGGATGGGCTGTGTGTGAGGAAGATCCCCAATAGCAGCTGAGAGCCGGGCCTGGAGCGGCCAGACTGTAAGGGAGCTGTAGCAGTATACGCAGGTGAGGGTTGTTCAGTTCCCCAAGTGAGGCCATGCGGGGTGGGTGGAGGGTGGGTCTCTGGAGATGCTGCTGAGGCAGGAAGGACAGGACTGTGTGGACATGGGGCACGCACCAGAGGAGGAGTCAAGGGTGTCCCTGAGACAGAGTGAGTAGGTGGTGAGGCCCGGGCCTGAGCCAAAGCCTAAAGCTTGAACGTTGGGCCTGATGTTCTGAGGTTGGGGGACAGTGGCTCTCCAGGCTGCAGCTTGCCAGAGGGCTCACCTCCTTGTTAACTGGCTTTACAATCTACCTAAGGAGAGCAGAGCTTTTTGGCTGGATGAGTAAAAGGAATGTAGTTTTCTCTCATTTTGTTCCCTGTAATCTTTCATGTGGGGGGTTGGCAAATGCCTAGTTATTTTCAGCGAAGCTGCCTTCCCAGCTTGGTGTGGGCTCTCAGAGGGAAGACAAAGAGGGGAACCAACTTGGCTTAGTGCAGGCTCAGCCAGTTAGTTCACACTGTGAGCTTATTTAATCCTCAGAACAAGCTTGTGGAGGAAGCATTATTAGCTGCAGGTTACTGCTGAGGAAATTGAGGGTTAGAGAAGACCCCTCTATGGGGCTCACTAGGCCCTCTAGTATGCTGGTTCTTGATGTGGATTGTGGGTTTCTGCTCCCTCAGAGCGCCTTGTGGCATGGTGGAAAGTGCTCAGATCTAGCTCTGCCAGGGGCCACTAGCGCAGTTTGAACTAAGCCACTTTGTCTCTCGGAGCTGTGGTCTCTTCAGCTGTAAAATGGGGCAGTCTCTCTGTGAGGTGAGGTTGCCATGAGAATTAGCTAGAAGAAAGGCACACAACACCCGCTGGCCTGCCGCAAGGGAGAAACCCAACATATTTTAGCTCTCTTCTCACACCTTCCTCCCTCTTTTGCTAGGGACTATGGTGCCCTGAAAACCTGAGCTCTTTTGTTTGTGTGGGAGGATGGGAGGGCAAGTGTGCCTTTGCTATCCCATAATTGGAGAAAGTCCCTTGCTTCTCTGTGGCTATTAACTTCTGCTGTGGTCTGAATTATGTCCCCTACAGATTCAGGTGTTGAACCCTTAACCCCTAATGTGACTGAAGTTGGAGTGAGGAAGTAATTAAGGTTAGATGAGGTCATAAGAGTGAGACCTTAATTCTGTAGGATTAGTGTCTTTGTATGAAGGACAGCAGAGCGTTGACTTTATGTGAGGACTTAGTGAGAAGGTGGCCTGCAGGCCTGAAACAGAGATCTCACCAGGAACCAAACCCTGTAGTTCTCGATCTGGGACTTCTCACTTTCCAGAAGTGTTTCCACTGTTTAAGCCACCCAGTCTGGTATTTTGTTACAGCAGCTTGAGCAGACTGATACTGTATATGTACTTCAAGGCCTATCTATTGTGGAGGGACAGCTTTTCAGGTGAGAGGATGACCATCTTAGTCAAGGGATAAGTGTAGAGAACTACATGGTGTTTAGACTAGTGTATCATTGAGGTTGCTATTATGGAGAAAGGAAGAGGAAGAAGAAAAAGTCAGGTCATAAAGGGTTAATTCACTAGCTGAAAGCCCTGACAGTGTTGACCATCCCCTCCTCCCAGAAGCCTCTCTTTTCTGGCTTGTGTCACCCCTGGCTTTTTTTTTTTTTGCCTCCCTAGAACTCCTAATTCTCCCCATTCACTGGGATGCAGAACTGAAGGGCCATGTAGCTATTCATAGAATAAAGGAAAGGAGTGGAGGAGAGGCAGGCTGGGGTTTTACAATAGATGAGAACTGAGGGGGCATCTGCCATGATGAATGGGATTCTAAGGAGAAGTCCGCACTTTTGGAAAGTGTGTACTGCATTATACAGTTTCCCCTCTTTATCACCATTTCCCCAAGAGCTTTCAAAAAGACTGACACAATTTAGGGTTGGAATTTGTTTCTTTTAAATGGGCTCAGTGGGAAGATGGGCCTTATGGAAAGAATGAAGCAGGTGTCCCCAGTGTATAGTTAAGTGGGTATGATGGCTTCTGACCTTGAGCCCAGGGTCTTCCCACTGTGAGTCTCCAAGAGCCTGGGTCTCTTTGTGGCCCCCTGCTCTACAGACAGGGGCCTCATCAAGCCTTCCCAAGAGCAGTAGTGATCTCGGTATCACACTGGACATCTTTCAAAAGGGATGGGGAAGTCTTTGTCATCCTAATGGCCTAAAATAGCTATCATCCCCCAGGGAAAAGCACACCTATGATGAAAGAACTGTTCTCTCTCCTTTAACAAGTTTATAAGATACATATTTCAAGAGTTCAGAAAAAGGAAAAGTGACGAATAAATTTGAGTAACGACAAAATGTTACTTTTTAAAAAAAGATTTTATTTATTTATTTGACAGAGAGACAGAGGTCACAAGTAGGCAGAGAGGCAGAAGCAGGCTCTCTGCTGAGCAGAGAGCCCAACGTGAGGCTTGATCCCAGGACTTGATCCTAGGACCCTGAGATCATGACCTGAGCTGAAGGCAGAGGCTCAACCCACTGAGCCACCCAGGCACCCCCTGTGTTACTGCCTTTTGATTGTGGAGGAATGATTGTTGAATGAGAAAATCTTTAAAAAAGATTCTAGGCCAAAGGAGTGAGCATTGCTCATTTTCATTTTAAAATGCCACTATTGTATTATACATGTTTAAATCTATGAATTGATTTTAATATTTAATATTTTACCTATATCTGGAGACTTTTCTTGCTTAAACAGATGGAACTACTTAATGGAGTCTCATAAATACCTTCAGACAGTGAAAGTTCATTTTTACAAGTTATTCTGCAAAACTGTTAATTAATATGTGTATTTCTTAATTTACAAAGATGAATTACACAGATGAATTTACAAAGATAAACTACAAAGATGAATACCACAGTGTAATTATTTGATTTTTTGACAAGTTTTTTTTTAAAAAAATGAGGCCCCCAGGTACATTCTATGAGGTGGTGGATGAAAATAGTTGGTGGTTTACTTTGAATTACTTTTCTTATGTTTCAAATTCACTAGATAACTTGGTGTTATTTGGCCAGCAGACCAGTGGGTGGCGATGAAGACCGACCGGTTACAATCCCCACCCCCTCCCGCGGAAGGAAGTAGAAACTAGGGTTGGACTCAGGTCCAGGAATAGCAGCTATGGACGAGGTATAATTCATTGAGGACATATAGGAAACCCCACCAAACAACCTCTTAATTGTCTATGTCTACAGTTACTATGCTCGGTTCACACAATGAAATGGAGATACAGACAGCCAAAAGCAGCCTGGTATTGTGATTGATTTTTAAAAAGATCTCGTGAGACAGGCAATGTGGCAGGCATTATCCCCCCCACCCCATTTTACAGCTGAGTGAGCTGAGGTTCAGAGAGGTTGATGGAAGTCCTATCTGTGATGATTTGGGGGAAAGTCTGGACTTCTTTTACAAAGCAGAGACTCAGCTCATTCCCACATTTCCAGGAAATGTTTTCTCTCCCCTAACCCCCAAGTCATACAACAAAAAAGACACAGAAACAAAAGAGCAGGTCATCCCTGAAGTAACTTTATGTAGTGCCTTTGTTATAGATGACAGAACCCTAGTTTAAAAAGCATCATCTGGAAATAATGGCAAAGAGAGAACAGAATAAATAGAATTTAAAAAAACCTATCAAGAATGAGACCTATATAGCAGCCTTCTATCCAGTTTTAAACTATACCTGAGTCTTAAAATAAAAGGCACTGACATTAGCTATTTAATGATTTTTTACTATATTTTTATACTGTAGGCTTTCCCCAGCTGTGTACCTGGATTCCTCTTACATATTTCAGTTGTTCCAAAATATTGGAATCCAAGGGCTTTTTTTTTTCCTTCAAGGAAAGCAAACTGGATCCTTTAAATAATTTAGAGGATTGTCTAGAGACAGTGAATGCTTAATTTCAATAATTTATATAGCAGCTTGCACATTTTTGTTTTCTGTTGACAGGGATCTGACATAATTGGCAACTTCAAATTAGTGTAAACATGGGGAGTGATTGGGAAGCATTGCTCTGACATTGTACTGTCACAACAGCCTAGGTGGCTGCTCTGAAAGTGATGTTACTTTGTCTAGAAAAATAATCACTACTAAAAAATTAATTTCCCCCCCATCTGTACAATTGTGTGATCTCCTCAAACTAACTTTGAAATCTGAATTTTTAACATTAACGTTGTAGTTAAAATAACTGTAGCTATATTGTCCTTTGCTTGTAGAAGTTCATCATTGCCTTTGGGATCACAACCTTGAAAGGGGATCTTTATGAAACTTTTTCATTTTCCTTTCATTTGGCATCAGACAAAGATCTTTAAATGCAGTACAACTGAGTCTGTCTTTCCCTGTGTTCTGTGTCAAGAAATGTAGAAAGTTGGTTTAGTTTGGGGCAAGAGCAGAGATCAGTAGCAGAGCCTGGGGCTCTAGGGCTAGTGGGAAAGTTGCCCAAGGCATCTCCCGAGTGGAGGGCTTGCATCCAAGGACCGCTCCTTCCATCCACACTTACCCTCAGGCAGCAAGTTCCCCTCACAGATTGCTGTTTAAAATCACTAACATGCTGACATACTGTCCATCACTGGAGCCCTTCCTGTTGCTATAGTGTTGCTAAGGTGGGGGGCAGTGGTAGAAAGAATCCACGATGGCTGTGGACACTCAGCACATGGGGGAGGTGGGAGAATGCTGTTGTCTTAGCTTGAGTCTCCCAGAAAGCAGAGTGGAGGTTTAGTGTGCAACTATTTTATTAGAAGTACAGTCCTAGGGAGCAAGAGTGAGGGACAAAGGGGAATTACCTGGTGAATGAGGGAGGACTAATAGGAGGACTCAAAGATGGGTTATTGAGTTGGCCCCCACAAAAAGCAATTTAGTGCTCAATCCCAAGAGACTGTCATCTTGAATCAACCACATCCAAAGAAGGTTCTCCCAGGGCCAGAAGAAAGGAGGCATTTGTTTATTAGTTTCTATCTCCCACTGGCCAGACCATGGTGGTGGGTGTGTCCTTTGAGTGGAGAAGAACATCAGAAAGAGGAAACACACTGAAGAGAATGCATATTGTCTCCAAACCCATTTTTCTTCTGTCCCATAAGGTGTTGGCCTCTTCCTTTACATGCCCTTCTATGTTGCTTTTGCATGGGAAATGAGGGTCTCTTGCTGTATCTGACCCCCTATCTGTTTGCGGTGAAGTCATTCTTCCAGTTTTTTCTTGTTCATTTTTCTATATTGTGTTGTCTTGTTTTTGTTGTTACTGATTTTTAGGAGTTATTTACACATTTTGGATAAGTCTTTTCAGTTATTCTTATTATAAATATATATATTTTTTACTCTGTGACTTTGCTGGCTTAATGACATGTGTGTGTATATATGTATTATACGTATTTTTTAAGGAATAGAAGTTTTCAATTTTAACATAGTTGAAATGATCAATTTTTCTTTTATGGCTTATGCTTTTGTATCTGGCTTAAAAATTTTTCTCTATTGGGGCGACTGGTTGGCTCAGTCAGTTAAGCATCTGCCTTTAGCTCAAGTCATAATCTCAGGGTCCTGGGATCGAGCCCCACATAGGGCTCCCTGCTTAGTGGGAAGTTTGCTTCTCCCTCTCCCTGTGCCCCTCCCCACTGCTTGTACACTTGAGCGTGTGCTCTCTCTGTCTCTATTTCAAATAAATAAATAAAATCTTAAAAAAAATCTTTCTCTGTTTTGAGGTCATAAAGATATTCCCCTATATTAGCATATTAGCTTTCCACATTTAGATCTAAGTGATTTTGTCCCACTAATGGGTTTAATGTTTGTATGTGTGTGTACACATAAGTGTATGAGAAATGCACGACTTTAGATTAGATACTTTTTGAAGAGTGGAGAACAGGCAGAATTGTAAAGTATTTCGGAGGCATTTGCTCTAGTTTAAGAGGAAAAAGATGGTAGCTTTAACTTGAGTGGTAAGTGTGGCAACAGACAAGTGATGGATTCAGCTGATACTTAGGAAGTAAATGAACATGAGTTGGTGATGATTAAATATGGAGGTGAAGGAGGGATTAAGGACAACCCCAGTGACTTTACTCTCTCTTGCTACCAACCAATGCTTTCATCCTTTTGTTTATTATTTTTCTATTTTATTGCTTCTCTCTAGTCAGTTTCTGGTTCTTCCTTGCTTCTTCTGGCTCCGCTTTCCCTCTGGGCATCCTTTGGCTTCTGCTACTATTGCAGATGGCTAACTCTGCACACAGAGCCAAAGAAATGTTCCAAGAGACTCTGACTGACCCAGGTATTCACCGTTACTCAGAAAGAGAAGACCCACTTATGAGAATGGATTTTCTTTTTCACCAAGCATTCTTTAATAATGTCCAAATTAGGAGAGGAGTCAAGATGGCGGAGAAGTAGCAGGCTGAGACTACTTCGGGTAGCGGGAGATCAGCTAAATAGCTTATCTAAAGGTTGCAAACACCTACAAATCCAACGGGAGATCGAAGAGAAGAAGAACAGCAACTCTAGAAACAGAAAATCAACCACTATCTGAAAGGTAGGACTGGCGGAGAAGTGAATCCAAAGCGACTGGAAGATAGACTGCAGGGGGAGGGGCTGGCTCCCGGCGAGCGGCGGAGCAACGGAGCACAAAATCAGGACTTTTAAAAGTCTGTTCCGCTGAGGGACATCGCTCCAGAGGCTTAACTGGGGTGAAGCCCAGGCGGGGTCAGCGCGGCCTCAGGTCCTGCAGGGTCGCAGAAGGATCGGGGGTGTCTGAGTGTCGCAGAGCTTACCGGTATTAGAATGGGGAAGCCGGCTACAGAGACAGAGCCGAGGAGTGACTCTCAGCTCGGGGTTGCCTTGAACCGGTCGCAGGCTCGGTCAGCTCGGAGCGCGGCCGGAGGCCAGGGTGACGGGAGTCATTGGGCGCTGTTCTCTGAGGGCGCACTGAGGAGTGGGGCCCCGGGCTCTCGGCTCCTCCGGGCCGGAGACCGGGAGGCCGCCATCTTCATTCCCGTCCTCCGGAACTCTACGGAAAGCGCTCAGGGAACAAAAGCTCCCGAAAGCAAACCCGAGCGGATTACTCAGCGCGGGCCGAATAAGGGCGGTGCAACTCCGCCTGTGGCAAAGACGCTTGAGAATCACTACAACAGGCCCCTCCCCCAGAAGATCAACGGGAAACCCAGCCAGGACCAAGTTCACCTACCAAGGAGTGCAGTTTCAATACCAAGGAGAGCGGCGGAATTCCAGAGGAGAAGAAAGCAAAGCACGGAACTCATGGCTTTCTCCCCATGATTTTTTAGCCTTGCAGTTAATTTAATTTTTTTTTCTTTTTCAATTTTTTTTTCTTTTTCTCCTCTTCTGCTAAATTTTTTAACTTTTACCGTTTTCTTTTTTAACGTTTTTTAAATAGTTTATCTAATATATATATATTTTTTCCTCTTTTTATATTTTTTCTTTATCGGCTTTCTTTTTTTTAATAGTTTCTTTTTTTTTTTCTTTCTGAACCCCTTTTTATCCCCTTTCTCCCCCCTCACAATTTGGGATCTCTTCTGATTTGGCTACAGCATATTTTCCTGGGGTTGTTGCCACCCTTTTAGTATTTTACTTGCTCCTTCATAAACTCTTATCTGGACAAAATGACAAGGCTGAAAAATTCACAACAAAAAAAAGAACAAGAGGCAGTACCAAAGGCTAGGGACCTAATCAATACAGACATTGGTAATATGTCAGATATAGAGTTCAGAATGACGATTCTCAAGGTTCTAGCCAGGCTTGAAAAAGGCATGGAAGATATTAAAGCAACCCTCTCGGGAGATATAAAAGCCCTTTCTGGAGAAATAAAAGAACTAAAATCTAACCAAGTTGAAATCAAAAAAGCTATTAATGAGGTGCAATAAAAAATGGAGGCTCTCACTGCTAGGATAAATGAGGCCGAAGAAATAATTAGTGATATAGAAGACCAAATGACAGAGAATAAAGAAGCTGAGCAAAAGAGGGACAAACAGCTACTGGACCACGAGGGGAGAATTCGAGAGATAAGTGACACCATAAGACGAAACAACATTAGAATAATTGGGATTCCAGAAGAAGAGGAAACAGAGAGGGGAGCAGAAGGTATATTGGAGAGAATTATTGGAGAGAATTTCCCCAATATGGCAAAGGGAGCAAGCATCAAAATTCAGGAGGTTCAGAGAACCCCCCCCTCAAAATCAATAAGAATAGGTCCACACCCCGTCACCTAATAGTAAAATTTACAAGTCTTAGTGACAAAGAAAAGATGCTGAAAGCAGCCCGGGAAAAGAAGTCTGTAACGTACAATGGTAAAAATATTAGATTGGCAGCAGACTTATCCACAGAGACCTGGCAGGCCAGAAAGAGCTGGCATGATATATTCAGAGTACTAAATGAGAAAAACATGCAGCCAAGAATACTATATCCAGCTAGGCTATCATTGAAAATAGAAGGAGAGATTAAAAGCTTCCAGGACAAACAAAAACTGAAAGAATTTGCAAATATCAAACCAGCTCTACAGGAAATATTGAAAGGGGTCCTCTAAGCAAAGAGAGACCCTCAAAGTAGTAGATCAGAAAGAAACAGAGACAATATACAATAACAGTCACCTTACAGGCAATACAATGGCACTAAATTCATATCTCTCAATACTTACCCTGAATGTTAATGGGCTAAATGCCCCAATCAAAAGACACAGGGTATCAGAATGGATCAAAAAACAAAACCCATCTATATGTTGCCTACAAGAAACTCATCTTAAACCCGAAGACACCTCCAGGTTTAAAGTGAGGGGGTGGAAAAGAATTTACCATGCTAATGGACATCAGAAGAAAGCAGGAGTGGCAATCCTTCTATCAGATCAATTAGATTTTAAGCCAAAGACTATAATAAGAGATGAGGAAGGACACTATATCATACTCAAAGGAACTGTCCAACAAGAAGATCTAACAATTTTAAATATCTATGCCCCTAATGTGGGAGCAGCCAACTATATAAACCAATTAATAACAAAATCAAAGAAACACATCAACAATAATACAATAATAGTAGGGGATTTTAACACTCCCCTCACTGAAATGGACAGATCATCCAAGCAAAAGATCAACAAGGAAACCAAGGCCTTAAATGACACACTGGACCAGATGGACATCACAGATATATTCAGAACATTTCATCCCAAAGCAACAGAATACACATTCTTCTGTAGTGCACATGGAACATTCTCCAGAATAGATCACATTCTTGGTCCTAAATCAGGTCTCAACCGGTATCAAAAGATTGGGATCATTCCCTGCATATTTTCAGACCACAATGCTCTAAAGCTAGAACTCAATCACAAGAGGAAATTTGGAAAGAACCAAAATACATGGAGACTAAACAGCATCCTTCTAAAGAATGAATGGGTCAACCAGGAAATTAAAGAAGAATTGAAAAAATTTATGGAAACAAATGATAATGAAAACACAACGGTTCAGAATCTGTGGGACACAACAAAGGCAGTCCTGAGAGGAAAATATATAGCGGTACAAGCCTTTCTCAAGAAACAAGAAAGGTCTCAGGTACACAACCTAACCCTACACCTAAAGCTGGAGAGAGAACAAGAAAGAAACCCTAAACCCAGCAGGAGAAGAGAAATCATAAAGATTAGAGCAGAAATCAATGAAATAGAAACCAAAAAAACAATAGAACAAATCAACCAAACTAGGAGCTGGTTCTTTGAAAGAATTAATAAGATTGATAAACCCCTGGCCAGACTTATCAAAAAGAAAAGAGAAAGGACCCAAATAAATAAAATCATGAATGAAAGAGGAGAGATCACAACGAACACCAAAGAAATACAGACAATTATAAGAACATACTATGAGCAACTCTACGCCAACAAATTTGACAATCTGGAAGAAATGGATGCATTCCTAGAGACATATAAACTACCACAACTGAACCAGGAAGAAATAGAAAGCCTGAACAGACCCATAACCAGTAAGGAGATTGAAACAGTCATCAAAAATCTCCAAACAAACAAAAGCCCAGGGCCAGATGGCTTCCCGGGGGAATTCTACCAAACATTTAAAGAAGAACTAATTCCTATTCTCCTGAAACTATTCCAAAAAATAGAAATAGAAGGAAAACTTCCAAACTCATTTTATGAGGCCAGCATCACCTTGATCCCAAAACCAGACAAGGATCCCATCAAAAAAGAGAACTACAGACCAATATCCTTGATGAACACAGATGCAAAAATTCTCACCAAAATACTAGCCAATAGGATTCAACAGTACATTAAAAGGATTATTCACCACGACCAAGTGGGATTTATTCCAGGGCTGCAAGGTTGGTTCATCATCCGCAAATCAATCAATGTGATACAACACATTAATAAAAGAAAGAACAAGATCCATATGATACTCTCCATAGATGCTGAAAAAGCATTTGACAAAGTACAGCATCCCTTCCTGATCAAAACTCTTCAAAGTGTAGGGATAGATGGCACATACCTCAATATTATCAAAGCCATCTATGACAAACCCACCGCAAATATCATTCTCAATGGAGAAGAACTGAAAGCTTTTCCGCTAAGGTCAGGAACACGGCAGGGATGTCCGTTATCACCACTGCTATTCAACATAGTACCAGAAGTCCTAGCCTCAGCAATCAGACAACAAAAGGAAATTAAAGGCATCCAAATCGGCAAAGAAGAAGTCAAACTATCACTCTTTGCAGATGATATGATACTATATGTGGAAAACCCAAAAGACTCCACTCCAAAACTGCTAGAACTTGTACAGGAATTCAGTAAAGTGTCAGGATATAAAATCAATGCACAGAAATCAGTTGCATTTCTCTACACCAACAACAATACAGAAGAAAGAGAAATTAAGGAGTCCATCCCATTTACAATTGCACCCAAAACTATAAGATACCTAGGAATAAACCTAACCAAAGAGACTAAGAATCTATACTCAGAAAACTATAAAGTACTCATGAAAGAAATTGAGGAAGACACAAAGAAATGGAAAAATGTTCCATGCTCCTGGATTGGAAGAATAAATATTGTGAAAATGTCTATGCTACCTAAAGCAATCTACACATTTAATGCAATTCCTAGCAAAGTACCATCCATTTTTTTCAAAGAAATGGAACAAATAATCCTAAAATTTATATGGAACCAGAAAAGACCTCGAATAGCCAAAGGAATATTGAAAAAGAAAGCCAAAGTTGGTGGCATCACAATTCCGGACTTCAAGCTCTATTACAAAGCTGTCATCATCAAGACAGCATGGTACTGGCACAAAAACAGACACATAGATCAATGGAACAGAATAGAGAGCCCAGAAATGGACCCTCAACTCTATGGTCAACTCATCTTCGACAAAGCAGGAAAGAATTTCCAATGGAAAAAAGACAGCCTCTTCAATAAATGGTGTTGGGAAAATTGGACACTCACATGCAGAAAAATGAAATTGGATCATTTCCTTACACCACACACGAAAATAGACTCAAAATGGATGAAGGATCTCAATGTGAGAAAGGAATCCATCAAAATCCTCGAGGAGAACACAGGCAGCAACCTCTTCGACGTCAGCCGCAGCAACATCTTCCTAGGAACATCACCAAAGGCAAGGGAAGCAAGGGCAAAAATGAACTTTTGGGATTTTATCAAGATCAAAAGCTTTTGCACAGCAAAGGAAACAGTGAACAAAACCAAAAGACAACTGACAGAATGGGAGAAGATATTTGCAAACGACCTATCAGATAAAGGGCTAGTGTCCAAAATCTATAAAGAACTTAGCAAACTCAACACCCAAAGAACAAATAATCCAATCAAGAAATGGGCAGAGGACATGAACAGACATTTCTGCAAAGAAGACATCCAGATGGCCAACAGACACATGAAAAAGTGCTCCATATCACTCGGCATCAGGGAAATACAAATCAAAACCACCATGAGATATCACCTCACACCAGTCAGAATGGCTAAAATGAACAAGTCAGGAAATGACAGATGCTGGCGAGGATGCGGAGAAAGGGGAACCCTCCTACACTGTTGGTGGGAATGCAAGCTGGTGCAACACTCTGGAAAACAGCATGGAGGTTCCTCAAAATGTTGAAAATAGCACTACCCTATGACCCAGCAATTGCACTGCTGGGTATTTACCCTAAAGATACAAATGTAGTGATCCGAAGGGGCACGTGCACCCGAATGTTTATAGCAGCAATGTCTACAATAGCCAAACTATGGAAAGAACCTATATGTCCATCTACAGACGAATGGATAAAGAAGATGTGGTACATATATACAATGGAATACTATGCAGCCATCAAAAGAAATGAAATCTTGCCATTTGCGACGACGTGGATGGAACTAGAGGGTATCATGCTTAGCGAAATAAGTCAATCGGAGAAAGACAACTATCATATGATCTCCCTGATATGAGGGAGAGGAGATGCAACATGGGGGGTTGAGGGGGTAGGAGAAGAGTAAATGAAACAAGATGGGATTGGGAGGGAGACAAACCATAAGTGACTCTTAATCTCACAAAACAAACTGAGGGTTGATGGGGGGAGGGGGTTAGGAGAGGGGGGTGGGGTTATGGATTTTGGGGAGGGTATGTGCTATGGTGAGTGCTGTGAAGTGTGTAAACCTGGCGATTCGCAGACCTGTACCCCTGGGGATAAAAATATATGTTTATAAAGCTGTAAAAAAAAAAAAGAAAAAAGGAAAGTATGAATACCCAAGTTTTGTAGCAACATGGACGGGACTGGAAGCAATTATGCTGAGTGAAACAAGTCAAGCAGAGAGAGTCAATTATCATATGTTTTCATTTATTTGTGGACCATAACAAATAGCATGGAGGACAAGGGGAGATGAAGAGGAGAAGGGAGTTGAGGGAAATTGGAAGGGGAGGTGAACCATGAGAGACTATGGACTCTGAAAAACGATCTGAGAATTTTGAAGGGGTTGGGGGTGGGAGGTTGGGGCTACCAGGTGGTGGGTATTGGAGAGGGCACGGATTGCATGGAGCACTGGGTGTGGTGCAAAAATAATGAATACTGTTATGCTGAAAAAAAAAATAATGTCCAAATTATGAACTTGCTTTCTAGAACACATACTTAGAATAGAAACTTCTCATGACTCTAAAACAATTGTGGATAGCAAATATAATATTTGAAGCTGGTCTCCAATACAGAGAGTTTCAGTTATTAATAGTATGCCTGTCAGAGCTTTGACTCTGAGATATTTCGTTCATACGTAAACCATAAATTTAAGCTGACAGTCCTACTAATGATGGAATGCAGTTATGTATGTATATGGTAAAAGAACAAAGTGGATATTTTTTGAACCTTATTATATGCAAGACAGATTAAAAACAGTAGTCATAGCGAATGAAAATAGGGCTTGATGTCACGTTCAGTAAAACATGTTAGAGGTGAGGTCTCAGAAAGTACTGCAGTAAAATATGAGGGGAAGGTGTTGGAGTGGCAAGGGGTTTCATTTAAACATGATTTCATTAATATTTTCATTGATTTATTTTCATGCCAATATGTTCTGACATAAATATGGTGATCTATAATGTATCGACCATAAAAGTCAACATTATTTTTAAAGCTGACTCAGGGAAATAAAACCTGATTGTTAGTGCTGATATATACGGTATGTTACCGTGTTGAAAAATTAACCTCTCCTCTTCTGCACTAAATAAGGAAGATGCATTTCAACACTGCTGACCTTTTGTGTATGTTTTGCTTCATGGACAAAGCTGAGTTTGCAATGGGACCAGTGTGCAGTGTGAAGTAAAGAGCAATGCACATTCAACATTCTTCAGAAAAGACTTTGACAAGAATGAAAGCTGATTTATTCAGCAAAAATCTTTGCCTTTTAGAGAATCAAAAGACCTGTAAAAGTATCTGGGTGAGATACTGCGGAGTTCATAACAAATATCTTCAGTAAACTCTGAGACCAGCCTGAGACCCTAAGACAAAGAGGATACTGGGGATGTGTCAGCCATGGGTGACCACAGAGGAGATACTCAGTCTGGAATGCCAGAGGCAGGGGCACACCCTTGTGGTCTACACAGGCCAACCACAATGATGATAAGGCCTTCAATGAAATGATTCTACAAAATGAAGATTGAGCCAAGGAGAGTTTAATTTAGCAGCATAGTAGAGTATGCTAAGAAGACCCGAGTGGATTCGGATGACTACTTCTTCCCCTACGTTCCAGAACAGAATAAATTTGCTGAGAATAAGAACATACCAAGATTTTTAGAGCCGTAGGGGCCCTTGGGTACCAAGCAAGTGTTAATCACTTGATAGATGAGGAAACTCTCAACTGAGCAATTTGTCCAAGCTCAGGTAGATGGTTAATGGCTGAGCTGTGTCTGATTCCAGACGTCCTGATTCTCTGTCCAGGGCCCTTTCTGCTCTGTTATAACAGCTGGGAGCCATGACTAGTAATGCATGTGCCGGGAGGACATTCCACAGGACCACTCGAATCTGGTTTCCAACCCGCCACTGTACTGCAGCTGATCTTGTCAAGGCTCTCACTAGCCTGCGTGTTGCCAAATCCTATGGGAGCTTTCCTGACTCCATTTAAATCTCTAACCAGCATATGCTGCAGTTACTGAAACAGTTTTCTCCACTAGTTAGGATTTCATTCCAGGTGAGGGAAACCCATGCCAAAGGTGACCAAGTAAAACAATAATTTATTGCTCATATAATCATTGACATCATAAGGCTGGCTTTTATAGATGGTGCTACCAAGACTGCTTTCTCTCTATATTTCAAGGCCCCACTTTTTCCAAATTGGCTTCATTTTCATATGTACTCTCCGGTTTTAGTGACAGGATGGCTGTCACAGACCACTCTTTCATTTAATGATGTGCAAATCCAGCAGGAAAAATTATGCCTCAGCCAGGAGTTCCTGGGATTAGCACTGATTGCTCCTCTTGTCTTGTTTTAAGTTCTTTGTTTATCTCTGAACCAACCATTGACTGCATTGATTGGCGGAGGCTTTGGTTAAATGCTCCAACTCTCTGACCCAGTGGAGATAATTAGCTTCATCCAAATTCCGTATATTTAGAGTGAGGGGGTGGTGGCTCTCCTAAAACACATTTGGGGTCTTCTTACAGGAAAGGGAATGAATACCAGGCAGCAAAAACAACAAATGCCTAGAACAACTTCTCTGGTGTGATAATGCCCTAGTATGTCTCCTACTTCACTCTTTTCAGTCTTATTCACTGTATTGCCCTCCTCAACTTGATCCTCAGGGCCCAGTTCCAGACCTTGTCCCCTTCCATGTCTATATTTACTCTCAAGGTGATTTTATTCAGTCCATTGTGAAAGCAAATTGGCATAGCCCAGGACATTTTGAGTCAACCTTGACTAACATGGTAGTTGAAATTGTAGGCATGGAATTTAGTAAGAGTGTTGAATGGGAATTCTTTTTTTTTTTTTTAAAGATTATTTATTTATTTGACAGAGATCACAAGTAGGCAGAGAGGCAGGCAGAGAGAGAGAGGAAGGGAAGCAGGCTCCCTGCTGAGCAGAGAGCCCGATTCGGGGCTCGATCCCAGGACCCTGGGATCATGACCTGAGCCGAAGGCAGCGGCTTTAACCTGCTGAGCCACCCAGGCGCCCCTTGAATGGGAATTCTTGATAGAAGGGATAATTGTTGACATAAATGTATCTGAGAATGCAGAGGACCAAGCTTCTCCTTATCCTTTGCTCCAAAGATAAGGGACAAGATTGGAAAATATTTACAAATATGTAAATTCACAAAGAATAAACTTTATTAGGTGGGTTAAAAATCCTCTTAAGGTTATATCTATATATACGTGCTCTTCTCCATGTGAAATTGAATTTCTAGCCTGTTTATTTGCTGGGAAGGTAAAGAAATCTCCTGGGATATTTTCTTTCTTTATTGCAGAGGTTTATTGTGATCATCTATGGAATATAATCTTTAACCCTGAGGCTATGGTTACTGCAAAGCTTGCTTTACATATTTGTTGTGGGGAATTGCATTTATTCACTATGTGTCTATTATAAGAAATTGTATATATTAGAATATGTCAGGGTGGAAGATTGGATTTATGTAGCTAAGTTGTTGCATGCCAACCTGCTCTGTTGAAGACCTCACTAACTTTATTCCATAACTCTATTTCTACATAAATTCATAAACCTAATTTCTAGTCAGAAGCCATTAGAACCCTTTCTTGGCTTTCTCTCTTTTTTTTTTAATTTAAAGATTTTATTTATTTGACAGAGAGAGAGAGAGATCACAAGAAGGCAGAGAGGCAGGCAGAGAGAGAGGGGGAAGCAGGCTTCCTGCTGAGCAGAGAGCCTGATGGGGGGCTTGATCTCAGGACCCTGAGACCAGGACCTGAGCCGAAGGCAGAGGCTTAACCCACTGAGCCACCCAGGCACCCCTTGGCTTTCTTGTTATAGGTTTATTTGAGAAAAATAAATCTGTGATTCTATAAGAATAATACCCAACCAGTATGTGAAACCTATTTTTTTCATGCCACTTAAATATATCTTGATAACTGCCCACAGCCCAGTTCTGTCTCCTGAACTCCAGACTTGTGTATCCAACTGCCCATTTGGCACTATCTGGATATTTACAGATTTCATCAACTTAGTGTGGCCAAGAGTGAGCTCCTGATTTCCTCCTCCACACCCCCACCACCAAATCTGTCTCTCTGCTCAACATTCTTCATAATTTCTGTAAATGGGACTGTTTCCCCATAGTCCACTCCCTGACATTCCCTTAGTCCAGATTGTTCTGATGTTATGTTTGGTCCTAGGACTCAAATCACAAGGCCATTTCCCTGAAAGCCTGTCTGTTCTTTGAACATATCATGCTAGTTCATGCACCAGAGTCTCTACAATTCCTGCCACCACTGCTTGGAACACACTTACCATAGCTTTTTTCTCTGCATGGCTGAATTCATCTTATCCTTCAGATTTTAGCTAAAATGTTATGTTCTGAAAGGGCTTTTTACTATCTGAAACAATTTGTGCTGTAATCCCTTACTATAGGACCTTGTTCCTTGTTTACTTTATGTGTGTGTGTGTGTATTACATACATATGTTTGTTTTTTATGAAATCTGTGTTTGTTTATTCTTTTGCTTGCTTGTTGTGCGTCTCTTACTAAAATGTAAATTAATTGAGGTCAGGGACCTTGTCTGTCTTATTCTTTGTATCCTTGGGCCTAGTAGTGCCTTGCACATAATAGATACTTAGTGGATCTTAGCTGAATGAGGGATTGTTCTGTTTCCTTTCTTAGAAGGGAAGGAGACAAGTGGCTTGCTCTGCTGAGGGTCATGTGACCTCTCCCATCCCAGCAGAATGGACTTTATTGCTGGATTCATACAGACAATAACGGGCTAGTTTCTGAGGTGTGGTTGTTGGATGACTACCATCATGGATGGGCATAAAGAGAAGTAGCTTGAGCCTTCATCCAAGGCCTTGACTCTGGGAGTGTTGGGCTTCTCTCTGGCTTCTTCTCTTTAACCTCCAATTTAGAGTTCTAAACCAATTTAGGGCAATTTAGAGTAATCTTAATTTCATGCAAAGGTCTTGTTACCTTTGATATGAGATGTGCATTCTTGAGAAGGATAAGTAAAAAGCACTGGGAGTAATCCCACCACCAACTTTTCACACTGCTCTTGGAAAGGAAGTTCCGTGCAATGTGGAAGTGAATACATAAAAGAAAAACCATGAATTTTGGCTTGTTCTCATCTTTAAAAATAGTGTATTGTGTTAGTCTCTCTATTCACAATTTTTTGAGTTGTTTATGGTAACTGACCAAACATGTTGTTTTTGTTTTTGCTTCTTAAAAAAATGTATTTTCTTGTTTTAGAGAGAAAGAGAGAGAGAGAGAGAGTGTGTGTGTGTGTCTGCGTGCACAAGCAGAGGGAAGGGCAGAGGCAGAGGGAGAGAATCTCAAACAGAGTACCTACCCTCTGAGCATGGAGCCCAATGTGGGGCTTGGTCTCAAGACCCTGAGATCATGACCTGAGCTGAAACCAAAAGTCAGATGTTCAACCTGCTGAGCCACCCAAGCACCCCTGTTGTTTTTGCCTTTTGTTGGTAACTCTAAGAGCCAGGTTTTACCAGATTATGCTGCAATAACAAAGAAATCTCTTACTGGTTACAATCGCAAAGTCTTGTTTTTCACTCACAATGTGCTAATTGTGAGTCAGGTTCAGGTCTTCTTTGTGTCTCTTCTTCATCCTGGGATCCAGGCTGAAGGAGTAGTCCCAATCTGGGACATGCTTGTCTTATAGCAGAGAGAAAAAGAGAGATAGAGGAAACATGGAATAGCTTTTAAAGCTTCTGCTTAGAAATAGCATGCTTCACTTCTAGTCACATGTCATTGGTCAGAGTAAATCACCCAGTCAAACCTGATGCCAATAAGGAGGTTTAATCCTCTCGCAGAAAGGCAGAGCAAATGATTGAGAATGTTAATATAATCTTCCACAGGAATTTTCTACTGAAGACCTAAAATACTCTTGCTGAAAAGTTATGGCAATATGTGATGAATGAAAATTTTAAAAAGAATGAGTATTTTTAACTGTTATGATGTATTAGCATTATGTGCAAATCAAATAATGTAGGACAAAAGAGCATGAAATGGAAGATCTGGGGTCTTTGTATGCCAGCAGTTTACTGTGTGAGCCTGGACAACACATTTAATACCGCTGGGCTCCCATTTCAGCAAAACAAGGGGTTCAAATGAGATTATCTCCAAGTTCATCATAAATAAAAAATGTCTGCGCTCCTCTGATAGCAAGTACATGATGCATGATGGTCTGAGTGGTGGCAGAATTGAGGGCTCAATTTGTGGGGTATCTTAGGGCTGTTTGAAAGCATTACTCTGCACTCTGTAGGCACGTGGGAAGATCAAAGACCTTCACCCTCAGCCAACTTTGAGGGGATGGATCCTGTACTTAATTTCTTCCAAACTGAAGCCTTGCCACTTGCCCACATGAGACTACTGTTCAGTTTAAAAGGATTTTTCATTCTCAGTTCACTTAGCCAGAGGGCAAGTTCTGACAAGGTGGTTGTTTGAGTATTGTTGATGAGTGATGATGAAAAAAAGCAGCAAGCAGTAAGATGTGAATGGAAATCCTGACTCCAGCCTGGCCCTAAACTGTTAGTTTTTGGAAAGAAAAAAATTGAGAAATGAAATCAGAGTTTGAAAATGTCATCCATCTGCAACTAATTCTGTATAACTCTTCATGTTGGATGAACCTCAGGGGTTATGGGAAACTTTTTCAGTGAGAAGCTAACCTGAACCTGTCAGGATTTTTTTTTTCTCTCTCAGTACACCTATTCCCGTTTTTCCTTGCTATTTAGGTCTAGTTGGCATGTGTCTTAAATTAGAAACACTCAGCTCTTTTCAAACAGATTTTCAGCTTAGATCAGACCCTGCAGAGCTTCAGCTACTGAATTAAACACTTGACCAAGTTCTGGTTGACCTCTACATGCCCATTCATCTCCATATAGTGATTTCATATATTTTCCCAAATGTTTGCTGAAAATGGTGACTTTGAACTATTTCCAATAACCTAAACATATCACCGTCATTGTTGTCATTATAGCAATTAGGATATTAGTTCAATTTAGTGGGCTACTTTTCTCTAATGTGTTAAAACATTTTTACAAAGATACTGTCCCTTGGGGATACTCTCCTACATGTGCATCAGGAGATAGATAAAGACAAGATATTTACTGCAATATTGTTTGTGATCAGAAGAAAAAAAAAGAATGCCCAAATATCAATAGGAGAATTGATGAATATATTGTAGTACGATTATGCAATATTCATGCAGCAATTAAATTGAGTGAGCTAGAACTATGTGTATCAATACGACTATATCTCAAAAACACATTAGGTGAAAAAAAAACAAGTTTCAGAATTATATATACAGTATGAAACCATTTAGTTAAAGTTCAAAAACAAAATGCAATACTACATATATATAGATATACACATTTATAATAATCCTAAAAATAAAATGTAGAATAAGGGTACACAAGAATTTGGGAATAATGGTTACCTCTGGGAAAGGAAGGGAAGTTATACATAGGGGGAATAGTTTACATCTATAATGTATGATTTCTCAAAAAACAAAATCCCAGTATTGTAGGCTGTTAACTGTAGCTAAATCTTGCTGGTGAGCATGAGGGTACTCACTATTGTTTCTTTATGCTTTTTCGCAAATGGGAAATATTTAATAATACAACAGTTCATCCGCCTTCCCTATTAGCTCCCTTTTCCTCCCACCAACCTCCAAGCGATGTAATAGCATCGCATGTGAAAAACAACTTCTAGAAATCTGGGTTTACTTCGTGTCATTTGGAGACGGTGACCTTTTCTTTCTATTAAATTTAAAAACATCACCTCAAACTCGGATTCGAGATTGGCTTTGAAAAAGAGTTGGACAACTGGGAACTTTTTGTTCACAGTGATTTGTTTCACATATCCCAGAGGCTCTTCCCCCACTTCTACCACCTGTGTGCTCAAAATTCTCTAATGACCTCCTGTTATCCTTAGAATGAAGCCCCTGGCAACCTGCAGCCCTGCAGCATCAGGACCCAGGTTCTCCCCTGCCTGTTGAACTTCTGTCTTCTCCTATCATATTCCCTGTTCTCTCCTTCCAGGGTCTTCACAGATCAGCAGCTCTGCCTGGTTTACTTTATCTCTCATCTCCCTTCAGCTTTAAGCTCTAGGTGCTTCTTTAAGTCATTGGCCCTGACCCCCTCTCTGGGGTCTGTGTTGGTCTCATTCTCTGCTCAATCCCCACAGTTCCTAGGACACGTGATCAATACATATTTATTAACTCTCACTAACCTGAAATTAGAATTGTAGAGATTAAATGAATCAGGTTGCACCCTAACACCTACTTATCCCTCTCTATGAATGGTGATATGTCTATTTATTCTGCTATCATAAGACAATAATAGGTATAAAGTTAATTATCTCACCAGACTAATGGAAATTCCTACCATGGGTTTTGGACATCCCTAAATTAAATATTACTTAGTATTTAGTAAGTGACACTAATGTAAAGGGAATCATGAAGTAAGTATTAATCATTGTTTTTAAGTCAGGTACCTGTAAAACAGATGATCTGTGCTCCAATTCAGGAGCATACGTGGGTAATAAAAAATCCTTAGCATTTCTTCTAAGTTTAATATCAGAATTGGCAAGCACTATGCATGGGGAAAAAGTACTGAAACACAGTCTAGGAAAGTAGAAGTCTATCTGAAGGAGTCTTGTTTTAAACCAAAGAGCTGGACTGTTAAAGTAAGGATCATTTTTTGATAGTTTTCTTTTATCAGGTAGTTCCTTGGGGAGGATTCATAGGGTGGTGTTAGAATCAGAATGCTCTGAGCTTAATAGTGAAAGTGAAAATTTATGTAGCATTTCTCTTGTTTTTGTGTAAGGGGCTGAAAGTCTGCAAATCTTAGTAGGGTATGTCTAATAACATGTTAATAACTTACAAATTGCCAGCTTTGGACTACAGACCTTGAGTGAAAGGACTTCATAAATTATACATGTCTGACAAATAGGTGATACATTTTTCAAATCACATAAGCTCCTCAGAATCAAGTCTGCTCTGTGGAGATAATTAAAGAAAATCAATGTGTGTTGATTGATAGATATTTGACTTGAAAACACATTCTCCACGCTGCCTCAGACAATGGGGCGCCCGAGCCTGAAGCCTGTTCTCTGAGGATGGTATGAGGAGTGCGGTGGAAGGCTTGAGTGTGCTGGGTGTTCATTCCCCTACAAGGCAGTTCTCACCTCAGCGCTGGCCCTGACCCTAACTCCCCACACTGCTGAGGGCAGCTAATTGGACCTCTCTCTGCCTCCTTCCCCGAGTGAAAGAGTAGTACTCTTTGTTTTAGTCTCACTGGGATGGTGGGGGGTTTAATTCATCAATGTTGGTAAAGTGCTAGGAAGATGAGAAGTGCTATGTCCACTCTAAGCAACATTATTGATTCAATTTTTTCCTTGTGGTTAATATAAAATTCTCCACAGATCAGATAATGGCTCAGCATTGCATGAACAGCCAAGAATTGCTGGCAGAAGAGATATGGCCTTTGTTTTCCCCAAGGAAAATTGATGTCTGTAAACTGCCTTCAATTTCCCTGAGGAAAAAAAAAACATTATTACATTATTTAAACTAATTATGTATTGTTACTGTATTTTTATTTGCCTATCAGAGTATTTTCTTTTTATTTGTTTGGTTTGGTTTGCTTTTTAGTTACCGTGTATAGTAAAGTTGAGCCCAGTAAATGCTTTACATTATGGAGGGTCTGGATTGGTAAACATTTTGTTTATCCATTCTGGGTTATCCTAGTCATCAAATAATAGGGGGACACAGATGTGTGTGTATTTGTGCAAATATATATTTGTGTGTATATATGATATATATCATATAATATTTTTGAATATATATAATATGTATGTGTGGTATATGTATAAACGTATTTGTATATATAAATTTAAAATCTAATTTGCATTATCTATAGTGCATAATCCTGTTCATTAATAATAGGACAAATAAATATATATATCATGTTAATATGCTTATCTATGTCTGAATTATTCTTCTGAAATAATAAATATGATAAGTAACTACTATTTGTGACATTTAGGTAATTCATCATTCTTGAAAAGATTTCAGAATTGCCCTCCTAAAATTACTTCCCACAGGCATTTTTTTTAGTATTATTATTTTAAAAAATTTTTTTATTTTATTATTTTTTTATCATGAATATGCTTTTATTTTCACATCCAATGTTAGATGCAAGTGTACAATATAGTGATTCGATGACTAAAAAAACCCAAAACAATTCTATAAAATACTCAGTGCTTTTCAAAATCAGTGTACTCTTTTATTTTCTTTGTCCCATAGGTATTTTTAAAGCATGTGAGAGATTTGGTCCAGTTACTTTACCATTATCTAAAAATGTAATAATATAATTATTAATGTAATTATTAATGTAATTCAATGTATTATACTGGATGACCTAGCTTATTATTTATCAGACTTGGTTCTGGATCACTTTTCCATGCTTCCAAATTCCAAATAGACCCTTGGAAGATGGAAAATTCAACATAATTGGTTATTGTGAAACAGTGTTCATGAGACTATAAAGATTCCATTGACAATAAAGACTCTCCTTTGGGTACACAGGGGCTGGTTTGTTTGTTAAAAAAAATTCTGTTTCTACTGATATTATGATTATGGCTCTTAAAGTCTTTATCTTCCCATGATACATACTGGAAAAAGAAATCAGTTTCATTATCATATGGTCACACTATTTGTGTGTAGCTCAGCCATGAAAGTAGAGTCTACCGAGGTTTTATGAATTTGCTTGTTTCATTTGTTATTCATCAATTTATTTTCTACATCATTTATTGGATGCTTGGTATGTACTAGGTGCCATGAAATGTGTTAAAGAGTAGAAGATAGTCTTTACTCTTAAGGAAGTTGTGATCTAGTTGAGTCAAAGAAAATGTTCTAGGCCCTTGAAACAAATAATACCTTACATGTTAATAAAAAAGAAAATGTTCTAGAGGCAAGCAAGATGATATAAATTACTATGGAGAGGCTGGTACTTGTCCCCCAGCATCTGTGTTCCTCTTCTCTTTCAGTAACAGAGTTCCTAGTTTTTAGCTGGCACATGGCCACCCAGAGAAAAGATGCATCTCTGAGCCTCCCTTGCAGATAAATGTGGCCAGTACTAAGGCTGGACAATGCTGTGTAAAAGGAACTGTTCTGTGACAGCTACTGAGATCCTTATTTGTCCACCGTGTCCCCTTTGACTCCTCTTCTTCAAGTCTTCTTCTTGCTTACTGGATGTGGATGTAACTGCTGGAGCTCCTGTGATCATATTGGACCTTGCAGATGAGGGCCTCACCAAGGAATGGAGGAGTAAAGTCTGGAAGGAGCCTGGGGCCCTGTGTTTATGGAACTGCCTTGGGCAGCCTACCTCTGGGCTTCTATGTGAGAGAGCAATAAACTGCCATCTGTCTGTTATTTTAGGTATCTGATACTTCCAACCAAATATAATCTTGGCAGACACATCCTGCAAAGTGAACATTTTAAGTGTGGAAGGGACTATATACAGAGCAGTAATCAGAATGGGAAACTTCCATGAGGGAGGGCTTCTTGGAAGCATATTGCTATTCCTGCCCCAATTCTTCTCTTACCTATTCATTATTTCTTTCACCTCATCATTTCTTGAATGTGACAACACTTCCTCTCTTCCTTTACCTTTGCTCATGCTGTTCCTTCTTGCAATGCTTTCTCTATGCATCTTCCTGCCTGTCAATATCATTTCATAATTATATTACATTATATAATCCCATAAGCACTGAACATAGTTAATTAAACTGTGTAAATACTCAGTACATTTAGCTGTTATTCTCATCATTATTACTGGCCAACTCAATTTTGCCTGTGTTCTAAAAGTTCTCTTGAACACTCTCCCCCTTCCCTCAGAAAGAACTGTCCCCTCGGTATGTAACCTGGCACTAAACAATACTCAGGGAACTAAACTGTTTGGGGAAGTGACTGGCTCGTTATTTGTGTAGCTACTTCTCAGGAAGAACGGAGGGACAGGAGGAATGTGGCCTTCCAGCATTCCTTCTTTGCTTTCTGGCTGCTGCTTTAACATTATGTTCCCTCCCTATCCCCAGGCTGCTGTTTCTATAGCCATTTCTCAGAGGGAAGGTCATAGCAACTCCTGGATCCTGAGCTTTGCCAACATGAATTCTCATCTTTGCTGTTTGGGGGTCAGGAGAGTGGCAGCAAACAGATTATAGAGAGGGTCTGGGGACAGGCAAGCTGTGTTTGTAAGATTACCCCAACGTTTTTTGTTTTTTTTTTTTATAACTACAGGACTGGCATTGTAAGAGCACTTTACGACCCTGTTGTGCTGCTCTTTGGTTTCCAGGTGTTTCTGCTCTGGGATTGCCAGGCTAGCATGCCCCACTTGTGGGGCTTATTCTCAGACACACTACCCTCAGCTCTGCTCAGGTGTCCTCCCTGTACTTTTCTCCCTCTACCCTGTCCAGCTGCTGTCCTATGGGCTGGGACATGGTCACACAGGAGGCTGTGCAGCAGACCACAGGAGGTACAAGCAGGCACTATTTTTGCGTCTCAATTGGGCTGGCAAGAGATTTCTTGCTTAGTCTTTGGGAGTTCAAACACACTAAAAAAAAAAAAAAATCTGTCAGTAATAATGAGGGCCTTGTCACTCACAGAATGAAATAGATTTCATTCCAGATGGTGGTCTTAAGAAAAGGGAGCTGGTACTGTCAGATTTGAGGCTTTCAGTCATTGAAAAAGAAGGACTGATTTTGAGAATCATTTCCACAGTCCCTCCCCTATTCCTTGGTCTTGTCTCTGTTTAGAGAACTGAGTGAAGGAAGATGTCTGTTCAGCTTTTCTCCCATTGGTGCTAACATACCTATGTTGGCTGGATTTTTGTACAATGCTGCACAGTGGCATGTCTTTTTCCTGAGCCCAGCATACACGGGATATTTCATTGTAATTGCCTTTTTCATTGAGGTCTTTTTAATCTTACTTGCTTTACCCAGTAGGGCAAGTTCTTCCTTATTTAAAAGCTTTCTCCTGGTAATAGGTGATTATAATATTTTCTTCATCTAAGCCTATCCACCTGTGTTTCCTGAAGAGTAAAGTTTTCCAGATGAATATTGGCTTTCTTTCTTTCTTTCTTTCTCTCTTTCATAAAGGGTTTGGGAAGATTGAGCTCTAATATTTGTTCAGTGCTATTGTTTTTTGAGTCTACATTGAGAGTTAAGGACATATTTCTAAAATACAGTTAGACTAAGATATGTATATATGTACATATGCATACATACATCACAACTTGCATTTAGAAAGCAATACTAGTTGAAAAGTAGAACTGAAAGTGTTTCTGGAACTGTTAAGCTAGAAAATATGCTTAAAAAAAAACCCAACAACTCACCAGTAAAAAAAAAAAAAAAAATTCCTTAGCATATAGTGTATAAGGAACCACCTAATAGCTGAAATGTAAACTAAGTATATCTGATACCTTATTATATGTTTGTTTTTTTTTTTAACCGGATTAAGTAGGGTTTGCAGAACTGGGGGAAAATGTGGACTCCAAATACTTGGGAAAATACTTTCGAGTTTCATAGCTTAGATCTTAACAACCCTGCACAGACATCTCATGATCTTCCAAACAGTGCTGCTGGTTCACCAGGACAGATAAGCCCACAAAACTTTTGCGTCTCTTCCTTACTAGACATATAAGATTGGGGGAACTAATCATTTCCGTTCCTGAGGGAAAACACCGCCTCGCTCCGCCTCGCCTCCTCGCGTGGGAGGCAGCCAGTCCTCCCGGCGGCCCTTGCGGACACTGTGCCCGGTGCTGGGCATTGTGGGAGCGAGGAGGCAGCAGCCAATGCGGCTCGCGCTCCGCTGCCAGGCGCGACGCAGGAGGATGAGGGCGGAGAGCCCCTCCGCCTCACAAGCCGTGGCTGCAGTTTCATTGGAGGAGGAAGTTCATGGCTGTAGCACTTCTGTGTGCCTGTTGCTCAGGAAGGCATCTCCAGGACGGAAAGGCAGGTCATGAAGTTACTGTTCACAAATAACGGGTCCTGGGAGAGCGGATGTGGTGTTGGGGTCAGGTGTGCAGCGGACGGGGTATTCTCGGAAACTTCTTTCTTGGATTCCAGAGTACCCCCAACTGCAGTGAAATGTGCAGAGCAAGAGATGAGCCGGCCCCATTTAGCTTTGCCTGAACGGGAATTAACCGGTGAACGTCATTGCATTCACGCTGCCAGTGCGCCATGCTTCGGGCCTGGTCTTTAATGAGACCCGAATCTCAGAGGCTAAGGGGAAGGCTGGGAAATGCAGACAATCTCTTAGTTCTTCATTAGGAAGCCAGGTGGCTGAGGGGCATGTTTGCAGCGGTGTTCGGTTTGTCGTCCTACTTCAAAATCCAGGGCCGTGAGGGCAGTGGGTAATGGTACTACACTGATCCGGGCCAAAGGAAAACACTGGTAAACGGTTATGAAAACTAGCATTTTTGTCAGTCTTCTGAACACTCCTGTAAGGGAGTTGTCAGCTCTAGCTTACAATCTGGCTATCTTTGTTTTGGTGTGACATTAGAAAATGCCTAAAAATAGTCTTCTCATTTTGATTTGGTTTTTCTCCCTTTGTCTCCTGGGTTGGGACTATAGTGCTAGCAAAATGGCAGCTCTAGAATGGCTAGTGGCCCACAGACTTGTTTTTTATTTGGCTTGCAGAGGATTTAACATTTTGGGGGGAATTAGTTCCTGATTAGTAAGTGGGGAATTTCACATAAAAATGACTTCCGACTTCTCCTGAAAAGTCAGTTTCATTTGGTGACAAATGAAACGATGTCTCATTTGATGACAGTCAGCTAGTACTGGACAATGTTTCTCTTAGCTGATGGATTTGCTTGCCAGTTCAGCATGGCCCAAATTTGTCTGGTTTTGTTTATGATCTGTTCAGCCTCAGAAGGCAATTGAGTTTGAGACCCTTGACACAGTGTCCCCCCTAGCCCCCACATTTTTCAGTGTCCCCTTTGCAACCCTTACTACCTCAGGAGCTCCCTCAATGAGCCTGGTCCACATGTGCCACTGATTGATCCTCTGTAGCAGCCCTCTGTTGTCTTCCTGGTGAAGAGCTCTGTGCTTCATTGTCCTGCAGACTTTGTTGCAGGTGAAGGAGTTGGGAAGCCAAATGCTGACCCCAGGTAACTATTGGGATAACTGTTGCTAAGTGCAGGTGCTGTGGCACATGGGTCTGGCCCTGCAGTTTGCTCTGCTCCTGAACTCCCTGGAGGTGAGCTCAATTGCAGCCTAAAATTAGGGGCAGAGAAGTCTTTTTTTTTTTCTTTTTTAAATCCTCTTGGAAAACTGTGGACCTTCCCATATAAAGGTTATAATAATAATAGAATTATATATATATATATATATACACACACACACACCTATATGTGTACACACACACACACACACACACACATATTTATTTAAAAAGCTTTTTTAGAAATCACTCCTTTACACCTGACCATGACCTGTTGAAGTGGGGATTATAATTGCCCCTGTTTTGCAGATGAGCCCTTGGGAAGGATCAGAACACCTGCCTCAGGTCTCAGTCACTTAGCCCAGCAGGGCATCAGGAACCTTTTAAAATTTTTTAAAAATTGAGAACTAAAAAATTTTTTTGCCTGCATTGTGCATGACCACAGTTTTAAGCTTGAATGTTTCTATATAGAGAAATGTATATAATTTCTATGTATTTACATATATGTAAAATGTATTTACATATATGTAAAATGTATTTACATATATGTAAAATGTATTTACATATATGTTATATATGTAAATGTCTGTAGTCACAGCTTAGCACACAAATATCAGGATTATTACTCATATTCACCCTATCAATGAATAGGCCATTAAGGGACCCCAAGGGGTAAAATTCCCCAGGACTACTTACACCTGTAAATTTCTCAATTTAAACTTTTGGCATCTTTAACATTAAATATTAAAAACTGATACATTCTTAGTAACAACAAAAGGCCTTGGCACTTCTAAATATTCAGAAATTTGCAAACCATCATCATCTTTTAAGCCATATCCACCTACTATTACATTCTTAAAATTCTAAAATTCAAATTTAAATTAACATATTTTTAATTTTTAATGTGTCAACTTATATTTGAATTTAAAAATTTTAAGAATAGTCATATCTTAATAAAAATATGAAGTTGGTTTGATAGTCATATTTTTTAAATGTCCATGAAAATAAATATGTAACCACTAATTTCATTTGAAGGTTCATTTGTGTTTTATCTTAAATCATGACACATTTGCTACTGTTTAGGAAACTCTGCTTCTGATGGAAAAATCATGCAAATTGTAGCTCTTTATGTCTATGTCACCAGTGGGTTTCTTTGGTACAGTGTTGGAAATGTATAATGTATAATATAGCAGGCGTGAAACAAAATCATTGGGGGACTTGGCAACATCTGTGTAGTTCTCGTAGTCTGTCACGTCTTCCAAGGATTTTGTTTGGTGATGGGAAAAACTGGTGCTTTGGTGGACATGGGATGTTCTGGGTACATATAATGACCTATGCGCTTATCGTGATCTTGCCCCAAGACTGAGGACCTGCATTCTTCACTGGGCTTTGTGGAGAAATCTAAGTTCATCCCTGGTTGGTAATCCAACTATAAGAACTCACAATAGGAACTGTCATATGAATATTTATATTCTCTGACCTAAAATGTTACCTTGATTGGTTTAAAAGATAGTAGGAAAATACTCTTCGTGTCTTGAACATTGAATTTAAATGTGCTTTAGAGTTGTAGCAGTAATTCATTTATTTTATCTTATATATTTAGACTTTGAGCCTTTTGAACTCAATTAAGCAAATTTATGCACATCATAAGCTAGTTATTAATTTGAACAAAAGGTCCTGATCCTTTTTAAAATAGATTTCAAGTACTAAAGATAAAGTGAGAAAATTTTAATGTATTTATTTAAAAATATCTGGGTACTGAAAGTAACACTAAAACAAGCAGGAATTCTTGTGGTTTAGGTACTAGAAATTCACATTGTCTGGATCCCAGTGTCTTTCCAAGCACTGACTTTATTGAGTTATCTTCATGGTTCATATCGGTAGGGGAAGATGGAGTCGTCTTACAAGACCCAGGAAAATAAGAGTTTGGGAGATGCCATTTGGTCAACTTGCAAAGAAGAAGGCTCTGATAACTCAATATCTATCTATCTATCTATCTATATCTCAACTCAGTCTTTTGAAGACCAACAAAACAATCACTGTGACATTTCTTTTTTTTTTTTAGGATTTTATTTATTTATTTGACAGAGAGAGAGAGAGAAAACACAAGTAGGCAGAGAGGCAGGCAGAGAGAAGGGGAAGCAGGTTCCCTGCTGAACAGAGCCCGATGCGGAGCTTGATCCCAGGACCCTGAGATCATGACCTGAGCTGAAGGCAGAGGCTTAACCCCCTGAGCCACCCAGGCGCCCCATCACTGTGACATTTCTTAATACAGTTTTTAAAAAGCTCTAATGTTCTTTTTTTTTTTGTCATGACAAATTTTTTTTTATTTCTTTTCAGCGTAACAGTATTCATTGTTTTTGCACCACACTCTAATGTTCTTTAAATATGTTTACCCATTATAATAGCCACTGTAGTCTTTTAAAAAATAATTCATAATTTGTAATTTGGGAGTGATTATATTTTTAAAATGTATGCATTCAGTCTAGAATAGCTCTCAAAGGATATGCTGCACATATAAATACCAGGCTGCAGACAGGGCTTGGATTAATAGACTGTGGAGGGCTACTTTTATGGAAAGTTTAAGTGCATATTATTGGACATGGACACATGTCCAGCATGCATATGACACTTTACTGTTCTACAGAGTGCTGTTGCATACGTCCTCTTGTTTGTTCCTTGCAGCAAGAAAGCTAAGATACTTTCAAGTGTTGACATTGAAATCCTTTGCCAGAGATAAAATCCTAGTAATGCAGGGGGAAAAAAGATGCTATAGAAACACTAGCATTTTTTTTTTTTTTACTGTATTTTTGACCAGTGTCACAGCAATTGCTTAGATTGGTTCTGAACATGTTACTCTCCAGGGAGAGACAGTATTTCATCATTTCTTCTGCCCGATAGGAAGAAAAAAAAAAAGCAAAATATAGAAGTGCTTTTTTTGGAGGAAAAACTGCAAGATTAAGGGATCCACTTCCACTTCACAGAAATTAACAGCAAACCCTTGGGTTCCCTGTTGAGCACTTCTTTATATCCTTCTTGTTTAAAAACATTTTTCTATATCCCTCTTGTGCCAGACATGATAAAATCTGGAGAATCAAGTAAGCACGTAGAGATTGTCAGATGAAACAAACTATTTTGTTCTTATCGTCAATAGTGATTAAATCTAGACTTATATATTATTTATGTAATATTTTGGGCTTCCCTGTTTTATCAACAGCAACATGGGAAGTTAGAGACAACAAGCTGCATGCATATTGATAACCAGGCTGGAATAGTGAACCCAGGACTCTGGTTTCCTAGAATCTGTGCTGAGAAATACTTAATAATTAATCATAATGATTATTTCTACAGGATACAACTCTAGGATTAAATGATAATTTTATTTGACTTACATAAAGGGAAATTATTACTGCAGTCACTTTTAAAGAGCTCCCTGGGTTTGCAGGGAGTATCTGAATTAACAGAAAATTGAGCACCATTACTTATTAATGGGGTCCAGCTGATTTATTGGTGGTATATCTGGCAATTAGCCATTCTGCATAGTGTCTTTTGTTTAGCTGTTACTTTTTCACTATTGAGTGCAAGCTCAGAGATGAGCACCTTGAACCAATGGGGAAGTCTGCCTGTCAGCCTAATAGGGCTTTGCATCATCTTAATGGTGAGTTATGATCTGTCTTGAAGGATATTTGGACACACTTAATATCTTTTGGATGACAACCATTGGAGGCATAAGTGAATGTACATGTTGTCATTGAACCACTAAAAATCTTTATTCAGTCACTAGATAGCCATTATATTATATGAATCTCTTTGGACATTTTTTTTATTTTTAAAAATTATACACTTGCCTTTGGTTTTTGTGGCATTTATAAAATGAATTGCTGTGAGTGAACTGTAGCCCAGCAAGTTATGGCCAATAGTATTTATTTGCAAGAGTCACTTTGGGGTGCCTGATTTGTCCTCAGGAGAAATATCTTTTGCTCAGCCTGCAAAATGTTGTAATAAAAATTGATGATTGATGTTGATTATAAGATTAAATGGCTGGGCCACAGTGGTCAATGTCATAAATCAAAGCAGCCCAAAGTTGTGATTGGCCACTAGAGAAGATTCTAAGTGGGAGTGTTTTTTTAATGAGTCACTATATTTCAAGTCTTTATAGTATTGACTCCTAAAGTTTATTGAAACTGTATTTAAAATGTCATTCTACAATGTTTTAAATAAGTTTCTAGTACAGTTTGGTCTTGCTTACCTAAGCATGCAGTAGTGGAAGAAAATAGATGAAAATGTTCTTGTGATAGGGAAAACAGTTTAAAAGTGGTTAGCATAATGTTGATTGTTCAGCAAAAAACTTGATCTTCTCAATCTATATTTATTTTTCTCTTTTTTGTGTCATGAAGAATACTCTTCTTTTTTTAATCATGTTATGTTAGTCACCATACAGTACATCATTAATTTTTGATGTAGTGTTCCATGATTCATTGTTTGTGGTGACACCCAGTGCTCCATGCAATATGTGCCCTCCTTAATACCCATCACTGGGCTCACCCATCCTCCCACCATCCTCCCCTCTAAAACCCTCAGTTTGATTCCAGAGTCCATAGTCTCTCACGTTTGTCTCCGTCTCTGATTCTTGCCCTTCATTTCCCCCTTCTTTCTCCTAATGTCCTCCATACTCTTCCACAAATAAATGAAACCGTATGATAATTGTCTTTCTCTAATTGACTGATTTCACTTAGTATAATCTCCAGTTTCATCCATGTTGATGCAAATGTTGGGTATTCATCCTTTCTGATGGCTGAGTAGTACTCCATTGTATGTATGGCACATCTTCTTTATCTATTTGTCTGTTGAAGGGCATCGCGACTGTGGCCATTGATGCTATGAACACGGGGGTGCATATGGCCCTTCTTTTCACTACATCTGTATCTTTGCGGTAAATGCCCAGTAGTGCAATTGCTAGGTCACAGGGTAGCTCTATTTTTAACTTTTTGAGTAACCTCCACACTGTTTTCCAAAGTGGCTGCACCAACTGGCTTTCCCACCAACAGTGTTAAGAGGGTTTCCCTTTTTCCACAACCTCTCCAAAATTTGTTGTTTCTTATCTTGTCAATCTTTGCCAAACAATGCTCTTTGGACATCGAAACTTAGAACGGACAGTGGTAAAGGTTTGAGGGGCTGGAGATGGGAGGTGGTGTTATAATAATACCTCTGGCTTTTTAAAAGGGGCTGTGTTATATTCAGGGTCATAGAAGAACTTCTTTATGAATTTTTAAACTGATGCTTGTAATTGCTGAGGAATTATTCTGCTCCCAGCTGTAAATAAGAGAAGTCTGATAGTCATTGTTGATCTGGACTTCAGAAAGGCATGAGACAATGCTTTTTCTTATAGCTTCTGTCAGTTTATATATTTTGAAAACACTTATTTATCCCTTACTGTCTTAGTTGATTTAGCTGCATATAACAAAAATGCCACAGGCTGGGTGGCTTATAAACAACTGAAACTTAACTTGCCACAGTTTTAAGAAGTTATGGCGCTGGCGTATTTGGTATCTGGTTAGAGTTGTCTTCCTAGTTCATAGATGGCTGTTTTCTTGTTGTATCTTCACAAGGTGAAAGAGGAAAGAGGAAGCTCTCCGGGATCTTTCTTATAAGGGTGCTAATCTTATTCATGAAGACTTTACTGTCATGACCTAATCATCTTCTAAAAGCCCCATGTCCTAATACCATCACATTGAGGACTAACTTTCAACACAGGATTTTTTTGGGGGGGCGGATACAACATTCAGTCCATAGCACTTACTGTGTGTGAATCACAGAGGATTCAATATGCATGTGATAAGCTGTCAAGGAATATGTAGGATGAGTGAGAGATAATACAGAAATAAATATGATATCAAGCAGGGGTTGACAAATTATGGTCCATGAACCATGTCCATCCTGCCACCTGTTTTTTTTTGGAAATAAAATTATTGGAACACAGCCATGCCCATTGATTTATATATTGTTTGTGGTTGTTTTTATGGTAAAATGGAAGGGTTGAATAACTGCAACAGAAACTACCTAGCTCTTTATGAAAGTCTGCTGAGCTCAATATAGAGCAAAATTGCTGTTAGGAATCATACTGGAAATGCTACAGAAACACGGAACCAATTAATTGTGGTGGTGAGGGGGTACATTTGGGAAGTCTTCAAAAGATGAGAGCAGTTGAATTGGACCTTAATGATAAGATGAAGATTCCTAGAAGGCCATAACCCCTTCCCTCTTTTCTCTTTCTTTCTTTTTTTTTTTTTTTTAAAGAGAGAGAGAGAAAGCACACAAGCAGGCAGAGAGGCAGGCAGAGGCGGAGAGAGAGGCAGGCTCCCTGCTGAGCAAGGAGCCCGATATGGGACTCGATATGGGACTCGATCCCAGGACCCTAGGATCATGACCTGAGCCAAAGGCAGCGGCTTAACCCACTGAGCCACCCAGGCATCCCCTCTTTTCTCTTTCTTTAAGCTCCAGCCTTCTTATTGTTCTCTATCTCTATCTCTATGTCTATCTCTCTATCATTTTGTTAAAGTTGCCTTTTCAGTATTTCATCAAGGTTTATTTCTATATGCTTCATGTTCTGGTCACCTTTATATGGAAGTCAGCAAAAGTCTGTGAAGTGTAAGGCCAGGAAGTGGTGTTACTATGAAGTAGGTGGTCAGAAATTCTTCATTTTACTAGGCAGGTATCTGGAGAGTACTCCAGAGTGGTTTCTGGAAAAATTACCCAAGAGTTTTGTTACAGCCACTCCTTGAATTTACTGTTTGTTGGTGCAGAGTTGGGTGCTATTCTTGGCTATGGTAGACCAGTGTGGCTCCAGAATTTCTTGAAATTCCATGTTGTAGTACCTATGACTATTTCAAATTAGTGAATCATTTCATTAACTGTGCTATAACTGCTACCGAAGCCATTATCTCATAATTCTAACCTAGTTCCCTTTAGAGTTTCCTTTCCATTTTTTTAAAGATTTTTTTTAAAAATTTATTTGACAGACAGATTACAAGTAGGCAGAGAGGCTTCCTTTCCATTTTTAACAGAAGCCAAAAGGAAAGGTGACATAGTGGTGGGGGCCTTCATCTCTGTCTTTCCCAGGTACTCTTTTTCCCAATCAGTGGGATAACGTTGTAATCTCTCTTAGCAACTAAGATAGAGTTTCCTTCTCCCTTCCATCTTGCCAGGTGCTAGTTGAAATTTTCAGATAATTTAAGTACAGTGGTTAAACGTACTCATTAACCACTTCACTGAAGCTCAAAACTCATAAACATGGTTCAGAACACAAACAACTCTCTATTAGAGGGCATATCACTTCCTAGTAACAAATTCAAGCATAACCAGCACTCATAATTCCAAAACACATTCAGAATGAATTTAAAAGTTTATAAGAACTGGGGCGCCTGGGTGGCTCAGTGGGTTAAGTGCCTGCCTTCGGCTCAGGTCATGGTCTCAGGGTCCTGGGATCAAGCCCTGCATTGGGCTCCCTTCCCTCCCGCCCCGCTGTCTGCTGCTCTGCCTACTTGTGATCTCTCTCTCTCTCTGCCAAAAAAAATAAATAAAATCTTAAAAAAATATATAATTTAAATATCTTTTTAAAAAGTTTATAAGAACAAAACTATAAAGTTTCATGCCAATATGTTATTACTTATTTCAGATTATACTCTTGCCTTTTAATCAGATCCTTTCAGCGGTTGAATCCAAAGCAGTAAACAGTGGGGTAATTTATTGGAATCTGGAAAGATTATAAATAAGAAGGTTTCAGTAGGAAGGGTTTTGTTGCCCTTCAGTTGCCATTTTGGCTTGTTATTTACTCATATCCACGTCTTATTTAGAATCCCAAATGTTAACAGAGTAAAAATTCTATTGCTCATGGTTCCTGAATTAAATAAGTGAAAGCCACCAGAAAAACCTCAATGGTTCTATAGCTCTACAAAAATAGAAGTTATTCCCAGTTGAGAAAACCTAAGCAACAAAGCCTTTCTTTTCTTAGAACTAAACCACCAGTCACCTGGCAATTGCATATTCCACAAGACATAAACACATTGATCTTTTATTGTTGAGAACAAGGAAGAAATCCTAGACTGCTGCAAACAGCTTTTCTCCCTCACCAAATGAGTATGCCATGTAGGTTAATCTTCTCAGCATATATGAATACCAGCTTTGTGCAGGGGCTGCACTAGGCAATGTGAAGATGGGAAGGTAAGTCCTAGGTTAGTCCTGAAGAAGTTTTCTTAGTACATGGCTTTGCTCTGTGTGGTTCCTCAAAAACCTAGGGAAAGTGAGAGGAAGCTCTTGGTAGTTGAATCAGTAAACCTTCTCTCTCTCATGAAGAGCAAGTCAAATGTAATTTGGTGGCTTCAGTCTTAAGGAAATGTGACTGTCAGAATCATCATGACATTGGCCTGAGCAACTAACTGAGCTAGGCTTTCATTTAGCTTTGCACATCTTTTCTTCCAGTGCACTAATTGTTCACTATGATTCATACATTGTTCTGACAAGATAGCAAATGGAAAATGTGGAAAGTAATTAAAATAAGTGTGTGGTTTAAATTATCATAATCTATTGCCCTGAGCTGAATGCCATTATCAGGGGGAACAGGGAGAAAGGCTGCATTCAGGCATAGAGAACTAATAGTTTCTGGGTTTGTCTTTATAACAAAAATTCAACTCAAGGAAGTGAACTGAAGAGAGAGACTTGGAGCTTACTATCATAGTTCTCAGAAGTTGAAATAAGAATTCTGTATCATGGGTTAAGGTCAGGTTTTCTAGGGTGTTATCCATATATATAAATTGATTAGGAGGGCTATGATTAAATTTATACATGCTTTGCATATGATAATGTAAATTTTGGCTATTAATTGAACTAACATTAGAATGTTGGTCTTGTAAATATTCCTTATAAATACAACTACACATCTGTAAAATTGTTTCCTATAGAATAATTATTTGGAAAATCAAATATTTGCCTATTTAGAAAGTTTGAAAAGTACTTTATTACAAACAGCTTGCATTTATTATTATAAGTATAATGATGCTTACTATGGATATTTTAGAAAACAGACAACTGTACAGAAAAAAATTTCTTTGCATTCCCATTAGGCTGAACTAATTTGTGTAAATCTGGCCTTTTATTTTTTAAAAAATAATGTATATATATGTGTTGTATGTTTACATAATTAATTTTACATTTTACAGTGTTCTGTATCATGATTTTCTTCACTTTCATTTCATTGAAACTTCTAGAAAAGTTTATTTTTAGTGACTACATAATATTTGATTTTGGGTCTGTGCCATAACTTATTCAACCTGTATATAGACATATGGGTTTGCCCATGTTTTTGGTTCATATATGTTTGCAGCTTATTGACTTTTCTTACTTGGATTCCTTAAAGCAGAATTTCTGGAACAAAAGGTTTGATGCCATCTTAAAATGTTACTTTAGTACAAACAGACAAATGTTGAACAGTTGAATTGAAGTGGATCTCATTTTTAGGGTCAGAGTATTATTTTTGGATTATTTTTCTTCTGTTCTCATTTGTTGTTCATGGTTCTAGAATTCTTTGGACTTTAGAACCATGAAGACCAATATTCAAATTCTAGCTTGGCTGCTTATTAGCTACTTGATATTGATCAAATGGCTTAGCTCCCCTAGCTAGTATGCTTATCTATAAAATGGGTCAGTAGTAGGTTTTCTGTGAAGATTGAGTTCCTGTCTCTTGCTAGAGGCTTAAGAAATGCTCTTTACCTTTTCAAGGTGTGTATAGAGCTAATAAAGATGTGAACATCAGTTGGATGATGAGGACAACAAAAATGCTTGTAGAGTCATATTTCGAGATATCTGCTTCACATAATTTAAAACTTACTTTAATATGAATATTTACAATAGACAGGGATCAAAACCATATATCATTCAGGGGCAGCTTGGTGGCTGTTGGTTATGTACCAACATTTTGGTTGGCTTAGGTCATGCATGATCTTTGGGTTGTGAGATAGATCCCCATGTTTGGCTCCATGCTGAGCGTGGAGCCTGCTTAGGATTCTCTCTCTCCCTCTGCCCCTCTCTCCCACTCTCTCTTTATCTAAGAATTTAGGTGCTGTGCTGTTCTGGCAGAATTGTTGGAAATATGCCCTTTGAGGTTTAGGAAAGCATCCATAGGAAGGTACCATACCTTGGAACTCACCTCAAGGTGACCCACAGGGAGGCTGGGGAAAGCCATTCATGGACATACGTGTTGCTACTGATGCTGCCTGAAGGGGTGCTGGGGAAAGCTTTTGGCCACTGTGAACTGCCAGATGCTGTACACCATGGGAACTGGGTGCTGGAGAAGCTGCCTATGTCATAGGAGTAGATGCTAGTGAGGCCGTGTATGCTGTAGGACTTTTATGAGAGGAGCATAACAGACTAGAATAGAAATCCCTTCCATCTTCACTGTGCCTCCAGAACCATCAAGTGAGTAAGCCTGTTACACCAGCTGACAAAGGAGAAATATTTACAGATCTCAGTATCATAGAGGAGGCAATAATTGGTCTATCTGCTCCTCAGGGACAGCACATTGATAATTGCTACAGTATAGTCCTTTGGTTTCTCTGCTTCCATACACACTCTTCTGTACACATTTGAACTTCTGTACAAAATGAACAAATCCTTCTTATAAGTGAAGAAGATCTTATCCTTTTCCCAAAATGAGGGGACACATGGCCCTAACAGTCATTGTATCTATCATTGACTATATTCATTACTCATCAAATTCTATCAAAGAAGGGAAAAAATTCTATGAAAGACCCACGGAATATTTTGTTACTTACAAATGAAATTTTAAAGTTAACCTCCAACAACTCATATATAAAATGAAGATGAGAAGGAGGTAGAAGAAGAAAATTGTTAGCATATATAAATATACACATACATATGGCAAGCAAAGAGAAAATATGCAAAGCTACTTTAAATCTTGTTTCTCTAAATGGTGGTAAGCCTGTAATTGATATCAGTGGCTTCTTTTATCTACTACAGTTATTATATTTCCTCTTCCTACCTGTTAGAACCTTGGGTGGTTGGGGTTCTTTATCTGGTGGGGTAACCCACGCCTTCCTGAAGACTGACTCCTCAATTATCCTGCATTTTGTTTGGTTGCTGTAGTTTTACATTAAGCTTTACTATTGTTATTGGATATATGGAGAGACACTGTAAAGAATCTCCTGTGTTCCAGAAAGAGTTCTTTTTGCCCTCATTTGTAGCAACAGCCTAATTCTCCCTTGGTGATTGAGATCAATCACTCCAGCCAGAAGAGTAATCTTTTCTTTCTTCCCTCCCTCCTTCCTTCCTTTCTTTCTTTCTTTCTTTCTTTCTTTTTCTTTTTCTTTTTCTTTTTCTTTTTCTTTTTCTTTTTCTTTTTCTTTTTCCTGTTGTTGGTTTAGTGCCACAGACCTAAAATGGCCAATCTCATTTTCCAATTCAGTGAAACCATTGTTGTGCCCTCTGCTTGAAGTTGCCTCCTTGTGAACTAAGACCTCCAAACTAGCAGAGCTCAAGTTGCCAGGACAAGAAGCAACAATTTGGGGAGTGATTTATTAGCTATAATAATAAGCGGAGCCCCTCCCATGTGTAGGGTCCTAACTAGTGTTATGAGTCTTCAGTAAATTACTCCACCTTTCAATAGCCAGTTTATTTTATGGGTATAAGCCCATTGCTGCACTTTGCTGTGGAATAAGTTCATTGGTCAGAAGCAACAATATGGAAAATGCTATGACTATGTATAATGTATTCTGTGGGTTTATGGATCGTGGTGCTCCACTGCCACCTTCCCACTTCAGCAGCACTTCAGGCAAATCCATAATCAGAATAGATGTCTCTTGCAGTGATGATGAATTTATGCTCCATCCATGTTGGATGGAGTTCAGTGTAATCAACCTGTCACCTGGTAGTGGTCTGTACTCCTGGAAAATGGTGCCTTAACTCGCAGTCAGTGCTAATCTCAACTCTTGACAGATTAATCACACTTAGCCTTTTCATTTCTAGGGAAAATCCATGTTGTTGATCATATGCATAGCCCCCATAGTCACTTTGTTCATGGTCCCAGTGAGAAAGCCCTGGGTTAACTGGGGAAAGAGAATGACTGGCATCATTTTGCCATCTGATTACTAAGAGCTTCCTCTGTAGCAGATAAGTATGGGGATTCTTGTGGAACACAAATATCTTTCTCAGTCACGGGCGTCATAGGAAGCCAAGGGTTGACAGAGAGAAGGCAATGCAGCTAGAGTTGTGTTAAAGTCTGAGTGACTTGTTAATACAGCTTGTTGAATAGAACACTACACTGCTAACCAATACCAGGGAAGGACTACAATTGCATGGATAATAGCAAAGATCATCAAAAATGCCAGCCACCAAAAATGGAACTTAAACAATTTTATCCCACTATATCTTAGCCATTGGAGTCACCAAGGAAGAACAACACTGTCATGGACTGGTTAGAACAGTGCTTTTCTTACACAGAGAAGAGACAGAGCAAGATTAGCTCTGGTAGTATGCTTCTCATGGCTAGGGGCTGCCCCGGCAGCCAATGAGGGCGAGTGTCTTATATGCACCTCTATCATGCCTTAGCAGAAGGATTTCTTCGCCAACACCATGGAGTCTGAAATACTGAAAGCTAGGGCCATGCCTTTGGGCTATTGATGCACACACTTTTTTTTTTTAAAGCTTTATGTATTTTAGTAGCAAACTTACAGGAACAGCACAGAAGAGAGACAACATTAAAAACATGTACTTGGGGGGCACCTGGGTGGCTCAGTGGGTTAAAGCCTCTGCCTTTGGCTCAGGTTATGATCTCAGGGTCCTGGGATCGAGCCCTGCATCGGACTCTCTGCTCAGTGGGGAGCCTGCTTCCTCCTCTCTGCCTCTCTGCCTACTTGTGATCTCTATTTGTCAAATAAGTAAATAAAATCTTAAAAAAAACCCCATGTACTTGGATATAGGACTACTCAGAAGACTATAGTGAATGGGTGGATCTGCTGTATGATAAAAATGCTACAAACACCATTTAGTTGCCGTCAATAAGAAATGTACTTGTTTTAAAGAAATCCATATGCTGGCATTGTCCAGAAAAATTTAACAGGTTTATTTATAATTGTTATAAAGTTGAACTGCTGAAATGTGTTCGCTGAAACATTTTGTCTTGCATTAGTGTTTTATGTCCCTGCTTTTATATTAAAAATTCACACACAAATAAAAAATGGAAAAACTGCCAATACCTGATTTCTGTCCCGTTTTTCCACTTGCAGTCATGTACTTAGGTACCTTTTGACCCCATGAGAAAAAAGTATCTAACATTCAGAACTACCAATAAAAGGAAGAAGAGAAAATTTTTTTCTGTTTTTAAAGAATGAAATGTTTTCCATCATCGTGGATTCTTAAGCATGTCCTCCACATATGCAGTGTGCTAGTTGGTTGTCTTTTGGCATAATTGTGACACATTTGACATGGATAGCTTAACAGGTTGGTGTCTTCAAAGAAGCCCACCAGATAGGCCTCACTTGCCTCCTGAAAAGCACCAGTAGCTGCACTCTGGAAGTGTAGATCTGTTTTGAAGTCCTGAGCAATTTCTTACACCAGACACTGGAAAGGAAGTTTTTGGATCAGAAGTTCTGTGGACTTCTGATAACGTCTAATTCCACAGTATCAGGCCTGTTAATGATGAGATTTCTTCACCCCCTCCAGCAGAGGGCGCTCTCTTGTGAGCGGCTTTTGTAGCCAGTTGCTTCCTTGTTGCCTTACCACAGGTCGATTTGCGGGCTGTCTGCTTTGTAGGAGCCACGGTACAGAAACCTCCACACCTACCCCGCTTCTCCTTTGGCTGGAGCTTGGCAAGCTAGAGGCGGTGCTGGCGTTGGCTAGCAATGGCAGCGCAGCGCCGACTGCGAACATAATTCTTGATGCACACACTTGAGAACAAACAAGCAGACATAGAGCCTAAAACAGGAAATGATAATACCACATAAGGCAGTAAGCCCAGCACAGGCTGCATGAGCTCTTTATCTCTTGAGAAGGGCATGTTCAAGACCTAAGGCCCATTCTAACTTGGCTAAGTAGAGGTCAAAAGACTGTGCTCATGAGACTGCCTTTCCAAGAACAACATTTTTATACCTTCCAAACTTGCTTCATTTTGGTTTATGATAGGTAGATTGCTACTGCACATGCTTAACCTATGACTAGATGGCACTCAGTTCATCATGGGAGGCTCAGGCCTCATGCTCACCTGCTGTCCTATGGTTAGGAATTTCCAGCCTCTATCAGTGCCCAGTAGCAACCCAAAATATTTTTCTCAAAAGGATAATAGTTACCTACAGAAAAGGGCATTTATTTTTTTATAATCCTGTTGGCTTGCATTGTGAGTCGCCTGTTAGTACTTGCCAGAGGTTCTAATCAACATCCCTATTTGCCTCAGAGATTTCAACTGTCATTGGATTTGCTTGGCCAGGTAATAAAGTTCAAGTGGTAGAGAGGCTTGTGCTGCAGCTTGAACCTACTGCAGTGCCTTTTCCTGTTCTGGCCCCACTTGAAATTGGTAGACTTGTGTGTGGCACTCTAGAGGAGAGCCACTAAAATGTGGTGGTATATGTTGCTTCCAAAATTAAAGAAAGGCCTCTCGATCATTGTGCCTTTTATTTGGTGGTAGATGGTATGAAGTGCAAGAGCTTATTTTTAATCTTGGAGGAAATATCTCAACTTGTTCCAGACTGTTAAACCCCTAAAAACTTCACTGAGGTGGTGGTGTTGGGGTTCTGAAATTTTCCAGGGTTTATTGTCCATATGTCTTACTAAGACATTAAATACTTGCTCCTTCCTGCTCATTAGATCCCATCAGCATAATCTTGTCAGTGTAGTGTGAAGTTAGTGGGATATCAAGGCAAACATCTTTATGTATTTTATTATGGCACAGAGCAAGAAAATTTATTAGGTATTTCCTTTTTTTCCAGTGTGCAGACACTCCAGCAAATGGCTATACCTCTTTTGGGGAAGATTTGGAGGAATTTATAGTGAGAAATTGTGGTCTCTTTTGAGGTAAATTTCATCACAAATTTAAATAGCTAGGAAATATAGTTTCCCTGAAGCAAGACTGTGAAGCTATACTGTCTTCCCTTTGAAGTAAAACCATTTCTGATGGTCTTTGAAAATTATTAAGGAAAGGCATTACATACCATGTGACAGACTGTTTATTTTAGTAAAGATACTACATCCAGATCAGCAGCTACATTTATAGTCACTACTTGATTAAGACTGTGATAATCCACATTCATTCTCCAAAATCTATCTGATTTCTGCACAGACCACATTGGTGAATTAAATGGGTGTGTGATAGGTACCACCATCACTTCTCTCAAGACTTTAATGGTGGCATTAATCTTTGAAATTCTCCCTGGGTTACTGTCTTGGTAGGGAGGGGAAGTTCCAGTAATTTTCACCCCATAGACATGCTTCCATTTGTCAAATGTGTCTATTCCAGTTACACATTTAGAAATTGAGGTTTAACTGCAAGGTAGGTCCATGGACCAGATGGACCCAATGTAATTTGAAATTTATGTAAGACTCCATCTATCATATATGCACTATGAGCCCCACATATAGCTTATGGTGATGTTGTTGGTTTCTTAGAAATTAATGTCATTTCAGAGCCATTGTTTAGTAATTTTTGAAAGATTTGGGTATTTCCTTTTTTCACTGTATAGACATTGTAGTAAATGGCCACAGTCTTTTGGGGAAAACTTGGGGGAATATTTATAGTGAGGGCTCATGGTCTCTTTTGAGGCAAATTGCATCACAAGCTTAAATAGCTAGGAAATATATAAGGGTTAACATCTTTATCTGAAACTCATTTTTATTGATTAATTTACTAATAGTGTGGTGAACATTTCCTCCAAAAGATACAGCAACAGGAGAAAACATTTGCTTGACTTTTCCAGTTGAAATTAAGGTCTGGGCCATTTCAAGGGCATCATCACTCAAACCCTGGTTCTTTGCAGACTTGCAGAATAATATTTATAATGACCCAGACCTGATATTGGAAACAATAAAATGAAAGCCAAAAGAATCATTCTCTTATAGACCAGAAAGCAGCTGATTATTATGACAAAGGTCTTTGCAGCCAGCAAAGGTCATCTTGTCACCTTTGTTCTAGCTGCAAATCCTTTTCAACGAGTTGCCTTTAGAAAGTTACTTAGGGCAATAGACCAAACATGTGCTTCCTGACTATCTGAAAAGATGAAGCAGTAGTGAGCCTAGATATTTTAAATTTAAAAGCTGACCAATTTAAGGTGAGCAAAATTCTCCACAATGTTGCAAATGACATACTGGATAAAGGGTTAGTATCCAAAATCTATAAAAAAAAATCATCAAATTTAGTGCCCAAAAAACAATTAATCTCGGTAAGAAATGGGCAGAAGAAAAGAAGATTTTTTTCAAGGGAGACATTCATATTGTTAACAGACACATGAAAAGATACTCAACGTCGCTCATTATCAGGGAAATATAAATCAAAACCACAATGAGGTATCACCTCACACATGTCAGGATGGCTAAAATTAACAACACAAGAAACAACAAGTGTTGGCAAGGATGCAGAGAAAAGGGAACCCTCTTACCCTATTGGTGGGAATGTAAACTGGTGCAGCCACTCTGGAGAATAGTGTGGAGGTTCCTCAAAAAAGTTAAAATAGAACAATTCCACTGGTAGGTATTTACACAAAGGTATAAAAATACGTATTTGAAGGGGTACATGCACTCTGATGTTTATAGCAGCATTATTCAATAGTAATCAAATTATGGAGAGAGCCCAAATGTCCATCAAATGATGAATGGATTAAAGAAGATATGATATATACACAATGGAATATTCCTCAGCCTTCAAAAAGAATGAAATCTCTCCATTTGCAATGACATGGATGGGGCTAAAGTGTATTATGCTAAGTGAAATAAGTCAGAGAAAGACTAGTTTAGTCAGAGAAAGACTAACTGAACTAAATCAGAGAAAGATAAGATACGATTTCACTAATATGTGGAATTTAAGAAAGAAAACAACATATGGGAAGGGTTTTGGGAAAGGGAGAGAAAGAAATAAACCGTAAGAGACTCCTAACGATAGAGAACAAACTGAGGGTTGATAGAGGGAGGTGGTTGGGGGGATGGGCTGGATGGGTGAAGGGTACTGAAGGCATTTGTTGTGATGAGCACTGGGTAATGTACATAAGTGATGAATCTTTGAATTGTACTCCAGAAACAATATTGCACAATATGTTAACTAAGTAAAATTTTAGTTAAAAAAATGAAAAAAGGTATCCAAGTGTGAGCAAGATGTTCCACAGTGTTGCCAAGTTATCAAAAAACTCAAATGCACCCTTGATCCCTAAAGCCTAGTTGAAAACTGTATATTCATTTTTTCACCCCATTGCCTATTTTATTGGTTCTGCAAATTACATCAACAGAGCTTGAGGGTCATCCTTCTCTATCTGATTGTATACTGTTACTGTTAATGAGCAAGGACATAAGAACACAGCTCAGAGTGGGTGAGAAGCCAAGAGCTTTGGAGAACCCACAAACTGGAAAACTTGACAAATAATTGACAGCTTAGCAAACTTTGCATGTGCTGTCCAGAAAAAGCCTGCTTCCCCAAGTACAGAGACACAGCATTATTTTCCTGGGAGGAAAAGTGACTTTTGAAATTATGTGGTAGAAGCTTTCCCAGTTCAGATTGGACTGCCCATTCGAGGGAATAACTTTTTAAAAGTCTCATTTGGAATCTTTGTTGCTAAAGTTCATTTGTCTAAGTTTTCTTTTAAGAATATTCTCGTTTCTAGTTCTAGATATTTTAAGATCTCCTTTTTCTGATTTAATAGTAAATGCTAATACTGATATTTCACCTGATTAAATCTTAGATTTGGTTTGCCTTTTTAAAACTGCTTTCATGTATTTAAAAATAGTAAATATTGGTGATGTTACATTACTGGAACTTTTTTTTCTTTCCAGTTTTCATCTCTGACCACTGTCACCAATTACAAAATATGAAATGAACAAAAAACAAGACTAGGAGAGTGAATTCTATGACATACCTGACATACCATGTACAGGATGTCATACTTTAAAAATCCATTTACATTTTTAAGAGCCAGGATCACATTAGAAAATTATGGGATATAGCTTTAGTAATCAGCTTCTATTGATTTTGAAAATGATAATCATTGAGACAATTTTTTATACCTAATTTTTTCCTTAATCTTTTCCAGATAAATGTCTATATAATCTATAATCTATATATAACTTTCAAATAATTCCATGTATTGGTGCATTCATTTCAAGATCATTTATTCGACAGCTTTGGACCGATGCTCAATAATATTTGTCATATACAGTTCCATCTTAAGAAATTTCTTTCTTTTGGCTTAGTACTGTTAACAGTCATTTGACTTTTCGGGGTAGAGGGAGGCATTTAATAATAATATGAATGATCAACTTGGTACACACTTATAGAAATGCCTTAATATTCAGAATTTGAGGCATTGCAAAACGTCATTTACCTACTTCAGGAAGAATTGGGATTTATTTGGGGAAAAGAGAGAATCATCTTCAGGTGATAAATGGTAAAACACTAATGGGAGGAGAGCCCAAGATACACATAGGCATTCATAGACAACCTTTCGGTTACATTGAATAGGTCTTGGTCTCTAAGTTCAAGCAAATGGAAACTTAAGTGAAGAAGGAACTGAATGGGACGCCTGGGTGGCTCAGTCGGTTAAGTGGCTGCCTTTGACTCAGGTCATGATCCCAACATCCTGGGATCCAGCATCCAGTCCCACATCAGGCTCCTTGCTCTGCAGGGAACCTGCTTCTCCCTCTGCCTCTCCCTGCCACTTTGCCTGCCTGTGCTCTCTCTCTCTCTGACAAATAAATAAATAAAATCTTTAAAAAGAAAAAAAAAAAGGAACTGAACAGGTGAGCTGTTAGTTGGAGAACGTCAAGATAGACAAATATCTTGATCTCTGAGGTAGAAAACAGTAGATTTTGCACATGGTAGAATAGAACCAGTATAGATTCTCTAAGGGAATAAGACATTGGCTAGCTGTTAGAGGTACTTTCAATTAGGTTGAATCACATGAAATTAGTGATATTGGAAAATTGTTGTCTTAATAAAATTCAGCCTACTGACTACTGTGTTTTGATATTAACAAAGCATTTTTTTTAAAAAGCTTTCCAAGAATGAGATGATGAACTCTAACCCAAGTTAGCTCCTTCAGCCTTAGTATATGGTTAATGGCTCAGTGTCACCTTAACTGGTGTGTCTTGCTAAGGGCTAATATAAAGGGCTCTAACTTTGGCTCCAACATGTCCAGTGTTTTCATCAGTGTCTTAGCGATAGCTAAACAAAGCAGACTTATTAAATTTAGAGGGAGCATGAATTAAGAAGTATAACTAATGCTGAGTTTAGACCGCAAATGACCTCAACTAACTGAATCTCAAGACTGATTCAAAAATTAAATAGCAATGGAGAGAGTTTCTGAAATTGAGATTTATTTAATTCACTGGCTCTTATTGAATCCCTACCATGTACTAGACACTGTTCAGGTTCTGGCTTTACAGTGATGAACAATTCTGTTAGGGTCCTGCCAAAAAAAAAAAAAAGACCTAACTACCCCTCACCAAAATGGGAATGGAGAAGAAAGATCCTCAATACAGCAGGTTCTTGGGAAAAAATCTGGAGGCTTTGATCATTAGGTCCTTCAATGTCACAAACTTTCTGAATATGTTAGGAATTGTACTAAAATGTTTAAGAAAAAGAACCTGTGAAATCTTAAGGTTTGTTGTCATAAATGCAGTGTTCAGCCCTTTGGGAAGTTATTTGCCCATAGTTTTCTGGGCCTTTCAGACAACCACAAGGGTCATTCAGGGGTGGTGTGGTGTGGGGTGGGGTGGGTGGGAGGGATAACATTATAAAAGGGATACTGTTGACAAACTAGAGTGTACCTAGACAAGGGGAATTAGGACATCAGTGGATCTGGAAGTGATGTATTTTAAGAAATAACTGAAGGAACTATAGAAAAACACATACTAGTGGGAGACATACTAATTGCCTTCAAATATTTGAAGATCTGACAAGTAGATAGGGAAGGAGCTTATTCTTTGTTGCTTCACTTAGCAGAAATAGCATAAAGCAATGAAGATTTCAGGAAGAGAAATTTTTATTCGGTATCATAATGACTCTTCTCAGATATAGAAGCTGTCCATTACTGGGACACATGGTGCTTGAGGTAGTGAGCTTTCTGTGTTTGGAAATATTTAACCAGAGACTGGTTGATTTCTTAGCCAGGGGCAGTAAGACAGCATTCATGTATTGAATAAGAGGTAGGAGGAGGTGTCTTGGTAGTGTACTTTCACCTCCATACCTGTGATTCTTGTGGTGTAATTTACATGTGTTTATGTGGAGATGTGGGTACTGTATAGGTTTTTTTGGTTTGTTTTTGTTTTTAAATCCCCAAAGGAAAAAAGACCAGTCTAAGCTGGATTTAGTGGTAGGTTACCTCCAAATTTTTGGGACCCATCTGACAGTTTGAGAGTCATTACAAATTAGTTGGAGAAATGCTAGGAAGGGGTGAGGAGTGGGCCATGAGACTATTCCAACTGGTTTTATGTCTATGACCATAACTGGGTGCAGGCAAGCCTCCAGTAGAAGGAGGTGAGATTTTATTCCAGTTACCAATCCTAGACTCTGGGGGTGGGGGTGGGACTGTTGGTTGCATATATAGAAACCCCAACTCAGATTGCCTTAAACTAAAAAGAGATTTACTGACTCATATAACTAAAAAGTCCAGGGGTTGATCTGACTTTAGGCATGACTTAATCCAGATGCTCCAACCATGTGTCTCCCTTCTTCCCTTCCTTTTGTTTTCCTCTGTGGGCTTACATCTGCCATCTAGAAGGGTACCTGAAAGGGTAGATATCTAACAAAGATTTGCTGAATGCATACATGAATGAACCTGCCTGCTTGGCAACCCCAGTTAAAGGTCCCATAGCCAGAGTTCTAGATGGACTTAAGTTTGGCTGGACTTATACATTTGCTTGACTTTAAACCAATTGCTAGCGATGGGGAGGGGGGACACACTGATTGATTGGGCCATTAGGCTGGACTGACTAGACCTGAGAGTTGGCAATTTCTGGTTGCATTTTATTCTCTGTCTTTTCTGTAGGCTCATTAAGGGGAAAGAGAAGGCCCTCTTACTTTTTTTTTTTTTTTATATCCCCATGGAGACTAGTACTAAGTGCATCGTTTTTAGTCAGCAAGTGTTTATTCTTTTTCTTTAATCCATAATGGATCTTAATAAGCAAAGGTACTGAAATAACTGAATTGTGGCATCTTTTTTGAAAACTGTGCAATAAAAGATTTGAATGAATTCAGAATTTGATAGATTGCTTCCAAATAATTTTCATATGCATGAATATAAGTGGCAAATAGGAATTCTGAATTCATTCTATTCACCACAGAAAGCTCACCTTTCAGCTTTTTCCATGTAATTAAAAGATTAAAATTGAATGACTGTTCCATTCAAGAGGAATAATTTTCATGGAAAAGCTTTATCTTTCCATTTAGGGAATCTGACTTCTATCCCTAGAACAAAATTAAGGAATGATTAATTTTTTTTATGTTTTCACACAATTTTTAGCTTCTTTATAGGAGTAGGGCTGGGCTCTGTGGATACTAGAAAGTGGTACAGAAAATGAACTTGAGCAAATAAAGAGAACTTGGCAAGTAGGATTATTTTTAAATGTTTTATGGAGCCAGCCACCCTGGCCTCGGGCCACCCCACCCCCTTCTGCTGCTGGAAAGTGGAGTCAGTGGGCTCTTCTTTTAAACCTGTGGGGAGCTGAATGAACACTGGAATGTTTCAGTGATTTGGACTGCAAGAATATGATGGGAAATATCCTGATACAGTGTTTAGGGGACTATGTTTTTTTAAGAGCAGAAGGAAATGATTCTTTTCTTTTTTTAAAAAATATTTTATTTATTTATTTGTCAGAAAGAGAGCGAGAGAAAGCAACACAAGCAGGCAGAGAGGCAGGCAGAGGCGGAGAGAGAGGCAGGCTCCCTGCTGAACAAGGAGCCGGATGCGGGACTCGATCCCAGGACCCTGGGATCACGACCTGAGCCGAAGGCAGCAGCTCAACCCACTGAGCCAATGCTTCCATTTTATATTTGAAACGGTCTTGCAATGAAGCAATAGAACTACAGTCTGTGTGGATTCTTTTTCCTTCCAGTCTAATTTAATAGAAAACAGAAATATACTCATGTTTGGTGGAAATTAAGTATAGTTGCAGTATATTTATTCTACTCTATATTTAGTCACTCTTTGGGTTTTTTTTTTTTTTTAAGGTCTTATTTATCTGAGTGAGAGACAGAGACACAGATAGTGACAGAAAGCACCAGCGGGGAGGAGAGGGAGAAGCAGGCTCCCCACTGAGCAGGGAGCCAGACTTGGGAGTCTATCTCAGAACCCTGGAATCATGACCTGAGCCAAGGCAGATGCTTAACTAAGTAAACCACCCAAGTGCCCCCAATCTTTAGGTTTTTAATCATGTTCTTCCCATGTCATTATTACAGTATTCTCTGATACTGTAAGATACATGATGATAGAAAAAAAAAAAAAAAACCAACCATGAGACTGACACCTCTAATGAAAACAGGCCTGTCATTATTTTATAGGCAGAGCTGGTGATGGAGTAAGGATCAACAGAGACTACATTGATAAATACAACTCTAGCATTCAAAATGAGCAGATATTAAACATCATTTTACTTGTGTATATATTTATCTTTTGTTGAATCTTGTCTTTCTCTGTCAGCTTCTCGTAATTGAGATCAGATAACTGTTGGAGGGAATGAAAATGAGGATAACATTGTACTGCTATATAACCAGAACATGTTGAGAGAATTTTATGACCATACTTTATTTGTATTCTCTATTTATATGATGGCTACAGATGTTACCATTATTCTCACCTTTTAAGGCAGATGACATTTGTGGTGGAACACATGTATGTAATTAACTACTTGCAAATACTGTATTTTATAGCTAGATGGAAAAATCTACTTAATTGGTCCAAGTATCTTATAATTTTCTGTTCAAAAGTCTAATTATCTAAAGAATATCAGAAGCACTACTACCAAAAGAACTGAACAGGTTAAAGGCATGACTAATGGTTTGACAAATAATCTTACCTTAAGGAGCAGAGAAGGCTGTCTAGGAGATTGAGCGGATTGCTTGTTCCAGCCTTCCACTTTTATGCTTGTAGTGTTTTGTAAGGGCTGTTAAACGCCACTTTCCACTTGAGGAAATCAGAGTTTAGTGCCTTCAGAATCTCTACAATAACCACTTGGGTATTCAAATACTTTTCTAGCTGGGTTTTAAGCTATAAGTGCAATAGGTGGAAAAGGGCAAATGGAACATTTAATAAACTTGAACATTTGTTTTTTAGCTTCTCCTTGAGAATTTTTATTGCAATTCTGAACATTAGATGCATTATGGTAAATTTTAGTAAATAGAAAACATTCCTTTGAACCATTGTTTAATTTTTGAATCATTCAGATATCCACTTTTCTCATACAGGCTAAAACCAACACATTGCCATTTGAAACTTCAGTGATCTACTAAATTGTGCTAAACAATGAAAATTTAGTCAATATTCTTTAGCATTCCTCTTGCTTAGTATAACATTCCTCTTGCTTAGTAACTTTATTCATTTGTGGCTTTCTGATGGCAACCTGACGGATTTTGCATAATTTGAGTGCCTATGCATCGTTTAGAAGGAAGGCTTGTTTTCCAGAATGTATTAATATTGATTGTCACTACATTGTGTCCAGAGATATTAATGTGCACTCTTAGAATTTCACCCAGTTTAGTTCTGGATGTCAGAATTTGATTTATGTATAGACATTCTGGACGGTCCTTTGTGGATATTATATGAGGGCAGTAGGAAAGCCCTGTCCAGGAATCTCTTCCATTTCTAGGGTACCTGAAATTCCACTTTATGATATTTGCTACTTTGGGTTAAGCATTGTGTTCTTTGGCTAATCTTCTTTTAAAACTACAAAAACTTGGTAGGAAGTAATTTCTCTCAGTTGTATTTGTTCTATTATGGAAACACATATGATCTTGTTATTTTAGTACTGCAAAGTAAAGAAAAAATATAGTTTTGCTGAAGGCAAATTCAAGTTCCTTCAAAATTTTTTGCTAATGGTCAACCTCAATGTGTGAAAGATCTTTTTCAGAACCATTGGCTTTCTTATTTATGTTTCTAATTACTTCTGTTTCTGATTAACCAAAACAATATGTTACAAAACAGTAAGCACAAAACCAGAATGATGCCAATGTTGCAAAAAAAGAAAATAAAGTAGGTTACAGATACTGCACATTGATATAGATTGATCCCCCCTTTTTTCCCCAAATAAAATAAAATACAACTTAATTATCTGAGATAGATTAAGCTTTGGATGGACAGTAATAGAAATAATAATACATGGTATACTAGTCAAAGAGTGACATTTCTAAAATAATTGAAAGCATGTCCATATTAGAGACCTCTGTCTTTTAGATATACAGAATAGCCCAATCACTCTATGACAGTATTTCAATTTTCTGGTAGAGAACAGTTGTGAAAATAATACTAATTTGTGGCTTGACAGGGGTGGTTGTGAATTGAGGTTTGAAGCACTGAGGGGTAATGATGATGTTCTCTCTGGCCTGGAGTGGTTCTGGTCTGAAGTGGGTGGAGGAGAGTGACACTATGGTGTGCTCTTGATGGGGTTGGGGGTGAAGGCAGGGTTCATGAGAATGGTGATATCTGGTGACCAGTGAGTAGAAATAGAGTTATGCCTACTGCTGGCTTTTATTGTCTGGACTATCTTGCTGGATTGTTTAGAAAAATGAGAGGATAATTTGCTTACTGATAAACGGATGCTACACAGGATTCATTTGAAGTAAGGACGGATCAGGGGTTCCACTGTGTAATGGTTAGCACTCTAGACTCTGAAATAATGACAGATCAGCTATGAAACTGAACAACAATACAAGTTTATGTAAAAGCAATCATAGAACAGTAAATATTAAAAAATGTTCCTATTATTAAATATATGTATGTCCTGTTGACTGTTATTTTTTCTCTGTGGTTTGGGATGGACCATTACTTCCTTTCCCCCAGACTCCTGCTATTGTTAATGGTGTGCCTAGTATGGACACCAGAGGGAAATGCACCAGAAGGTTTGCAGTGGTTATCTTTGGATAGACGCATTGTGGGTGATTTTTATTGTCTTTGTTTTTGTTTTTCTCCATTTTCCAGATTTTCCGTCATAAACATTAGTACTTTTGTAGTATGTAAAAAAAAAAAAAAGGTGTAATAGTAGAGGGATATTTTAATCTTAAAATGAACAGCATGAACGTGTTCAGTCTAGTTCTGCCAGCCAAGGAGGCCGCTGCTTTTGCACAAATTGGACTAGTGAGAAGACAGAGTTACATCTTCATAAATGTGTCAAATCCCTCTCCACTACTCTAACTGTTTCCCTAAAGGGTTGAAACTGTTAAATTATCAAACGCTTAATTTACTGCAAGGAGTATTTTACTTACTATGTAGGATTATTATAAAACAAACATGTTTTATAATTTGTACTAGAAACCTAGCACATTTGTAAAAGACCATCTCACTGAAAATTTGATTTAGAATTTTATTTATGTAATCTTATTAACAAATACAACATGCACATAAGCTTTCTCTTTATTTTCATTGCTATGCAGCATAACATTGGGATTGATGACTCTTATGGCCAGCTGGCTGCTTTCCACATGGCTTTGTGGTTCTTGGAGGGGACACTGTGAGCAGTCTCTGCACAGTAAGATCTGTTGCACATCAGGAGCACTTCAAGCTCCTTGAGGTTGTGGACGAGGAACTTCCAGAAGCCACTGGGCACTATGTGTTTTGTTTTTTTGTTGTTCCTGTAACCAGTGTTGGACCTCAAGATCTGGCCCTTGAATCTTCTGTGCAACCTACTGTCAATGCCTCTAGTTTTCCACCTGTTGCACTTAATTTTGACATATTGGTCTGACTGGGGCTGAATGAACTTCTTGGTCCTCTTTTTAACAATCTTGGGCTTCATCAGAGGTCTGAGGGCAGTGATGATGCTGAGTAGAAGATGTCAGCCACTTCTGCAGGCAGCACTAAAGAAGAGTGGTTTATAACTTTCTTTTTTTCTTTACTTACTAATTTATTTATTATTTTTCTTTTTTTTTTTCAATTAAATTCAGTTAGTCAAATGTAGTGCATCATTAGTTTTTGGTGTAGTGTTCAGTGATTCATTAGGTGCCTATAACACCCAGTGCGTATCACATCACGTGCCCTCCTTAATCCCCATCACCAGGTTACCTCATCCCCCACCTCCCTCCCCTCCAGCAACCCTCAGTTTGTTTCCCTGAGTCAAGAGCGTCTCCTCCCTGATTTCTTCCCATTCAGTTTTCCCTCCCCTCCCCTCCCCTGTGATCCTCGGCACTATTCCTTATATTCCACATATGAGTGAAACCATATGATAATTGTCTTTCTCCGACTGACTTACTTCACTTAGCATAATACGCTCCAGTTCCATCCATGTTGGTATATAAATGGTAGGTATTCATCCTTTCTGATGGCTGAGTAACATTCCATTGTATATATGAATCACAGCTTTATCCATTCATCTGTTGAAGGATATCTTAGCTCCTTCCACAGTTTGGCTATTCTGGATATTGCTTCTATTAACATTGGGGTGCATGTGTCCCTTCTTTTCCCTGCATCTGTATTTTTGGGGTAAATACCCAGTAGTGCAATTGCTGGGTTGTAGGGTAGCTGTATTTTTAACTTTCTGAGGAACCTCCATACTGTTTTCTAGAGTGACTGTACCAGCTTGGATTCCCACCAGCATCCTTGCCAACATTTGTTGTTCCCTGTCCTGTTAATTTTAACCATTCTATCTGGTGTAAGGTGGTATCCCATTGTGGTTTTGATCTGTATTTCCTGGATGGCAAGTGATGTAGAGACTTTTCTCATGTGTCTGTTGGCCATTTATGTGTCCTGTTTGGGGAAGTGTCTGTTCACATCTTCTGCCCATTTCTTGACTGGATTATTTGTTTTTTAGGTGTTAGTTTGAGAAGTTCTTTATAGATCTTGGATACCTGTCCTTTATCTGTACTGTCATTTGCAAATATCTTCTCCCATTCCGTGCGCTGCCTCTTAGTTTTGTTGACTGTTTCCTTTGCTATGCAGAAGCTTTTGATCTTGATGAAGTCCTAAAAGTTCATTTTTGCTTTTATTTCCCTTGCCTTTGGAGACATGTATTGAAAGAAGTTGTTGTGGCTGATGTCAAAGAGATTACTGCCTATGTTCTCCTCCAGGATTTTGACGGATTCCTGTCTCACATTGAGGTCTTTCATCCATTTTGAGTTTATCTTTATGTGGTGTAAGAGAATGGTCAAGTTTCATTCTTCTGCATGTAGCTGTCCAATTTTCCCAGCACCATTTATTGGAGAGACTATCATGTTTCCCTTGGATATCTTTTCCTGCTTTGTTGAAGATTATTTGAACACAGAGTTGAGGGTCCATATCTGGGCTCTCTGTTCTGTTCCACAGACCTATGTATCTGTTTTTGTGCCAGTACCATGCTGCCTTGATGAACACAGCTTTATAATATAGCTTGAAATCAGGCAATGTGATGCCCACAGCTTGTTTTTTTTTTTTTTTTTTTTTTTCAAACTTTCCTTGGTGATTCAGGGTCTTTTCTGGTTCCATACCAATTTTAAGATTGTTTGTTCCAACTCTGTGGAAAATGTCAATGGTATTTTGATACGGATTGCATTGAAGTGTAGATTGCTCTGGGCAGCATAAACATTTTCATAATGTTTATTCTTCCATTCCATGAGCATGAAATGTTTTTTCATCTCTTTGTGTCTTCCTCAATTTCTTTCATAAGTGTTCTGTAGTTTTCAGAGTATAGATCCTTTACCTCTTTGGTTAGGTTTATTCCTAGGTGTCTTATAGTTTTTAGTGCAATTGTAAGTGGGATCAATTCCTTAATTCCTCTTTCTCTAGTCGTATTGTTGGTGTTATAGAAATGCAACTGATTATTGTGCATTGATTTTGTATCCTGCCATGGTGCTGAATTCTTGTTTGAGTTCTAGCAATTTTGGGGTGGAGTCTTTTTTGGATTTTCCACATAAAGAATCATGTCATCTGGAAGAGTGAGAGTTTGACTTCTTCTTTGCCAATATGAATACCTCTTATTTCTTTTTGTTGTCTGATTGCTGAGGCTAAGAATTCTAGTACTATATTGAATAATAGTGGTGAGAGTTGGCATTTCTGTCGTATTCCTGATCTTAAGGGAAAACTTCTCAGTTTTTACTCATTGAGAATGATATTTTCTGTGGGCTTTTCACAGATGGCTTTTTATTACATTAAACTATGTTCCTTCTATCCCTATACTTTGAAGAGTTTCAATCAAGAAAGGATGCTGTATTTTGTCAGATGTTTTTTTCTGCATCAACTGAGAGATCATATGGTTCTTATCTTTTCTTTTATTAATGTATTGTATCATATTGATTGATTTGCAGATGTTGAACCAACCTTGCAGCCCAGGAATAAATCCCAGTTGGTCATGGTGAATAATCCTTTTAATGTACTGTGGGATCCTATTGGCTAGCATCTTGGTGAGTATTTTGGCATCCATGTTCATCAGGGATGCTGGTGTGTAATTCTCCTTTTTGTTGGGGTCTTTGGTTTTGGGATCAAGGTAATGCTGGCCTCATAGACTGAGTTTGGAAGTTTTCCTTCCATTTATATTTTTTGAAACACCTTCAGTAGAATAGGTATTATTTCTTCTTTAAATGTTTGTTATAGTTCCCTGAGAAGCCATCTGGCCCTGAACTCTTGTTTTTTGGGAGGTTTTTGATTACTGCTTCAATTTCCTTGCTGATTATGGGTCTGTTCAGGTTTCCTATTTCTTCCTGTTTCAGTCTTGGTCTTTATAGTCTTTCAGTCTTTATAAGTTTCCAGGAATGTATCCATTTCTTCCAGATTGCCTAATTTGTTGGCATATAGTTGCTCATATGTTCTTAAAATTGTTTGTATTTCCTTGGTTTTGGTCATGATCTCTCCCCTTTCATTCATGATTTTGGGATAAGTCTGGCCAGAGGTTTATTGATTAATTCTTTCAAAGAACCAGCTTCTTGTTTTGTTGATTTGTTCTACTGTTCTTCTGATTTCCATTTCATTGATTTCTGCTCTGATCTTTATTATTTCTCTCCTCCTGCTTGGTTTAGGCTTCATTTGCTGTTCTGTCTCCAGGTCCTTTAGGTGTAAAGTTAGCTTGTGTATTTGTGATTTTTCTAACTTTTTGAGAGAGGCTTATATTACAATGTACTTCCCTCTTAGGACCCCCTATGCTGTATCCCAGAGTTTTTGAACCAATGTGCTTTCATTTTGATCAGTTTCCATTAATTTTTTAAGTTTTTCTTTAATTTCCTGTTTACTCATTTGTTCTTTAGCAGGACACTTTTTAACCTCCAAGTATTTGACTTCCGTCCAAATCCTTTCTTGTGATTGAGTTCCACCTTCAAAGCATTGTAGTCTGTAAATAGGCATGGAATAATCTCAGTCTTTTGGTATCAGTTGATATCTGATTTGTGACCCAGTACGTAATCTATTCTGGAGAAAGTTCCATATACACTCAAGAAGAATGAGTGTTCTGTTTTTTTTTAATTTAATTTTTTAATTTTTTATTAACATATAATGTATTATTAGCCCTAGGGGTACAGGTCTGTGAATCGCCAGGTTTACACACTTCACAGCACTCACCATAGCGCATACCCTCCCCAGTGTCCATAACCCAATCACCCTCTCCATAGCCCCCTCCCCCTGGCAACCCTCAGTTTGTTTTGTGAGATTAAGAGTCTCTTATGGTTAGTCTCCCTCCTGATCCCATCTTGTTTCATTTTTTTCTTCCTTAACCCCCAAGGCCCCTGCTTTGCCTCTCAACTTCATCATATCAGGGAGATCGTATGATAATTGTCTTTCCCTGATTGACTTATTTCACTCAGCATGATACCCTCTAGTTTCATCTACATCATTGCAAATGGCAAGAGTTCATTTTTTGATGGCTGCCTAGTATTCCATTGTATATACATACCACCTATTCTTTATCCATTCATCTGTTGATGGACATCTAGGTTCTTTCCATACTTTGCTATTATGGACATTGCTGCTATAAACATTTGGGCGCACATGCCCCTTCGGATCACTACATTTGTATCTTTAGGGTAAATATCCAGTAGTGCAATTGCTGGGTCATAGGGTAGAGCTATTTTCAACTTTTTGAGGAACCTCCATGCTGTTTTCCAGAGTGGTTGCACCAGCTTGCATTCCCACCAACAGTATGGGAGGGTTCCCCTTTCTCTGCATCCATGCCAGCATCTGTCGTTTCCTGACTTGTTAATTTTAGCTATTCTAACAGGTGTGATGTGTATCTCATTGTGGTTTTGATTTGTATATCCCTGATGCTGAGTGATGTGGAGCACTTTTTCATGTGCTGTTGGCCATCTGGATGTCTTCTTTGCAGGATGTCCTCTGCCCATTTCTTGATCAGATTATTTGTTCTTTGGGTTTTGAGTTTGATAAGTTCTTTATCGATTTTGGATACTAGCCCTTTATCTGATATGTCGTTTGCAAATATCTTCTCCCATTCTGTCAGTTGTCTTTTGGTTTTGTTGACTGTTTCCTTTGCTGTGCAAAAGCTTTTGATCTTGATGAAGTCCCAATATTTCATTTTTGCCCTTGCGTCCTTTGCCTTTGGTGATGTTTCTAGGAAGAAGTTGCTGCAGCTGAGGTCGAAGAGGTGGCTGCCTGTGTTCTCCTCAAGGATTTTTATGGATTCCTTTCTCACATTAAGCCTTCATCCATTTTGAGTCTATTTTCATGTGTGGTGTAAGGAAATGGTCCAGTTTCATTTTTCTGCATGTGGCTGTCCAGTTTTCCCAACACCATTTGTTGAAGAGACTGTCTTTATTCCATTGGACATTCTTTCCTGCTTTGTCGAAGATGAGTTGACCATAGAGTTGAGGGTCTATTTCTGGGCTCTCTATTCTGTTCCATTGATCTAGGTGTCTGTTTTTGTGCCAGTACCATGCTGTCTTGATGATGACAGCTTTGTAATAGAGCTTGAAGTCCGGAATTGTGATGCCACCAACTTTGGCTTTCTTTTTTAATGTTCCTCTGGCTATTCAAGGTCTATTCTGGTTCCATGTAAATTTTAGGATTATTTGTTCCATTTTGTTGAAAAAAATTGATGATATTTTGATAGGGATTGCATTAAATGTGTAGATTGCTAGGTAGCAAGACATTTTCACAATATTTATTCTTCCAATCCAGGAGCATGGAACATTTTTCCATTTCTTTGTGTCTTCCTCAATTTCTTTCATGAGTACTTTATAGTTTTCTGAGTACAGATTCTTTGCCACTTTGGTTAGGTTTATTCCTAGGTATCTTACAGTTTTGGGTGCAACTGTAAATGCGATTGACTCCTTAATTTCTCTTTCTTCTGTCTTGTTGATATATAGAAATGCAACTGATTTCTGTGCATTGATTTTATATCCTGCCACTTTACTGAATTCCTGTATGAGTTCTAGCAGATTTGGAGTGGAGTCTTTGGGTTTTCCACATAGAGTATCATATCATCTGCAAGGTGTGATAGTTTGATTTCTTCTTTGCTGATTTGGGTGCCTTTAATTTCTTTTTGTTGTTTGATTGCTGAGGCTAGGACTTCTAGTACTATGTTGAATAGCAGTGGTGTTTTTGGACATCCTAGCCGTGTTCCTGACCTTAGCGGAAAAGCTCTCAGTTTTTCTCCATTGAGAATGCTATTTGCTGTGGGTTTTTCATAGATGGCTTTGATGATATCGAGGTATGTTCCCTTTATTCCTACACTTTGCAGTCAAATGCTCTACCCCTGACTATACCCGCTATTCCTACACTTTGAAGAGTTTTGATCAAGAAAGGATGCTGTACTTTGTCAAATGCTTTTTCAGCATCTATTGAGAGTATCATGTGGTTCACATTCTTTCTTTTATAAATGTATCACATTGATTGATTTGCAGATGTTGAACCAACCTTGCCTCCCTGGAATAAATCCCACTTGGTCATGGTGAATAATCCTTTTAGTGTGCTGTTGGATCCTATTGACTATTATTTTGGTGAGAATTTTCGTAGCTGTGTTCATCAAGGATATTGGTCTCTAATTCTCCTTTTTGATGGGGTCTTTGTCTGGTTTTGGGATCAAGGTAATGCTGGCCTCATAAAATGAGTTTGGAAGTTTTCCTTCCATTTCTATTTTTTGGAACAGTTTCAGGAGAATAAGAATTAATTCTTCTTTGATGCTTGGTAATATTCCCCTGGGAAGCCATCTGGCCCTGGGCTCCTGTTTGTTGGGAGATTTTTGATGACTGCTTCAATCTCCTTACTGGTTATAGGTCTGTTCAGGTTTTCTATTTTTTCTTGGTAGTTTTAGTAGTTTATACATCTCTAGGAATGCATCCATTTCTTCCAGATTGTTAAATTTGCTGGCGTATAGTTGCTCATAATATGTTCTTATAATTGTATTTCTTTGATGTTGGTTGTGATCTCTCCTCTTTCATTCATGATTTTATTTATGTGGGTCCTTTCTCTTTTCTTTTTGATAAGTCTAGACAGGGTTTTATCAATCTTATTAGTTCTTTCAAAGAACCAACTCCTAGTTTCATTGATTTGTTCTGTTGTTTTTTTGGTTTCTATTTCATTGATTTCTCCTCTGATCTTTATAATTTTTGTTTTCCTGCTAGGTTTAGGCTTTTTTTGTTGTTCTTTGTCCACCTCCTTTAGGTGTAGGGTTAGGTTGTGTATTTGAGACCTTTCTTGTTTCTTGAGAAAGGCTTGTATCTCTCTATATTTTTCTCTCAGGACTGCCTTTGCTGTGTCCCACATATTTTGAACAGTTGTGTTTTCATTATCATTTGTTTCTATGAATTTTTTCACTTCTTCTTTAATTTCCTGGTAGACCCATTCATTCTTTAGAAGGATGCTCTTTAGTCTCCATGTACTTGGGCTCTTTCCAACTTTCCTCTTATGATTGAGTTCTAGTTTCAGAGAATTGTGGTCTGAAAATATGCAGGGAATGATCCCAGTCTTTTGATACCAGTTGGGACCTGATTTGTGGCCCAGGGTGTGATCTATTCTGGAGAATGTTCCATGTGCACTAGAGAAGAATCTGTATTCTGTTGCTTTGGGATGGAATGTTTTGAATATATCTATGATGTCCATCTGGTCCACTGTGTCATTTAAGGCCTTTGTTTCCTTGTTGATCTTTTGCTTGGATGATCTGTCCATTTCAGTGTGGGGGGTGTTAAAGTTCCCTACTCTTATTGTATTATTGTTGATGTGTTTCTTTGATTTTGTTATTAATTGGCTTATGTAGTTGGCTGCTCCCACGTTAGGGGCATAGATATCTAAAATTGTTAGATCTTCTTGTTGGACAGACCCTTTGATTATGATACATTGTCCTTCCTTATCTCTTATTTGTAGTCTTTGGCTTAAAATCTAATTGATCTGATATAAGGATTGCCACCCCAGCTTTTTTTGATGTGCATTAGCATGGTAAATTATTTTCCACCACCTCACTTTAAATCTGGAGGTGTCTTTGGGTCTAAAATGAGTTTCTTGTAGACAGCTTATTGATGGTTTTTTTTTTTTTTTTTATCCATTGTGATATCCTATGTCTTTTGATTGGGGCATTTATTCCATTTACATTCAGAGTAACTATTGAAAGATATTAATTTGGTGCCATTATATTGCCTGTAAGGTGACTGTTACTGTATATTGTCTCTGTTTCTTTCTGGTCTACTACTTTTAGGCTTTCTCTTTGCTTAGAGGACCCCTTTCAATATTTCCTGTAGGGCTGGTTTGGTGTTTACAAATTCTTTTCGCTTTTGTTTGTTCTGGAAGCTTTTTACCTCTCCTTCTGTTTTCAGTGATAGCCTAGCTGGATATAGTATTCTTGGCTGCATATTTTTCTCATTTAGTGCTCTGAATATATCATGCCAGTTCTTTCTGGCCTGCCAGGTCTCTGTGGACAAGTCTGCTGCCAATATAATATTTTTACCATTACCATTTTTACTTATTGTCCTAGGCTGCTTTCAGGATTTTCTCTTTGTCACTAAGACTTGTAAGTTTTACTATTAGATGATGGGGTGTGGACCTATTTTTATTGATTTTGAGAGGGTTCTCTGTGCCTCCTGGATTTTGATGCTTGTTCCTTTTGCCATACTAGAGAAATTCTCTACAATAATTCGCTCTGGTATACCTTCTGCCCCACTCTCTTTTTCTTCTGGAATCCCAATTATTCTAATATTGTTTCATTTTACGGTATCACTTATCTCTCGAATTCTACCCTCATGGTCCAGTAATTGTTTGTCTCTCCTTTGCTCAGCTTCTTTATTCTCTGTCATTTGGTCTTCTATATCACTAATTCTCTCTTCTGCCTCATTTATCCTAGCAGTAAGAGCCTCCATTTGTGATTGCACCTCATTAATAGCTTTTTAAATTTCAGCTTGGTTAGATTTTTGTTCTTTTATTTCTCTAGAAAGGGCTTTTATTTCTCTAGACAGGGTTTCTCTGATATCTTCCATGCCTTTTTCGAGCCTGGCTAGCACCTTGAGAATCGTCATTCTGAATTCTAGATCTGACATACTACCAATGTCTGTATTGATTAGGTCCCTAGTCTTCTGTACTGCCTGTTGTTCTTTTTTTTGTGGTGAGTTTTGCTGCCTTGTCATTTTATCCAGATAAGAATACATGAACGAGTGAATAAAATGTTAAAAGTTTGGCAAAGACCCCAGAAAAATGTGCCTTAACCAAATCAGAAAGTCCCCAAATCAGGGGGAGATGAAAGGGGATAAAAATAAGTTAAAAAATAAAATAAAAAATATATATTAGACTGGTGAATAGAACAGAACTACCCACTTTATTTTGGGTGTTTGGTCTCTTAGAAGAAACTACCTCCCCAAATTTTAAGGAACGAAAAACTTACACATGTACAAAAATAAGGCTAAACACAGTGAAGGGATGCAATATGACTGTAAAGATGATAATAAAAAAAAATTCTAAAAAAGGAGTTGATAAGTTGCTTGGGAAAAGAAAAAAAAATGGAGAGAATTTGCTCCAGCTGGAGACTAGAACAAAGCCCTGTGCTAGATTTATGTTATATTTTGATCTATTAGATGAAGTTGTATCCCAAAATTTTTTAGATGAGAAAACCCTATATGTATACAAAAAATAAAGTTAAATACAATGAAGGATAAAATATGACTATAATAATGAAGGTTTAAAAAGATTTTTTAAAAGAAAGCTATTGTTAAGATAAACTAGTTAAAAAACGTTAAAAGAGGAAAGAGGAAAAGTTAAAAAAATCAGAATCAGAAAAAATAAAATTAAGAAAACTTAATTAACTTTGCAAGACCAAAGAATCATGGGGAGAAAGCCATGAATTCCTTGCTTTGCTTTCCCCTCCTCTGGAATTCTGCTGTTCTCCTTGATTAGTGAGCTTGGTCTTGGCTGGATGTTCTTACTGATCTTCTGGGGAGGAACCCATTATAGTGATTCTCAAGTGTTTTGCCCGAGGCAGATTTGCACCACCCTTGCCAGGGGCTGGGCTAAGTAATCTGCTCAGGTTTGCAGGGAGCTTTTGTTTCCTGAATGCTTTCTGTAGAGCTCTGGAGGACAGGAATGAAAATGGCAGCCTCCCAATCTCCGGCCTAGAGGAGCCGAGAGCTCGGGACCCCACTCCTCATTGCGCCCTCAGAGAAAAGCACTTGATCCCTCACATCTCCCTGGTCTCTGGCTGCACTCCCGAGCTCACCAGGCCTGTGACCAAGCATTTCTTTGTCTGGCATGCAGCCCCATTTGGAGTCTCTAAACCCAGCAGAGTCCTGCCAGTCTGCTCTTCTAGTGGGTCTCCCCGGATCTGCCACTGTGGGGTCCCTGTTCAAAGAGCAGTTGCCTGACTGTGTCATAGATTACAGTTTAAGGTAAGCCCGAGCTGAGAGCTCACTCCTCAGCTCTGTCTCTGTAGCTGGCTTCCCCACTCTAATATCTGTGAGCTCTGCTACACTCAGGCACCCCCGATCCTTCTGTGACCCCGTGGGATCTGAGACCAAGCTGTCCCTGTGAGGGCTTCACCCCCACTTAGCCTCTGGAGCAATGTCTCTCAGTGGAGCAGACTTTTAAAAGTTCTGATTTTGTGTTCTGCTGCTCCACCGCTTGCCAGGAGCCAGCCCTTCCCCCCACAGTCTATCTTCCCGTCTCTTCGGATTCACTTCTCCGCACGTTCTACCTTTCAGAAAGTGGTTGATTTTCTATTTCTAGAATTGCTGCTCCTCTTCTCTGTGATCTCCTGTTGGATTTGTAGGTGTTTGGAATGGTTTGATAACTATCTAACTGAATTCCTGCGACCTGATGTCATCTCAGTCTGCTACTCCTCCATCATCTTGACTCAAATTCAGGTATTCTGTTGTTTTAGGATGGAATGTTCTGTATGTATCTGTGAAGTCCATCTGATCCAGTTTATCATTCAAAGCCCTTGTTTTTTTGTTGATATTCCGCCTAGATGATCTGTCTATTGCTGTGAGTAAGGTGTTGAAGTTCCTGCTTTAATGTATTGTTATCAGTGTGTTTCTTTACTTTGATTATTAATTGGTTTATATAATTGGCTGCTCTCATGTTGGGGCCATAAATATTTAGAATTGTTAAACCTTCTGTTGCATAGACCTTTTAAGTATAATATAGTGTCTCTCTACATCTCTTACTATAGTCTTTGGTTTAAAATATAATTTGTCTAATATGAGGATTGCTACCCCAGCTTTCTTTTTAGGTCAACTAGGTTGGTAAATGGTTCTCCACTCCCTCACTTTCAGTCTGGATGTGTCTTTAGGTCTAAGTGAGTCGCTTGTAGACAGCAGTTGGATGTGTCTTGCTTTTCCTTTTGTGTACCTTTTGTCTTTTGATTGGAGCATTCAGCCCATTTACATTCAGAATAACTATTAAAAGATATGAATTTAATGCCATTGTATTGCCTGTAAAGTCCTTGTTTCTGTAGATTGTCTCTGTTTCTTTCTGGTCTATATTTCTATTGGGGTCTCTCTTCCCTTACAGCATCTCCCTTAACTTTTCTTGCTGGGCTGGCTTGGTAGAATATATTCTTTCAGTTTCTATTTGTCCTGGAAGCTCTTTATCTCTCCTTCCATTCTGAATGACAGCCTAGGTGGACAAATTATTCTTGGTTGCATGTTCTTCTCATTTAATATCCTGACTATATCATGCCGGCTCTTTCAGGCCTACCAGGTTTCTGTGGATAGTTCTGATGTTATTCTGATGTTCCTCCCTCCATACATTAAGAGCCTCCTCTCCAGAGATGCTTTTAGGATATCTTCTTTTTCTCTAAAATCTGCAAGTTTTGCTATTATATGTTGGGGTGTTGATCTATTTTTATTGATCTGGGAAGGGTCCTCTCTGTCTCTTGGACTTGAATGCCTTTTTCCTTCCCCAGATTAGGGAAGTTCTTAGCTATGATTTGCCCAAATATACCTTCTGGCCCTCTCTTTCTCTCTACCCCCTTAGGCACCCAAATAATTTTTTCTTTTCAGAGCATCATTAAATTCTCAGAGCCTTTCTTCATTAGCTCTGAGTTGTCTTTCTCTCTTTTCCTCTTTTTTTTCCTTTCCATCAGTCTGTTCTTCTAGATCACTTATTCTTTCTTTTACCTCATTTACCCTAGCTGTTAGAGCATCCAATTTAGACTGCATCTCATTCATAGTGTTTTTAAGTTTGGCCTGATTGGATCTCATTTCTGCCCCTAGAGATTCTGCACTATCATTTACACTTTTTTTCAAGCCTAGCTATTTTATAATTTTTATCTTGAATTCCATCTCTGACATATTACTTATATCCATATTGATTAGCTCTGTGGTAGAGAACATTACCTCTAGTTCTTTCTTTTGTAGTGAATTTCTCCTTCTATTCATTTTGCCCTGAGAAGGATAGGTGAGCAAGTGAGCAGAGTCCAAAATATCAACCATGACCCAAAAAAAATACACCCTGACAAATCCAAAGTGGTTAGAAACCCAAACAAAAGCAAACAAAAAACAAATTAGAACAAACAAGAAAAAGAAAAAAAAAAAGAAAAGAAAAAAAATGAGGGATGGGGAGAAGAGAGTGTATAATCTTGCAGGGTGGACAAATTAGGGTGATCCACTTTTTCCTGAGTGAGTTTTGGTCTGTGTGTTAGAAGACACTACCTCCCAAAATTGCAAAGAAAGCAAAACTTATCTATATACAAAAAATAAAACTGAATAGAGTGAAAAAAGGGAATAAAATAAAGCATATATCTATTAAATGTAGGTGTAAAAAATTAAAGTTAAAAAGTGACTTAGAAACACAAGTTGTTAAAATAAGAAACTGGTTGAAACAGAAAAAAGGTAAAAAGAAAAAAATGGAAAATTTTAGACTAAAAGATAAATGAATTGTGAGAAAAAATTCTGGTCTCAGCCATGGTTCTTACTGCTTTATATGCTCTTTGTGGGTGATATGCATGCTTTGGGTACCAACTGTTGTACAATTGTGGGGGAAAAAAATACTTTTCTATCTTTATATATCAGCAGACTTCTACCCTGAGCCCTAGATTAAAAAATGCAGCCGCTACTGGTGGTCTCATAGGTCCTCAAACACAGATGATGACTGGACTCATTATTTACATTCTACACTAGCTTCTCCTCTTCTTCCCTTCACCATCTGATTCAATAACATCATCCTTCACTCATTTGCTAAGAACCCCAAACCGGGCCTTATTGCCTCTTCTCTTTCCCTCACACTTATATCCAATAAAGCAGCAGCCTTTGGCAATTTTGCCTCCCATGTTTTAATCTCTTTGCTCCTCTGCTATAGTTCAATTTCTTCAACCACTTTCTTCTGGACTATTTTTAATTGGGCACTTGGATTCTGGTCAGACCCATTTTTCATAGAGTTCCCATAGGGGTTTTAATTTTTTTATTTGTTATTTTTTAAAAGATTACTTATTTATTTATTTAACAGAGAGATCACAAGTAGGCAGAGAGGGAGGCAGAAGCAGGCTCCCTGCTGAGCAGAGAGCCCTATGCAGGGCTCAATCCCAGGACTCTGAGATCAGGACCTGAGCAGAAGGCAGAGGCTTAACCCTCTGAGCCACCCAGGTGCCCCTCCCATAGGGGTTTTTAAAAATGCATATCTTACTAGGCTACTCCTCTTCTGCTTTTGATTAAAGCCAGTCTTTGGGTTGTTATCACAAGACCTTCTGATCCACCCGGCCCACCTCTCCACCCAACTCTTGTTACTCTTTGCCTGGTTCTCTTTCACATTCTGTATTGCAGAATAGCTGGAGTCTCTTCTGGTCTCTGTTTCTTTGTTCAGGCCATATGCTCAGTATGCTCCACTTTATCTTTGAATGAAGTGATGCTTGTTCTCCTCTAGGACAGTTCAGGTGTCACCCCCCTGGGGACGTCTCCCCTTGATGGCTTCTCATTTTTTAAGGTAGTCTTCACAGGAGATTCAAAACACTTAGAGCCTATCTCTATCATTGCATTTATCCTACTTTTTCCCCTTCTAATTAATTAGTATTTAAGAATAGGGTAAAGATAAACATTTTCATTTTGTATCTCCTGTGCTGAACTCAGAGCTTACCACATGTTTTAACATTTTGTTGAATTAATCTTGAATGAAAAGATGAATGAATGAATGAGTGTTGAAATTCAGCAACTATTTGTATACAGATAAGCATGACATCGTTGACTCAGAATATCTCAGGAAGAATTTCTTATTAAACCACATATAAACACAAATGCACATCTTTGCTCATATGTATCAAGAATCTGAAGCAGAGACGCTTAGAGAAGTTTATGTTTCTCTGCCATTTTATTTTTTCATTGCTGTGATTTTCTTTGTAATTGGGTTTGTTGGGAACTGTTAGGCATACTTGTATCTTTTATTGTGATGCTACTGAAAGATATAGATTAAGGGGAATGGAAATATGGGCAAATGTAGGTGAGGACGTTGAATAGGTTTCTTTGCAATCTGCCTTCAAGGCTGTTTTACACCATTTTTATAAAAAATGGTACTCAGCTTTTTAAAATATCTAGAAGGCGTAGATAGCTTACTGTAGTAACAGGTGAAATTACTTGAAGGAAGGGGCACAGCAACTGGTACCTTGTGAATTTCTCTGTGGAGCAGTTATTCGATATACTGGCCCAGCTCTTGAATTAATGTGTTACTGGTAGAGTCTCTTAAAGGACTATGTTTATTGATTGACACTGTAATAACAGCACTGCATGCCCAGTGGTTGATATATGGTCTTTGATCATTGTTCCATAATACTGAACCTTCATCCACACTCAATCAATCTTCTAGCACAGTCAACTGCATTAGAAAATGAAGGCCAGCTTTTGTTCAGCAATGCATTTGATAAGTTCAGTCTTCTAAACCTGGAACTAGGTGATGATATGGCTAGTCTGTGTTCAGATGGAGAATAATTTATTGTGATTTTGGCATGCAATTTCACCCCTGCTGGTCCAGAAACTCATTACATGGTGGGGATAGTTGCTAATCAAGATTTCTGGGCTCCATTCTGTCCCTGATAAGTCTTCCTACCCCTGTATTTTATCCCAGTTTTCAGCTGATATCAGCATGTAGCATGTCTTTACAGAAATAACAAAACGTTAGGGAGGGGTATGTGATATTTTTAAATATTAGGGAATAGTTATAAATCACATAAAGTGATTTTGTTGGGTCAGTGGCTCCAGGAATGCAGGAGGAACAATAGAAATGACCGCTGGGGCCGCCATCTTCCAGCCTCGCCCCTTCCTTAACCCTTGACTCTCCCGCCAAAAGGATGTATGCCCAGGTCACGTCTCCATAGGTAACCCGATACCTATGCAGGAAACAGGAGCATCAGGACCCCCCCCCCCCCATACCCTCTGATCACCAAATACCTTACCATGTATGGATGTGAACCCATGCCCTGCCTTGGCCCGATAAAAGACCCTGCTGACTCCCTCCCAGTGCGACTTCCTCGACCCCCCCTTCCTGAGTCATGGAACCTCGCCCAAGAGTACCAACCTCCTCCCGGCATGACTTTCTTGGCTCCCCTTCTCCTGAGCCCTGAAACTTTGCCAGAGAGTGCCTTTAATAAATCTTGATTTGTGCCTACCTCACCTGTAAAACTTCACAGATTTTCCTTTGTGTTTTCTAATCATGACATCTCTGTAATGGGATGTCTAAATCTGAGGATTGGAATATTAAAATGGCCCATTATCTGGAGACTTATCTTCTCATTGGTCTATAAAAGCTTGAAAGGTGTCTTATCATTCTTATTCCATAGCCATCCTGTAAGGGCCTGTTCAGCCAGAGTGATTTGATTCCATCCGGTTAAACAGTGATTTTGTTGTTTATGCAGTAAAACTTAAACTGACCTTGCCCACTCCCCCCCTCAGGGAACTTCCTTAAAAGCAAGTCTGGGAAACCAGTCCCAGGTAACAAAGCCCAAATACAAGGGCAGGTCAGGCCAGGCCAGGTGGAGACATCCAATCAGTGTGGTGCACATACTGTCTCCCTAGCTACCAAGGTGTGTGGGTCCCGCCTTTTGGGCGCCAATTCTGACCAAGGTGATGGGTTAGTTCAGATATCTACTAGGGTAAATTGTAATTCAGTTGGTCACCCGTGTGTGACCTAGCATGACTGCAGCTTTCTCTGTGTGTTGCAATCTCATTGGCCACCATGTGTGGCCAGGCCCAACCACATGGCCTTTGCTATATAAAAGTTAGTCTGTAAGGCAGGGAGGGGTCGCCTCTTTGTAAGAGACAACCCCAACCGGCCTGTTTGATTCTCGATGCTTGGCGTGAAATAAAGCTTTGCTTGACCTTCACTTTGTATCAGTCTCGCTCCTTTGATCACGGACCCATTATTGGGGGACCTAACAATCCATTTCTGAAGCCCTGACAAAGGGGAGCAGAGTGGCACTAGTTGGCATGGTACTGTGGTTGAAGCTGACATGGCATTTATGACTGATAACTTGTATGGGATATTTCCAGAGCATTGAGAACTATTGGCGGGGGCATCTGAAATGGGAAAAATGTTACATGTATGTCACTCAATAATTTCACAGTCATTATTATTAAAAAATAAAAATTCTGATATGCTGTATGATTTGAAACTTAAGTCCCTTAAAATGAAATTAATAATAGTTAATCTTTATTTCTCAGAGGGCAGTAACATTTATACTTTTGTATATTATGCACAAATATTGCTCCCTTTATTATTATTATTATTATTATTTTTTAAAGATTTTATTTATTTCTTTGACACAGAGAGAGAGAGATCACAAGTAGGCAGAGCAGCACAGAGAGAGCCAGGGGGAAGCAGGCTCCCCGCTGAGCAGAGAGCCTGATATGGGGCTCGATCCCAGGACCCCGGGATCATGACCTGAGCTGAAGGCAGAGGTTTAACCCACTGAGCCACCCAGGTGCCCCATCCCTTTATTATTATTTTAAACAGCTAGTTATTTGGCACATCATAGAATATGGCTATTCTTTATACTTGGAGGATTTTTGTTGTTGTTTTGATACCTATGTTTTAGCAAAGTCTTAAGGATCATTATTATGACTAAATAATGGGTGGATGGTATACTCACCTAATATCTTAGCTATGTGCCGGAATGTGTATTTTATTTTTAAATGCATTCAAAGGAGGTTGCTAAAGGAATCTTAGTGAGAGTTTTTGTAAAGGAAATTCTCCTTAATCAGGATGTTTATGTGTTTGGTTTGCTTAAGCAAGACATGCAGTTATATGTAAAATTCAAACAGGATTTTGGAATCCAACAGAAAGCTTTTTTAAATTTTTTTTTATTTTTTAATTTTTTTTGTTTAAAAAGGTCATTTTATTAAAGCGCGGGGACAGGAAGAGCTGCATCGTGGGTAATGAGGAGTGGCCCATTAGATACCTACAAGATGTGAGAGGGAGGTAAGGAAAAAGGGAGGTTCAAAAGAACTTTCATATGCTAGAGAGGACCTACTAGATACCAGAGGCCTTGCCGTTGTCAGGTTAAGGTTGCTTTTCCCCTCCAGCAAGGCATTAACATTAAGATAGGAGATTCCTGGAAGAATGTCACATATGTCTCACCCGGGAGGGGGTTGGGGAGAGATTGTGGGGTGTCAGCTTATGCTTTATCTTCTGCCAGCCTTCTGCTCCCTCATCATTCCCCCTCTGAACAATTTTGACCCTTAAATCTTTAAAGTTGTTGAAGCTGGAAGGTCTTATCTTCTGTTACTTCTTCCAGCTGAATAGGGGTGTAGAGATGTCCCTATCTATGGGTCAATATTGGTCAGTTGGGTATCATATAGGGGAGTTACAAAAGGGGGAGGCAGCTGAATCCAATGCGATCAACATATGTGAACCTCCTTGGGTAGAAAGGATCATCTATTAGCTGGAAGTTATGGCAGTGAAGGAGTCTTGGCACTAGGCAGGGAGACACTGGAAATGACAAAATAAGGTTAATATTGTAACCAGAAACTCTAAATAAAAGATCTTTGATAGTTGACTTTGATAATTTTCCCCCAGTCCAGGAGTTTAAGGCAATCATTAAAAGGAAAGAGAGGGATCTTTTAAAGTGCCAATTTGAGTATTTATGTCAGAAACCCAGAAATATTTTGTCATAATCTGGAACATATACATAGCATTTTGTTTTTGTGATAGTGCACGTTTCACCTTGTGTAGCAGTTAAAATATCTAATGCCATTCTGTTTTATAAAACTGCTTTGTGTTTTATTTGTGTTCAGTATTTAGTAGAGAAATGCTATTTTGAGTATCACTTAGGGCTTTGTGTACTTATTAAGAGCTTCTATGTGCCAAACAACATCGTCCAGCCCCAAAGAGGGAACAAAAAATGGATGTTAGTTGGTCATACCAATGAGACGTAGAATGTGTTCACCGTTGTTTTAAATTTAGAAGGTTGGCTGGGTTGGTAATGATTTTAATAATGTGTCCGTGCATCCAGGAAAAACCCAGGGTACAGCGGCCTATCCAGCCTGGGGGAAGCCATGGCCACAAGTTAGAGCCATGTAGCCATTGGGTCACTTTAGGAGCTGGGCCTCTAGCTTTGGGCCTCCTTTAACTACAGTCAAGATATCAAGGGCTATTCAGTTTTGGAGGGGCATCTTTTGAATGTGTGTAATAAAAGACAGTCCATTGTCTCTTTGCATGGACCAAGGGAATCCAAATCCAGGGACGTTTTTCTTAGCAAAATTTTTGTCATCCGTGGCTGTTTTACCGAAATCAGTAGCCTGGTGTAAAGCCTGCATTACTTTCATTGGTTCCTAAGGTCATATTCTTTGATGTCCTTTGAGGTGAATTACCGCTACTTAAGTAGGTAGGTGTACGGCCTTAAGAAGAGTGATAATTTCAGGCCCATATCTGATTGGGGAGTTATGGCTTGATAATAATCCCCTTTTCTTCCAAATTGCTCCATGGACTTGTAGGACTAGGAAAGCATATTTGGAGTCTTTATAAATATTAATTTTTAAGGCTTTGGCAGTTGCAAAGCATGAGTGAGCACCATAGCATACCCAGCTTTTCTTACTCTCTTTTCCATAAAACTATTGCCATCAGTAAACCAACTGTCATCTAGGGGCATCTTTTAAATCTGATTGGCTAGCATAAACAAGATAAATAACCTCTGAACAGTTATGCTTTATAGAAGTATGATGGTTAGGTCCAGGCATAAGGATAGCTGGGTTTAAAGTCTGACAGGTTTCAAGTATTATTTCAGGCATATCTATGAACCATAACCTAGCATTTAGTAAGTTGGCCTCCATCATCCATTGGTGGCCTTTGGTTTCTAAGACACTCTGGACCTGATGTGAAGTCATTATAGTCAGAGATTGTCCCATAGTGAGCTTTCAGGCTCTTTTTATCAGGAGGGCTGTTATGTGTTTAGCTAAAGCCTTTGTTTGCAATTGCACCTCAATAAAGGTCACTTCTAGGATAAATAGGACTATGAGGGATGAGAAGACTTGAGACTTGAGAAGACTTCTTTGTTTGAGGTCCAACATTAACAGTATCCTAAGGAATCATTGGCAAATGGGAGAAGACTGGTCAAGAGATAAGGGCATCCCCAAGTGCATCATCCAATTCAATCATAAAGTGGGGTCACCCATTATCTCCACAAGCCCATAGTTAACTCCATAGAGTGGGGTATGCTCTGGCTTTTAAGGAGTGATTTCATCATCCCAGCCACACAGAATTGGTTAAGGTGCTAGTTGAGTTATACACTTGTTGGGAAATCAATCCCATTTTCCAATTGTTTAATTAATCGTGTGCCCATGGGGTTCTGTTATCCCCACAAGCAAGAAGATTATCTATACATGAGCTATTGTGCAGAAACAGAAAAGCTAGTTCCCTGAAGTTTACCTCACCTTGTGTAGCTTAAGCTAACAACATCTAAGGACAACCAAAACTAGGATTTAACATCTGCAAAGATAGGCTATTGAAACATAATTTTTCTCTAAAGATACCCTCATTTTTAATTCGAGATAGCCAAATCAGGACAGATTTATTTGAAAAACAAGTCCAGTTTTAACAAACTTGGCCTAATCATTTACAGAAGCTCAGCAAGAATAATTATTGGTCATGTAGATGTTTGAGAATCTGCTTTGCTGGAACTTTTTATAAGGAATCTCTAGGTTGAACTTTTAGTAGCCTCTCCAGGCCAGAAGCCAACCAAGGTACTTGCCATTAGACGTGCCTGTAGTACCTGTAGATTTGGGTGGATTGCTCTTCATTGAGGTCCCCAGTATATCCTGAGGTTCCTGCACCTGTCAGGAAGCGACATTCTTTACTCACCTGGTGAGGCTGCTGGAAACTCTGTAAACAAGGCATCAGGCCAACAGTTCCAAGGGGCTTTATGGCTCCAGGTTTCATAAAGTCAACCTTAGTTCCTTAAAACTGTCTGGTCATATCTGAGGCTATGCATGTCTCTCTCAAATAGGACATTCCAGTCAAAGCCTTGGTGAAATAATCAGTGTTTCCAGTTATGTCCTGTTACAAGGAGAACAGATTCTTATTGAACTTATGCAAATGACTATGATTTCCAAGGAAGAAGGAATACTTACCGAGATCTTTTGAATTTCAGAGGGTTAAGGTAGAGAGAAAAGTTAAATGCTTCAATTTGTTCACAAATGAATACTTTATTGCATTTTTGTAAGTCATAGATATCTTAAGAGAAAGTTTCCTTAATCTGGAAGAGAAACGTTAGCGAATGAGCAGTGTTTCAAACAAGAGTCACAAAACTATAATCTTTAGTTTATTTAGTCCCATGTTACTAATTCTTGTTCGGTTTGAATGCAGTTTTTAGTTAGTTCTGGAAATTCTTACTCATTTCAGTTTTGATCATAAAGATATTGAATACCTGTATTGTCCTAAAAGTCCTTTATCTGAACCTCCTTGAAGATGATACTCATTTTATAAGAGAATAAGAACAATTATAAATGACAGAAACTCAGAAATGGACATTGTTAATGATCTGATATGAGAGTTCATTATGACAAGGAAATTGTCAAGAAAACTCAGTTATTCTGTGAACAACACTGTGATAGCCAGAACATCGAGTGATGATGACCTTATACCAGAATGTAACATACCAAACAAGCAAGCCTAATTAGTCAACAAGACTTTGTTCATAATTTAAATCTTGGGGAACTTTGTTAAAATCTTAGAAAGTTTTAAAGCACATGCCTAAATAGGATTAGGGATGTTAAGGACCTGATAAGGTCAAAACATAGAAACTGGTTTTTCCAACAGAAAGCATTTCTGAATTGTGGATAAATTCCAAGGTACAGTTAATTTGTTTCAATTCTCATTGAGATTTTATAGTCCTTTGAAGTGTTTTCTTCCCTCTAATAGAAAATAAATCTGAAGCTGAGAGTTTCTTTTTTTTTTCTTTTCTTTTTTTTAAGATTTTTTATTTATTTATTTGATAGACAGAGATCACAAGTAGGCAGAGAGGTGGGCAGAGAGAAAGGGAGGAAGCAGGCTCCCTGCTGAGCAGAAAGCCTGATTCGGGGCTCGATCCCAGGACTCTGAGATCGTGACCTGAGTTGAAGGCAGAGGCTTTAACCCACTGAACCACCCAGGTGCCCCTGAGAGTTTCTTTAGATGAGAATATGGGAAGATTCTCCCTTGAGAGCACTGTGTCCTCCTTTGCCCTCAAGGCCCAGGCAGCAGGTCCCTTGGACACGGAACTGCATTACCTGTGCCATGAGGCATGAGTAGAACCCAGTTTGGACATGGGCCTGTGACTTGCTTGGTCTCTTCCTCTGGATCCAGGAGGAGCACTTCCAGTTGTGTCTGCTTTAAGATGAAATTTGCAGTCATAAAATGTTCAGGGTATTTTCTTTTCTCAAATTAAAATGTTCGCTCCATGTTTTACCCAAGCCCACAGAGAGATATGCAGGTCAGAAAGCCAGAACCTCCTCCAACTTCACTCAAGACGCTGCTTTGAATAATTAAAAAAACAAAAACAAAAACAAAACAACAACAACAAAAAAACACTAGGGAACTCAAATTATGGTGTGAACAAAAATGGCTCTGAGAAGGAGCCAGCCAGGGTTGCCTGGGTGGCTCAGTGGGTTAAGCCTCTGCCTTGGGCTGGGGTCATGATCTCAGGGTCCTGGGATGGAGTCCCGCATTGGGCTCTCTGCTCAGCAGGTAGCCTGCTTCTGCCTGCCCCTCCACCTACTTGTGGTCTCTCTCTGTGTGTCAAACTGTGGCTACATTTGAGGATTTTGCTGGAGTTTAGAAAAAATGCTGGTTGTTATGTATGATCCTCTGCTCCATGGAGGTGAGAGAGCCACAGATACACAAAGATATTACGCATGTGTAAACTCACCACGTTTGGTTGCCTTAGATTAAGGAAATATGATTTATTTAATATTACTACTTAGTAAAATTACTCTGTATTACTAAGTTTCAGTATTACTTGGGAATATATATTGTAAAACAGTAAAAGGAAAGAAAACAATATAAAATGCTGGACAATTTATTTATATATATTTTTAGATTTTATTTATTTATTTGAGAGACCAGAGCACAAGCAGTTGGAGAAGCAGACAGAGAGGGACAGGCAGACTCCCTGCTAAGCAGGGACTACCCCTCCAACCCTGAGGTGGGGTCAATCTCAGGACCCTGAGACCATGACCTGAGCTGAAGGCAGATGCTTAACCGACTGAGCCACCCAGGCACTCCGAAATGCTGGGCAATTTAAACTGGAAGAAAATACATCTTAAAGGCAATGTGTTCCCCTTTCAGTGGACTTTCCAAGGTGGTGTGGAGGGCAGTGATTTAGGGCCCCGGCCTTCAGAATGAGCAGATGGTTTGCAGAAAACCTAGATGTCCCTCCTGGATGAGGTCTTTTTAATCTAATTTCGGGTATAATGAGAAAACTAACCTCATGTTGACAAATGGCAGTTTGTTTAATGCTTGATGGAGAAAATGTCTCTCCAAAACAAGTTATTATTCTAGGTCTGGTTTCATATATAGAGCTAGGTATCTCCGACTCTTGAAATTATATGCAAAAATTTGTAGGTATTTGTATTTGTGCATATTTCTGGGAATAGGTTTGTATGTGTGTACATTTTTCTGGGGCTAGGTTCTTTACTTTTTCATCAGATTCTCAAAGGGGTGTGTGAGCACTCCCACAGTTGTCAAGCAACCATGTCCTAAACCATTCAAGATTTTAGTTCACAGGGATGGTAGATTGTATTATTGCTCACAACTTTTTCTACACCTCCCTGTTGGCCCCATCCTGCAGGAGGTTTAGAGTCCCACCCTACTAATCCTGGAGTTGGTCATGGATTTGCTGTGGCCAATGAGTTGTGAGTGGAGATGACAAATTCCAATCCTGAGCAAAAGCTTTAAGAGCCATGTGTGATTCCATCAGTACTCTTTTAATCCTGCATGAGACTGACCTATTTCAGAAAGGGGTTGTGCCTAATGCCTGGGCTGGGAATGAAGATGGTAGAGCTGAAGTTGACTTTTGAACATGTTACAAAAGTGAGAACTACACCACATTGTTACAAGTCACTGAGATTTGGATATTCTTTGCTGCTGGCAGCATAACAGTCTGAACTGAGTGCTCCAACAGGTGGAAGCCCGAATTACATTCAGAATACAATAGGATACACTGGAAAGCATTAGTATTAGTATGATGGGCTTCCTCCGGTTTGAAGCATTTAGAAGTGACACATTTTAGTTTTTCCCATGGAGTCAGAAATAAAACCTTAGTTCTGTAGGGTTAGTTTCTTAGGGTCAGTGAGCCCATTTTGCTGAGTCAAAATCCTTTCTGGTAGATGGGAGCCACTCTGTGTCTGTTTCTTTCATTTCCCCTGTGGCTATTGTGTCCCAGGAAAGAATTATTGATAAGAGGAGTGTCTGAGGTCAGGAGCAGCTCTCTGAAGCATAATGCAAACCACCTAACACAGTAGATATGAACATATTGAAAAATTATGGGGTGCATATCATTTGTGGTGCAAAGTATAGTGCAGATTCATTTTCTAAAATGCTCCCTTACTCCAGGCATGACAAGGATGAAGAATAGGTGTTACCACAATAGGACACAATGAAAAGCCACCCAGGAAAGAAAACAGATTTCAGAGGTGACTCATAAACAAAGTACTACCTTCAAAAAAATAAAAAAGCCATCCATTATCCACATAAAATGCATAATAATAAGGACAAGTGCTTCATCACCTCCTGTTTGACAGCTAGAGGTCAGAACTCCCGTAAGGGAAATACTGCATATCTCATACTTTAGTCAGAATGGGCTGCACCTGAATCAGAGAGCTGTTTTGTCTTTGGAGAGATTTTATTTACTCTCCACCCCTACCCCTTCTTAACTATTGTTACCATTAACCAGTTTCAGTTTTTAATAATTTTATTGTTTGTTTTTTTTTAAGATTTTATTTATTAGAGAGAGAGAGAGGGAGCATGAGCATGAGCTGGGGGAAAAGCAGAGGCAGGGAAAAGCAGACTCACTGCTGAGCTGGGAGCCCAACTTGGGGCTTGATCCTGGGACCCTGAGACCATGACCAGAGCCACAGTCAGACATTTAACTGAATGAGCCACCCTGGTGCCCCAATAATTTTATTGTTTTTATTTTATTTATTTATACTTTTTAAAAGCTTTATTTATTTATTTGCCAGAAAGAGAGACAGTGAGAGACGAGTGAGAGTGTCTCAGTGAGAGACAAGCAGGGGTAGTGGGAGAGGGAGAAGCAGGCTTCCTGCTGAGCAAGGAGGCTGATGCGGGACTTGATCCCAGGACTCTGGGATCATGACCTGAGCTGAAGGCAGATGCTTATTGACTGAGCCACCAGGCACCCCAATTTTACTGTTTTAAAAAAAGATCTGTACTAAGTTAGTTATCCTTATTAACTTAAAAATGGAAGATTGATAGTTCATAAAAGATCTGCCCTGAAACTTTTTACTCAATGAAAAATGATTCTGGGAAATTATATTGCTGCTGCAAGTGGGGTAATTTCTTCCTAATCTAGTACGGCTAAGAAAACCTTAAGCTTCTTTTCATGACATATTATAATACTTCATTTCATATTACTTTATGATATTTATTCACTTATTTAACAATTATTTAATGACTACTTGCTTTTTGCCCCAGATTATTCTTGGAGTGAGAGCTCAGCAGACATCTGCTCTGAAGGTGGTTGCATTCCAGTGGGAGAAGATGGAAATTAAGTACAACAAAACAAATAATCGTAATATGTCCGATGGTGATAAATACTCTGAAAGTAATAAAGCAGAGTAAGGAGAGATAGAAAATTATGGGCATAGGATACTATTTCATACAGGGTGGTCAGGGTAGTTCTTACTGGTTGGGGGCATTTGAATATCCTGAGTAAAGGTAGGACTGACCATGTAAGTGTCTGCTGGTCGATTGGGGAGTTGGAGTCATATCTCATTTTACTCAGATATATTCCTGACAAGTGGGATGTAAATTGAATTTTATTTTAGGCACATTATGGGAATGTCTTAAACATTCTTTTTAGTGACTCTGTCTAAATGAAGATCCCATTGATAAAATGAACAATTGTGTCTTAAAAGTAATCTGCATTGTAAGTACAAGTTTGCACATACTGAATTCACTTTAAACAAATTACACTTGGTTAGATTAAGATGTTATAGAGGAGTGATGGACAAGAACAGTTTAAATGACTGAAAATTCTTGGAGATATATCTATATATATATATATATATATAGATATATATTTAAGATTTTTAAAAAATTTTATTCATTTGAGGGAGATACAGAGACAAAGAACATAAGCAGGGGGAGAGGCAGAGTGAGAGGGAGAAGCAGACTCCCCACTGAGCCGGGAGCCTGATGTGGGGCTTGATTCCAGGACCTGGAGATCATGACCTGAGCTAAAGGTAGGTGCCTAACCATCTGAGCCACCCAGGTATCCCTTGGGTATATATTTTTAAAAAAGATTTATTATTTTATTAATTTAATTTATTAGCTTAAACTATAGTAATAAACAAATCAATAATGTGTGTTTGAGGTTCTTTGAATTAATCAGAATGCTTTGTCATTAGCATATGCAAATCACATAAATGCTTTCAAAATATCTGAGAGCCCTTAAAAAAATGATTTCTGTAGTTGAGTTAGCATTCTCTCTGTATTTCTATGTACCCTGAGGATGCCCTAGAAATACAAATTTTTTAGAACTAATGTAGACATAACTCAGGCCTTGGGCAGGTTAACACAATTTCCAAAGAAAGGTGTTTAAACCTGCAAGACTGTGCTTTACCCTTTAGGTTCATCCTTCCTGGATTCTCTGTTTTGAAACAAAACAAAGTAAAACTGTTAATAGAATACAGTGAGATCAAACTTGTCATCACCCTATTTTAAAGTAACCCTAATGCATAAACTCTGACTTGGTAACAAAAAAATGCATGATCTGATGACTGAAGTTCAAACCTCAGGGAATATGAGCTTTGATTGCAATTGCTTTTTTAGAACATTAAGATGGTTGTTATTATGTTGAAGAAGGCAACCGTTGTGAAAGTAAGATATTGATATAAGAAATACTGTTTCTCATAGACCCTTCATTCCCTTCAGCCTTCCCCTTTGATCCCCTTTTAGTAAGTACAATAAGTGTTGGATGCTGTAGAGTTAAGAGTCAGGTCTATCCTTTTATCATTTATGATTGTCAGGATTGGACATTTCTGGGGGAGTGCTTATATGACACAGTCATTCCACCCCCCCCCCCCAAATACTATTCAGTGAATTAACCTGATTACTATGTTCTTGCTATCACAAGTTTACAATTCATAGCCATCTTTCTTAGGGTTACCTGAGATGGTGTTTTTTGCATGTATTTCCTCTGTTGAGTTAAATAACACAGCTGTTACTTTTAATATGTAAAAACATTTGTCTCTTCATGGCAGAATGGTAATTTATAGGCAAAATACTTTATCTTTAATTTACAGGTGTACGAGACCAAGCTCTTTGTTTTAAAAAAGTACCCAAGCTCAAGGTGCTGGCAGCGATATGCTCTTTGACAAGGCTCTAAGGAAGAATCTTTCCTTGCCTCTTCTAGACTTCTGTTAGTTGTCAGCAACTCTGGGGGTTTCCTGTATTGTAGACGTATCACTCCAATTTCTGCCCCTGTCATCATATGGCATTCTCCTTGTGGATCTGTTTTTACATGGTGTTCTCTCTGTGGCTCTGTACAAATTTCTCTTGTAAATCCTGCTATCATTGGATTAGGGCCCAACTTGATTACATCTATAAAGGCCCTATTTCCAAATGAGGTCCCATTCCGAAGTTCTAGGTTGGCATGACTTTTGGGGGACATTATTCAACAGAGTACCTGTGCTCAGAACTGTTCTGCCCACAGCTTTATGCATGGCCAAATATAATCCATTCTAGTCTGAGCCTTTTCTTTTGGTAAATGTTGCATATACATAGCATAATTCTCATCCTTTTTTTTTTTTTTTTCCTTTTAAGATTTCTTTATTTGTCTAAGTAAAAGCAGGGGGAGTGGCAGACAGAGAGAAAAGCAGGCTCTCCGCTGAGCAAGGAGCTCGATATGGGACTCAGTCTCAGGACTCTGGGATCATGACCTGAGCCAAAGGCAGACGTAACTGACTAAGCCACCAAGGTATTCTTTTTGTAAACTTTTTATTGAGATTTAACATATATACAGAAAAGTCCATAAATTATAATGCAGTGAGTTTTTCCAGAGTGAACAAAATCATGTAACTACCACTCAGATCAAGAAATAGAATGTTACCAGCAACCAAGAAGGCTTCATTATGCCTTTTCTAGTTATTATCCCTCTAGAATAATTTCTATTGTGACATCTAACAGCGTAGATTAACTTCACTTTTTTTTTTTTAAGATTTTATTTATTTATTTGACAGAGAGAGATCACAAGTAGGCAGAGAGGCAGGCAGAGAGAGAGGAAGGGAAGCAGGCTCCCTGCTGAGCAGCGAGCCCGATGCGGGACTCGATCCCAGGACCCTGGGATCATGACCTGAGCCGAAGGCAGCGGCTTAACCCACTGAGCCACCCAGGCGCCCCTCACTTGTTTTTTGAATTTGATACGTATTAGTATTTTGTGTCTAGCTTACAACCTCCCCCCCCTCCCCCCGCCACCCAGCCTTATGACTGTGAGTTTCATCCACGTTATGGCACATAGTTGCAGTTCATTCTTTTTGCTACATGGTATTCCATTCTATGACTGTGTCTAATTATTTTTCCATGTTATTGGTGATAGATATTTGAACTACTTCCAGTTTTTGCAATTATGAATAATACTTTGTGGATGTTTTTGTGCATGTCTTTGGATACACACACATATGTGGCTATGTTAGTTATATGCTTATGAGTAGAACTGTTAGGTCATAGGGTATGTATTTATGTAGTATTAGCAGATACTCTGTTTTCCAAAGTGGTTACACAGTTTACACTCATACCAGTAGCATATAAGAGTTTCAGTTGCTCTATATCTTGGCTTATACTTGAATATTTAGGGAAAAAATTAGCCTTTAGGTGAATATATTGAGGTTTTAATTTGCCTTTTCCTAATTGCTGGTGATGTTAAGCACGTTTTATATGTTAATTTCCTATTTGGATGTCATCTTTTGTGTATTGATTTTTAAGTCTTTTGCCCTTTATTTAATTGGATTCAGTTATCATTTTATTATTAATTTATAATGGTAATTTACATACTCTAGGTAGAATTCTTGTCAGATATACACAGTTTAAAATCTCCCTGGCTGGGACACCTGGGTGGCTCAGTTGGTTAAGCATTTGCCTTTGGCTCAGATCATGATCCCAGGGTCCTGGGATAGAGTTCTACATCCAGCTCCTTGCTCAGCAGGGAGCCTTCTTCTCCCTCTACCTGCCGGTGCTCCTGCTTGTACTCTCTCTCTCTCTCTCACAAAAATAAATAAAATCTTAAAAAAAAAAATTTCCAAGGCTGTAGTTTGTTTTCTATCTCTTAATGGTATATTGTGATGAATGTAAGTTCTTAATTTTAATCAAATCAGTTTATCTGACTTTTCCTTTATGGTGAGAGCTTTTTATACCTTATTGAAGAAATCTTTGCTTGCCTCAAGGTCATGAAGATATTATCATATGTTATCTTCTAGAAGATTTGTTTTTACCTTTTACATTTAAGCTTATGCTCCATGCTCCATTTAGAATTGATTCATATGCCTATGAAATAGAAGTCACAGTTGTTTTATCCCTTACGGATATCATTGATCCAGCACCATTTATTGAAAAGACTGTGCTTTTCCACTTTATATTGATGGTAAGGTTGGGTGTATGTGGGTCAGTGACTAGACTTTCTAGTCTGTATTATTTGCTTAAACCTTGAACCAAGAGTGTTTTGTTTTCATTACTATATACTAACCTCTTTTCTCTTTCTCTTGATTTTATTCTCTTCTCTGAAACAATTTGCATAGTGAGTGAAACTGTCTTGATGCCTCTGTTCAAATTTTCTATTTCTTTCTGTTTCAGTTTTGATAGTTAGTACATTTCTAGGAGTTTATCCATTTCATTCATGTTGTCCAGTTTGTTGGCATATAGTTTTTCATAATATTCTGTTCTAGTCATGTGTAATTCTGTGGTATTGGTTGTTATTTTGCCTCACTCATTTGTGATTTTATTTATTTAAGTCCTTTCTCTTTTTTTTTTCTTGATTATTCTAGCTAGAGGTTTATTGATTTTATTGATTTTTTTCAGAGAATTAGCTCCTAGTTTCATTGATCTGTTCTATTGTTTTTTTCTTATTGTTTTAGTTTCTTTATCAATTATTTCTGCTTTAGTCTTTATTATTTTCTTCCTTCTGCTTTTAGGTTTTCTTTGTTGTTTTTCTTAGATCCTTTAGGTATAAGGTTAGATTGTTTTATGAGATATTTTCTTGCTTCTTGAGGTCAGCCTGTATTGCTGTAAATTTCCTTTTTACCACATTTGGTGCATCTCCTAGGTTTTGGACCATTGTGTTTTCATTTTCATTTGTTTGCATGTACTTTTTAATTTCTTTTTTGATTTCCTGTTTGACCTATTCATTGTTTAGTAGCAGGTTATTTAACCTCCATGTATCTGTGGTCTTTCCAGACTTTTCTTGTGGTTGACTTCTACTTTTATAGCATTGTGGTCAGAAAAGATGCATGGTATGACTTCAGTCTTTTTGAATTTGTTGAGCCTTGTTTTGTGAGCTAGTATATGATCTATTTTAGAGAATATTCCATGTGCACTCAAAAGGAATGTATATTCTGCTGTTTTAGGATGGAATGTTCTAAATATATATGTTAAACCCATCTGTTCCAGTGTATCATTCAAAGCCATTGTTTCTTTGTGATTTCTGTTTTGCTGATTTATCCATTGATATATGTGTGGTGTTAAAGTCTATTATTATTGTATTACATCAATTACTTATCAATTACTTTTTTTTGGACATCCACTTGTATGATAGATGTTTCTTCATCCTCTCATTTTCAGTATGCAGGTGTCTCTATGTCTAAAATGAGCCTCTTGAATGCAGTATATGGATAGATCTTATTTTCTTTTCCATTCCATCAACCTATGGCCCTGGGATGGAGCATTTACTCTGTTTATATCAAAGTAATTATTGATAGATATGTGTTTATGTCATTATTTGTTTTGTGGTTATTTGTGAAAATTTTCTCTATTCCTTCCTTCCTTTCTCTCTTTCATGGTGTGCTGATTTTCTCTAGTGATATATTTGGATTTCTTTTCTCTTTATTCTTTTCATATTTATTAGTAATTTTTGATATATGGCACCATTTGGTTTGTATATAACCTGTTCCGCATATAGTAGTCTATATTAAGTTGATGGTCATTTAAGTTGAACTCATTCCTTACTCTTTTCTGTGTTTTAGGTATATGTTGTTATATTTTAAATCCTTTTATCTTGTGAATTCCTTGACTGCTTTTTTACAGAAATATTCATTTTTACTACTTTTGTGTTTCCTACCTTTACACTGTCACTTTTGGTCTGTCACTTTTGGTCTTTCCTTTCCACTCAAAGAGTCCCCTTTAATATTTCTTTCAGGGCTGGTTTAGTGGTTATGAACTCCTTTAGTGTTTGTTTGTCTGGGAAACTCTTTTTCTCTCCTTCTATTTTGAATGATAGCCTTGCTGGATAGAGTGTTCTTTGTTGAAGATTTTTCTCATTCAGCACTTCAAATATATTGCACACTCCCTTCTGGCTTGCAAAGTTTCTGCTGAAAAATCTCTTGCCAGCCTTATGGGTTTTCCCTTATAAGTTATTGTTTTCTTTTGTCATGCTGCTTTTACAATTTTTTCTTTATCACTGTACTTTTGCAAATTTTTTAAAAGATTTTATTTATTTATTTGACAGACAGAGATCACAAGTAGGCAGAGAGGCAGGCAGAGAGAGAGAGAGGAGGAAGCAGGCTCCCCACTGAGCAGAAAGCCTGATGTGGGGCTCGATCCCAGGACCCTGGGATCATGACCTGAGCCGAAGGCAGAGGCTTTAACCCACTGAGCCACCCAGGTGCCTCTGTACTTTTGAAAATTTAATTACAATATATCTTGGTATGGATCTGCTTTTGTTGATTTTGTTGGGATTTCTATATGCCTCCTGGAATGGTATATCTATTTCTTTCCCTAGAATAAGGAAGTTTTCAGGCTGTATATATTTTGTTCTTTTAAAAATTTTTTTAGATCTTTATTATTAGTATTAGATTTCATTTTCCATTCCTAACCAAAGATTAGAGGAGATGCATTTTGTTTTCTTCTTTATAATACATTTTTTATTATGTTATATTAGTCACCATACAGCACATCATTAGTTTTTGATGTAGTGTTCCATGATTGATTGTTAGCATGTAATACCAGGGCTCCATGGCAATATGTGTCCTCCTTAATACCCATCACTGGGCCCACCCATACCCCCATGCTCCTCCCCTCTAAAATCCTCAGTTTGTTTCCCAGAGTCCATAGTCTGTCATGGGTCGTTTCCCCCTCTGATTCCCCCCCCCTTTCATTTTTCCCTTCCTTCTCCTAATATCCTCTATGCTATTCCTTATGTTCCACAAATAAGTGAAACCATATGATAATTGTCTTTCTCTGATTGACTTATTTCACTTACCATAATCTCCTCCAGTTCCATCCATGTTGATCCAGAAGTTGGGTATTCATCCTTTCTAATGGCTGAGTAATATTCCATTGTATATATGGTACATCTTTTTTATCTATTTGTCTGTTAAAGGCCATCTTGGCTCCTTACACAGTTTGACTATCATGGACGTCGTTGCTATGAACATTGAGGTGCATGTGCCCCTTCTTTTCACTACATATGTATCTTTGGGGTAAATGCCCAGTAGTGCAATTGCAGGGTCTTAGGGTAGCTCTATTTTTAACCTTTTGTGGAACCTCCACACTGTTTTTCAAGGTGGCTATACCAACCTGCATTCCCACCTACAGTGTGAGGGTTCCCCTTTCTCAACATCCTTTCCAATATTTGTTGTTTCTTGCTTTGTCGATTTTTGCCATTCTAACTGGTGTAAGGTGGTATCTTAGTGTGTTTTTTTATTTTTAAAGATTTATTTATTTATTTGATAGAGAGAGATCACAAGTAGACAGAGAGAGAAAGAAGGAAGCAGGCTCCCTGCTGAGCAGAGAGCCCGATGCACGACTTGATCCCAGGACCCTGAGATCATGACCTGAGCTGAAGGCAGCGGCTTAACCCACTGAGCCACCCAGGAGCCCTCTTAGTGTGGTTTTGATTTGAATTTCTCTGATGGCTAATGATGTTGATGATGTTTTTTCTTGTGTGTCTCAGCCATTTGTATGTTTTCTTTAGAGAAGTGTCTGTTCATGTCCTCTGCCCATTTTTTGACTTACTTGTTTTTTGGGTGTTGAGTTTGAGAAGTTCTTTATAGATCTTGGAACAGTCCTTTATCTGTAGTGTCATTTGAAAATATCTTCTCCAATTCCATGTGCTGCCTCTTAGTTTTATTGACTGTTTCCTTTGCTGTGCAGAAGCTTTTGATCTTGATGAAGTCATAAAAGTTCACTTTCACTTTTGTTTCCCTTGCCTTTGGAGACATGTCTTGAAAGAAGTCCCTGTGGTTGCTGTTGAAGAGGTTACTGCCTATGTTCTGCTCTAGGTTTTTTATGGATTCCTCACATTGAGGCCTTTCATCCGTTTTGAGTTTATCTTTGTGTGTGGTGTAAGGGAATGGCCAAGTTTCATTCTTCTGCATAGAGCTGTCCAATTTTCCCAGCACCATTTATTGAAGAGACTATCATTTTTCCATTGGGTATTTTTTTCTGCTTTGTCGAAGGTTAGTTGACCATAGAATTGAGGGTCCATTTCTGGAGTCTCTATTCTGTTCTGTTGGTCTGTGTGTCTGTTTTTGTGCCAGTACCATGCTGTCTTGATGATCACAGCTTTGTAATATAGCTTGAAATCAGGCAACATGATGCCCTCAGCTTTGTTTTTCTTTTTCAACATTTCCTTGGTGATTTGGGGTCTTTTCTGGCTCCTTACAAATTTTAGGATTGTTTGTTCCAGCACTTTGAAAAATGCCATTGGAATTTTGATCAGCATGGCATTGAAAGTATAGATTGCTCTGGGCAGCATAGACATTTTAACAATGTTTATTCTTCTAATCCATGAGCATGGAATGTTTTTCCACCTTTTTGTGTCTTCTTCAATTTCTTTTATGAGTGTTCTGTAAAGTATAGATCCTTTTTCTCTTTGGTTAGGTTTATTCCAAGGTATCTTATGGTTGTTGGTGCTCTTTTAAATGGAATTGATTCCCTAATTTCTCTTTCTACAGTTACATTGTTAGTGTATAGTAAAGCAACTGATTACTGTGCATTGATTTTGTATCCTGCCAATTACTGAACTGTTGTATGAGTTTTAGTAATTTGAGGGTGGAGTATTTTGGGTTTTCCACATAAAGTATCATGTCATCTGTGAAGAGTGAGAGTTTGACAACTTCTTTGCCGGTTTGAATACCTTTTATTTCTTTTTGTTTTCTGATTGGTGTTGCTAGGACTTCTAGTACTGTGTTTAACAATAGTGGTGAGGGTGGGCATCTGTGCTGTGTTCCTATTCTTAAGGGAAAGGCTCTCAGCTTTTCTCCATTGAGAATGATATTCTCTGTGGGCTTTTCATAGATGGTTTTTATGAAATTGAGGAATGTTCCCTCTATCCTTACACTCTGAAGAGTTTTAATTAGGAAAGGATGTTGTATGTTGTCAAATGCTTTTTCTGCATCGATTGAGAGGACCATATGGTTCTTGTCTCTCTGCTTAGCAGTGCGTTCTATCACACTGATTAATTTGTGGATGTTGAATCTCTCGTACATCACAGGGATAAATCCCACCCGATATTGGTGGATAATCCTTTTAATGTGCTGTTGGATCCTGCTTTTTCTTTTTTTAATATTTTTAATCATTTTTTAAATTTATTTTCAGCATAACAGTATTCATTGTTTTTGTACCACACCCAGTGCTCCATGCATTCTGTGCCCTCTCTAATACCCACCATCTGGTTCCCCCAAACTCCCACCCCCCACCTCTTCAAACCTTCAGATTGTTTTTCAGAGTCCATAGTCTCTCATTGTTCACCTCCCCTTCCAATTTCCCCCAACTCCCTTCTCCTAACACCCCATGTCCTCCATGCTATTTGTTATGCTCCACAAATAAGCAAAACCATATGATAATTGACTCTCTCTGCTTGACTTATTTCACTCAGCATAATCTCTTCCAGTCCCGTCCATGTTGCTACAAAAGTTGGGTATTCATCCTTTCTGATGGAGGCATAATACTCCATAGTGTATATGGACCACATCTTCCTTATCCATTCGTCCGTTGAAGGGCATCTGGGTTCTTTCCACAGTTTGGCGACCGTGGCCATTGGTGCTATAAACATTGGGGTACAGATGGCCCTTCTTTTCACTACATCTGTATATTTGGAGTAAATACCCAGTAGTGCAATTGCAGGGTCATAGGGAAGCTCTATTTTTAATCTCTTGAGGAATCTCCACACTGTTCTCCAAAGAGGCTGCACCAACTTGCATTCCCACCAACAGTGTAAGAGGGTTCCCCTTTCTCCACATCCCCTCCAACACATGTTGTTTCCTGTCTTGCTAATTTTGGCCATTCTAACTGGTGTAAGGTGATATCTCAATGTGGTTTTAATTTGAATCTCCCTGATGGCTAGTGATGATGAACATTTTTTCATGTGTCTGATAGCCATTTGTATGTCTTCATTGGAGAAGTGTCTGTTCATATCTTCTGCCCATTTTTTGATATGATTATCTGTTTTGTGTGTGTTGAGTTTGAGGAGTTCTTTATAGATCCTAGATATCAACCTTTTGTCTGTACTGTTATTTGCACATATCTTCTCCCATTCTGTGGGTTGCCTCTTTGTTTTGTTGACTGTTTCCTTTGCTGTGCAGAAGCTTTTGATTTTGATGAAGTCCCAAGAGTTTATTTTGGCTTTTGTTTCCTTTGCCTTTGGAGACATATCTTGAAAGAAGTTGCTGTGGCTGATATCGAAGAGATTACTGCCTATGTTCTCCTCTAGGATTCTGATGGATTCCTGTCTCACATTGAGGTCTTTTATCCATTTTGAGTTTATCTTTGTGTACGGTATAAGAGAATGGTCGAGTTTCATTCTTCTACATATGGCTGCCCAGTTTTCCCAGCACCATTTATTGAAGAGACTGTCTTTTTTCCACTGTATATTTTTTCCTGTTTTGTCGACGATTAACTGACCATAGAGTTGAGGGTCCATATCTGGGCTCTCTACTCTGTTCCACTGGTCTATGTGTCTGTTTTTATGCCAGTACCATGCTGTCTTGGTGATCACAGCTTTGTAGTAAAGTTTGAAATCAGGTAACGTGATGCCCCCAGTTTTATTTTTGTTTTTCAACATTTCCTTAGCGATTCGGGGTCTCTTCTGGTTCCATACAAATTTTTGGATTATTTGCTCCAGCTCTTTGAAGAATACCAGTGGAATTTTGATTGGAATGGCATTAAAAATATAGATTGCTCTAGGCAGTATAGACATTTTAACAATGTTTATTCTTCCAATCCAAGAGCATGAAATGGTCTTCCATCTTTTTGTGTCTTCTTCAGTTTCTTTCATGAGTGTACTGTAGTTCCTCGAGTATAGATCCTTTACCTCTTTGGTTAGGTTTATTCCCAGGTATCTTATGGTTCTTGGTGCTATAGTAAATGGAATCGATTCTCTAATTTCCCTTTCTGTATTTTCATTGTTAGTGTATAAGAAAGCCACTGATTTCTGTACATTGACTTTGTATCCTGCCATGTTACTGAATTGCTGTATGAGTTCTAGTAGTTTGGGGGTGGAGTCTTTTGGGTTTTCCATATAAAGAATCATGTCATCTGTGAAGAGAGAGAGTTTGACTTCTTCATTGCCAATTTGGATACCTTTTATTTCTCTTTGTTGTCTGATTGCTGTTGCTAGGACTTCTAATACTATGTTGAACAAGAGTGGTGAGAGTGGGCATCCTTGTCGTGTTCCTGATCTCAATGGGAAGGCTGCAAGCTTTTTCCCATTGAGGATGATATTTGATGATATCTATTTTCATAGATAGATTTTATGAAGTTCAGGAATGTTCCCTCTATCCCTATACTTTGAAGCGTTTTAATCAGGAACGGATGCTGGATTTTGTCAAATGTTTTTTCTGCATCAATTGAGAGGACCATGTAGTTCTTCTCTCTTTTCTTATTAATTTGTTCTATCACATTGATTGGTTTGTGAATGTTGAACCATCCTTTTAGCCCAGGAATGAATCCCACCTGGTCATGGTGGATAATCTTTTTAATGTGCCGTTGGATCCTGTTTGCTAGGATTTTGTTGAGAATCTTAGCTTCCATATTCATCAGTGATATTGGTCTGAAATTCTCCTTTTTGGTAGGGTCTTTGCCTGGTTTGGGGATCAGGGTTATGCTGGCTTCATAGAAAGAGTCTGGAAGTTTTCCTTCTGCTTCAATTTTTTGAAACAGCTTCAGGAGAATAGGTGTTATTTCTTCTTTGAAATTTGGTAGAATTCCCCAGGGAATCCATCAGATCCTGGGCTCTTGTTTTTTGGGAGGTTTTTGATCACTGCTTCAATCTCGTTACTAGATATCGGTCTATTTAGGTTGTCGATTTCTTCCTGGTTCAATTTTAGGAGTTTATAGTTTTCCAGGAATGCATCCACTTCATCTAGTTTGCTTAGCTTATTGGCATATAACTGTTGATAATAACTTCTGATGATTGTTTCTACTTCCTTGGTGTTAGTTGTGATCTCTCCCTTTTCATTTATAATTTTATTAATTTGGGCTTTCTCTCTTTTCTTTTGGATTTGTGTGGCTGCTGGTTTATTGATCTTATTGATTCTTTCAAAAAACCAGCTTCCAGTTTCATTGATATGTTCTGCTGTATCTCTGGTTTCTACCTCATTGATCTCAGCTCTAATCTTGATTATTTCCCTTCTTATGTGTGGAGTTGGTTTGATTTGTTGTTGATTCTCCAGTTCTTTAAGGTTTAGAGACAGCTAGTGTGTTCCGGATTTCTCAATTTTTTTGAAAAAGGCTTGGATGGCTATGTATTTCCCCCTTAGGACCGCCTTTGCTGTATCCCATAGGTTTTGGACCCAAGTGTCTTCATTCTCATTGGTTTCCATGAATTGTTTCAGTTCTTCTTTGATCTCCTGGTTGATCCAAGCATTCTTAAGCAAGGTGGTCTTTAGCTTCCAGGTGTTTGAGTTCCTTCCAAACTTTTCCTTGTGATTGAGCTCCAGTTTCAAAGCATTATGATCTGAGAATATGCAGGGAATAATCTCAGTCTTTTGGTATCGGTTGGGTCCTGATTTGTGACCCAGTATGTGATCTATTCTTGAGAAGGTTCCATGTGCACTTGAAAAGAATGAGTATTCTGTTGTTTTAGAGTGGAATGTTCTGTACATATCTATGAGGTCCATCTGGTCCAATGTGTCATTCAGTGCTCTTGTTTCTTTATTGATTTTCTGCTTTGATGATCTGTCTATTTCTGAGAGAGGCATGTTAAGATCTCCTACTATTAATGTATTCATATCAATATGACTCTTTATCTTGATTAACAGTTTTCTTATGTAATTGGCTGCTCCCATATTGGGGGCATAGATATTTACAATTGTTAGATCATCTTGGTGGATAGTCCCTTTAATAATTATGTAGTGTCCTTCTGTATCTCTGACTACAGTCTTTAGTTTAAAATCTAATTTATCTGATATGAGAATCGCTACCCCAGCCTTCTTTTGAGGCCCATTGGCATGAAAGATGCTTCTCCATCCCTTCACTTTCAGTCTGTGTGTATCTTTAGGTTCAAAATGGGTCTCTTGTAGACAACATATGGATGGGTCCTGTCGTTTTATCCAATCTGCAACCCTGTGTCACTTTATGGGCGCATTTAGGCCATTCACATTGAGAGTGATTATTGATAGATATGTTTTGATTGACATCGTGTTACCTTTGAAGTCTTTCTTTCTGTAGATTGTCTCTATATTTCTGTTCAATGCTATTCTTAGGATTTTTCCTCTTTTATAGAACTCCCCTTAATATTTCCTGCAGTGTCGGCTTGGTGGTTGCATAGTCTTTTAAGCCTTGCCAGTCTTGGAAACTCTTTATCTCTCCATCCATTTTGAATGTCAGTCTTGCTGGATACAGTATTCTTGGCTGCATGTTCTTCTCATTTAGTGCCCTGAATATATCTTGCCAGCCCTTTCTGGCTTGCCAGGTCTCTGTAGACAGGTCTGACGTTATTCTTATGGGCTTTCCTCTGTAAGTAAGGAGCCTCTTTGTCCTAGCGGCTTTCAAGAGATTATACCTATAATTATGATTCCTCAATTTGACTATCAGGTGCCTTGATGTTTTTCTGGAATCTATAATCTTGGGTGGAGACTGTTCGGCCTCTAGTATGTGAACACTGGTTCCATTCGTGAGATTGGGAAAATTTTCATGAAGAACTTGTTCCACTATATCTTCTAGACTTCTTTCTTTCTCCTCCCCTTCAGGGCTTCCAATAATTCTGATGTTGGAACGTTTCATGGCGTCATTTATTTCTCTGATTCTGTTTTCAGGTTTCTAAGCTGTTTGTTCCAGGTTTCCTCTTGATCCTTTCTCTCTATCTGTTTGTCCTCCAGATCACTAATTCTGTCTTCTGTCTCAGTTACCCTAGCATTGAGAGAATTTAGAGTAGATTGGAACTCATTGAGAGCATTGTGAACCTCAGCCCTGGTAGCTTTTAGCTCTGCCCTAACATTGTGAACATCCTGTCTGGTTGCTTTCAGCTCAGTCCTAATCAATTCTGTTTGGTCATCCATGGCTTTCTCCAACCTAGCTATTGCCTGGATAATTGTTAGCCTGAATTCTCTTTCCGACATATTGTCTATGTTGATAGCCGTTAGCTCTGTTGCAGAAGGTCCATCCTCTGTATTTTTCTTCTGTTGGGCATTCCTCCTCCTAGTCATTTTGGTGAGAGATGACTGAACAGATGTAGCTGGTTGTATCGACCGTGGTGCAGTCTGGGTGCGCCCTGGAACACTTCTGAGCAATCAGGATTCCCCACCCAAATGAGAGAAAAAAGAAAGGAAAAAGAAAAAAAAAAAAGAGAGAGAGAGAGACAGGAATGAAAGGGAAGATGAAAAAGAAGGTTCAGCCCAAATGGACCCCAAGGTAAGATTTATGAGGTATACAAACAAAAAGAAACAAAAATACTGATAAAAGTATATAACAGGAGAAAAAAAATTATATATATGCAAATAAAGGAAGAACCTTGTCAAAAAGAACTCCAAGTGTAAGATTTATATACTATCAGGACAAACACAAAAACACAGAAACACTGGTGGAAGAAAAAGATGGGAGAGTGGTTATAAATTCTCAGTGTGGGCGAGGAAGGAGTTTTGATTCTTCCTGGATGTATCTTGATATCTTTGTTAAAGGACTCAACTTTCCTACGCTAAAGGGGGATTAAAAATTGGTTTACCTTTAGGGGTAGTATTGATTGGGGAAAAGGGATTACTTTGAAGTTTAACTCTATATGAATATTAGAAAATAAAAATAAAAAAGGAATAAACGACTAAACTAAACGAAAAATTTTAAAAAATTCAAAAAATAGAAATGCAAAAGAAAAACACAGGTGTATGTATCAAAAAGTTCAGGTTAGAAGGTTATTATGGAATTTGAGGTACTGGACAGCTCGCTGTGATGGTAAATAGGTTAAAAAATTATCTATAAAATAAATGAGCCAGAATAGTGGGAACAAGTTAAAAATAAAAGTTGTCCTATGAAGTAGTGGTGGTGGTTCTCTTGTATTCTTTTTTTTTTTTCCTTTCCTGGTTGGTTTTCTGGGGGAGGGGCCTGCCACGTGGGTTTTCAGTCAGTGATGTTCCCTGAGTTAAGTCCTCCAGTCCCCCTCAAGGGGGTGGGCTCTGAGGAAACCAGTTTTCAGGCTTTTGTTCTCTGGAGGTTTTTATGTTTGTTCACCTTTTATTTATTTTTTTTTCCTCTTGCCTTGACCGCTTTTGTAGGTTTAGAGGAAAGCAAACTGCACCCTGACCTCCCTCTCAGAGAGAAGCCTCAGTCTGTTCTTCTGTGGGTGTTGCAGAGCCCATATAAATTCCCCCTTGGCCACTGGCAGAGCAGGTTCCGAGACGTGGTCCCTGGGGACGCAGGATCTTCTGCTTGTACCCAAAACCAAAGCAGCGGCAGCTGTTTGGGCAGCTCCAGACCATCAGAGAGGTTCCAAGCAGTGATCGCACACTGAGATTTTCCTGCTGGCCCGGGCTGGGAGTGCCTGGTCTTTCTGGGTCTAAGAGCGCTCGGCTTGCGCGCACCTCTTTCAGGGGAGGCTGTGGGTCGCGCGCACGTCTCAGGCTCTGAGAACGGGGTGCAGGTTGGAAAGCACCAGGCTGGGCCTTCGTGCACCTCTCTCAGGGGAGAGTTTGGGGCGCATGTCTTAGGCTCTGAAACAATGGCGCATGTCAAAGAGCTCCGGTTGGGCCTTTGTACCTCTCTCAGGGGAGGATGAGGGGCACACGCATCTCAGGCTCTGTAGCAGGGCTCAAGCGTTCTGCCATCTGGCGTGGCTCCCATCCCCTCACAGGGGCCAGAACCCACGCAATCTCGGGCGCGCTGGTGGCTCAGGGACCAAGACCTAGTTTCTCCACCGCACTCTCTCTGGCTCAGCGCCAGGGGAGGCTGTCCTGGGATGGGGGACTTAAGCCCCTGTCCCTAGCTGCCCCGATTCCCACAATTTCCCCCCCGCGATCTTTTGCTCTTTTGGAGTGCTTTCAACCAGTCTCCAACTTAATGCTGGTCCCCAGACGCAGGGCACTCTCGCTCGTATTAGGGGTATTACTTTCCAACTGGTCACCTCTGGTGGCTCCCTCCCCCTTTTGTTTATCTTCGATATCAGTCCGCCTTTCCCACTCTGCTTTACCTGCCCACTGGCGTCTTCTGCCCCTGTAGAGATCCAGATGTGTATAATTCTGATCTCAGGCTGATTTCATGGGTGATCGGAGTTCTTTGTAGGTAATCAGCTCACTTTAGGGTACAGGTTGAAAAGGCACCTCCTCCTACTTCCCTGCCATCTTGTCCCCCCTGTTGGATCCTGTTTGCTCCAATCTTGTTGAGAATTTTGGCATCCATGGTCATCAGGAATATTGGTCTGAATTTCTCCTTTTTGGTGGGGTCTTTGACTGGTTTTGGGATCAAGGTAATGCTGGCCTCATCGAATGAGTCTGGAAGTTTTTCTTCTGTTTCTATTTTTTGAAACAGCCTCAGGAGAATAGGTATCATTTCTTCTTTGAATGTTTGGTAGAATTCCCCAAGGAATTCATCTGGCCCTGGACACTCTCTTTTGTGGGGTTTTGATCACTGTTTCAATCTCATTACTGGTTATTGGTCTATTCAGGTTGTCACTTTGTTCTGGTTTCAGTCGTGGTAGTGTATAGTTTTCCAGGAAGGCATCTATTTCTTCCAAGTTGCTTAATTTATTGGCATATAGTTGTTGATACAGTTTCTGATAATTGTTTCTATTTCCTTGGTGTTGGTTGTGATGTCTCCACTTTCATTCATAATTTTATCTATCTGGGTTCTTTCTCTTTTGTTTTGGATAAGTCTGGCCAGTGGTTTATTGATCTTATTAATTCTTTCAAAGAATCAGCTTCTAGTTTCATTGATGTGTTCTACTGTATTTCTGGTTTCTTTCTTTCTTTTTTTTTTTTTAAAGATTTTAGTATTTCTGGTTTCTAATTCATTGATCTCTGCCCTAATCGTAATTATTTCTCTTATCCAGTGTGGCTTAGGCTTTGTTTGTTGTTCTTTCTCCAGTTCTTTAAGGTATAAAGGTAATTTGTGTATTCGGGATTTTTAAATTTTTTTTGAGTGAGGCTTGGATGACTATGTATTTCCTCCTTAGGACTGCCTTTGCAGTATCCCATAGGTTTTGGACCGATGTGTTTTCACTCTCATTGGTTTCCATGAATTGTTTAAGTTCTTCTTTGATTTCATAGTTGACCCAAACATTCTTAAGCAGGATGATCTTTAGCTTCTAAGTGTTTGAATTTCTTCCAAAATTTTTCTTATGATTGAGTTCCAGTTTCAAAACATTATGGTCTGAGAACATGCAGGGAATAATCTCAGTGTTTTGGTGTCAGTTGAGACCTGATTTGTGACCCAGTATTTTGTTTATTCTGGAGAAAGTTCAATGTGCGTTCAAGAGGAATGAATAATCTGTTGTTTTAGGGTGGAATGTTCTGTCTGTATCTGTGAGGTCCATCTTGTCCAGTGTGTCGTTCAAAGTTCTTGTTTCTTTGTTGATTTTCTGGTTAGAGAATTTATCTATTGTTGAGAGTGGAGTGTTGAGGTTTTCTACTATTAATGTATTATTATCAATATATCTCTATTTTGGTTAACATTTGGCTTATGAAGTTGGCTGCTTCCGTGTAGGGAGCATAGATATTTACAATTGTTAGATTCTTTTGTTGGATAGACCCTTTCAGAATGATACAGTGTCCTTCTGTATCTCTGACTAGAATCCTTAGCTTAAAATTTAATTTGTGTGATATGAGAATTATTACCCCAGCTTTCTTTTGAGGTGTGTTGGTATGAAAAATGGTTTTCTATCCCTTCACTTTAAGTCTGGATGCATATTTAGGTTCAAAATATGTCTTGTAGAGAGCACATGGATGGGTCATGTCTTTTTATCCAGTCTGCAACCCTGTGCTTTTTACATGGGCCACTCACATGAAGAGTGATTATTAAAAGATATGATTTTATCATCATCATGTTGCCTGTGATGGCCTTGTCCTTGTTTCTATGGATTGTCTCTGTAAATTTCTATACTAGATCACTCCTGGGGTCTTTCTCTTTAATAGAAACTCCCTCCCATCTTAATATTTCTTGTAAGGCTGGCTTGGTGGTCACATATTCTTTCAGTTTCTGCTGGTCTTGGAATCTCCTTGTCTCTCCATCCATTCTGAATGACAGCCTTTCTGGGTAAATATCCTTGGCTGTATGTTCTTCTCATTTAGTGCCCTGAATATATCTTTTCAGCCCTTTCCAGCTTGCCAGGTCTCTGTGGACAGGTCTGACATTATTCTGGTGTTCCTCCCTCTGTGTGTAAGGAATCTCTTTCCCCTTGCTGCTTTCAAGATTGTTTCCTTGGATCTGAGATTTGCAGATTGTACTATTATATGTCTTGGTGTTGGTCTGTTCTCATTGATCTTGGGGAGGGGGTCATCTTTGCCACTTGGACACAAATGTTTGTTTCCTTCTCCAGATTAGGGAAGTTCTCAGCTATAATTTGCTCAGATATTTCTTCTTCTTCTTCTTCTTCTTCTTCTTCTTCTTCTTCTTCTTCTTCTTCTTCTTCTTCTTCTTCTTCTTCTTCTTCTTCTTCTTCTTCTTTTAAAGATTTTATTTATATATTTGACGAGAGAGAGATCACAAGTAGACAGATAGGCAGGCAGAGAGAGAGGGGGAGGAAGGCTCCCTGCTGAGCACAGAGCCCAGTGTGGGGCTCAATCCCAGGACCCTGAGATCGTGACCTGAGCCGAAGGCAGAGGCTTAACCCACTGAGCCACGCAGGCGCCCCTCAAATATATCTTCTAGATTTCTCTTTCTCTTCACCCCCTCAGGGATCCCAATAATTCTGATATTGGAATGTTTCATTGAGTCACTAATCTCTCTCAGTTTGATTCCTTGGGTTTTAATTTGTTTCTCCCATGCCACCTGGTTTCCTGCTTTTCTATCATCTTATCCTCTAGCTCACTAATTTGTTCTTCTGTCTTTACCCTTACAGTCAGAGAATCCAGTTTAGACTGCATTTCATTCATAGCATTTTAAAGTTCAGCTTGATTAGATCTCATTTCTGCCCTTAAAGATTCTATATTGTTAATATTTTTCTCAAGCCTAGATATCGCCTTGATAATTGTTACTCTGAAGTATATTTCTGACACCTTGGTTATATCCATATCCATTAGTTCTGTGGCAGAGGCCACATTCTCTGGGTCTTTCCTTTGCTGGGGATTCCTCCTCTTAGTCATTCTGTTGGGGGGTGATTGAGGGAATGTACAGAGTCCACAACCCAAGCAAGATGCTGCTGTTTTATAGGGACCTTAGGGCTGTTGGCCTCTTGTTCTTCCAGCCTGTCTTCTGGGGGAGGGTCCTGCTGCTGTTACTCAGGCAACCCTATTCGGGCAGAGTTGCCCTGCCCCCCTGTGTTTGGGGGGGGAAATGGGCTCAGTGAAAACCAGTGTTTTGGGGCTTTTGTTCTCTGGTGGCTTTCCCTAGTGGCTTTCTGCAACTCTTCTGAGTCAGAGCAGAAATGACCATATCCAAACCTCTGTCTCAGAACAGAGAGATCACTGTCTGCTCTTCACTGAGCTCTCCAGACCACATTATCTTGGTTTCTGTCCAGGCTGCTAAAAACCACAGTGTCCTGGGTTGTGTGCCCCACAGCAGCACTCCCAGCCCAGGGCTGGGTATGTCTCTGCCCTTTGTGCTTCTAAAACCTCAAGCTGCCCCCAGTTGGCATGCGTGCCCCCACAGCTTCCTGTTTCAGTTTGGGGGGCTGCCCTTAAGTCCTTTCCCTACTGCTACCGGTTTTTGAGTCTGTGCCTGGTCCTCGGTGTAGAAGGTTTTTGTGTTCTGGCACAAGATCCCAGAGGCTCCCTACCCCCTTCCATTTATCTTCCCATATCTGCCCGCAGAATTACGATTCCCTGGTTCATACCTCGAGACCAACTGCCAGAGATGTTCTGTTTGTAGAGATCCAGATATATCTTCTTACATCTCAGGCTGATTTCATGGGTTTTCCTCAGCTTGTATTTCTTTAAGTAAATTTCCTCCCCCCTTTCTGTCTTTGGCTAGGACTCCTATAATATGAATGTTATTACATTTGATAGAGTTAGAGTTCTGTTAAGTATTTCTTCTTTTTTGCATAATTGTTTTTTCTCTTTGATTCACTTTGATTACTTTCCATTATTCTGTTTTCTAGCTCACTAATTTGTTCCTCTGCTTCTTCCAGTTTGCTGTTTATTCTGTCAAGCATATTTTTCATTTCATTTAGTGAGTCATTTATCTCTGCTATGTTATTTATCTCTGTGTTAAGGGTCTCACTCATGTCTTCCAGTCTTTTTTCAAGTCCAATAAGTATCCTTATGATCATTACTTTAAATTATCCATCAGGCATGTTACTTATATCTGTTTCACTTAGCTCTCTGGCTGTTGCCTTGTTCTATTCTTTCATTTGGAATCCATTTCTCTGTCTTCTCATTTGCCTAGGTCTGTGTTAGGAAAGTTAGCTACATCTCTTGTTCTTGAAGATAATGGCCTTCTGAAGAAGAGGTCTTGGAGTGCTATGCAGTGTAATGTCCCCTGTTTCCTAGGCCTGGCGCTTCCAGTAGTGTCTCCAATATATGCTAAATGTGCTCTGCTGTTTTGTGCTGCCCACTTTATCCTTCAGGCCATTTGTCTGCAGAGGCTTTCTTGCCTATTGTGGGCAATGTTTGGTCCTTAGCCTGAATGTGGAACTTTTCAACTAGATATGCTCTGGTCTATTTGTGAAATGAGACCTGTTGCCACTACTGTGGGAACCAATGCTCTGCAAAACTCCCACATCAGATGATGCAGTATGAGCAAGGTTTTGGGCTGGTCATCTCGGGGAGAGGGACTCAGGCAAACATGACTGGGAGGGACAGTCCCATCAGAACACAGAGGAGCAGGGCTTGGTCTAGGCAAGTTAGGTAGGGATTGTCCGTGCTATGCTGGTTCCTGAAGATGGTCCTGTGCTTATACTGATAAGCAGGGGTTGGAAATGGCGCTGGCCAGTTAGTTTGTTTCAGGAGAGGTCTCTCTCTGAATGCTGTCTGTTTGACAGATAACCTCCTCACTGTGTGCCCAGGTATTCTTCAGATTGCTATTTCCATGCAGTTTGTCTGTAGGTTGTTTGTCTGCCTCTCTCCAAGAACAGTACAATGCCCTTGGAGCTCTGTCCCATCCAAGACCACTGACCTTTAAAACTCCAGCTTTAAGCCCCGCTGGTTTCAAGAAATCATGAAATTTGGCCATCTTGCTTTCCAAGCCAATTGCTATGGGATTCATTTTCCCCATGCAACCCCACTGTGCTAGTTTGTCTTTTGCCCTTCTCCACTATCATGGCTCCCTTTCTACTGCAGTGGCCATGATCCATTTGCCTCCCAAACTGCTTCTCTACACTTTCTACCTTCTTTGATGTGGCTACTTCTCTACCTTTAGTTGTGGAGTTTGTTCCGCTAGTCTTCAGGTCAATTTCTGGGGGTATTTAGGATTATTTGATAGTTATCTGGTTGCATTCATGGAATGAGGTGAGCCTAGAATCCTCCTATTCTGCCACCATCTTCCACCTTCCCCTATAAAGAGTATTTTTAAAAATTTATTTATTTTTTTAATTTAACTCTATTTTTTTAATCATTTTTAAAAATTTATTTTCAGGATAACAGTATTCATTGTTTTTGTACCACACCCAGTGCTCCATGCAGTCGGTGCCCTCTCTAATACCTACCACCTGGTTCCCCCAACCTCCCACCCCCCGACATCTTCAAACCCTTCAGATTGTTTTTCAGAGTCCATAGTTGTTTGTCACTTGTGTTTAAAATTGAAATTGCTTTTATATGTTTACATTCTGTACAGTGATTTTACTAAATTAATTCATTATAATATTTTGAGGCTTTTTTGAAGTTTCTGAATATAAATAATGCCATGTGCCAACTATAGAGTTCTTTATCTTGCTTTCCAACCTCATAGCATTTATTCATTTTCTTTATTGTAGTGGCTAGGACTTCCAGTGTAAGGCTGAATATAAGTGGTTACTGTAAACATATTTATCTCTTCAAGAAGTCATTTAAATGTTACATTTATGTATGATAGTAGCTATAGGATTTTGTGTAGGTAACTTTAGGGAGATTAAACATGATCCCAGTATTCCTAGTTCACTAAGTTATTTTTAAATTGTTGATGAGCATTGACTTTTACCAACTGCTTTTTTTTCTGCATCTATTAAGATGGTCATATGATTTTTCTTATTAGTTAATGTGGTAAATTATACTTTTTAAGTTATATTTTCATTTCAAATGTAAAACTAGTCTTGAATTCTTTGGATACATTTTGTTTAGTAATTGTGTATTATCCATTAATGTCTGTATCTATATTCTTGTTTTACTCATGTGTATTTTCATGACAGAGATTATAGTTTTCCCCTTTTTGAAATATTCTTATGATGTTTTGCTATAGAGGTTATACTAACTTATTTTCTATTCTCTTTCTCCTGACTTTATTCTCTTCCCTGAAACAGTTGTGTAGTGAGTGAACTATCTTGATGTCTCAAGTCCAGCCCAGTTGTCAACTGAGTACCAGTGACTGACCTCAGTGTAGCATAAAGCAGAAGAACTATTTAAGCCTTGCCTGAATTTATTACCCACAAAAACACGAAACAGACTTATGCGGTTTTTGTTTTAATCAACTAAGTTTTAAAGTACTGGGTGTGTAGGAGCACCTAATTATAGTCTTATTTTGCGTTTTCAAAATAGAATAATGATTTTGAGAAATTCTGCATATATTCCTCTGTCATTCAGATATATTTTTGGTGAAGTGTCTCTTCCATTGGTTTCATTGGATCTGTTATTATTGACTTTTGAGAGTTCTTTACGTATGCTGGATACAAGCCTTTATCAGATATATGTTTTGCAAATATTTTCTCCCAGTCTGACTTGCCTTTTAATTCCCTTAACAGTATATTACAAAGAGCAAAAGTTTTAAAATTTGAAGAAGCTCAACTTATACTTTTTTTCTTTTAAGGTTTTCCCTTTTTGTTCTTTATCTAAGAAATCTTTGCCTAATCAAAAGTTTCAAATATCTTCTATATATTTTATAATTTAATTATTAACATTATGGCTATGAACCATTGTGAGTTGATTTTATTTATGGTATGAGATGGGATTTAATGTTTATATCTTTCCATATGCATGTCCTGCTGTTCTAGTACCATTTGTTGAAAACTCTCTTTTCTCCTTTGAATTACCTTGGTAGTGTTGTTGAAGCGAATTGACCATCTATATGTACATGTATTCCCAGCCTTTCTACTTTCTTCTACTGACCTATATGTAAATTTGCAGTCAGGCTATGTGTATCCTTGAACTTTGTTTTTCTTTTTCAAATTTGTTTTGCTATTGTATGTACTTTGTTTCATATGAATTTTAGAATCAGCTTGTTAATTAAAATTCCTCCTTGCATTTTGATAAAGATTGTATTGAATCTATAGATCAATTTGGAAAGATTTGCTATCTTAGGAAATCATGAACATGACATATGTCTCTGTTTATTGAAGTCATAATTGATTCAGTAATGTTTTATAGTTTTCTCTGTACAGATTATACACATAGTTTGTTAAATGTATTTCTAAGTATTTCATGTTTCTTGATGCTATTCTATTGTAAATGAGTCTTTTAAAATTATAATCTTGTTTTTCACTTATAGTATGTAGAAAAACATTTGACTTTTGTATAATGATCTTGACTCCTTTAGCACTGTTAAACTCACTTATTAATTCCAGAAGCTTATTGCAGATTCTTTAGTATTTTCCACATAATTTTTATTTTCAACACACATATTTTTAAAAGCTTAAAGAATAAAAATTGTCGGTTTCAGGTGCCCACATACTTACCGTTTTTGTTGCTCTTTCATTCTTGAAGTTACATATTTTCCTTTGGTATTATTTTTTTCTTCACACTGAAGAAATTTCTTAAGCATTTGTTTTTTAGCAGGTGTGCTGGCAACAAATTCTCTTAATTTTCCTCCCTCTTAGAATGATTTTATTTTGCCTTTATTTCTGAAGGATATTTCTGATAGAAGTTTGGGTTAGCAGTATTCTTTCAGCACCTTAATGATGTTGTTTGTTCCCTTTTGGCTTTCATGGCTTCTTATGAAAAAATTGTAGTCATTCAAATAATTGTTCCCCTGTATATGATGTATCATTCCCCACACCCCCACCCCTTGGTATAGTTTGATTATGAGGTATCTGGGCATGATTTCTTGAGTTTATTCTAGTTGAAGTTCTCTGAGTCTCTTGAATCTGTAAACTAGTGTATTTTCCTGAAACAGGAAGTCTGTTCTTTTTTGTTTTATAGTCCTTTTTGATCTGTTTGCTTTATGTTGAATAGTTTCTATTGCTTTGACTCTGATATTTTCACTGTGTCACTAATATTTTTTTATGCAGTGTCTCATTGGGTACAAATCTTCAATGCATTTTTCATTTCATATTTTGTATTTTTTATCCAGAATTTCCATTTGAGAATTTTTATATCATTTGCTTTTCTGCTAATTGTGCTCATATTTTTCTTTTCTTTTTTTAAAATATCACTCAACATATTCATGAGATTTGTAACAGCTACTTTAGTGTATTTTTCTGCAAATTTAATCATCTCTGTCATTTCTGATTGTATTAGTAGAATCTTGTGGTTATAGGTCATAGTTTTTTTCTTTGCCACATGCCTGGTAATTTTTGATTGGATTCCTGGCACTGAGTTTTTTTCTTTAATGCCAGATTTTGTTTTATTCCTTTAAAGAGTATTGGACTTTGTTCTGGCACTTGCAGATTAGTTTGATCCCTTTGAAACTTATTTTTAAGTTTTCTTGTGGTAGGTCCAGGGCACTCTTTACTCCAGGCCTAATTTATCCCCTCCTACTAAGGCATGTCTCTTTTGAATATTCTACCTAATGTTCTGAATGTTAGGAAGTTTATCTACTCTGAGTGAAGGGAATGTGAACTATTTCTATTGCTTTATGATTTCAGGGACATTTTTAGCTCACTGCTTTCAGGTAGTTTTCCCCCCAGCCTCATGGAGTGTTATCCCAGGCATGTGCACATCAGTATTTGGCTATAGACTTGATGGGACCTCTTTGAAGATATCTAGATCTCTCTTTCTCTTTAGCTCCCTTCCATATTCTGATGTACAAATTCTATTTACCATTAGTGATTTAAAGTCTGATCTTTGTCTCTTCAACTAAATGAGTCTTCCAGATTTTCTTTGAGTTCCTGCTCTCTGAGCTACAGCCAGAAAATGTCTCCAGGCAGTCACAGCACTTATCTCACCATTTCTCTTTTCTGAAAGATCACAGGTTTGAGCTGCCTATTGCCTAGTACCTGAAAAGTTATTTTTAATATTTTCTCCAGGTTTCTTATTGTTTATTCTAGCAATTAATGCTTTATGCATAAATAAAAGTCCAAAAAGAGACTTTTGAGCATCTTTTATATATAGGGCACTGAGTTAGAGTCACAGATTAATAAATACACTCATAATTGTTTTTTTTTTTTTAAAGATTTTTTATTTATTTATTTGACAGAGAGAGATCACAAGCAGGCAGAGAGGCAGGCAGAGAGAGAGGAGGAAGCAGGTTCTCCGCTGAGCAGAGAGCCCGATGCGGGGCTCGAACCCAGGACCCTGAGATCATGACCTGAGCCGAAGGCAGCGGCTTAACCCGCTGAGCCACCCAGGCGCCCCTCATAATTGTTTTTGAATGCATGCCAACTTGAGACATACCCTCTGGTATGTTATGTGTTTATTACCTGTTCCCCAGGCCTCAGTTTTTGGTACTTTCAATTTGTTCATTCTTTCTGTAAAATTGATTGTTTTAGTATAAATGACTGTGGATGCAGGTCAGAACTATTGAAAGTCTTAGTCATTTCATGGCTGGATTATTACAGTATGGCAATACTGGAGTCCTGACTGACTTTGGTCTTTTCAGCCTCACTCTTTTCTGCTCCTGTCTCCCTGTAGTCATAGTGATTTTTAAAATATGTAATCTTATGGATAATTACAAACACCTACTAATTCCACCTTGCCCCTCACCTCCCACCACATTCTGTTTCAAACCAGCAGCCAGAATGTTTCTTTTCTTATTTTTAAATTTATTTTAATTTATTAAAATTAATTCCAGTATAATTAATATACAGTATTATATTAGTTTCAGGTATACAATATCGTAACTCAATAATTCTGTACATTAGATCATCATGAGAAGTATACTTTAATCCCTTCACTTAGTTTACCCATCCTCACCCTCCCAGCTCCCTTCTGGTAATTACCAGTTCTCTATAGTTAAGAGTCTGTTTTTTTGTTTCTCTATTTATTTGTTTTGTTTCTTAAATTCCACATATGACTGAAATCATATGTTATTTGTCTTTCTTTGATGGACTTGTTTTACTTAGCATTATACTGTCTAGATGCATCCATGTTGTTTGTTGCAAATGGCAAGATTTCATCACACACACACACACACACCACACCACACATACTACATCTTCTTTATCCATTCATCCATTGATGGACACTTGAGTTATTTCCATTTCTTTAAGGCAAAATTCTCTGTTTAATAACAAATTAAATATAATTCACAGAAAATTGAGTGTGTGCACACATGCAAATTATAAGAACATATCTATTAAGTACCACAAAGTAAAATGGTAGGCTTATTTTTTTTCCAAATATGCAAAATTCATTTTTATCCACTTAATATTTTTTAAAAAGATTTTATTTATTTATTTGACAGAGAAAGACACACTGAGTGAGAGAACATAATCAAGGGAAGTGGGAGAGGGAGAAGCAGGCGTCCCACCCAGCAGGGAGCCTGAAGTGGGGCTCCATCACAGGGCCTTGGGATCATGACCCAAGCTGAAGGCAGATGCTTAACGACTGAGCCACCCGGGCACCCCTCCACTTAGTATTTTTTAAAAAAAATTTTAAAATCCAGTATAGTTAACATATAGTATTATATTAGTTTCGGGTGTACAATGTAGTGATTCAACAATTCAGTATGTTACTCAGTGCTCATCATGATAAGTGTACTCTTAATCCCCTTCACCTGTTTCACCCATCCCCACACTCAGTTCCTATCTGGTAACCATCAGTTTGTTCTCTATAGTCAGGAGTCTGTTTTTTGGTTTGTCTCTTTCTGTTTGTTTCTAACGTTCCACATATGAGTGAAATAATATAGCATTTTTCTTCCTCTGACTGACTTTTTTAGCTTAATATTGTACTCTTTAGCTCTATCCATTTTGCAAATGGCAAGATTTCATACTTTTTAAATATTCTTTTTTTTTTCTTTAAAGATTTTATTTATTTATTTGACAGAGAGATCACAAGTAGATGGAGAGGCAGGCAGAGAGAGAGAGAGAGAGAGAGAGAGGGAAGCAGGCTCCCTGCTGAGCAGAGAGCCCGATTCGGGACTCGATCCCAGGACCCCGAGATCATGACCTGAGCCGAAGGCAGCGGCTTAACCCACTGAGCCACCCAGGCGCCCCGAGATTTCATACTTTTTAATGGCTGAATAATATTCCGTTATACATATATACCACATCTTCCTTATCCATTCATCTGTCAGTGAACACTTGGGCTGCTTCCATATTTTGGCTATTGTAGATAATGCTGAAATGGACATAGGGGTGTGCATATGTCTTTTTAAATTAGGTTTTTCATATTCTTTGGGTAAATACCTAATAGTGGAATTACTGAATCACGTGGTAATTCTATTTTTAATTTTTTAAGGAACCTCTGTACTGTTTTTCATAGTCATTGCACCAATTTGCATTCCCAACAATAATACACAAGGATTTGGTTTTCTCCATATGCTCAACAATACTTACTGTTTCTTGTGTTTTTGATTTTGATTTTGCTTTGACAGCTGTGACGTATATCTTGCTGTGGTTTTGATTTGCCTTTCACTGATGATGAGTGATGTTGAGAATCATTTCATACTTCTGTTGGCCATCTGTAGGTCTTCTTTTTTATTTTTATTTTTTTTTAAAGATTTTATTTATCAGAGAGGCAAGCAGAGAAAGAGAGAGGAGGAAGCAGGCTCCCTACGGAGCAGAGAGCCCGATGTGGGATGCGATCCCAGGACCCTGAGATCATGACCTGAGCTGAAGGCAGAGGCTTAACCCACTGAGCCACCCAGGTGCTTAAAAAAGCCACCACAGACCTTTTTAAGAAAGGTCTGTTCATCTTTTCTTCCCATTTTTAATTGGATTATTTGTTTTTGTGTGTGTTGAGTTGTGTAAGTTCTTTATATAATTTGGATAATAACCCTTTATTGGATATGTTGTTTGCAAATATCTTCTCCCATTTAATAGGTTATCTTTTTGTTTTGTTGATTGTTTTCTTGGCTGTGCAGAAGTTTATTTTTGTTTTTGTTTTGTTTGTTTTGTTTTGTTTGCTTTTGTTTCCCTTGCCTCAGGAGGCACATCTAGAGAAGTGTTGCTATGGTTGATGTCATAGAAATTACTGTCAGTGCTGTGTTCTAGGATCTTAATGGTTTCAGATCTCACATTTAGATATTTAATTTATTCTGAGTTTATTTTTGTGTATGATGTGAGAAAGTGCTCCAATTTCATTCTTTTGAACATAGTTGTTCAGTTTCCCCAGCACCATTTGTGAATGTTTTTTTCCCACTGAGTATTCTTGCCTCTCTTGTTGAAAATTAATTGACCACATAATTGTGGGTTTATGTGTGGACTGTCTATTCTATTCTGTTGATCTATCGTCTGTATTTGTGCCAGTACCATACTGTTTTGATTACTATAGCTTTGTAGTGTATTTTGAAATCTTGGATTTTAATACCTCCACTTTTGTTCTTAAGATTATTTCTTTGGCTTTTGTGGTTCCACACAAATTTATGGTTAAATTTTCTAGTTCTGTGAAAAATGGTGTTGATATTTTGATAGGGATTGCACTAAATCTATAGATTGCTTTGGGTAGTATGGACATTTTAACAATATTTTTTCTTCTAACCTGTGAGAATTGTGTATCTTTCCATTTGTGTCTTCAGTTTCTTTCATCAATGTTTTATAATTTTAATAACTTTTATCAGTGTTTTATAATAGTGAGAGTTCTCACTCTTGGTTAAGTTTATTCCTAGATATTTTATTATTTTGTGGTGCATTTGTAAGTGGGATTGTTTTCTTAATTTATCTTTCTGCTACTTCATTACAGAATGATCCTTTTAAAACATAATTGAGATCAAGATAGCCTTCTGTGTCTCCCGGATGAAAGTCAAAGTTAATCAAAGGCATTTGAGACTCTACCTGGTCATAGCCTCTTTTGACCCTATCTCCTTCTACTCTTCTCTTCTCATTCTGTTCCAGCCACAGTGGCTTTCATGATTTTATTTAAACACAACAGTAGGGTTCTGCCTTACAGCCTTTGAACTAATCATCTCCTCTGCCTTGAATACTCTTTCTTCAGATTGTTTCATACTTAACCTCACCTTATTTGAGTTTTAGTGAAATGTCACCTTCTCAGTGTTGCCTCCTTGCCTGCCTGGTCCTTCAGTGAAAACAATGAAATCTAATCCTATCATCTTCTCTGCTTCAGTATTTCCGATCTGTCTTATACTAATCCTTTTTCCTCCCACCTGTAACACTTACCAGCTTCTAACGTATTAGATATTAAACATATACTCATTTTTGTTTAGTATCTGTCACATCTCTCCCACAGAAGTGTAAGCTGCCCAAGGTCAGAGTTTGTTATTCGCTTTGTTCACTGATGCATCCCAAGATCCTAGAACAGAGCCTGATGCTTCATTGGTTTATAATAAATATTTACTGAATGTACGTAAATCTGATGTCATTCATTTAAGTAAGATGATTTGACTCTTCTTGGGCATACATGGGGTGAAGTCCAAACTCTTCACAAAGTGGAGTGCTTTCTTCATAAGTGCCTGCCCTTACCTATGTTGAACTATTTAGCTTCTCCATCCCTCCATCCCTGAATTCTACCTATACTTAACTAAAAAAATTTTGTTTTTACAGACAGAGACCACAAGTAGGCAGAGAGGCAGGCAGAGAGAAAGAGAGGAGGAAGCAGGCTCCCTGCAGAGCAGAGAGCCCAATATAGGGCTCGATCCCAGGACCCTGGGATCATGACCCGAGCTGAAGACAGAGGCTCTAACCCACTGAGCCACCCAGGTGCCTCCTTAATTAAAAATTTTTAACCAATATGGGCTTTCTCATATTTCTTGGCAGCCACTCAGACAGCACCCATTGCCTTACAGTCACTTTTAGTCATTAGAACAATATTACATTCAGATGTGAACAAGTCCAGGCCAGTATAAACCCAAATTTTATGGTTTCATCCACTGTCAAGCTTCTTCCCCTTTCCCTGCTACAGACATAGACTGAGAGACCTGCAGTGGAGAAGAGCATGTGCTTACTCTTTCATTTTTTATCCTTCTGGTCACTCTAATTTTCCTGTCCTTTCCACAGTCCAGTGAAGAATGAAAGACAAAGGGTGGAGTCTGTCATCAGTTGGGGTAGTAATCTGGCTGTTGGTGCCCTCTCTCATGCAGATGCTCATGCACATGCATACTCCCCTCCCCATCATTCAGGGACCTCTGAGATGCACAGAATCCTGATGTAGGTAGCATCTTCTTGACTGATTTCCAGCAAGATGACTCACTTAGTATCTTTCTGCTGGGATATTCTCATATTGGTAAAAGCCCTGTTGAGCTTAAAAGATCCCTTTTTTTGTCTTTTTAAGAGTTCTTAAAAGAGATGCTAGATATAAAGCTCAACTGCACAAAGAAAGACCTGCCCCCTAAAGATAATTGTCAGTACAGTTTATTTTGCTGCTGCTGTTCCTGTCCTGAGCCATGATGCAATTAGGTAGAACCTAAGGAATGATTTGAATCTATGGACCAAACAGAGAAATGGAAATAGTCCTAGGTGTGGGACTCAATCAGTGACTTCTCGCTCAATACAAATTTCTAAACCTTAGTCTTCTTAACATTCAGGTGAACAAACAAGTATATACATAATTATTCTACCAGTGGTGAGCCTTGTGAAGTAACAAAGTTAATTCATCTCTGGAACTCACCTTCATCATCCATAAAATGATGTGGTTGAATTTTTAAGTTAATGTTTATCTGTAATAGCCTATAATTTGCATCAATTCTCTATTTCTTGGATAAACCATGGAGATTGTTCTTTGGCAAGGTGTGTTATGTTTCTTTGTTCTATGCTTTCTACAAGATAACACTTCTGGCACTGTGAAGCATTTGTTTTGGAATTTATATTGAATTATTAATAAAATACCATTTGTAGAGAGTAAGGCTAGAGCACAGTGGAGAGGCCAAAAAGCATGGAGATCTCAAATACGGAATAGCCCGTCCTTTTCTCTGCCAGTGACAGCGACCACTAGAGACGATGAGAGGGGGCTTGGCAGTGTATGCCAGGCATACCGGCCATGGGTCCTGGAAAACAGATGCTGCCCAGGAGATGGGGGAGATATATCTTCCTGACAAAGCTCCTGCCAGAAGAGAATGTACATAACTCAGCCTTTCTGTGAGCTCTGCCAAATCCGACAGGCAGGTAACAAAACACTGAAAAGAAAGTAATGTCAGCTCAGCCTAGCTGTGGCCAATACTGCTCCTTAATTACTCTACCTAGTGACAAAAGCTATTTATCAAGCTTGAAATAAAGTGGTTTTAAAGTCAGAAATTTATGTGCCAGCTAGTCAGAGGCTGTAATTTTTGGGGCATTGATTTAAATAGACATACACTAAAATGAAAATAAATTGGAGAATTAAACAACTTTATGTGTACACAATAGTTCCATCAGTTTTTTCTGGTTCTTCCTGATTTTTTTCGTTGCATGCATATTTCTAGCCAATGACATTTCATCTAAGCCAAGATCCTACCTTGGAGCCAAAAGGATGACATTCAGTTTTGACTCATTTTTTCAACAAATATTTATTGTATTAAATAAGATAGTTGAGAAGAAGACTAAGGAGTCCTAGAGGAATTAATTCCTTTATTCAACAAACATTTATTGAGTACCCACTATGTGTCAGACATCGACTGTGGGACTAGGCATGGTGGTAGTGAACAAGATAGGAAAGACTTCTTCTCTCGTGGAGCTCCAATATGTATAAATAAGGAAACATATAAACAAATGAGAAAATATGAGTAGTGATAAATGGTTGGGGGAGGGATAAGGAATGCAAGATGAAACATGTGAAGATTGGGGACAAGAGAGTTAAAAGTGAAGGGAGCAGCCCTTAAAAAAGCTCTAGAGCCTGAATAAATTTGGCCCATCTGGTGAATGGAAAAAAAAAAAGGTCAGTGTGATGAGAGTGGGAAGGTGTAGAAACAGATAAGATCAGAGAGGTAGATAGGGGACACATTAGAAAGGGCCTTGTGGATTTTATTCTAAGTACAGTGTGAGCCATTAGAGAGTTTTAAGAGAGTTTTAAGCAGGAAGCAGGAAGCATTGATGTGACCAACACTTCATTGAAAGTGAAGGAGTAGAAAAGAATTTTTGCAAAAGAAGAGGCATTAATTACTTACTAGTTGATTAATTAAATAAATAAGCATTTAAGAATTTCCCTATGTGCCAGGTGTAAATGACAGAAAGGTTAATAAGACTCCCCTTGTCCTCAAGATGCTTACAATCCATTGATGAGAGTCATGTGCATGAATAACAACATGGCAATGGGCATATGGGTTGCTTCCATATCTTGGATATTGTAAATAATGCTGCAGTAAACATAGGGATGTATATGTGTTTTCGAACTAGTGTTTTCATTTTCTTTGGGTAAATATCCAGTAGTGGAATTACTGGATTGTATGGTATTTCTATTTTCAATTTTTTGAGGAGCTTCCATACTGTTTTCTGTAGTGGAAGTACCAATTTACGTTCCCACTAACAGTGCACAAGGGTTCCATTTTCTCCACATCTTCACCAACACTTGTTATTTCTTATCTTTGTTAGAAGAATTGGTAAAAAATATGTGATACACACACACAGGACTATTACTCAGCCATAAAATAGAATGAGATTTTGCCATTTGTGACAACATAGATGGACCTAGAAGGGATTATGTTAAGTGAAATAGGTCAGACAGAGAAAAACAAATACTTTATGATTTCACTTATATGTAGAATCTAAAAAACAAAACAAATGAACAAAAACAAAAACAGGAACAAACTCATAAATACAGTGAACAAACTGGTGGTTGTTAGAGGGGAGGGGGTGGGAGATGGATGAAATTAGGTGAAGCGGATTAAGAGGTACAAACTTCCAGGTATAAAATAAATAACTCCTGGGGTAGAAGAGTACAGCTTAGGAATATAGTCAAAAATATAATAACATCTTATGGTAACTATACTATATAGTGGTAAGCAGAGTAATATATAGAGTTGTTGAATCACTGTGTTGTATACCTAAAACTAATATAACATTATATGTCAACTATTCTTCAATAAAAACAACCACATAGCAATAATGCACAGTGATGCCTTCATGGACAAAGTCTTGTGCCGTCACTTCCACTGTTCGTTAACAAACAGAATATGGCCTCTTAAAAGGCTCTTCTAGATGTGACTTTTTAATGCTAAAAGGTACCTACTACATTCCAGACAATGAATATGCCCCTGGGTCAGCTCTCCCAGAGGAAATGCAAGTATTCTAAGAAGAGGCCCAGTGGAACCACATGTCATGAGACTGGATTCTCTTCACTATGTAGCTATGAGATGGGAGCAGATGTTAACAGGAATCTGGGCTTCACTTCATCTGTAAGAGCTGAAACAATTACTCTATAAAGTCCCCTCCAGCTCTGTTTCGGTACCTTAGAGCATACTTTGCCTTGATCATTCATTTTAGGCTGTCGTGATAATACAAGAGACTAACTTTGAATGCCAGTTAAACAAAATGTTATCCTCTCAAAAGAATTTCAGTCATTTCATTAGCAGACCTGCATTGCAAAAAATTGCAATGTTATGATTATTATGTTTTGAGTGGGTGGAGGAAATGAGTAAAGGTGCTCAAAAAGTATAAACTTCCAATTATAAAATAAATAAGCCCTAGGGATCTATATATAGCATGGTAACTATAATTAACAAGACTGTATTGTATATTTGAAAGTTGCTAAGAGAGTAGATCTTAAAGGTACTCATCACACACACAAATTTGTAAATTATGTGTGGTGGTAAATATTAATTAGAGTTAATGTGATCATTTTTCAATATATACAAATATCAAATCCTTATTATGTATACCTGAAACTAATATGATGCTATATGTCAATTATATCTTGATTAAAAATCCCATCAAGCACATAAAACATATGAACTATAATATTTTAGAACTAGTAAGGCTACCTGGGTTTCTGTGAACTGACCTGGGTATCTATACTCAGCATTATCATATTATTAGCTACTGCTGATTTTTTTAATAAAAATATAAAAAAGTATATGAAAGAGTATAAAGTAAGCCCTTTACTTCACCATGCTCCCAAACCATTCCCACTTAATGGAATTTTCTGCTGTTTACAGTTTATGTATCTTCTGGACATTTTCTATGTATATATAAGTGTAGTAGGTACAAATTCTACAGGCACCATCGAGAGCCAGATATTTGAAGTGCCATTGAAGGAGGAGAGGAAGGGAGTCACATAGTTATCTGCGGGTGTTTGGAGGAGAGTGCCGATTGAAGACACCAGCATAATCAGAGTCCTGGGATTAGAGCGTGCTTGGTGTTTTTGAAGAATCAGGAAATAGGTCATGGGGCTGGAGTGGGATGGGCTGGAGAATGTAGTTGGCTTTTTAGGTCATGGAAGAGACTTGTGATTTTATTCTGAGTGAAATAAGCTCCATTAGCAGAGGTATGGCATGATCTAACTTGTAGGGATAATTATTTGGAGGCTGTTGTGTAATAATCCACATGAGAGATGATGGTAGCATGAGCCTTGATGGTAGTAAAGTGGAAAAATTGTTGGATCCTGGATATACCTTAAAGGAATAGCTAACTAATGTGATTTGTTGTTGTTGGACTGGTTGTGGTATATCAGAAAATGAAAATGTAGGGTAACCTCCAGATTTGGTGGCTGAACAGCTAGAAGAATGGGGTTTCAAATTCATGGTGGGGCCAGTATTCAGAACCAAGTCTTCTGAACTGCGGGGTCATGCTCCCTACTGCATGACCTTGCTTCCTGGCAACCACACAGCCATCTATAACACTGTGTTGTGGCAGAATGCTGTGCTCTAAAGAAAAGAACAAAATTTAGAATATTGCCTACTATTAAGTTGGGGACTTCCTAGCTCAAATCAGTTATAGTGTCTGAGAATATGTAATATTAGTCATTTCTGATATTTACAAGATGCTTATTAGAATCCATGTAGTTCATTTCTAGAACTCTGGACTCACTTGTTGGGAATGACTACATCATTATCCTGGAGTCTTGTGTTTCTGCTTTCGGAGACCATAAGCTCTGTGCCCTGAGCTCCACTGTGCTTTCTTGTCCATCGATTACTTTCTGTGTCTTGTAGTGAAAACACAGTGAAGACAAGTATGCTATTTATAATTTTCTTCCTGGAGCCATTTCAATTAAAAGTTAATTAAATGTCTTCACATCATAATTTTAAAGTATTCTTTTAGTAATAGTGAGGCAGGGTGAAAGCTCTAAGAATCCCCAAGTCTAAAATAAACTTATGCAAATAACTTTTCAAAATGCCACTGTATGTGTAGACTGCATTACTTAAACATGATTAGTACTTTTATGTCTTTATTCATTTTATTAATTAAAGTATTAAAAGAGTGAACCTGTGATTAGAGATATTCAGTTAAGGCGTTCTTATAGTGTTGGATTATAGCATGGGAGTGGGCTGCTGATGCTTTTGTAGCTATCTTTTCTTTAGAGCCATGGTTCTCACATTGTGGTGGCTATAGAGAAACACCTGAAGAACTAGTAAAGAACACAAAGGCCTGGGCTCATTGGAATAGGGCCTGGGCTTTTTGTATTTTTATTAAGTTTCCCACTTGATTCTAAAACCCACCAAAGTGTGAGAACCACTGCTTTAGAGCATTAAGCTGTGTTAGCAGTTTCAGGTTGATTCTGGACATGATAAACTAGGAGGAATTCTATTGTGCACTGCTTTAGGTGTGATACTTTACTCCCTGCATTCCATGAGCGTGACTAAAATCAGCAGGGGCCTCAAAAACTTCATGCCTAGGAACACGTCATGTACCCTTTTCTTTGAAGTTTAGCTATGGAATCGTGGAGTTCCATTAATAAGACTGCAGATGTGTGGATTTGCAGGCCATAAATTGCCTTGTGCCAAAGCATTTCTCTCATTTCCCTGCTAAATGTATCTCTGGTTGTGGCAGTTCCCAAGTCTGTTTTTCTGTCAAGGACCAGTGGTGGCTGTAGGTGGGAAGGGACCTGTGTGGACCAGCCAGGGATGGCAGTCTCCTCAAACCAAAGGCAGCCAGGGTTGTTAATCTCTATAGTCAGGAAGAATGGGGTTTCTGCAAGGTTTGAGACTTTTACGTCCACATCTTATTTCTGCCTTGGGAGAGAAAGATACTCTTGGTTTTCCCAGTAATAGTAACTATTAATGAGTGCTAAACACTTGCTTTGTATGTGATAATTAAGCCTCATAAATCCTACTGAGAGTTTATTATCCTCATATTACAGAAAAGGAAATGGAGACACAGAGAACTTGCCCATGGCCACCCCAACTAGTTGTGGGGACTAAGATTCAACCCAGGTTGCCTGGCTGCAGAATTTATCATTTATGCTCTGCTGTCTCCCAATCTATTGAGATTTATGCTCCCCCCTTCTATTATGCTGGTCTAGGAATCATAAATGGGGGTGACACAGAGATAAGATACTTCAGAATAGAATTGTGGAGTCTGGTGGCAGTCAAAGCAACAGGGATCTCTTAGGAGCCTTTCGTCACCTGACGAACCAGGGCTGGGGGCAGATGAGGTGGTGGTCGGGGCTTGCAGGTTGCCATCCACAGGTAAGGCTGAAATTTCTCCTTTCAGACAGTATCATTCTGACTGGGGAATGCCATGGTATATCTGTCACTGAGTGTTTTGAATATTGCTCTTGGCTGTATGTACCTCCCCTGGAGAGGTATAGCTGCCTTGGTGACAGGCCTCTGAATGGTCATGGACCATCTTCTTAAGCCAGGAGGAGAGAGCCAGTTATTTAATGGGGCTGTTCAGTTGCTGCTGACAAGTAGCAAACTGTAGGCCACTGGAACACCCCTGGATTACCAGGAGGGAATGGGCAGAAGGCAAAGGAGGTATAGTGAATAGGATAGGTACCATGACCCAGGGCAGGATTTCTAAAACTTAAGTAACATAAGAATTTCTTTTCAGAGAAAAATATTACAGCTTATTTCTAGTGTTAAGTGAAATTTACCATAATATGGTATTACTTGAATATGTTTAAACTGAAAACTAGTTATGTCTTCTTTACATTTTTTAGTTATATAGCTATAAAACCAAAACAATTTAGTAAAACCAAGTAGAAATAAAATTATAGTAGCAATAATATTCCAATTAGTGGCACTGGTTTAATGTGATAGATGCTATTTTGCTGAAACAGCCACAACTTACTGCATGTATGTGGCGTTGACAGTACAGACTTTTTGGACATTGTGACCTCTTCTTCATGTGTCACTTATCGATCATCCTGCCATGTAGGGTTAGAGGAACATACACCAAGCCTTTTTTTTTTTTGTATAGGGGCCTTTATATCCTTTGGCCTACACTGGGTACAGGATGTTATGTTGGTCTGTGCACAACTCCCTGGTGCTAAAGTGATCACAAAACCAAGCTTGGATACTGATGTTGTATGGCACTTCTTGGTGATACAGAGATTGATTATACAGCTCTCAGAGTATATATTTATTTTGGATTTTTGATTGATATTGATTTGGGATTGCATTCCAGGGGAATGCAAGGTCTCATGAGAGCAGGGGCTTTGTTTTGTACTATGCTGTATCTTGGTGCTAAGCATAGTGCCAAGAATGGCTCTGTCCAATAGAAATATGATTCAACCTACAGTTGTGAGCCACATATGTCATTTAACATTTTTAGGTACCCACATTTTAAAAAACTGAAAATGAACTGGTGGAACTAACTTTAATAATATATTTTCCTTAACCCAACATATTCAAAATATTTCAACATGTAATCAGTATAATCATGGAACATGGAATCATGGAACACTACATCAAATATTAATGATATATAGTATGGTGACTAACATAACATAATGAAAGAAAATAAAAAAGATTGCTGGATGACTTAAGAAAGACCTTTTAGATCATCAGGATACTGTTTGGTGGGGGGAAGCAGAAGAAGAAGGAGATCAAAGCTCCTCACCTGAATGAATATATAGTATCCTCCTACATGGTCTCCCTGTGTCCAGCCTTCTTCCTGTAATTGTTTGCCCTAGGACAGCCAGAGTGCTTTTTCCTAAAATGCAAAGCTAAACAAGTCACCCCCTTACTTAAAAACCCTCTGGTAGCTCCTCTTCAACATTAAAATAGAGTCCAAGTTCTTTAGCATGGATTTTAGGCCCTTGGCCCTAGCCTTTCTCTTTAGGGTATTCTAGTCCACTACTGTCCTTGAACTCTCTGCCCCAGCCACATTGGGCTTGTTTTTATCCTTCTACATGGCAAGCTGCCTTTGCATTTGTGTCTTTGCACATGCCACTTCCTATGCCTGTGACAGTCCTTTCTCCATTCTCCATTTCTGGATTTCCTCTTCATTTCCTGGATAACTCCTACATATCCATCTACTTCCTTAAGGAAGCTCTTCCTGAGCCCTCTGCACTGTTTGGCTGTCTGATTCCTTTTGCTGTGCACTGCTCTTGTTGAATATTTTTTATTCTCACCTTTCATGCCAGATCCCCCCTTTCAGCAGCTTAGAGAAGAAAAAGACCAATTTGGATCACAGAAGCCTGGGAGATTTTATTTTCTCAAAGTGTGGTGAAAGAGTCTTAGGAGAGAAGGAACAGACATTTCATACATGATCTTAAAATGTACATTGTGGACAAGGCTTAAATAAATTGCAGAAATCCTATTCCTCATGGCAACATTTGATAATCCCTTCCCTTCCATCACTTACCTCAAGGACCCTTCCATTAAGGATCAGGGGATTATTCTAGTTGGGGTCAGATAGCCACTGTGTCCTTTCCTCAACTGGGAGATGTTGGTTGTTGGAAAACTTGTGACTTGTTTGTCCTTGAATACTGAGAGTTTTCCCCAGGTCCTCCCCCTCTTCAATTAAAATGACTCACATAGTAATTATATTTAGTGTACATAACAATTAAAGCAGTGGTTCTGAACCAGAGGAGCGTCTCGGAATCATTGGGGAGTTTTCCTAAAGTACAGTTGTCGGATATCCATCCTCCCCCAATTCACCTACAGACCTATGGATCACAATCTCTTGGGATGGGGCGAATGGGTATAGTGAACAAGCTTCTCAGCCAACTCTGATATTTCATCTGTGGTAAAGAATTATTGGGCTAGGATAAGAGAAAGGCAAAGTAGTCTAAAACCAAAGCCATTGCAGATTATGATAGATGCTTCTTTAATGAGGCACTGCAAGGTGACTAAGGGTGTTGATATTTCTGACTCCCAGACCACAATCTGGAAGAACTATTAATCAAGGCAGAAATGGCAGCCAGTATGAAAGGCAAGAGAATTCTAAACCTGAGTGATCAGGCTTTATTTGTTCTTGTGCAGCTCATAATCTTAACTTTTTATTATTATACAGTTGCCAGTTCAATTTTACAATGCAAATAAAATTCTGATATGTTATGACACTTTGCATTTATTGTTCACTGTATCAATTAAGAGATGGAACAGTTTACTAAAAATTGTTCTTAAACGACATGTAAATGCCTGTTGATAAGCAAATTGACATAATAAAATCTGATATTTTATCTTTCATTGGCCATGGGGCTGTAGAGCTGAGGATAAAAAGTAATGCAATCTGAAGGGTTTGAAGAGGTGGGGGGGTGGGAGGTTGGGGGAACCAGGTGGTGGGTATTAGAGAGGGCACGGATTGCATGGAGCCCTGGGTGTGGTACAAAAACAATGAATACTGTTATGCTGAAAATAAATTTAAAAAATGATTTAAAAAAAAGTAATGCCTGTATATTTGGGGACAGGGGTTGGGGGACACACAGTGCTGGTTATTAGGGTATTTTATATTCATTCAGTAGGTACTTATTGAGGGTCAATGATGTGCCAGGTCCTGTTTCTAGCACTGAAAAAAAAAAAAAAAATCTGAACCCCTGCCCTGTGGAGCATACATTTTAGTGGAAGAGACAAAAATAAGCAAAGTAAGTAGTTAACATAAATTAACTATATCGTACCATAAATGTTGTAATTGCTATGGGGAAAAATAAAGCATTATTGTGTTTGGAGTGGTGATGGGCGGGGTAGTGGTGACATCTGAGCACAGACCTGAAGGGAAAAAAGGGATGAACCATTCAGGTATCTGAGATCAAAAGGTTCACATGAAACAGGAAATGTAAAGGCCCAGACCCAGGCAGGAACATATTTGAAGTATCTGCAGAATCACCAACCAGTGAGGGTAGCATGGAAAGCACAGGGAATGCATGATAGGATGAGGTCAGGGCAGTAGCAAGGGGCATGAGGGAGCATGGGAGGTCACAGCAAGGAGCTTGCTTTTCCTCTGAGTGAGGCAAGGAGCCACTGTTGACTTTTGAGCTGAGGTAGGAGAGACGACTTAATTTCAAAAAGATCACCCTGGTGGTAGATGGAAGCTACACTCTACAGGAACAAAAATGAAGCAAGAAGACCCCTTAGGAAGCTGTTGCCATATTCCAAGTGAGTGATAGAAATGGCTTGGATCAGGGTGGCAGAAGCAGAGGTTGTGAGAAATGATCAGATTCTCAATATATTTTAGGGGTAGAGAGTAAACAAGATTTGCTGAGTATGGGTGTCTGAGAGTAAAAGAAGAGTCAAGGATAATGGCAGGTTTCTGACCTGAGCTACTGGAGAGATGGAATGGCATTTAACTGGGATGGGGAAGATCTTGGGGAAAGCAGGGCAGTACCAGAAGTGTGGGAATTTGGTTTAGAGCACATCTTGGTTCTATTGTAGCACTGATATTGCTACTGCACAGAATTGCAGATTCTAAAGTCGTAATGCTTCTTGTCACCTCACTGGCTTAACATGACAGCTTTTGTTGGTCGTCTTTCTGTGGGAAAATAGTTAAGATTCCCTGAAGTTTTATTTCATGATCTACATTTCTTCCTTAAAAAGAAAACTCCTGGGGGCACCTGGGTGGCTCAGTGGGTTAAAGCCTCTGCCTTCGGCTCGGGTCATGATCCCAGGGTCCTGGGATCAAGCTCCAAGTCGGGCTCTCCGCTCAGCGGGGAACCCGCTTCCTCCTCTCTCTCTCTCTGCCTGCCTCGCTGCCTACCTGTGATCTCTATCTGTCAAATAAATAAATAAAATCTTAAAAAAAAAAAGAAAACTCCTGTTTGTAACATTTTCCCTTAACCTTGTGTGATTAATTTCTTAACCCCTAATTTGTCACTTTCCCTTGTGTCTAATTATATAATTCATCCTTTTTTTAAAAAATTTTATTTTATTTCTTTTCAGTGTTCCAGAATTCATTGTTTATGCACCACACTCAGTGCTCCATGCAATATGTGCCCTCCATAATACCCACCACCAGCCTCACCCCACCCCCCACTCCCTCCCCTCCAAAACCCTCAGTTTGTTTCTGAGTCCAGTCTCTCATGCTTTGTCTCCCTCTCAAGTTTCCTCCAACTCACTCCTCTCCATCTCCCAATGTCCTCGATGTTATTCCTTATGCTCCACAAGTAAGTGAAACCATATGATAACTGATTCTCTCTGCTTGACTTATTTCACTCAGCATAATCTCTTCCAGTCCCATCCATGTTGATACAAAAGTTGGGTATTTATCCTTTCCGATGGAGGCATAATACTGCATTGTATATATGGGCCATACACAAAGATAAACTCATTTGGTCTTGATTTGCATTTCTTTGATGACCAGTGATGTTGAGCATCTTTTCGTGTGTCTGTTGGCCATCTGTATGTTTTCTTTGGGAAAATGTCTATTTGGGCCCTCTACCCATTTTTCAGTTAGAGCATTTGTTTTTGGGGGTTTGTTGTTGTTGTTGTTGTTTTGGTGTTGAGTTGTATAAATTCTTTTTATATTTTGAATATAAGCCCATTATCAGAAATATCATTTGCAAATATATTCTTTCACTCAGTAGGTTTCCTTCCTTTTTGTTTCATTGATGATTTCCTTCACTGTGCAAAAGACCCCACATAGCCAAAGCAATCTTAAGAAAAAATAGGGCTGTAGGAATCACAATCCCAGATTTCAAGGTAGACTACAAAGTTGTACTCAAGACAATATGATATTGGCACAAAAATAGACACACAAGTCAATAGAGCAGAATAAAGTTCCCAGAAATAAACCCACCATTATATGGTCAATTAATCTGTGACAAAGGAGATAGGAATATACAAGGGCCTTACATTTATACCAACTAAAATTAATCATTTAGTTCTTGCTTATTACTCTAACATAATTAATGTCTTTTTGAAATTTCTGTTTTTCTTACCCAAACATTTGTCATCCTTTCCAGCATCTGTCATCAGCTACTTTGTTGAGTATAACTTCCACATCATCTGCCAAGCCTAGAAAATACACTGTCTAGGACAGGGTGCAGGATTAAGGTCTTTGGTGGGCCATAAAAAACATCCTCAGCATTTTAATAACAGTTGTTAATCATGATCCTTTAGTGAGAATTGTTTAGTTATCGAGTTACCTATTACGATCACATTCAATTTATATTGTTTATGTTTTCAGAAGCCTTCCCATTTTACTTTGTCACTATGACATTGATCATATTATCTGTTTTGAGAAGTGTATTTTAAGGGAGACACTGACAAAATCAAGAACATTTATAGGAGAAGAACCAAGATTGTAGGGCATCTGAAGCTGATGCTGTAAAATAAAGTAGTGATATTTATTTTCACATATGGTTTGGAGATTTTCACTCATTTTATATTGTTTGGCTTGAAAAAGAGAAAATAAGGAAATTTTTCTTTGCATGGTTCTATGGGGAAAAGAAAGAAATTTGATCCTTGCTGCTCCAGATCAAAGAACAAATATCAATGTTGGAAGTTATTAGGTTGCAGATTTGGCATTCAGTGTTATAAAGATATTTGCACAAGTAGAACCATCTACCACAAAACTGGCAAACTTTGGAGAGAGTAAGCCCTCCATTCCTTTGGGATATTCAAGGACAAGCTAGGTACCTGCATAAGGGATTTCTGTGCATTCTAACATATTGCCCTATTGAGCTCTGATGTCTATCAAACTTTAAGAATCTAAGTCTCTATACAGATTTGGACTCAGGCAGACAGAATTTACTATGGTATCAAAAGTCAGAATTTTATTTGCAAATATCTTTTCCCATTTGGTAAGCTGTCTTTTGTTTTATTTTGTTAGTGTCTTCCTTCACCACACAAAAGCTTTTTATTTTGGTGTAGTCCCAAAATGGTAGTGTAGTTTTGGTATAGTTTAATTTTGCTTTTGTTTCCCTTATCTAAGGAAACATGTCTAGAAAAATGTTTCCACAGCTTATGTCAAAGAGATTGTTGCCTGTTTTCTTCTAGGAATTTTATAGTTTCAGGTCTCACATGTAGGTCTTTAATCCACTTTGAGTTTACTTTTGTGTATAAGATGGTGGTACAGCTTCATTCTTTTGCATGTAGCTGTCCAGTTTTCCCAATAATTCATCCTTCTTTTCAAAGTTCCTGCTTGCAAGAAACTGAAGTAAAACCTCTCTTAAGCCATTGCTTTCAGAGTGATCCTGCCTGCTTCCTAAGTTGCAAGAAACAGATCTGCTCATACTTAGTGATGAGAACTTTATTATAAGGATTTTGTAGGATCACCTCTGGGGAGAGGGACTAGGGTGGGATCTTTTTTTACACCCTATTTACTTCTATATTTTTTGCACGTGTATATCATAGAAAGAATGACCGTAAGACTGTGGTTCAATAAATACACAAAATATAAACAAATCTGTGAGCTCACAGTGACACTAAAAATGAAATAAAACTCATTGGTCACTATGGAAGGTTGCTAGGGCACCAACTCATTATTCTGAAAACAATAAAATGATAAGGAAAAAGAATCCAACATTTATTCTGCCTTCCTTATATTTGAAGTTATCAAATATATATTCTGCCTTCCCTGTATTTGAAGTTAACCACATGCTAAGGAGGGATAGTTCCTTATAGAAGAATTTCAGCTAAAATGACAAGGAATTATACAATCATAAAAAAATGGATTTAGGCCATGTGTATCAATGTGTGATAAAAACATTGAGTGAAAGGCAGGTGTAGAGCTTCATGATATATAGATCAGGCTGACAACACCTAAACCCACTGATTAGTTCATCTGAGCATTGCTTGAGGTCTAATGCTAGGTGATAGATGGTAGTGGGGCAGGGAGGGTTCAGTGTATTTTTATGATGTTTGATACTTTTCATAATAATATGTTTTTATTGTAGTTTTAATTTATAATGTGTTTTAAAAGACAAAAATGTTTATAAATACACAAAAATATTTTATTTTTAACTACAGATAGGAGTATACTCTATATACTGCGCTGCATTTTACTTTTATATACTGAATTGATTTTTGTGGGTTCAATATTGCTTGACTTACTGGCTTCTAGACTTTCATAAAAGTGAGGGTTTTTCTGAGGGTTTTTATTTATCAAGACTGGCAGTGAGTATAGGAGAGCAAAATATCAGGAACAGAAAAGCACATTTCTTCCCAGACAGGCTTGCAAAATGTACTCCAGCAAGGACCTCTTGAGTTTCAAGAGGTAAAAAGGAAACTTGAGCAGTGTTAGGGGAACAAATATTTGCAGCTTTTTTCTTTAGCAGAGAAGGGATTCACAGACTGTTCATAATGCCATGTGGTGCATGTAACTTTGGGAGCAGCTGGAGAAAAGAGGGCTGCTCCCTGACCTTGGGTGTGAATCCCTCTCCTCCATATCTCCAGCTATGCTGGTAGCTGATCAGTTTAAACCCATTTTCCCTGTATTCTATCTCCATGCTCAGCAGTTCTTCCCAGAGAGGTTGAAATCTTAGGTCTGAAGTCTGACATCCCAGAGGTTATCAATGTGGCCAGATACAAGGGGCAAGGGCAGTAGATAGAAATCTAAAGAAGCAGCTCTGTTAGAAGATGTCCTGACAGATATATGGGGAGAGCAGCCTGGTATGTATGGAAAGACCATGAACTTCAGAGTCAGGCCTGGGTTTGAAGGTTTGTACATGTGTAGGAAAATCATTTAATCACTCTGTGCTTCTGTTTTCCTCTTCTGTAAAATTTTGACAAAAACCCCCTCCTTCCTATGGCTGTGGTAGGGCTCCATAATACCCTATAAAAAGCCCATGACAGTGCCTAGCACTTGGCAGAGCCTAGCACTTGGCAGATACTTTATAAAGGCCCAGTTCCCATTTCCCCCTTTTAAGAACAGGGCCACTATGTGTATCAGAAACCATGCTACATGAGCTTGGAGCCGAAGAGTTGAAAGTCAAAGATGATGGTTTGGTCACTGAGAGATTGCACTATGTGGACTGAAATCTGGTTTCTGAAAGACACTGGATCCAGAATAAGGCTTCTCAGATCTAAGGATACTATTTCAGGGAAGCTCAGCATTTACTAGCATTTGTTTATTGCTAGCTCAATTGTGTCCTGCTGTCATCATAGCCAGGAAGCTCTGAAAAGAGAAGGACCTGGATCTCTCTTCCTTGCCTGGTACCCTACAGTGTCTCCAATGCCACAGGGACTTAATATTTATCTGTACATGAGTGAATTAGTTTTCATGGTAGAAATTGTAGCAAATACAAATCGCAAAAAAAGAAAAATCATCCCTAACCTTATCTCACCTATCCTTTCAGTCCTTTCTGTAGGTTAAATTATAAAGTATACTACAGTTTATAAAACTGTGATCATTTTGTTTTACAGTCTGCTTTGTGAAAATATATTGTGAACATTTTTCCAAGTTGTATATATTTTCCTATAAAACCTTTTTAGTGGCTGCATAGTATTTTTATATGTACATGCCACAGTTCTTTTTTATAATGAGCTAATAATCCCTTGCCTTTAGACATTTAGATAGTTTGTGCAGTATTTTGATGATATAAGGAGCATTGTGAGGAACTTCCCTGTAGCTAAGTCCTTGCTCAAATAACTGATTAGCCTTCTCCACTTAAATACCAGTTTTCTTTTCCCCTTTCTTTGAGATTATTTTTGGGTTGATTTTCATGCAATTGCAAAAAAAATAATACAGGGAGATCCGGCATACCCTGCACCAATATCCCTCCGTAGTCAGATAACATATTGCATACCTGTGGGACAATGTCATAATCAGGAAATTGACACTGATACAACCCTTCAGTGCCTATTTTTAGTTTTTTAGTTTCCTTTGGCCAGATAGCTGTTGTAGACATTGCTCCTGGGAAGGTCTAGTTTTTCATTTTCAAGGACATTTCTTTCTTTGATCAACACCCTGCTCTGCTTTTCCTCTTTTTCAGCTGAGCTGTGTCTACCAGTTAGCCTGCCTGGCTGGCAGTATTCCAGTTTGTCTTTGCCCTGAGTTCTAGATTCTCAGAATTCTAAGCACTAATGTTTTTCAGAGTCCCTGTGAGATAAGGTCAGAGAGTGTTTCTTCTGCTATGAAACTGTGGCCATCTGTTGACTTATACTCTTTAATACCAATGCAGATAACACCCGGAGTATCAGAGCTGGCAGCCTTAAAAAGTCTAAGGCTCATCAGATTCACTAATTAAAGCTGTGAGTCAGATGGTAAAGTTACTTTTCCTTTGTTCTTCAGTTTGTATAGTCATATTTTATGTGCATATGAAAATGTGTCTATTAAATACTAACAAAATTTCACCCTGTGCACAAATGAAATAATGCAAGTATTTCAAAGAAAAATTATCAAGAATTGTGTAATTTCAAAGCAGCTTGAGTGAAATGGTAGCTGTGTTTAACTTTTGCTTCACAGGGACCCCATTTACTTCAGGCCTGTAAATGGACAAATCCACCATGGTTTGTCAGAAAAGGAATTTCTACAGGTGATATTGGTTGCTAGTGTGCCTTTATTTGAATATTCGCTATTAGAATAATTGAGTTTTTTTTGTAATTATAAAATAATGTCATACATGTTTTCATTAAGGGTGGTACTGGTGTTGCTGCTAGTTCTAAAACTATTCCTGAAAACCAATAACCAGAAAGGAATGTAGATGTGATAAAATACTATTGAGACAAACACATGCTTCAGGACACTGTGCTCTTCATGTCAAAGAGAGTACTTTATGAAATGATATAGACAGTGCTGAGGAAATAAAAGACTGCTATATAACAAAATATTGCTACAATGATTGTAGATTAATGTGCCAGCATATTCATACTCTGTATTTATTCCAATGGGAAATCAGTTGTGATTATGCAGCTTTTCATTTATGCAAGGTCTTCAGTAATTTATCCCTTACATAAAATACATTCCCCTGTACTGGATTTACTTTGTACTTTGCCCATGATTCAAGTGGTGTGCACATTTAAGATGCGCATTTAGGATGGAAGTTTAAAACTTAGTGCTAATGGAATTTCTTTTTTGTTTTTATGATTTATAAATAAGATTTTTTTTAAATTAAAGATTTTATTTATTTATTTGGCAGAGAGCGATCACAAGTAGGCAGAGAGGCAGGCAGAGAGAGAGGAGGAAGCAGGCTCCCTGCCGAGCAGAGAGCCCGATGCGGGGCTCGATCCCAGGACCCTGAGATCATGACCTGAGCCGAAGGCAGAGGCTTAACCCACTGAGCCACCCAGGAGCCCCTATAAATGAGATTTTTAAGCCAGTTGCTTAAAATTCAAGAATACGTTTCTCAAAGGAATAGTCGTTAATAGCAATTTGTATTTGTTGATAACTTACTATGTATGTGTCAGTGTTTTACATACTAGTTTTATTTTAATTTAGGCCTAACAATGACTCTGCAGTCTGTCACCACCCTAGGTTTGTAGAAGAGACTTCCCAGAATCAGAAAGGTGAATTCCAAGACCCTATGCCAAAGATGGGAGGGCCAAGATTTAGATATATGTCTGGTTCCAAAACCTGTGTTTTGTCTGGGAGCTCATGGATGCCTGGAACTTAAGAGATGGGCTTGGGTTCACTATCCCTAAATTGTTTTTTTAAGATTCTATTTATTTATTTGACAGAGATCACAAGTAGACAGAGAGGTAGGCAGAGAGAGAGAGGTAGGGAAGCAGGCTCCCTGCTGAGCAGAGAGCCCAATTTGGGGCTTGATCTCAGGACCCTGGGATCATGACCTGAGCCGAAGACAGAGGCTTTAACCCAGTGAGCCAACCAGGCGCCCCAACTATCCCTAAAATTATAGGCAAAATTTTATTGGTCTGTGTATTTATTGTTATTAGCAGAAGGTCTATGGCTTTGATCTAACATTCAAGGGGCTTGTTGATCCTGTCTGGTGTTATATGCCAGAACCACATTAAAATTCCTGCTAACAACCCTCACAGTCCTACTAAATCCTAACCTCAGATCAGCCATTGCAGTCAGTTATATTAGGTGTTAAGCATTGATGTCTATGTGAAAACATTTGACAGCATCTTTGGAAATAGGGTCTCTTTCTGCCCTACACTTCTCTCAGCAAGTAGAAGGGTAGGGTAAAATCCATTAGCTGCAGATTGAAACTCATGATAACCCTTGCAACTATTTTGCTCCTTGGGTTTAGAGATCTCAGACATTGTGCTGGACATCCATTTAAATGTGTAAGACTACTCAAACAAAAATCCATCTGATTTCCTATCTCTTCATTTGTTTCTCTCTTGTGGTATTTTTTCACATACCATGTTGCCTTAAAATGATTATGTTTGTGCCTCATCTCCCCATTCAAATTAGAGGGATTCTGAAAGCAGGTGCCATGTTTTGTTAGTCAGAAGAGAATAAACATGTTTTGTTTATTTTAGGGTTTCCCAAATGCCCAGGGTCATGTGTGACAGGGAGAAAAAACAAGAAAACACTGAAGTATCAGAGTCAGTCTTTCCCTCCAGATCCTACTTAGTGTGGAGTTCTCTGTGCTTGCTGCTGTGGCTCCTGGCCTTTGTGGTGTGGATGTGGTAGTGGGTAGGAGGTGCAGAATAACAGTGTTGGGAGAGCAGATCAACTTCAGCTACCTCTGGAAATATGGAAACAACCAGAGACCTGGAAGAAAGGGGGCAGATTATGAAGAAATGAGGCAGTGAGTCAGTGCAGGTGGGAGGTTTGAAAGGAGAGTGTGGAGATGGGAGCTTCTAACCCCTTCTCTGACAATGGGGCTCTGAGGAGAGATATGGCAAAGAGACTTGTACATCTTCACATTTCCCACTTTCATGCTTCTGTCCAACTTTCAGAATTTCATTAATTTTTCAAGGCTTTTGGGACTAGGTTTCCTGTCCCAATGTAGCTAGGCTCAGTATGGTGGGGGACATGAAGATTTAAGTTAATTACACTTATCTTTTAAAAGTGAGTAAATATTGAATGAGCAAATTGATTGGATTGGATTTTAGTGTGTTTGCATTTTTTTAAATTTAAAAAACTTAGTTATAGAACATGGTATTTTCGTACAATTTAAGCAATGATGAGTATGTAAGATAAAAAGCAAAACTTTTTCTTCCCTTCCTTTCTTCCTATTCCAGGTAACTTCTGCAGATAATGGGGATTTTTCTCACCAAGCTTCTTTGTACAGTAATTTGTCTTTCTGTGAACAAAGCTCTACAGAGTTTGGAGAAGGAAAAAAAAAGTCTCTTCCTGAAGAATATGAAGTCAGTATAGTGACAGCCATAGAATTTCTTCACCCAGTTTGACCAGAAAATATAATTGCTTCCTCTGACACACTTGAAAGACCACTTGTATCTCACTTGCAGGAAATCATCTCTGTGAGTAGGTCTGGAGTTTAGTGGTTATGAACTCAGAGCATCATATAAGGAAATCCCTTAAGTCTTTGTTGCCCTCTCCTGACCACACAGAAATTGCCTTTCCCCACTGTCATTCATTTGGTTAAGCTACAGCTGCTCTTACGGCCATTTCTTTTTCTTCCTTTCTTTCTTTCCTTTTTTTTTTTTTTTTTTTCCGTTTGTTTGACAGTGTCCTCTCTGTCAAAATGTCTTAGCAAATGCTTTTCTTTGCTAAGCTCCCAAGGCCGTGTCAAATAGAGCACCAGGAACATCTGAAATAAAAACAGCATCCGTCATGGTGTTGATGCTGGCTGTAAATCAGTGCACTGGCGAGGTTTACAAACCATGGCTGACACTTGTTAGGGACTGCCCACATACTAGGGTGCAGACTTCTTTATACTGATTCTATACATTTTATGGATTCCTAGCACTGTTCCTGAGGCCTTTATGGAAGCTCATGTTTGGCTTATCTGTCTCTTGTCTTATCTTCTTTCAACTCGCTGCCTACATCCTTGTGGGGTCTTAAGGTGGGGTCTGTGTTCTTGCCTTAGGTCCTTTGAATCTGCTGTGTCTTCCCTGGAATGCTCTTATCCTGTTCTCCCTATCCCCCGCTTGCTTGCCCTTTAATAGGGCTCAGCTTAATGTAATTTCCTCAGGTTCCCCAGATCCTGAGGTTAGCTGTCTTTCTCGTCCACTTCTCACAGTATTTTGTACTTTATCTAGTACTCTTACACTTGGAGTTTCTTGGTCAATGTCTCTTTTCCTTGTTGGGTGGCAACCTTCATAAGGGTAGGTATGGTGTCTACACCCATCTGCTGTATTCCCAACATCTTTCCTAAAACTTGACACAGTGGATGTGCTTAATAAATAAATTGTCAACTAAAGGAATGAAGTGAGAACAGTTTCCCAAACTTGCTTAATCGGAATCACATTTAGAAGCTTGGTTGAAATACAAACCTTGGGCTTTTGCACCCTGGAAATTCTGATAGCAAGTTTCAGAAATGTGTGTTTTTAACAGGAACTTTTTCTGATCTTTGTGATCAAACTAACTTAGAGACTACTGGGAGACCCTTGAGAAGGAGCAGAGAGAGTGGAAGCAGCATTGGCCTGGATATCTGAATGTCTGCTACTGACTCTTTGCTCTGGGCCTTGCAACAACCGATTTTCTCAGCCTTCATCTCCTCGTCCATAAACAGTAATGTGGATTGAATAACTTTTGAAGTTCTTTCCAACTCTGACAGTTCCCTCTGATGGACCTTCCATAAACATATATGTGAATATGTGTTTTCCCACTCCTACCCTCTTTTCCTTTGGGTCAAAGAAATGGCTTTATAAATATGAGGTGGGACTTATAGATACATGGCTCCTAATAGCTTGCATTATTCACTAAGTTGTGGTATAGTCATTGCCCAGGGAGAAAGAAGCATAAGAATGCCTTACAGTGGTCTATTACAGATAATGGTAAGTTGACCCTCTTGATCTCTGTTTTTTGGTCTTCATACCCTTGCATAATCTTCTCTCTGTAAATATGACTTGCTTCTAACCAGCAGAGTATGGAAAGATGATGGGATGCCACTCCTGTGATGATGTTAATTAAAATACTCAAATAGCTTTTTATTTCTTTATTTCTTTATTTATTTAAGCAGGCTCCATATCTTGCATGGAGCCAATGTAGGGCTTGAATTGACAACCTGAGGTTAGGTGCTGAGCTGCGATCAAGAGTCAGATGCTTAACTGACTGAGCCACCCAGGTTCCTCTAAAATACTTAAATGGTTTCTAAGCCTTCTGTTGTAAAATTAGATCCTGTTAGCCAACTTGTTCTAGAGTGTTTCTCTTCCTTTTGCTAGCTTTGGAGAAGTAAGCTACAATGAATCCTATAGCTATAAGGATGTAAATTTTGTGAACAAGCTGAGGAACTTTGGAAGTAGCTCTGCTGAGAACCCATCTAAGTCATGTTTAGATTTCTGATCCACAGAAACTGAGATAATAAATATATGTTTTTTTAGATACTAACTTTATGCAGCGTAGTCAGCAATTGATGAACTAATGCTGTATAGCCACCCCACAATTAAATGTAAGTTTATAATGATAAGCATTTATTCTCATGCTAATAAGTCTTCAGGTGAGCTATGGCATGGCTAATGTGGTCTTGTGTTGAAATCTCCACATATGTTTGTCCAAGGGCATAGGCTGAAGGGGAGGAGCTTCTTTTTTTTTTTTTTTTAAAGATTTTATTTATTTATTTGACAGAGAGAAATCACAAGTAGGCAGAGAGGCAGGCAGAGAGAGAGGAGGAAGCAGG